>NC_133535.1:157103428-157749678 GCF_048544455.1 Silene latifolia | reverse complement strand
GAAAACTCTATCAAGTCCAACCTCTGCTCCCAGCTACCACCAAAATCCATCACACAAGCTCGCAACATATCTTCCAAAGTCTTGATTGTTCTCCCAGTCTGCCCATCTGTCGCAGGATGAAATGCTGTACTCATCTTCAAAGCTGTTCCCAACGATTCCTGCAACTCTTTCCAAAACCTCGATATAAACCTCGAATCTCTGTCAGACACTATGTCCTTAGGGACTCCATGTAACTTAAGCACGTTCTTTCGATAGGCCATAGCCAATTGTGCCTTAGTCCATGTATCTTTCATTGGAACAAAGTGAGCTGACTTGGTCAAGCGATCCACTATTACCCAAATCATGTTGTTACCTTGCTGACTCTTTGGCAAACCCACAATAAAATCCATGGAAATGGATTCCCACTTCCACTCAGGCACCTCTAAAGACTGAATCTTACCTTGTGGTCTTCTCTGTTCCCCTTTAACTCTCTGGCATGTCAAACAACGGGACACAAACTCAGCTGTCTCTTTCTTCATCCCAGGCCACCAAAACGTTTTCTTCAAATCTTTGTAAAGCTTGTCTCCACCTGGATGAACTGAATATGGTGTGCAATGCGCTTCTGCCATGATTGTCTTTTTCAACTCCTCATCATTAGGAACACACCACCTACCATCAAACCTCAAACTACCATCTGTATGAATAGAAAACCGGGACACTGTCCCTTTCTCTACCCCAGCTCTCCACTCAACTATCTTAGGATCCAAAGCCTGTTTACCTCGAATATCATCATAAAACTCCATATGTACCGTCAAATCACCCATGGCATCTCCTTTCTGCATCATATGAATCCCAAAGCTCGCTACCTCGTCCCTCAACCTCATCAAAGATAGAGCTGTACACAAGGAATGTACACTCTTCCTACTCAAAGCATCAGCAACAACATTGGCCTTCCCTTCATGGTAGATGATTTCCATGTCGTAGTCGCCAATCAACTCCATCCAACTCCTCTGTCTCATGTTCAACTCTTTCTGCGTGAAGATGTACTTGAGACTCTTGTGATCAGAAAATACCTTAAAGATCGCTCCATACAGGTAATGTCTCCAAATCTTGAGAGCAAACACCACTGCACCCAACTCCAGATCATGAGTAGGGTAATTCTCCTCATAAGGCTTCAATTGCCTAGAAGCATAGGCAATCACTTTACCATTCTGCATCAACACACATCCCAACCCATTCTTCGAGGCATCGGTATAAACCTCAAAATTCTCGCTCCCTTCAGGCAATGCTAGGACAGGAGCTGTGGTCAAACGCTCCTTTAATGTTTGGAACGCCGTCTCACAACTCTCATCCCAACGAAACCTGTTCTCTTTCCTCATCAACGCCGTCATCGGTCTAGCTATCTTGGAGAAATCTTTCACAAACCGTCTGTAGTATCCAGCTAAACCCAAGAAACTCCTAACCTCAGCAACATTCTTTGGTGCTTCCCACTTTGTCACTGCCTCAATCTTCGCCGGATCTACAGCTACCCCATCTTTAGATATCACATGTCCCAGAAAAGCGACTTTCTCTAACCAGAACTCACACTTGGACAACTTAGCATACAACTCATGCTCCCTCAACGTCTGCAACACGATCCTCAAATACTCCTCATGCTCCTCTTTAGTCTTAGAGTAGACTAAGATATCATCGATAAACACCACTACAAACTGGTCCAAGAACTGTCTAAAGATCCTATTCATCAAATCCATAAACACTGCCGGTGCATTAGACAACCCAAACGGCATCACCACATACTCATAATGGCCATACCTCGACGTGAAAGTTGTCTTCGGTATGTCCACATCTCTAATCTTCACCTGATGGTACCCCGACCTCAAATCAATCTTAGAAAAGACTGTTGCACCACTCAACTGATCAAACAGGTCATCTATCCTTGGCAAAGGATACTTGTTCTTTATCGTCACTCGGTTCAACTCTCTGTAATCTATGCATAACCTCAAGGTTCCATCTTTCTTCTTCACAAACAGAACTGGTGCTCCCCACGGCGATACACTTGGCCTAATGTATCCCTTATCTATCAGATCATCCAACTGCTTCCTAAGCTCCTCCATCTCCTTAGGACCCATACGGTACGGTGCCTTAGAGATTGGCCCCGTTCCTGGCTTCAACTCAACGGTGAAATCTATCTCTCTCCTCGGTGGTAACCTCGGAATCTCATCAGGAAAAACGTCAGCAAACTCTCCCACTACTGGTATCTCATCAACTGTCGGACTCTCTACCCGGTCATCTCTCACATGGCATAAGATCAAAGGACATCCCTTCCTCAAATAAGACTTCAAGGTGACAGCTGCAATCAACTTAACTTTGGGTTTGACTAGAAACCCCCGGTAAGACACACTAACACCCTTAGGACCTCTCAAGGACACTTTCTTTTGATGACAGTCTATCTTAGCTTTATACTTTCCTAACCAATCCATCCCAACTATCATCTCAAAACCGTTAAAAGGAAACTCTAGCAAGTCTACAGGGAAATCAACTTGCCCAACTATCAAGGATACATCTCTAAACAACCTCCCACATGGTACAGACTCACCCGAAGGTATGAAAACTTGTTCACTAACAGACTCGTATACTCTCAAACCCAACTGTTTAACATGACTCGAAGACACAAACGACTGAGAAGCCCCCGAATCGAACAAAACAAACGTAGGAATACCATTAACAAGGAATGTACCGGTGATAACATGCTCATCTTCCTCAGCTGCTTTCTGGTCCATCATGAATAGCTTGCCACTGGTCTTCTGCCCACCTCCCTGGACAGTACTAGCTGATGCGGTCGGCTTAGCACCCGACCCTTGGTTGTTGTTGTTGTTCATCGGTGTCTTCTGATAAGAATTACCGCCGTTGCGGTTGCCTCCACTCTGGTAGCTCTGACCTCCTCGGTTTGGCCATGACCCGGTGGTCCGTTGCTCGCGAAGCTTCTGTGCGGAGTCTCGAAAGATCCCGGTGCACTCGTGCACTCATGTCTCTTGTGGCCTACGCCACCACATCCAAAGCAGGTCACTCCCCAACTATTACTCGCACTCCCACGGCCTCGCCCAAAGGACGCTCCAGCACTAAACCCTGATCCAGAAGAAAACCCCTTAGACTGATTGGGGTTGCCTTTCTTGTAATTAGATTGGCCACCACCCTCGCTCTCCGACTTCCTCTTCTCACCTCCAGACCTCTCCTGAGCCATCTCCACTAGTCTCTCAGCTCTCCCAGCCCTCTCATACGCTTCCTTTACATCAGTAAGGACTCCCACGGGTAACTTATCCATAATTTTCGTGGTTAGTCCACTCTCAAACCTCAAAGCCAGATTCTCATCACTCAATCCCATGTCCTCAGCATATCTAGATTTCTCATTGAACTGTCTGTAGTACTCGGCTACCGACATATCAGCGGTCATCTTAAACTTATCAAACTCTTCCCTCAACTTACTCCTCACATGTTCCGGCACAAACTCCTTCCTCACAGCCCTACGAAACTCCTCCCAAGGTATAGCAGGTAAGCCTTGGTTGGTATACAATTCCTTAGCACTCACCTTCACTGAATCCCACCACTTGCCGGCTGCCTCCCTCAGATAAAATGCAGCCTGATCCACTCTCATCTCATCAGGACAATGGACTAAATCTAGGATATTCTCCATCTCCCTCAGCCAACTATCAAGAAGGTTAGGCTCCTCAACTCCCTTGTACTCTTTCGGGTTAAACCTCGCAATATAGAGGCTGACTTTAGCATGGTCAACCTCCTTCTCCTTACTCTTATCCTTGTCCTCGTTCACTTTCTTTAGGGTCTCGGTAAGGGCATCCTGGTGCTCTAACATCTTGACGATGTCGTCCGTAGTCATAAGCTCAGCTCTCGCATACAAGGCATTTCTCTTTGGCGGCATCTTGAAACTATACGTATATAAGAAAGGGTAAACATGAACATGCGTACTAAACTTCAAAACACGAAAACTCGCTGCCAAGAACCTACTCGATCGAGTACCCAAACCCACTCGATCGAGTAACGGGCTACTCGATCGAGTGCCCCTATGTACTCGATCGAGTACCCAAACTCCAGAACCAAACAGACCTTCTGATCTCTAACCCACTCGATCGAGTATCTAGGCTACTCGATCGAGTGACCCCCTACTCGATCGAGTACCCCTAGTTACTCGATCGAGTGCCCCAAAACGCGATTCTGGACTCAAAATCGTCAAAAACCTATCCGATCGAGTTAGTCTCACTCGATCAAGTATCACTAATACGTAAAAGCTACCCGCATATTACGTCACATACTAACATTGCTAACTTTATAAAAATCGCATGATGTCATAAACAATATGCTACGCAACAATTCTATTTATCAACAAAATCAATTCATCATGCTATGAAAGCCACATCGTAAACACTCAACATGTTATTACCACATTAACATGTTTCACATATTCTTCTCTTTCACATGCTCAACTTCCTATTTCAGTACCAAACAACCAACACACTTCATCACATTGTCAACAAGTTTACCAAGCACACACATGACTCGACAAACACTTTCCCATGTGACCGGTTCAAAGTTGTAGGGCGACCCCTCGCGACTTTAGGACGTCTCCCAAGCCTTTGCACTAGCTCCTACAACCTTTACCCCGGGTTCATTTTAATTGACTCCCTATGTTCATTAAGTTCATTGGTTACAGGTTTCAGGATCGTCGCTCTGATACCATTTGTAACACCCCCATACTCCGAGTGCCTTACCAGGACCACTCAGGTATGGAGACATCACCATCTCGGTCGCCCGAGGTATGATAATCAAATAGACAAAACGGAAACAACATTTATTATAATAGTTTAATGAATGAATACAATCCTTGAAACCAAAATGAAAGTACGATACATTATTCCAAACTAACTGTTCTCAACTGAAATATAAATAAATACTAAACTACAGCGGAAGACTCTATCGTCATGTCGTGGCCATCCCAGCTATCCCAGTACTCATCTCAATACCTGCTCAATATCTGCTCACCATCCCCGAATGGATCACCGCAGGTTTACAAAACAACACCGGGGTCAGTACTAATCACACAATCAATATAGATAACCACAATAAGACAAACAGACAGCTGAACTGCCACACACACACACACATCCAACCAACCAACCGTCTCAATCACTGACTGTCCACTGGACCAGCCCTGCCAGTGGGGGACCGCAGCCGTTCCCACCTAAGCCCCGCTCATCGTACGAGCGATAACCCTGCTCATTAATGTGCACATCCCTTCTGTGGCGGGTTCCACAGAAGGCGAAACTAGGGCGTGAGATCACTCCCGCAAGTGACCCCACTCAGCCGAGAACGCATCTCGAGAGCCATCAACGAACACAACCACAATCACAATCACAAATACAATCATCATATCAATCAACTAATTACAGCACATCACCAATATCCCATTATGGGACTAATACTGAGTAGGAAATCCTACCTGGAAAGCACAACACGCAGACGGTATCTACAGCTGTCTCAAAACGCCTCTTCTACGAATTCTCCTCCTAACACATAACACATAAAGACTACCAATTACTTACTATTCATAAAACCCCCAAATCCCAAATTAGGGTTTCACCAAACTTAACAAAACATTATAAAACTTATGTTAAAAGCTTACCCTCGTTGCAAGGAATCCAACGACACGAACTACGATGCAAACCGACCGTCTGAACTCCGGGAATTGTCAAGAACGCGATTAGGAAGAAGGATCGATCGCTTTCTCTCTTAAAAGGTTTTAGGTTTTGGTAAAAGTGTTTTAAAACAAAGACGAATATGTTTATATACCTTAATCGCGTAATTAACAAAACCCGAGAAAACTCCCCGATAAACCAGGACACTCGATCGAGTACCCAAGGTACTCGATCGAGTACCTCCCTACTCGATCGAGTGCCCCGACTACTCGATCGAGTGCCCAACAGTCAGAAACTATTTTATTCTGCAACATACCCTTACTCGACAGAGTAAGGGCTACTCCATAGAGTACCCCCAAGACATATAAATACGGAGTATTACACGACGAATGCTGGTTTATGGCATACCGGCAACCCCAAATGACTTTCGTTGCTACTCAAATTTTGCGTGGCCGCTTTATCTGACCCGAGGAACTTTCTATGTGATTTCCGGAGAATTTTGTTCTGGGTCCCTGGAATCCCGAAAAACCGTGTATTATACACTTCAATTTGAGCCGTTCGGGAGGTTGTACCGGACCCAGTTTCTTTTTCTCCCGGTTTTTCTATCATGCGTCCGAGGTCATTTCAAACGTTACCCTATTCGATTCAGCCTCTATTAACGAGCATTAAACGAGCATTAATCCATTTTTCACGATTATCCGAGGTTCGACGAATACTAGTTTATGCATACCGGCACCCCCAAATGTCTTCCGTTGCTACTCAAATTTTGCGTGGCTGCTTTATCTGACCCGAGGAACTTTCAATTTGATTTTCGGATAATTTTGTTCCGGGACCCTGGAATCCCGAAAAACCGTGTATTATAAACTTCAATTTCAGCCGTTCGGGAAGTAAATCGGACCCAGTTTCTTTTTCTCCAGGTTTTCTATCACGCATCCGATGTCATTTCAGGAGTTAACCTATTCGATACAGCCTCTAGTAACGAGCATTAATCCATTTTTCACGATTATCCGAGATTCGACGAATACTGGTTTATGGCATACCGGCACACCCAAATGTCTTCCGTTGCTACTCAAATTTTGCGTGGCCGCTTTATCTGACCAGAGGAACTTTCTCTGTGATTTCCGGAGAATTTTGTTCCGGGACCCTGGAATCTAGAAAAACATGTATTATACACTTCAATTTGAGCCATTCTTGAGGTCGTACCGGACCCAGTTTCTTTTTCTCCCGGTTTTTCTATTACGCGTCCGAGGTCATTTCAGGAGTTAACCTATTCGATTCAGCCTCTAATAACGAGCATTAAACGAGCATTAATCCATTTTCACGATTATCCGAGGTTTGACGAATGCTGGTTTATGGCATACCGGCACCCCCAAATATCTTCTGTTGCTACTCAAATTTTGTGTGGTCGCTTTATCTGACCCGAGGAACTTTCTATGTGATTTCCGGAGAATTTTGTTCCGGGACACTGGAATCCCGAAAAACCGTGTATTATACACTTCAATTTGAGCCATTCGGGAGGTCGTACCGGACCCAGTTTCTTTTTCTTCCGGTTTTTCTATCACGCGTCCGAGGTCATTTCAGCAGTTAACCTATTCGATTCAGCCTCTAATAACGAGCATTAAACGAGCATTAATCCATTTTTCACGAATATCCGAGGTTCGACGAATGCTGGTTTATGGCATACCGGCATCCCCAAATGTCTTTCGTTGCTACTCAAATTTTGCATGGCCGCTTTATCTGACCCGAGGAACTTTCTATGTGATTTCCGGAGAATTTTGTTCTGGGTCCCTGGAATCCCGAAAAACCGTGTATTATTATACACTTCAATTTGAGCCGTTCGGGAGGTTGTACCGGACCCAGTTTCTTTTTCTCCCGGTTTTTCTGTCATGCGTCCGAGGTCATTTCAAATGTTACCCTAGTCGATTCAGCCTCTAATAACGAGCATTAATCATTTTTTCACGATTATCCGAGGTTCGACGAATACTGGTTTATGCATACCGGCACCCCCAAATGTCTTCCGTTGCTACTCAAATTTTGCGTGGCCGCTTTATCTGACCCGAGGAACTTTCAATGTGATTTCCGGATAATTTGGTTCCGGGACCCTGGAATCCCAAAAAACCGTTTATTCTAAACTTCAATTTGAGCCGTTCGGGAGGACGTACCGGACCCAGTTTCTTTTTCTCCCGGTTTTCTATCACGCGTCCGATGTCATTTCAAGAGTTAACCTATTCGATTCAGCCTCTAGTAACGAGCATTAATCCAATTTTCACAATTATCCGAGTTTCGACGTATGCTGGTTTATGGCATACCGACACCCCCAAATATCTTCCGTTGCTACTCAAATTTTGCGTGGCCGCTTTATCTGACCCGAGGAACTTTCTATCTTATTTCCGGAGAATTTTGTTCCGGGACCCTGGAATCCCGAAAAACCGTGTATTATACACTTGAATTTGAGCCGTTTGGGAGGTCGTACCGGACCCAGTTTATTTTTCTCCCGGTTTTTCTATCACGCGTCCGAGGTCATTTCAGGAGTTAACCTATTTGATTCAGCCTTTAATAACGAGCATTAATCTATTTTTCAAGATTATCCGAGGTTCGACGAATGCTGGTTTATGGCATACCGGCACACCCAAATGTCTTTCGTTGCTACTGAAATTTTGCGTGGCCGCTTTATCTGACCCGAGGAACTTTCTCTGTGATTTCCGCCGAATTTTGTTCCGGGACCCTGGAATCTCGAAAAACCGTGTATTATACACTTTAATTTGAGCCGTTCTTGAGGTCGTACCGGACCCAGTTTCTTTTTCTCCCGGTTTTTCTATCACGCGTACGAGGTCATTTCAGGAGTTAACCTATTCGATTCAGCCTCTAATAACGAGCATTAAACGAGCATTAATCCATTTTTCACGATTATCTGAGGTTTAACGAATGCCGGTTTATGGCATACCGGCACCCCCAAATGTCTTCCGTTGCCACTCAAATTTTGCGTGGCCGCTTTATCGACCCGATCAACTTTCTATGTGATTTAGGATAATTTGGTTAGGGACTGGAATCCCAAAAAACCGTTTATTATAAACTTCAATTTGAGCCGTTCGGGAGGATGTACCGGACCCAGTTTCTTTTTCTCCCGGTTTTCTATCACGCGTCCGAGGTCATTTCAGGAGTTAACCTATTCGATTCAGCCTCTAATAACGATCATTAAACGAGCATTAATCCATTTTTCACGATTATCTGAGGTTTAACGAATGCCGGTTTATGGCATACCGGCACCCCCAAATGTCTTCCGTTGCCACTCAAATTTTGCGTGGCCGCTTTATCTGACCCGATCAACTTTCTATGTGATTTCCGGATAATTTTGTTCCGGGACCCTGGAATCCCGAAAAACCGTGTATATACACTTCAATTTGAGCCGTTCGGGAGGTCGTACCGGACCCATATTATTTTTCTCCCGGTTTTTCTATCACGCGACCGAGTTCATTTCAGGAGTTAACCTATTCGATTCAGCTTCTAATAACGAGCATTAAACGAGCATTAATCCATTTTTCACGATTATCCGAGGTTCGACGAATACTGGTTTATGCATACCGACATCCCCAAATGTCTTCCGTTGCTACTCAAATTTTGCGTGGCCGCTTTATCTTACCCAATGAACTTTCTTTGTAATTTCCGGAGAATTTTGTTCCGGGACCCTAGAATCCCGAAAAACCGTGTATTATACACTTCAATTTGAACCGTTCGGGAGATCTTCTCGGACCCAGTTTCTTTTTCTCCTGGTTTTCTATTACGCGTCCGAGTTCATTTCAGGAATTAACCTATTCGATTCAGCCTCTAATAACGAGCATTAAACGAGCATTAATCCATTTTTCACGATTATCCGAGGTTCGACGAATACTGGTTTATTGCATACCGGAACACCCAAATGTCTTCCGTTGCTACTCAAATTTTCTTGATCGCTTTATCTCGACCGAGGAACTTTCTATGTATTTTCAGGGACCCTGGAATCGCAAAAAACCGTGTATTATACACTTCAATTTGAGCCGTTCGGGAGGTCGTACCGGACCCATTTTCTTTTTCTCCCGGTTTTTCTAACACGCGTCCGAGGTCAGTTCAGGAGTTAACCTATTCGATTCAGCCTCTAATAACGAGCATTAATCCATTTTTCACGATTATCCGAGGTTCGACGAATGCTGGTTTATGACATACCGGCACCTCCAAATGTCTTCTGTTGCTACTCAAAATTTGCGTGGCCGCTTTATCTGACCCGAGGAAGTTTCAATGTGATTTCCGGAGAATTTTGTTCAGGGACCCTGGAATCCGAAAAATCGTGTATTATACACTTCAATTTGAGCCGTTCTTGAGGTCGTACCGGACCCAGTTTCTTTTTCTCCCGGTTTTTTTGACACGCGTCCGAGGTCATTTCAGGAGTTAACCTATTTGATTCAGCCTTTAATAACGAGCATTAATCTATTTTTCACGATTATCCGAGGTTCGACGAATGCTGGTTTATGGCATACCGGCACACCCAAATGTCTTTCGTTGCTACTCAAATTTTGCGTGGCCGCTTTATCTGACCCGAGGAACTTTCTCTGTGATTTCCGGCGAATTTTGTTCCGGGACCCTGGAATCTCGAAAAACCGTGTATTATACACTTTAATTTGAGCCGTTCTTGAGGTCGTACCGGACCCAGTTTCTTTTTCTCCCGGTTTTTCTATCACGCGTCCGAGGTCATTTCAGGAGTTAACCTATTCGATTCAGCCTCTAATAACGAGCATTAAACGAGCATTAATCCATTTTTCACGATTATCTGAGGTTTAACGAATGCCGGTTTATGGCATACCGGCACCCCCAAATATCTTTCGTTGCCACTCAAATTTTGCGTGGCCGCTTTATCTGACCCGATCAACTTTCTATGTGATTTCCGGATAATTTGGTTCCGGGACCCTGGAATCCCAAAAAACCGTTTATTATAAACTTCAATTTGAGCCGTTCGGGAGGACGTACCGGACCCAGTTTCTTTTTCTCCCGGTTTTCTATCACGCGTCCGATGTCATTTCAAGAGTTAACCTATTCGATTCAGCCTCTAGTAACGAGCATTAATCCATTTTTCACAATTATCCGAGGTTCGACGTATGCTGGTTTATGGCATACCGACACCCCCAAATATCTTCCGTTGCTACTCAAATTTTGCGTGGCCGCTTTATCTGACCCGAGGAACTTTCTATCTGATTTCCGGAGAATTTTGTTCCGGGACCCTGGAATCCCGAAAAACCGTGTATTATACACTTGAATTTGAGCCGTTTGGGAGGTCGTACCGGACCCAGTTTATTTTTCTCCCGGTTTTTCTATCACGCGTCCGAGGTCATTTCAGGAGTTAACCTACTTGATTCAGCCTTTAATAACGAGCATTAATCTATTTTTCACGATTATCCGAGGTTCGACGAATGCTGGTTTATGGCATACCGGCACACCCAAATGTCTTTCGTTGCTACTCAAATTTTGCGTGGCCGCTTTATCTGACCCGAGGAACTTTCTCTGTGATTTCCGGCGAATTTTGTTCCGGGACTCTGGAATCTCGAAAAACCGTGTATTATACACTTTAATTTGAGCCGTTCTTGAGGTCGTACCGGACCCAGTTTCTTTTTCTCCCGGTTTTTCTATCACGCGTCCGAGGTCATTTCAGGAGTTAACCTATTCGATTCAGCCTCTAATAACGATCATTAAACGAGCATTAATCCATTTTTCACGATTATCTGAGGTTTAACGAATGCCGGTTTATGGCATACCGGCACTCCCAAATGTCTTCCGTTGCCACTCAAATTTTGCGTGGCCGCTTTATCTGACCCGATCAACTTTCTATGTGATTTCCGGATAATTTTGTTCCGGGACCCTGGAATCCCGAAAAACCGTGTATATACACTTCAATTTGAGCCGTTCGGGAGGTCGTACCGGACCCATATTATTTTTCTCCCGGTTTTTCTATCACGCGACCGAGGTCATTTCAGGAGTTAACCTATTCGATTCAGCCTCTAATAACGAGCATTAATCCATTTTTCACGATTATCCGAGGTTCGACGAATGCTGGTTTATGGCATACCGGTACCCCCAAATGTCTTCTGTTGTTACTCAAATTTTGCGTGGTCGCTTTATTTGACCCGAGGAACTTTCTATGTGATTTCCGGAGAATTTTTTTCCGGGACACTGGAATCCCGAAAAACCGTGTATTATACACTTCAATTTGAGCCGTTCGGGAGGTCGTACCAGACCCAGTTTCTTTTTCTCCCGGTTTTTCTATCATGCGTCCGAGGTCTTTTCAGGAGTTAACCTATTCGATTCAGCCTCTAATAACGAGCATTAAACGAGAATTAATCCATTTTTCACGATTATCCGAGGTTCGACGAATGCTTGTTTATGGCATACCGGCACCCCCAAATGTCTTTCGTTGCTACTCAAATTTTGTCTGGCCGCTTTATCTGACCCGAGGAACTTTCTATGTGATTTTCGGAGAATTTTGTTCTAGGTCCCTAGAATCCCGAAAAACCGTGTATTATACACTTCAATTTGAGCCGTTCCGGTGGTTGTACCAGACCCAGTTTCTTTTTCTCCCGGGTATTCTATCATGCGTCCGAGGTCATTTCAAATGTTAACCTATTCGATTCAGCTTCTAATAACGAGCATTAAACGAGCATTAATCCATTTTTCACGATTATCCGAGGTTCGACGAATACTGGTTTATGCATACCGACATCCCCAAATGTCTTCCGTTGCTACTCAAATTTTGCGTGGCCGCTTTATCTTACCCAATGAACTTTCTTTGTAATTTCCGGAGAATTTTGTTCCGGGACCCTAGAATCCCGAAAAACCGTGTATTATACACTTCAATTTGAACCGTTCGGGAGATCTTCTCGGACCCAGTTTCTTTTTCTCCTGGTTTTCTATTACGCGTCCGAGTTCATTTCAGGAATTAACCTATTCGATTCAGCCTCTAATAACGAGCATTAAACGAGCATTAATCCATTTTTCACGATTATCCGAGGTTCGACGAATACTGGTTTATTGCATACCGGCACCCCCAAATGTCTTCCGTTGCTACTCAAATTTTGCGCGACTGCTTTATCTGACCCGAGGAACTTTCTATGTATTTTCCGGGACCCTGGAATCGCAAAAAACCGTGTATTATACACTTCAATTTGAGCCGTTCGGGAGGTCGTACCGGACCCATTTTCTTTTTCTCCCGGTTTTTCTATCACGCGTCCGAGGTCAGTTCAGGAGTTAACCTATTCGATTCAGCCTCTAATAACGAGCATTAATCCATTTTTCACGATTATCCGAGGTTCGACGAATGCTGGTTTATGACATACCGTCACCTCAAAATGTCTTTTGTTGCTACTCAAAATTTGCGTGGCCGCTTTATCTGACCCGAGGAAGTTTCAATGTGATTTCCGGAGAATTTTGTTCCGGGACCCTGGAATCCCGAAAAACCGTGTATTATACACTTCAATTTGAGCCGTTCTTGAGGTCGTACCGGACCCAGTTTCTTTTTCTCCCGGTTTTTTTGACACGCGCCCGAGGTCATTTCAGGAGTTAACCTATTCGATTCAGCCTCTAATAACGAGCATTAAACGAGCATTAATCCATTTTTCACGATTATCCGAGGTTCGACGAATGCTGGTTTATGGCATACCGGCACCCCCAAATGTCTTTCGTTGCTACTCAAATTTTGCGTGGCCGCTTTATCTGACCCGAGGAACTTTCTATGTGATTTCCGGAGAATTTTGTGCTGGGTCCCTGGAATCCCGAAAAACCGTGTATTATACACTTTAATTTGAGCCGTTCGGGAGGTTGTACCGGACCCAGTTTCTTTTTCTCCCAATTTTTCTATCATGCTTCCGAGGTCATTTCAAATGTTAACCTATTCGATTCAGCCTCTAATAACGAGCATTAAACGAGCATTAATCAATTTTTCACGATTATCCGAGGTTCGACGAATACTGGTTTATGCATATCGGCACCCCGAAATGTCTTCCTTTGCTACTCAAATTTTGCGTGGCTGCTTTATCTGGCCCAAGGAACTTTCTATGTAATTTTCGGAGAATTTTGTTCCGGGCCCCTGGAATCCCGAAAAACCGAGTATTATACACTTCAATTTTAGCCGTTCGGGAGGTCATACCGGACCCTGTACTTTTTCTCCCGGTTTTCTATCACGCGTCCGATGTCATTTCAGGAGTTAACCTATTCGGTTCAGCCTCTAATAACGAGCATTAAACGAGCATTAATCCATTTTTCACGATTATCCGAGGTTCAACGAATGCTGGTTTATGGCAAACCGGCGCCTCCAAATGTCTTATGTTGCTACTCAAATTTTGCGTGGCCGCTTTATCTGACCTGAGGAACTTTCTATGTGATTTCCGGTGAATTTTTTTCCGGGACCATGGAATCCCGAAAAACCGTGTATTATACACTTCAATTTGAGCCGTTCGGGAGGTAGTAATCTAGGACCAGTTTCTTTTTCTCCGGTTTTTCTATCACGCGTCCGAGGTCATTTCAGGAGTTAACCTATTCGATTCAGCCTCTAATAACGAGCATTAAACGAGCATTAATCCATTTTTCACGATTATCCGAGGTTCGACAAATGCTGGTTTATGGCATACCGGCACCTCCAAATGTCTTCTGTTGCTGCTCAAATTTTGCGTGGCCGCTTTATCTGACCCGAGGAACTTTCTATATGATTTCCGGTGAATTTTGTTCCGGGACCCTGGAATCCCGAAAAACCGTGTATTATACACTTCAATTTGAGCCGTACGGGAGGTAGTACCGGACCCAGTTTCTTTTTCTTCCGGTTTTTCTATCACGCGTCCGAGGTCATTTCAGGAGTTAACCTATTCGATTCAGCCTCTAATAACGAGCATTAAACGAGCATTAATCCATTTTTCACGATTATCCGAGGTTCGACGAATGCTGGTTTATGGCATACCGGCACCCCCAAATGTCTTCCGTTGCTAATAAAATTTTGCGTGGCTGGTTTATCTAACCTGAGAAACTTTTTATGTGATTTCCGGATAATTTTGTTCCGGGACCCTGGAATCCCAAAAAACCGTGTATTATACACTTCAATTTGAGCCGTTCGGGAGGTCGTACCGGACCCAGTTTCTTTTTCTCCCGGTTTTTCTATCACGCGTCCGACGTCATTTCAGGAGTTAACCTATTCGATTCAGCCTCTAATAACGAGCATTAATCCATTTTTCACGATTATCCGAGGTTCGACGAATGCTGGTTTATGGCATACCGACACCCCCAAATGTCTTCCGTTGCTATTAAAATTTTGCGTGGCCGTCTTATCTAACCCGAGGAACTTTCAATGTGATTTCCGGAGAATTTTGTTCCGGGACCCTGGAATCCCGAAAAACCGTGTATTATACACTTCAATTTGAGCCGTTCGGGAGGTAAACAGGATCCGATTTCTTTTTCTCCCTGTTTTTCTATCACGCGTCCGAGGTCATTTCAGGAGTTAACCTATTCGATTCAGCCTCTAGTAACGAGCATTAAACGAGCATTAATCCATTTTTCACGATTATCCGAGGTTCGACGAATGCTGGTTTATGGCATACCGGCACCCCCAAATGTCTTCCGTTGCTACTCAAATTTTGCGTGGCCGCTTTATCTGACCCGAGCAACTTTCTATGTGATTTCCGGAGAATTTTGTTCCGGGACCCTGGAATCCCGAAAAACCGTGTATTATACACTTCAATTTGAGCCGTTCGGGAGGTCGTACCGGACCCAGATTATTTTTCTCCCGGTTTTTCTATCACGCGACCGAGGTCTTTTCAGAAGTTAACCTATTCGATTCAGCCTCTAATAATGAGCATTAACCCATTTTTCACGATTATCCGAGGTTCGACGAATGCTGGTTTATGGCATACCGGCACCCCCAAATGTCTTCTGTTGCTACTCAAATTTTGCGTGGTCGCTTTATCTGACCCGAGGAACATTCTATGTGATTTCCGGAGAATTTTGTTCCGGGACCCTGGGATCCCGAAAAACCGTGTATTATACATTTCAATTTGAGCCATTCGGGAGGTCGTACCAGACCCAGTTTCTTTTTCTCCCGGTTTTTCTATCACGCGTCCGAGGTCATTTCAGGAGTTAACCTATTCGATTCAGCCTCTAATAACGAGCATTAAACGAGCATTAATCCATTTTTCACGATTATCCGAGGTTCGACGAATGCTGGTTTATGGCATACCGGCAACCCCAAATGTCTTTCGTTGCTACTCAAATTTTGCGTGGCCGCTTTATCTGACCCGAGGAACTTTCTATGTGATTTCTGGAGAATTTTGTTCTGGGTCCCTGGAATCACGAAAAACCGTGTATTATACACTTCAATTTGAGCCGTTCGGGAGGTTGTACCGGACCCATTTTCTTTTTCTCCCGGTTTTTCTATCATGCGTCCGAGGTCATTTCAAACGTTACCCTATTCGATTCAGCCTCTAATAACGAGCATTAAACGAGCATTAATCCATTTTTCACGATTATCCGAGGTTCGACGAATACTAGTTTATGCATACCGGCACCCCCAAATGTCTTCCGTTGCTACTCAAATTTTGCGTGGCTGCTTTATCTGACCCGAGGAACTTTCAATTTGATTTTCGGATAATTTTGTTCCGGGACCCTGGAATCCCGAAAAACCGTGTATTATAAACTTCAATTTGAGCCGTTCGGGAAGTCGTACCGGACCCAGTTTCTTTTTCTCCAGGTTTTCTATCACGCATCCGATGTCATTTCAGGAGTTAACCTATTCGATACAGCCTCTAGTAACGAGCATTAATCCATTTTTCACGATTATCCGAGATTCGACGAATACTGGTTTATGGCATACCGGCACACCCAAATGTCTTCCGTTGCTACTCAAATTTTGCGTGGCCGCTTTATCTGACCAGAGGAACTTTCTCTGTGATTTCCGGAGAATTTTGTTCCGGGACCCTGGAATCTAGAAAAACCGTGTATTATACACTTCAATTTGAGCCGTTCTTGAGGTCGTACCGGACCCAGTTTCTTTTTCTCCCGGTTTTTCTATTACGCGTCCGAGGTCATTTCTGGAGTTAACCTATTCGATTCAGCCTCTAATAACGAGCATTAAACAAGCATTAATCCATTTTCACGATTATCCGAGGTTTGACGAATGCTGGTTTATGGCATACCGGCACCCCCATATATCTTCTGTTGCTACTCAAATTTTGCGTGGTCGCTTTATCTGACCCGAGGAACTTTCTATGTGATTTCCGGAGAATTTTGTTCCGGGACACTGGAATCCCGAAAAACCGTGTATTATACACTTCAATTTGAGCCGTTCGGGAGGTCGTACCGGACCCAGTTTCTTTTTCTTCCGGTTTTTCTATCACGCGTCCGAGGTCATTTCAGGAGTTAACCTATTCGATTCAGCCTTTAATAACGAGCATTAAACGAGCATTAATCCATTTTTCACGAATATCCGAGGTTCGACGAATGCTGGTTTATGGCATACCGGCATCCCCAAATGTCTTTCGTTGCTACTCAAATTTTGCGTGGCCGCTTTATCTGACCCGAGGAACTTTCTATGTGATTTCCGGAGAATTTTGTTCTGGGTCCCTGGAATCCCGAAAAACCGTGTATTATTATACACTTCAATTTGAGCCGTTCGGGAGGTTGTACCGGACCCAGTTTCTTTTTCTCCCGGTTTTTCTGTCATGCGTCCGAGGTCATTTCAAATGTTACCCTAGTCGATTCAGCCTCTAATAACGAGCATTAAACGAGCATTAATCATTTTTTCACGATTATCCGAGGTTTGACGAATACTGGTTTATGCATACCGGCACCCCCAAATGTCTTCCGTTGCTACTCAAATTTTGCGTGGCCGCTTTATCTGACCCGAGGAACTTTCAATGTGATTTCCGGATAATTTGGTTCCGGGACCCTGGAATCCCAAAAAACCGTTTATTATAAACTTCAATTTGAGCCGTTCGGGAGGACGTACCGGACCCAGTTTCTTTTTCTCCCGGTTTTCTATCACGCGTCCGATGTCATTTCAAGAGTTAACCTATTCGATTCAGCCTCTAATAACGAGCATTAATCCATTTTTCACGATTATCCGAGATTCGACGAATGTTGGTTTATGGCATAACGACACCCCCAAATATCTTCCGTTGCTACACAAATTTTGCTTGGCCGCTTTATCTGCCCCGAGGAACTTTCTATCTGATTTCCGGAGAATTTTGTTCCGGGACCCTGGAATCCCGAAAAACCGTGTATTATACACTTCAATTTGGGCCGTTCGGGAGGTCGTACCGGAACCAGTTTCTTTTTCTTCCGGTTTTTCTATCACGCGTCCGAGGTCATTTCAGGAGTTAACCTATTCGATTCAGCCTCTAATAACGAGCATTAAACGAGCATTAATCCATTTTTCACGAATATCCGAGGTTCGACGAATGCTGGTTTATGGCATACCGGCATCCCCAAATGTCTTTCGTTGCTACTCAAATTTTGCGTGGCCGCTTTATCTGACCCGAGGAACTTTCTATGTGATTTCCGGAGAATTTTGTTCTGGGTCCCTGGAATCCCGAAAAACCGTGTATTATTATACACTTCAATTTGAGCCGTTCGGGAGGTTGTACCGGACCCAGTTTCTTTTTCTCCCGGTTTTTCTGTCATGCGTCCGAGGTCATTTCAAATGTTACCCTAGTCGATTCAGCCTCTAATAACGAGCATTAAACGAGCATTAATCATTTTTTCACGATTATCCGAGGTTCGACGAATACTGGTTTATGCATACCGGCACCCCCAAATGTCTTCCGTTGCTACTCAAATTTTGCGTGGCCGCTTTATCTGACCCGAGGAACTTTCTCTGTGATTTCCGGCGAATTTTGTTCCGGGACCCTGGAATCTCGAAAAACCGTGTATTATACACTTTAATTTGAGCCGTTCTTGAGGTCGTACCGGACCCAGTTTCTTTTTCTCCCGGTTTTTCTATCACGCGTCCGAGGTCATTTCAGGAGTTAACCTATTCGATTCAGCCTCTAATAACGAGCATTAAACGAGCATTAATCCATTTTTCACGATTATCTGAGGTTTAACGAATGCCGGTTTATGGCATACCGGCACCCCAAATGTCTTCCGTTGCTACTCTAATTTTGCGTGGCCGCTTTATCTGACCCGATCAACTTTCTATGTGATTTCCGGATAATTTGGTTCCGGGACCCTGGAATCCCAAAAAACCGTTTATTATAAACTTCAATTTGAGCCGTTCGGGAGGACGTACCGGACCCAGTTTCTTTTTCTCCCGGTTTTCTATCACGCGTCCGATGTCATTTCAAGAGTTAACCTATTCGATTCAGCCTCTAGTAACGAGCATCAATCCAATTTTCACAATTATCCGAGTTTCGACGTATGCTGGTTTATGGCATACCGACACCCCCAAATATCTTCCGTTGCTACTCAAATTTTGCGTGGCCGCTTTATCTGACCCGAGGAACTTTCTATCTGATTTCCGGAGAATTTTGTTCCGGGACCCTGGAATCCCGAAAAACCGTGTATTATACACTTGAATTTGAGCCGTTTGGGAGGTCGTACCGGACCCAGTTTATTTTTCTCCCGGTTTTTCTATCACGCGTCCGAGGTCATTTCAGGAGTTAACCTATTTGATTCAGCCTTTAATAACGAGCATTAATCTATTTTTCACGATTATCCGAGGTTCGACGAATGCTGGTTTATGGCATACCGGCACACCCAAATGTCTTTCGTTGCTCCTCAAATTTTGCGTGGCCGCTTTATCTGACCCGAGGAACTTTCTCTGTGATTTCCGGCGAATTTTGTTCCGGGACCCTGGAATCTCCAAAAACCGTGTATTATACACTTTAATTTGAGCCGTTCTTGAGGTCGAAATCGGACCCTGTTTCTTTTTCTCCCGGTTTTCTATCACGCGTCCGAGGTCATTTTCGGGAGTTAACCTATTCGATTGACCTCTAATAACGAGCATTAAACGAGCATTAATCCATTTTTCACGATTATCTGAGGTTTAACGAATGCCGGTTTATGGCATACCGGCACCCCCAAATGTCTTCCGTTGCCACTCAAATTTTGCGTGGCCGCTTTATCTGACCCGATCAACTTTCTATGTGATTTCCGGATAATTTGGTTCCGGGACCCTGGAATCCCAAAAAATCATTTATTATAAACTTCAATTTGAGCCGTTCGGGAGGACGTACCGGACCCAGTTTCTTTTTCTCCCGGTTTTCTATCACGCGTCCGATGTCATTTCAAGAGTTAACCTATTCGATTCAGCCTCTAGTAACGAGCATTAATCCATTTTTCACAATTATCCGAGGTTCGACGTATGCTGGTTTATGGCATACCGACACCCCCAAATATCGTCCGTTGCTACTCAAATTTTGCGTGGCCGCTTTATCTGACCCGAGGAACTTTCTATCTGATTTCCGGAGAATTTTGTTCCGGGACCCTGGAATCCCGAAAAACCGTGTATTATACACTTGAATTTGAGCCGTTTGGGAGGTCGATCTAGGACCAGTTTATTTTTCTCCCGGTTTTTCTATCACGCGTCCGAGGTCATTTCAGGAGTTAACCTATTTGATTCAGCCTTTAATAACGAGCATTAATCCATTTTTCACGATTATCCGAGGTTCGACGAATGCTGGTTTATGGCAAACCGGCGCCTCCAAATGTCTTATGTTGCTACTCAAATTTTGCGTGGCCGCTTTATCTGACCTGAGGAACTTTCTATGTGATTTCCGGTGAATTTTGTTCCGGGACCATGGAATCCCGAAAAACCGTGTATTATACACTTCAATTTGAGCCGTTCGGGAGGTAGTACCGGACCCAGTTTCTTTTTCTCCCGGTTTTTCTATCACGCATCCGAGGTCATTTCAGAAGTTAACCTATTCGATTCAGCCTCTAATAACGAGCATTAAACGAGCATTAATCCATTTTTCACGATTATCCGAGGTTCGACAAATGCTGGTTTATGGCATACCGGCACCTCCAAATGTCTTCTGTTGCTACTCAAATTTTGCGTGGCCGCTTTATCTGACCCGAGGAACTTTCTATATGATTTCCGGTGAATTTTGTTCCGGGACCCTGGAATCCCGAAAAACCGTGTATTATACACTTCAATTTGAGCCGTACGGGAGGTAGTACCGCACCCAGTTTCTTTTTCTTCCGGTTTTTCTATCACGCGTCCGAGGTCATTTCAGGAGTTAACCTATTCGATTCAGCCTCTAATAACGAGCATTAAACGAGCATTAATCCATTTTTCACGATTATCCGAGGTTCGACGAATGCTGGTTTATGGCATACCGGCACCTCCAAATGTCTTCTGTTGCTACTCAAATTTTGCGTGGCCGCTTTATCTGACCCGAGGAACTTTCTATGTGATTTCCGGTGAATTTTGTTCCGGGACCCTGGAATCTCGAAAAACCGTGTATTATACACTTTAATTTGAGCCGTTCGGGAGGTAGTACCGGACCTAGTTTCTTTTTCTCCCGGTTTTTCTATCACGCGTCCGAGGTCATTTCAGGAGTTAACCTATTCGATTCAGCCTCTAATAATGAGCATTAAACGAGCATTAATCCATTTTTCACGATTATCCGAGGTTCGACGAATACTGGTTTATGCATACCGGCACCCCCAAATGTCTTCCGTTGCTACTCAAATTTTGCGTGGCTGCTTTATCTGGCCCAAGGAACTTTCTATGTAATTTCCGGAGAACTTTGTTCCGGGACCCTGGAATCCCGAAAAACCGTGTATTATACACTTCAATTTGAGCCGTTCGGGAGGTTGTACCGGACCCAGTTTCTTTTTCTCCCGCTTTTTTTATTATGCGCCCGAGGTCATTTCAAGAGTTAACCTATTCAATTCAGGCTCTAATAACGAGCATTAATCCATTTTTCTCGATTATTCGAGGTTCTACGAATGCTGGTTTATGGCATACCGGCACCCCCAAATGTCTTCCGCTGCTACTCAAATTTTGCGTGGCCGATTTATCTGACCCGTGGAACTTTCTATGTGATTTCCGGAAAATTTTGTTCCGGGACCCTGGAATCCCGAAAAACCGTGTATTATACACTTCAATTTGAGCCGTTCGGGAGGTCGTACCGGACCCAGTTTCTTTTTCTCCCGGTTTTTCTATCACACGTCCGAGGTCATTTCAGGAGTTAACCTATTCGATTCAGCCTCTAATAACGAGCATTAATCTATTTTTCACGATTATCCGAGGTTCGACGAATGCTGGGTTATGGCATACCGGCACCCCCAAATGTCTTACGTTGCAACTCAAATTTTGCGTGGCCGCTTTATCTGACCTGAGGAACTTTCTATGTGATTTCCGGAAAATTTTGTTCCGGGACCCTGGAATCCCGAAAAACCGTGTATTATACACTTCAATTTGAGCCGTTCGGGAGGTCGTACCGGACCCAGTTTCTTTTTCTCCCGGTTTTTCTATCACACGTCCGAGGTCATTTCAGGAGTTAACCTATTCGATTCAGCCTCTAATAACGAGCATTAAACGAGCATTAATTCATTTTTCACGATTATCCGAAGTTCGGCGAATACTGGTTTATGGCATACCGGCACCCCCAAATGTCTTCCGTTGCTACTCAAATTTTGCGTGGCTGCTTTATCTGACCCGAGGAACTTTCTATGCAATTTCCGGAGAATTTTGTTCCGGGACCCTGGAATCCCGAAAAACCGTGTATTATACACTTCAATTTGAGCCGTTCGGGAGGTCGTACCGGACCCAGTTTCTTTTTCTCCCGGTTATTCTATCACGCGTCCGAGGTCATTTCAGGAGTTAACTTATTCAATTCAGCCTCTAATAACGTGCATTAATCCATTTTTCTCGATTATTCGTGGTTCGACGAATGCTGGTTTATGGCATACCGGCACCCCCAAATATCTTCCGCTGCTACTCAAATTTTGCGTGGCCGCTTTATCTGACCCGAGGAACTTTCTATGTGATTTCCGGAGAATTTTTTTCCGGGACCTTGGAATCCCGAAAAACCGTGTATTAAACACTTTATTTTGAGCCGTTCGGGAGGTCGTACCGGACCCAGTTTCTTTTTCTCCCGGTTTTTCTATCACACGTCCGAGGTCATTTCAGGAGTTAACCTATTCGATTCAGCCTCTAATAACGAGCATTAAACGAGCATTAATCCATTTTTCACGATTATCCGAGGTTCGACGAATACTGGTTTATGGCATACCGGCACCCCCAAATGTCTTCCTTTGCTACTCAAATTTTGCGTGGCCGCTTTATCGACCCGAGGAACTTTCTATGTGATTTTCGGAGAATTTTGTTCCGGGACCCGGAATCCCGAAAAACCGTGTATTATATACTTCAATTTCAGCCGTTCGGGAGGTCGTACTGGACCCGATTTCTTTTTCTCCCGGTTTCTCTATCACGCGTCCGAGGTTATTTCAGGAGTTAACCTATTCAATTTGACCTCTAATAACGAGCATCAATCCATTTTTCACGATTATCCGAGGTTCGACGAATATCTTTGGTTTATGGTATACCAAGCACCCCCAAATATCTTCCGCCGCTACTCAAATTTTGCGTGGCCGCTTTATCGACCCGAGGAACTTTTCTGTGATTTCGGAGAATTTCGTTCGAGGACCCTGGAATCCCGAAAAACCGTGTATTATACACTTCAATTTGAGCCGTTCGGGAGGTCATACCGGACCCAGTTTCTTTTTCTCCTGGTTTTTCTATCACACGTCCGTGATCGTTTCAGGAGTTAACCTATTCGATTCGACCTCTAATAACGAGCATTAAACGAGCATTAATCTATTTTTCACGAT
This sequence comes from Silene latifolia, assembly GCF_048544455.1. Classification (NCBI taxonomy): domain Eukaryota; kingdom Viridiplantae; phylum Streptophyta; class Magnoliopsida; order Caryophyllales; family Caryophyllaceae; genus Silene; species Silene latifolia. The sequence goes on along the minus strand of NC_133535.1, from coordinate 157,726,156 downwards.
TATCCGAGGTTCGACGAATCTTGGTTTATGGGCATAAGCACCCCTAAATGTCTTCCGTTGCTATTCAAATTTTGCGTGGCTGCTTTATCTGACCCGAGGAACTTTCTATATGATTTCCGGAGAATTTTGTTCCGGGACCCTGGAATCCCGAAAAACCGTTTATTATACACTTCAATTTGAGCCGTTCGGGAGGTCGTCGACGGACCCGGTTTCTTTTTCTCCGGTTTTTCTATCACGCGTCCGAGGTCATTTCAGGAGTTAACTTATTCAATTGACCTCTAATAACGAGCATTAATCCATTTTTCTCGATTATTCGAGGTTCGACGAATCTTTGGTTTATGGCATATCGGCACCCCCAAATATCTTCATTTGCTACTAAAATTTTGCGTGGCCGCTTTATCGACCCGAGGAACTTTCTATGTGATTTTCGGAGAATTTTTTTCCGGGACCTTGGAATCCCGAAAAACCGTGTATTAAACACTTTATTTTGAGCCGTTCGGGAGGTCGACTAGGACCCGTTTCTTTTTTCCGGTTTTTCTATCACACGTCCGAGGTCATTTCAGGAGTTAAACTATTCGATTGACCTCTAATAACGAGCATTAAACGAGCATTAATCCATTTTTCACGATTATCCGAGGTTCGACGAAATCTTGGTTTATGGCATACCGGCACCCCCAAATGTCTTCCGCTGCTGCTACTCGATTTTGCGTGGCCGCTTTATCTGACCCGAGGAACTTTCTATGTGATTTCCGGAGAATTTTGTTCCGCGACCCTGGAATCCCGAAAAACCGTGTATTATATACTTCAATTTGAGCCGTTCGGGAGGTCGTACCGGACCCAGTTTCTTTTTCTCCCGGTTTCTCTATCACGCGTCCGAGGTTATTTCAGGAGTTAACCTATTCAATTCAGCCTCTAATAACGAGCATCAATCCATTTTTCACGATTATCCGAGGTTCGACGAATACTGGTTTATGGTATACCGGCACCCCCAAATATCTTCCGCTGCTACTCAAATTTTGCGTGGCCGCTTTATCTGACCCGAGGAACTTTCTCTGTGATTTCCGGAGAATTTCGTTCGAGGACCCTGATGCGGTCGTTTCTACACCAAAAATAAAATACCTAAGTACTACTAACAGAAGTCAGCGGTAAGTAGGGTCGATCTCCACAGGGAGGCGGTGTACTATCTACTTGTCTATTTATCTGTCTAATTGTCACAATTGGGGGCTTTGATTGATTTATCTAAACTAGAGATTAAGGCGAGGGAAATGAATAAGAGAATTAACAGTAAGAGAAAGAAGTATGCTAGGAGTCGGTCTACCGTGGCAGCTATCAGATCTTATACTATCAGGAATACTAAGGCGATTAGACTATTGATAAGAAGAGCTATGGTCGTCACCTTTCGGTCCTTAAACCGCCCTAGAGCGTAAATGACTTAACTTTCGCCCTCACCGCAATACCCTATTGTAATTAAGCAAGCCTTCCCTTCCAATCTTTCGATCTAGGTCGGGGTTAACTAGATTTATGGTCTCCTGCATGCATTCATTCGACCGGATAACAATGAAATTGCCTAATACAATTCCTATCGCAAGACTAATCTATATAAGTCAGTTAAAACATTGCTACCACGGCTTCCCTAATCCTAACATACTACGGGGATTTAGCTAGACATGGAAATAAGGGAAACAAGCATAAAGGAAATAAGAATAATAAACATTAAATTAAAAAGAAAGAAAAGGGAAGAAATGTTACTGAAATAATGATCCGGAATAAAAAGCAAAGTAACAGTGTATCGTTCCAAGAGAAAAGAGAGAGTCAGAGTGTCTCCGGATAAAAAGAGATGATTACAAAAGACAACCTTTACTCCTATTTATAAGAAATTAGGAGTAAAGGTTAAACCTAATGACGGAATTTAGACTAAAAAGCCCAGCCCGTAGCTTAGTCCACTCGATCGAGTAGAGAAACCACTCGATCGAGCAAACTCAGCCAGAAAACAGCTCGATCGACTAAGGAAACTGTTCGATCGAGTTAGGCTATAAAGAAACTGGTCGATCGACTTAGCAAACAACTCGATCGACTGATTATTCTCCTAAAACCACTCGATCGACCAAGAATGTCTTCGATCGAGTGATAATTGAATTCAGCAGCTTGTAATTCTCGTTAATTTGCCTTTGACTTGTCCTTTTAGCTCCCGAAATAGCTTCACGCATCCCAAGACAGCAATATTCTCCGTTCCAAATCCACTCTTCCTCCAAATGCATGCAAAATGGACGGTAATTGGCTTGATTTCCGCTACTTCCGGGTTCATTCCTACAAATAAGACAAAATAACCCAAAGTAGCATATTCGGGGCATTTCGTAGCATAAAACTATGATAAAAACACAGAAATACGTGCATAAAATAGGCTAAAAAGACTATATAAAATGCACGTATCAAATCTCCCCAAACCAAACCTTTACTCGTCCTCGAGTAAACTCAAAACTATACGCTAATGGAACGGAAAAATAACTCAGAGCTAGCTACAAATGCCCACTTAAGCCAATTTAATGCAACAAACTAACACTTATAGCTAAACAGTCAAATGCAAACGAGTTATAAGATATTTGTAAATAAAGCTGAACCGTCGACCTTGCCAGACCTTTGATAATGGACTCTCACGGGTCACTCTTTCTCTCATGAAGCAAAGGGTGAACATATAAAAGCAAGAGAGAAAGAAAAATAGTCGCTCACCTAAACTACGACCTACATAAACATGCATGCAACTAATATGATAGACAATTCTAGCTACCAAACATACATTCCAACCAAACGAGGTCCTGTCACAGCCGAGGGCTTACAAAGATATGGTAAAGTGAGGCATTGGGTAAGAAAAGGCAAAACATGTATGGGAATGTGGAGGTATAGGTGATCAAGCTAGTACCTAAACAAAACCATATAGCAACATCCATTTCAAACTCAATTATTGATTAAGCACAATGCCCTTCATTTGGCATAAAATCTCACCAAACCAAACCAAACATACTCCTCAAATGATATAAGATAGAACATAGGAGCAGAAACCGCCAACCATTTTTTCTCATTTTTTCTTTCTTTCTTCCTTTCTATTTTTTTCGGTTTCTTTTTCTTTTCTTCATTTATTTTCAACTTATTTTTCTTCGTTTTTTTTTTCTTTTCATTTCATTTTTTCACTTTCCTTTTTTTTTTTCATCACGTTTTATTCTCGTCATCCTCCTCTCCTTCATAAATTACCAACTCCGAATCAACAGAATATGCGCCAACATTTGATACAATGGAATATATACCGCAAAACAACAATCTAAACTAGCTTGACAAGGCAGGCTAAATTTGGATGTAGCTAAAGGTCAACTGGCAAATTTGGCTAATGTGGAGTTATGGGTAAAAATGAAAGAAAGGGAATTTGTAAGCACCTCCCTGCATGTGACACCAACCACTAACCCGAATGTATGACGGCAAAAAGCAATTGAATTTCATATATGTGCAAATTGATGATACATGTTATGCAAGGAGTAACTACTCACAATCCTACATGAAACTGGTCACAAATGACACCAGTTTATAAGGCTCTAATTCTTAGAAATTATAAGTAGGTTGCCAAAATTTCAGGTCAAGTCTATTCGTTCAGCTAAATTTAAACATAAACTCGTAGATTATGCAATAAGACAAAGCTAAAAGGTAACAGTTCAATGCAAGGCTTAAGCAAAAAGACAAACGTAGTGCAATATCATCATTGAAATCTACCGTTCCGACTCAACCTATATGCTAAAATAAACGTGAAATTTTTTGAATTTTCAACAATTTTTTCATATTTTTATTGAATTTTTTTGAATTTTAACGAAAATAAACAACAATGCAAACATAAACTTAAACGTGATAACTGAAATGCAATAAAAACAAAATGCAGACACAGATATGGATGCATAACCTCCCCAAACCAAACCGTACAATGCCCCCATTGTACCAAAACATGAAAAGGAAATGCAAACTGAAAGGAGAAAGAGAGTAAATGCGGGAAACTTACAAGATAGCGCGAAATAAGGGGACCTCCCCAAACCGACCATGAAATGGGAGGTTGCTAAGGCCCGGAAAACCGTCTCAGGTAGCTAATCCAAGTCAACAATACTCGATAGCAAGGGATAGTGGCTGATCGAGTGAGTGGGCATCCAAGAACAGCTCGATCGAAAAGAAACTAGGTCGATCGAGTGGTTTCTTACTTTGCAGGTACTCGATCGAGTAGATATTAGCTCGATCGAGATGATTTCACAGAAAAAGTACTCGATCGAGTGGAAAAACCACTCGATCGAGCGATCCTCAGCGTGTACCTGCAAAACACAATGAAAAACAGCCCGCAACTGACAAAAACAAGCATACTGAGATAGTCTATGGTATAAAAACCACTTATTACAACTGAAATTGGAATAAAAAGCAAAATAAAATTGCCGGGTTGCCTCCCGGGTAGCGCTAGCTTCAGTCAGGTCCCAGCTCGACCTTCTTTTTCTTCGAGCTCTCTAATTAGTCACAATCAAAACAGCTCAAAGCGCGCAGCAACCTGTCATACATCTGCGCATGTGCTACACAAAAGCATAAGTAGCACAAAAGTGGAATAGCCAGGTAGGAAATAAAGATATGTAAACATTTAAGTCGAACAAATTTCCTATGGGCGCTCCTAAATTTATCCACCAAATAAAGGAGCGCGGGAGCAATTGTCAATAATTTAGGGCTCCAAATTAGATTAACATTTTTAAAATGACAAGGATGGTGAGAAATTTCTAATTTATGCGTCCACATATGAGGGGGCATAGCTTTGAAAAAGGAAGCATGAATAAGACGAGGCAATTTACAAATAATAACAAAATTACCGCTTACTACCTCAGGTTGATCACTCTTAATGACGGAATCATAGATAAAAGAATTCATTACCTCTTCCGTGCTAGGAGTAATTACCGACTTAGCTGTCCTTTCGTCGCCCTCAGTGGAATCCGTCCCGTAAATCTCAGCCTCAAGCGCATCTAGCTCGGCTTTGAATAAGGGAGACTCACCATAACTGTTGTCATCATCAAAGTCGTCATCTAAATCAAGCCCAAATGACGAATTACAGCTCCCAATGACCAAATCAGTCGATCGAGCAGAATTACTACTCGATCGACCAATCTCTTCCCGCAATTCACTCGATCGAGTACAAACATCACTCGATCGATAACTATCCTCCTGCATGTCACTCGATCGAGAAGGGATATCACTCGATCGAGGACTGTCTTCTGGAAAATCACTCGATCGACCAATAATTGTCACTCGATCGAGTGATCCCTCCTGTACAGCGCTGAAATCCTCGTGTGGAGCAGTGAAATATGATAGAAACTCGTCGTCCGAGTCATAGAAGTCATCCTCATCATTGGGCAACACGGTTTCCTTACGAGAAAAATCGCTCTCAGCAAGATAAACCTCTTCTTCTTGCATCTCAGCTGCTAACTGAGCTATTTGTGACTCCAGTTCGGGAATTCGAGCGCCCATATATCTATCACTCTCTTGCACTTGGAATGCAAGCATTCTCATCAAATATGTCAGCTCCGCGATCTCTTCTCTCTCCATCTCAGCTGCTAATTGAGCAACTGCAGACTCGAGCTCATCAAATCGCGAGACATATTCTTGCACTTGGAATGCAAGTTCCTCCATCAAGAATTTCAGCTCCGCAAGGTCTTCTTCTTGTATATCAGGGGAATCTTGTTGCGGTGGCCATTGACAGGGCGGATGTGGCGGCACAACTACAGCTGCATTGTGCTCAGCAGAACCACATCTCCCGTAGCAGATCACCGGCTGTTCCATATAATGGGACATCGGTGATGGGTCAAAGGTACTCAAGCCTTCCCTTTGACTGTCTTTCACCTAGAACTGTCTAGGTAGTACCTGTAAGGCCTATCAAAACAGCACTAAACAAAAGATTAGAACGGCCTCAAGGGAGAAATCCCCTGAGGCTAAAAACAGATAAAATTAAACAAATAAATAAATAGATTGCCTCCCCGGCAACGGCGCCAAAATTTGATGCGGTCGTTTCTACACCAAAAATAAAATACCTAAGTACTACTAACAGAAGTCAGCGGTAAGTAGGGTCGATCTCCACAGGGAGGCGGTGTACTATCTACTTGTCTATTTATCTGTCTAATTGTCACAATTGGGGGCTTTGATTGATTTAACTAAACTAGAGATTAAGGCGAGGGAAATGAATAAGAGAATTAACAGTAAGAGAAAGAAGTATGCTAGGAGTCGGTCTACCGTGGCAGCTATCAGATCTTATACTATCAGGAATACTAAGGCGATTAGACTATTGATAAGAAGAGCTATGGTCGTCACCTTTCGGTCCTTAAACCGCCCTAGAGCGTAAACAGCTTAACTTTCGCCCTCACTGCAATACCCTATTGTAATTAAGCAAGCCTTCCCTTCCAATCTTTCGATCTAGGTCGGGGTTAACTAGATTTATGGTCTCCTGCATGCATTCATTCGACCGGATAACAATGAAATTGCCTAATACAATTCCTATCGCAAGACTAATTTATATAAGTCAGTTAAAACATTGCTACCACGGCTTCCCTAATCCTAACATACTACGGGGATTTAGCTAGACATGGAAATAAGGGAAACAAGCATAAAGGAAATAAGAATAATAAACATTAAATTAAAAAGAAAGAAAAGGGAAGAAATGTTACTGAAATAATGATCCGGAATAAAAAGCAAAGTAACAGTGTATCGTTCCAAGAGAAAAGAGAGAGTCAGAGTGTCTCCGGATAAAAAGAGATGATTACAAAAGACAACCTTTACTCCTATTTATAAGAAATTAGGAGTAAAGGTTAAACCTAATGACGGAATTTAGACTAAAAAGCCCAGCCCGTAGCTTAGTCCACTCGATCGAGTAGAGAAACCACTCGATCGAGCAAACTCAGCCAGAAAACAGCTCGATCGACTAAGGAAACTGTTCGATCGAGTTAGGCTATAAAGAAACTGGTCGATCGACTTAGCAAACAACTCGATCGACTGATTATTCTCCTAAAACCACTCGATCGACCAAGAATGTCTTCGATCGAGTGATAATTGAATTCAGCAGCTTGTAATTCTCGTTAATTTGCCTTTGACTTGTCCTTTTAGCTCCCGAAATAGCTTCACGCATCCCAAGACAGCAATATTCTCCGTTCCAAATCCACTCTTCCTCCAAATGCATGCAAAATGGACGGTAATTGGCTTGATTTCCGCTACTTCCGGGTTCATTCCTACAAATAAGACAAAATAACCCAAAGTAGCATATTCGGGGCATTTCGTAGCATAAAACTATGATAAAAACACAGAAATACGTGCATAAAATAGGCTAAAAAGACTATATAAAATGCACGTATCAGACCCTGGAATCCCGAAAAACCGTGTATTATACACTTCAATTTGAGCCGTTCGGGCGGTCATACCGGACCCAGTTTCTTTTTCTCCTGGTTTTTCTATCACACGTCCGTGATCGTTTCAGGAGTTAACCTATTCGATTCAGCCTCTAATAACGAGCATTAATCTATTTTTCACGATTATCCGAGGTTCGACGAATACTGGTTTATGGCATACCGGCACCCCTAAATGTCTTCCGTTGCTATTCAAATTTTGCGTGGCTGCTTTATCTGACCCGAGGAACTTTCTATATGATTTCCGGAGAATTTTGTTCCGGGACCCTGGAATCCCGAAAAACCGTTTATTATACACTTCAATTTGAGCCGTTCGGGAGGTCGTACCGGACCCAGTTTCTTTTTCTCCCGGTTTTTCTATCACGCGTCCGAGGTCATTTCAGGAGTTAACTTATTCAATTCAGCCTCTAATAACGAGCATTAATCCATTTTTCTCGATTATTCGAGGTTCGACGAATGCTGGTTTATGGCATATCGGCACCCCCAAATATCTTCCGCTGCTACTCAAATTTTGCGTGGCCGCTTTATCTGACCCGAGGAACTTTCTATGTGATTTTCGGAGAATTTTTTTCCGGGACCTTGGAATCCCGAAAAACCGTGTATTAAACACTTTATTTTGAGCCGTTCGGGAGGTCGTCGGACCCCAGTTTTTTTTTTCCGGTTTTTCTATCACACGTCCGAGGTCATTTCAGGAGTTAAACTATTCGATTCAGCCTCTAATAACGAGCATTAAACGAGCATTAATCCATTTTTCACGATTATCCGAGGTTCGACGAATACTGGTTTATGGCATACCGGCACCCCCAAATGTCTTCCGCTGCTACTCAGATTTTGCGTGGCCGCTTTATCTGACCCGAGGAACTTTCTATGTGATTTCCGGAGAATTTTGTTCCGCGACCCTGGAATCCCGAAAATCCGTGTATTATATACTTCAATTTGAGCCGTTCGGAAGGTCGTACCGGACCCAGTTTCTTTTTCTCCCGGTTTTTCTATCACGCGTCCGAGGTTATTTCAGGAGTTAACCTATTCAATTCAGCCTCTAATAACGAGCATTAATCCATTTTTCTCGATTATTCGAGGTTCGACGAATGCTGGTTTATGGCATACCGGCACCCCAAAATATCTTCCGCTGCTACTCAAATTTTGCGTGGCCGCTTTATCTGACCCGAGGAACTTTCTATGTGATTTCCGGAGAATTTTTTTCCGGGACCTTGGAATCCCGAAAAACCGTGTATTAAACACTTTATTTTGAGCCGTTCGGGAGGTCGTACCGGACCCAGTTTCTTTTTCTCCCGATTTTTCTATCACACGTCCGAGGTCATTTCAGGAGTTAAACTATTCGATTCAGCCTCTAATAACGAGCATTAAACGAGCATTAATCCATTTTTCACGATTATCCGAGGTTCGACGAATACTGGTTTATGGCATACCGGCACCCCCAAATGTCTTCCGCTGCTACTCAAATTTTGCGTGGCCGCTTTATCTGACCCGAGAACTTTCTATGTGATTTCCGGAGAATTTTTTTCCGGGACCCTGCAATCCCGAAAAACCGTGTATTATATACTTCAATTTGAGCAGTTCGGGAGGTCGTACCGGACCCAGTTTCTTTTTCTCCCGGTTTTTCTATCACGCGTCCGAGGTTATTTCAGGAGTTAACCTATTCAATTCAGCCTCTAATAACGAGCATCAATTCATTTTTCACGATTATCCGAGGTTCGACGAATACTGGTTTATGGTATACCGGCACCCCCAAATATCTTCCGCTGCTACTCAAATTTTGCGTGGCCGCTTTATCTGACCCGAGGAACTTTCTCTGTGATTTCCGGAGAATTTTGTTCCAGGACCCTGGAATCCCGAAAAACCGTGTATTATACACTTCAATTTGAGCCGTTCGCGAGGTCATACCGGACCCAGTTTCTTTTTCTCCTGGTTTTTCTATCACACGTCCGAGGTCATTTCAGGAGTTAACCTATTCGATTCAGCCTCTAATAACGAGCATTAAACGAGCATTAATCCATTTTTCACGATTATCCGAGGTTCGACGAATACTGGTTTATGGCATACCAGCACCCCTAAATGTCTTCCGTTGCTATTCAAATTTTGCGTGGCTGCTTTATCTGACCCGAGAAACTTTCTATATGATTTCCGGAGAATTTTGTTCCGGGACCCTGGAATCCCGAAAAACCGTGTATTATACACTTCAATTTAAGCCGTTCGGGAGGTCGTACCGGACCCAGTTTCTTTTTCTCCCGGTTTTCTATCACGCAACCGAGGTCATTTCAGGAGTTAACCTATTCAATTCAGCCTCTAATAACGAGCATTAATCCATTTTTCTCGATTATTCGAGGTTCGACGAATGCTGGTTTATGGCATATCGGCACCCCCAAATATCTTCCGCTGCTACTCAAATTTTGCGTGGCCGCTTTATCTGACCCGAGGAACTTTCTATGTGATTTCCGGAGAATTTTTTTCCGGGACCTTGGAATCCCGAAAAACCGTGTATTAAACACTTTATTTTGAGCCGTTCGGGAGGTCGTACCGGACCCAGTTTCTTTTTCTCCCGGTTTTTCTATCACACGTCCGAGGTCATTTCAGGAGTTAAACTATTCGATTCAGCCTCTAATAACGAGCATTAAACGAGCATTAATCCATTTTTCACGATTATCCGAGGTTCGACGAATACTGGTTTATGGCATACCGGCAGCCCCAAATGTCTTCCGCTGCTACTCAAATTTTGGGTGGCCGCTTTATCTGACCCGAGGAACTTTCTATGTGATTTCCGGAGAATTTTGTTCCGCGACCCTGGAATCCCGAAAAACCGTGTATTATATACTTCAATTTGAGCCGTTCGGGAGGTCGTACCGGACCCAGTTTCTTTTTCTCCCGGTTTTTCTATCACGCGTCCGAGGTTATTTCAGGAGTTAACCTATTTAATTCAGCCTCTAATAACGAGCATCAATCCATTTTTCACGATTATCCGAGGTTCGACGAATACTGGTTTATGGTATACCGGCACCCCCAAATATCTTCCGCTGCTACTCAAATTTTGCGTGGCCGCTTTATCTGACTCGAGGAACTTTCTCTGTGATTTCCGGAGAATTTCGTTCCAGGACCCTGGAATCCCGAAAAACCGTGTACTATACACTTCAATTTGAGCCGTTCGGGAGGTCATACCGGACCCAGTTTCTTTTTCTCTTGGTTTTTTTATCACACGTCCGAGATCATTTCAGGAGTTAACCTATTCGATTCAGCCTCTAATAACGAGCATTAAACGAGCATTAATCTATTTTTCACGATTATCCGAGGTTCGACGAATACTGGTTTATGGCATACCGGCACCCCTAAATGTCTTCCGTTGCTATTCAAATTTTGCGTGGCTGCTTTATCTGACCCGAGGAACTTTCTATATGATTTCCGGAGAATTTTGTTCCGGGACCCTGGAATCCCGAAAAACCGTGTATTATACACTTCAATTTGAGCCGTTCGGGAGGTAAACGGACCCGTTTCTTTTTCTCCGTTTTTCTATCACGCGTCCGAGGTCATTTCAGGAGTTAACTTATTCAATTCAGCCTCTAATAACGAGCATTAATCCATTTTTCTCGATTATTCGAGGTTCGACGAATGCTGGTTTATGGCATACCGGCACCCCCAAATATCTTCCGCTGCTACTCAAATTTTGCGTGGCCGCTTTATCTGATTTGAGGAACTTTCTATGTGATTTCCGGAGAATTTTTTTCCGGGACCTTGGAATCCCGAAAAACCGTGTATTAAACACTTTATTTTGAGCCGTTCGGGAGGTCGTACCGGACCCAGTTTCTTTTTCTCCCGGTTTTTCTATCACACGTCCAAGGTCATTTCAGGAGTTAAACTATTCGATTCAGCCTCTAATAACGAGCATTAAACGAGCATTAATCCATTTTTCACGATTATCCGAGGTTCGACGAATACTAGTTTATGGCATACCGACACCCCCAAATGTCTTCCGCTGCTACTCAAATTTTGCGTGGCCGCTTTATCTGACCCGAGTAACTTTCTATGTGATTTCCGGAGAATTTTTTTCCGGGATCCTGGAATCCCGAAAAACCGTGTATTATATATACACTTCAATTTGAGCGATTCGGGAGGTAAACTAGGACCCGATTTCTTTTTCTCCGGTTTTTCTATCACGCGTCCGAGGTTATTTCAGGAGTTAACCTATTCAATTCAGCCTCTAATAACGAGCATCAATTCATTTTTCACGATTGTCCGAGGTTCGACGAATACTTGTTTATGGTATACCGGCACCCCCAAATATCTTCCGCTGCTACTCAAATTTTGCGTGGCCGCTTTATCTGACCCGAGGAACTTTCTCTGTGATTTCCGGAGAATTTTGTTCCAGGACCCTGGAATCCCGAAAAACCGTGTATTATACACTTCAATTTGAGCCGTTCGGGAGGTCATACCGGACCCAGTTTCTTTTTCTCCTGGTTTTTCTATCACACGTCCGAGGTCATTTCAGGAGTTAACCTATTCGATTCAGCCTCTAATAACGAGCATTAAACGAGCATTAATCCATTTTTCACGATTATCCGAGGTTCGACGAATACTGGTTTATGGCATACCGGCACCCCTAAATGTCTTCCGTTGCTATTCAAATTTTGCGTGGCTGCTTTATCTGACCCGAGAAACTTTCTATATGATTTCCGGAGAATTTTGTTCCGGGACCCTGGAATCCCGAAAAACCGTGTATTATACACTTCAATTTAAGCCGTTCGGGAGGTCGTGCGGACCAGTTTCTTTTTCTCCGGTTTTTCTATCACGCGTCCGAGGTCATTTCAGCAGTTAACCTATTCAATTGACCTTTAATAACGAGCATTAATCCATTTTTCTCGATTATTCGAGGTTCGACGAATGCTGGTTTATGGCATATCGGCACCCCCAAATATCTTCCGCTGCTACTCAAATTTTGCGTGGCCGCTTTATCTGACCCGAGGAACTTTCTATGTGATTTTCGGAGAATTTTTTTCCGGCACCTTGGAATCCCGAAAAACCGTGTATTAAACACTTTATTTTGAGCCGTTCGGGAGGTCGTACCGGACCCAGTTTCTTTTTCTCCCGGTTTTTCTATCACACGTCCGAGGTCATTTCAGGAGTTAAACTATTCGATTCAGCCTCTAATAACGAGCATTAAACGAGCATTAATCCATTTTTCACGATTATACGAGGTTCGACGAATACTGGTTTATGGCATACCGGCACCCCTAAATGTCTTCCGCTGCTACTCAAATTTTGCGTGGCCGCTTTATCTGACCCGAGGAACTTTCTATGAGATTTCCGGAGAATTTTGTTCCGCGACCCTGGAATCCCGAAAAACCGTGTATTATATACTTCAATTTGAGCCGTTCGGGAGGTCGTACAGGACCCTGTTTCTTTTTCTCCCGGTTTTTCTATCACGCGTCCGAGGTTATTTCAAGAGTTAACCTATTCAATTCAGCCTCTAATAACGAGCATCAATCCATTTTTCACGATTATCCGAGGTTCGACGAATACTGGTTTATGGTATACCGGCACCCCCAAATATCTTCCGCTGCTACTCAAATTTTGCGTGGCCGCTTTATCTGACCCGAGGAACTTTCTCTGTGATTTCCGGAGAATTTCGTTCCAGGACTCTGGAATTCCGAAAAACCGTGTATTATACACTTCAATTTGAGCCGTTCGGGAGGTCGTACCGGACCCAGTTTCTTTTTCTCCCGGTTTTTCTATCACGCGTCCGAGGTCATTTCAAGAGTTAACCTATTGGATTCAGCCTCTAATAACGAGCATTAATCTATTTTTCAAGATTATCCGAGGTTCGACGAATACTGGGTTATGGCATACCGGCACCCCCAAATGTCTTCCGTTGCAACTCAAATTTTGCGTGGCCGCTTTATCTGACCCGAGGAACTTTCTATGTGATTTCCGGAGAATTTTGTTCCGGGACCCTGGAATCCCGAAAAACCGTGTATTATACACTTCAATTTGAGCCGTTCGGGAGTCGTACCGGACCCAGTTTCATTTTCTCCCGGTTTTTCTATCACGCGTCCGAGGTCATTTCAGGAGTTAACCTATTCAATTCAGCCTCTAATAACGAGCATTAATCCATTTTTCTCGATTATTCGAGGTTCGACGAATGCTGGTTTATGGCATACCGGCTCCCCAAAATGTCTTCTGCTGCTACTCAAATTTTGCGTGGCTGCTTTATCTGACCATAGGAACTTTCTATATGATTTCCGGAGAATTTTGTTCCGAGACCCTGGAATACCGTAAAAACGTGTATTATACACTTCAATTTGAGCCGTTCGGGAGGTCGTACCGGACCCAGTTTCTTTTTCTCCCGGTTTTCTATCACGCGTCCGAGGTCATTTCAAGAGTTAACCTATTGGATTCAGCCTCTAATAACGATAATTAAACGAACATTAATCCATTTTTCACGATTATTCGAGGTAAGGCGAATACTGGTTTATAGCATACCGGCACGCCCAAATATTTTCCGTTGCTACTCTAATTTTGCGTGGATGCTTTTTATGACCCGAGGACCTTTCTGTGTAATTTCCGGAGAATTTTGTGCCGGGACCCTGGAATCCCGAAAAACCGTGTATTATACACTTCAATTTGAGCCGTTCGGGATGTCGTACCGGACCCAGTTTCTTTTTCTCCCGGTGTTTCTATCACGTGTCCGAGGTCATTTCAGGAGTTAACCTATTCGATTCAGCCTCTAATAACGAGCATTCAACAAGCATTAATCCATTTTTCACGATTATCCGAGGTTCGACGAATGCTAGTTTATGGCATACCGGCACCCCCAAATGTCTTCCGTTGCTACTCAAATTTTGCGTGGCTGCTTTATTTCACCCGAGTAACTTTCTATGTAATTTTCGGAGAATTTTGCTCCGGGACCCTGGAATCCCGAAAAACCATGTATTATATACTTCAATTTGAGCCGTTCGGGAGGTCGTACCGGACCCAGTTTCTTTTTCTCCCGGTTTTTCTATCACGCGTCCGAGGTCATTTCAGGAGTTAACCTATTAGATTCAGCCTCTAATAACGAGCATTAATCCATTTTTCACGATTATCCGAGGTTCGGCGAATACTGGTTTATGGCATACCGGCACGCCCAAATGTCTTCCGTTGCTACTCAAATTTTGCGTGGCTGTTTTATCTGACCCGAGGAACTTTCTATGTAATTTCCGGAGAATTTTGTTCCGGGACCCTGGAATCCCGAAAAAACGTGTATTATACACTTCAATTTGAGCCGTTCAGGAGGTCGTCTAGGACCCGGTTTCTTTTTCTCCGGTTTTTCTATCACGCGTCGAGGTCATTTCGGGAGTTAACCTATTCGATTCAGCCTCTAATAACGAGCATTAATCCATTTTTCACGATTATCTGAGGTTCGACGAATACTGGTTTATGGCATACCGGCAACCCCAAATGTCTTCTGTTGCTACTCAAATTTTGCGTGGCCGCTTTATTTGAACCGTGGAACTTTCTATTTGATTTCCGGAGAATTTAGTTCCGAGACCATGGAATCCCGAAAAACCGTGTATTATACACTTCAATTTGAGCCGTTCGGGAGGTCGTACCGGACCCAGTTTCTTTTTCTCAAGGTTTTTCTATCACGCGTTCGAGGTCATTTCAGGAGTTAACCTATTCGATTCAGCCTCTAATAACGAGCATTCAACGAGCATTAATCCATTTTTCACGATTATCCGAGGTTCGACGAATGCAAGTTTATGGCATACCGGCACCCCCAAATGTCTTCCGTTGCTACTCAAATTTTGCGTGGCTGCTTTATTTCACCCGAGTAACTTTCTATGTAATTTTCGGAGAATTTTGTTCCGGGACCCTGGAATCCCGAAAAACCATGTATTATACACTTCAATTTGAGCCGTTCGGGAGGTCGTACCGGACCCTGTTTCTTTTTCTCCCGGTTTTTCTATCACGCGTCCGAGGTCATTTCAGGAGTTAACCTATTAGATTCAGCCTCTAATAACGAGCATTAATCCATTTTTCACGATTATCCGAGGTTCGGCGAATAGTGGTTTATGGCATACCGGCACGCCCAAATGTCTTCCGTTGCTACTCAAATTTTGCGTGGCTGTTTTATCTGACCCGAGGAACTTTCTATGTAATTTCCGGAGAATTTTGTTCCGGGACCCTGGAATCCCGAAAAAACGTGTATTATACACTTCAATTTGAGCCGTTCAGGAGGTCGTCAGGACCCATTTTCTTTTTCTCCGGGTTTTTTTTCTATCATCACGCGTCTCGAGGTCATTTCAGGAGTTAACCTATTCGATTCACCTCTAATAACGAGCATTAATCCATTTTTCACGATTATCCGAGGTTCGGCGAATCATCGGTTTATGGCATACCGGCACCCCCAAATTTCTTCCGTTGCTACTCAAATTTTGCATGGCTGTTTTATCTGACCCGAGGAACTTTCTATGTAATTTCCGGAGAATTTTGTTCCGGGACCCTGGAATCCCGAAAAAACGTGTATTATACACTTCAATTTCAGCCGTTCGGGAGGTCGTACGGACCAGTTTCTTTTTCTCCCGGTTTTTCTATCACGCGTCCGAGGTCATTTCAGGAGTTAACCTATTAGATTCAGCCTCTAATAACGAACATTAATCCATTTTTCACGATTATTCGAGGTTCGGCGAATACTGGTTTATAGCATACCGGCACGCCCAAATGTTTTCCGTTGCTACTCAAATTTTGCGTGGATGCTTTTTATGACCCGAGGACCTTTCTGTGTAATTTCCGGAGAATTTTGTGCCGGGACTCTGGAATCCCGAAAAACCGTGTATTATACACTTCAATTTGAGCCGTTCGGGAGGTCGTACCGGACCCAGTTTCTTTTTCTCAAGGTTTTTCTATCACGCGTTTGAGGTCATTTCAGGAGTTAACCTATTCGATTCAGCCTCTAATAACGAGCATTCAACGAGCATTAATCCATTTTTCACGATTATCCGAGGTTCGACGAATGCTAGTTTATGGCATACCGGCACCCCCAAATGTCTTCCGTTGCTACTCAAATTTTGCGTGGCTGCTTTATTTCACCCGAGTAACTTTCTATGTAATTTTCGGAGAATTTTGTTCCGGGACCCTGAAATCCCGAAAAACTATGTATTATACACTTCAATTTGAGCCGTTCGGGAGGTCGTACCGGACCCAGTTTCTTTTTCTCCCGGTTTTTCTATCACGCGTCCGAGGTCATTTCAGGAGTTAACCAATTAGATTCAGCCTCTAATAACGAGCATTAATCCATTTTTCACGATTATCCGAGGTTCGGCGAATACTGGTTTATGGCATACCGGCACCCCCAAATGTCTTCCGTTGCTACTCAAATTTTGCGTGGTGTTTTATCTCGACCCGAGGAACTTTCTGTAATTTCGGAGAATTTTGTTCCGGACCCCGGAATCCCGAAAAAACGTGTATTATACACTTCAATTTGAGCCGTTCAGAGGTCGCACAGGACCCAGTTCCTTTTTCTCCCGGTTTTTCTATCACGCGTCCGAGGTCATTTCAGGAGTTTACCTATTCGATTCAGCCTCTAATAACGAGCATTAATCTATTTTTCACGATTATCCGAGGTTCGACGAATGCTGGTTTATGGCATACCGACACCCCCAAATGTCTTCTTTTGCTACTAAAATTTTGCTTGGCCACTTTATCTGAACCGAGGAACTTTCTATGTAATTTCCGGAGAATTTTGTTCCGAGACCAGGGAATCCCGAAAAACCGTTTATTATACACTTCAATTTGAGCCGTTCGGGAGGTCGTACCGGACCCAGTTTCTTTATCTCCCGGTTTTTCTATCATGTGTTCGAGGTCATTTCAGGAGTTAACCTATTCAATTCAGCCTCTAATAACGAGCATTAATCCATTTTTCTCGATTATTCGAGGTTCGACGAATGCTGGTTTATGGCATACCGGCACCCCCAAATGTCTTCCGCTGCTACTCAAATTTTGCGTGGCCGATTTATCTGACCCGAGGAACTTTCTATGTGATTTTCGGAGAATTTTGTTTCGGGACCCTGGAATCCCGAAAAACCGTGTATTATAAACTTCAATTTGAGCCGTTCGGGAGGTCGTACCGAACCCAGATTCTTTTTCTCCCGGTTTTTCTATCACGCGTCCGAGGTCATTTCAGGAGTTAACCTATTCAATTCAGCCTCTAATAACGAGCATTAATCCATTTTTCTCGATTATTCGAGGTTCGACGAATGATGGTTTATGGCATACCGGCACCCCCAAATGTCTTCCGTTGCTACTCAAATTTTGCGTGGCCGCTTTATCGACCCGAGGAACTTTCTATGTGATTTTCGGAGAATTTTTTTCGGGTCTCGGAACCCCGAAAAACCGTGTATTAAACACTTTAATTTGAGTCGTTCGGGAGGTCGTACCGGACCCAGTTTCTTTTTCTCCCGTTTTTTCTATCACACGTCCGAGGTCTTTTCAGGAGTTAACCTATTTCATTCAGCCTCTAATAACGAGCATTAAACGAGCATTAATCCATTTTTCACGATTATTTGAGGTTCGACGAATGCTTGTTTATGGCATACCGGCACCCCCAAATGTCTTCCGTTGCTACTCAAATTTTGCGTGGCCGCTTTATCTGACCCGAGGAACTTTCTATGTGATTTCCGGAAAATTTTGTTCAGGACCCCGGAATCCCGAAAAACCGTGTATTATACACTTCAATTTGAGCGTTCGGGAGGTAAACAGGACCCGGTTTCTTTTATCCCGGTTTTTCTATCACGCGTCCGAGATCATTTCAGGAGTTAACCTATTCGATTCACCCTCTAATAACGAGCATTAAACGAGCATTAATCCATTTTTCACGATTATTCGAGGTTCGGCGAATGCTTGTTTATGGCATACCGGCACCCCCAAATGTCTTCCGTTGCTACTCAAATTTTGCGTGGCCGCTTTATCTGACCCGAGGAACTTTTTATGTGATTTTCGGAAAATTTTGTTCTGGGACCCTAGAATCCCGAAAAACCGTGTATTATACACTTCAATTTAAGCCGTTCGAGAGGTCGATTAGGACCCAGTTTCTTTTTCTCCGGTTTTTCTATCACGCGTCTGAGGTCATTTCAGGAGTTAACCTATTCGATTCAGCCTCTAATAACGAGCATTAATCCATTTTTCACGATTATCTGAGGTTCGACGAATACTGGTTTATGGCATACCGGCACCCCAAATGTCTTCTGTTGCTACTCAAATTCTGCGTGGCCGCTTTATCTGAACCGTGGAACTTTCTATTTGATTTCCGGAGAATTTTGTTCCGGGACCATGGAATCCCGAAAAACCGTGTATTATACACTTCAATTGGAGCCGTTCGAGAGGTAAATGGGACCCGATTTCATTTTCTCATGGTTTTTCTATCACGCGTTCGAGGTCATTTCAGGAGTTAACCTATTCGATTCAGCCTCTAATAACGAGCATTCAACGAGCATGAATCCATTTTTCACGATTATCCGAGGTTCGACGAATGCTAGTTTATGGCATACCAGCACCCCCAAATGTCTTCCGTTGCTACTGAAATTTTGCGTGGCTGCTTTATTTCATTCGAGTAACTTTCTATGTAATTTTCGGAGAATTTTGTTCCGGGACCCTGGAATCCCGAAAAACCATGTATTATACACTTCAATTTGAGCCGTTCGGGATGTCGTACCGGACCCAGTTTCTTTTTCTCCCGGTGTTTCTATCACGCGTCCGAGGTCATTTCAGGAGTTAACCTATTAGATTCAGCCTCTAATAACGAGCATTAATCCATTTTTTACGATTATCCGAGGTTCGGCGAATACTGGTTTATGGCATACCGGCACCCCCAAATGTCTTCCGTTGCTACTCAAATTTTGCGTGGCTGTTTTATCTGACCCGAGGAACTTTCTGTAATTTCCGGAGAATTTTGTTCCGGGACCCGGAATCCCGAAAAAAACGTGTATTATACACTTCAATTTGAGCCGTTCGGAGGTCGTACCGGACCATGTTTCTTTTTCTCCCGGTTTTTCTATCACGCGTCCGAGGTCATTTCAGGAGTTTACCTATTCGATTCAGCCTCTAATAACGAGCATTAATCTATTTTTCACGATTATCCGAGGTTCGACGAATGCTGGTTTATGGCATACCGACACCCCCAAATGCCTTCTTTTGCTACTAAAATTTTGCGTGGCCACTTTATCTGAACCGAGGAACTTTCTTTGTGATTTCCGGAGAATTTTGTTCCGAGACCAGGGAATCCCGAAAAACCGTTTATTATACACTTCAATTTGAGCCGTTCGGGAGGTCGTACCGGACCCAGATTCTTTTTCTCCCGGTTTTTCTATCACGCGTCCGAGGTCATTTCAGGAGTTAACCTATTCAATTTAGCCTCTAATAACGAGCATTACTCCATTTTTCTCGATTATTCGAGGTTCGAAGAATGATGGTTTATGGCATACCGGCACCCCCAAATGTCTTCCGCTGCTACTCAAATTTTGCGTGGCCACTTTATCTGACCCGAGGAACTTTCTATGTGATTTCCGGAGAATTTTGTTCTGGGACCCAAGAATCCCGAAAAACCGTGTATTATATACTTCAATTTGAGCAGTTCGGGAGGTCGTACCGGACCCATTTTCTTTTTCTCCCGGTTTTTCTATCACACGTCTAAGGTCATTTCAGGAGTTAAACTATTCGATTCAGCCTCTAATAACGAGCATTAAACGAGCATTAATCCATTTTTCACGATTATCCGAGGTTCGACGAATACTGGTTTATGGCATACCGGTACCCCCAAATGTCTTCCGCTGCTACTCAAATTTTGCGTGGCCGCTTTATCTGACCCGAGGAACTTTCTATGTGATTTCCGGAGAATTTTTTTCCGGGACCCTGGAATCCCGAAAAACCGTGTATTATATACTTCAATTTGAGCAGTTCGGGAGGTCGTACCGGACCCAGTTTCTTTTTCTCCCGGTTTTTCTATCACGCGTCCGAGGTTATTTCAGGAGTTAACCTATTCAATTCAGCCTCTAATAACGAGCATCAATTCATTTTTCACGATTATCCGAGGTTCGACGAATACTGGTTTATGGTATACCGGCACCCCCAAATATCTTCCGCTGCTACTCAAATTTTGCGTGGCCGCTTTATCTGACCCGAGGAACTTTCTCTGTGATTTCCGGAGAATTTTGTTCCAGGACCCTGGAATCCCGAAAAACCGTGTATTATACACTTCAATTTGAGCCGTTCGGGAGGTCATACCGGACCCAGTTTCTTTTTCTCCTGGTTTTTCTATCACACGTCCGAGGTCATTTCAGGAGTTAACCTATTCGATTCAGCCTCTAATAACGAGCATTAAACGAGCATTAATCCATTTTTCACGATTATCCGAGGTTCGACGAATACTGGTTTATGGCATACCGGCACCCCTAAATGTCTTCCGTTGCTATTCAAATTTTGCGTGGCTGCTTTATCTGACCCGAGAAACTTTCTATATGATTTCCGGAGAATTTTGTTCCGGGACCCTGGAATCCCGAAAAACCGTGTATTATACACTTCAATTTAAGCCGTTCGGGAGGTCGTACCGGACCCAGTTTCTTTTTCTCAAGGTTTTTCTATCACGCGTTTGAGGTCATTTCAGGAGTTAACCTATTCGATTCAGCCTCTAATAACGAGCATTCAACGAGCATTAATCCATTTTTCACGATTATCCGAGGTTCGACGAATGCTAGTTTATGGCATACCGGCACCCCCAAATGTCTTCCGTTGCTACTCAAATTTTGCGTGGCTGCTTTATTTCACCCGAGTAACTTTCTATGTAATTTTCGGAGAATTTTGTTCCGGGACCCTGAAATCCCGAAAAACTATGTATTATACACTTCAATTTGAGCCGTTCGGGAGGTCGTACCGGACCCAGTTTCTTTTTCTCCCGGTTTTTCTATCACGCGTCCGAGGTCATTTCAGGAGTTAACCAATTAGATTCAGCCTCTAATAACGAGCATTAATCCATTTTTCACGATTATCCGAGGTTCGGCGAATACTGGTTTATGGCATACCGGCACCCCCAAATGTCTTCCGTTGCTACTCAAATTTTGCGTGGCTGTTTTATCTGACCCGAGGAACTTTCTCTGTAATTTCCGGAGAATTTTGTTCCGGGACCCTGGAATCCCGAAAAAACGTGTATTATACACTTCAATTTGAGCCGTTCAGGAGGTCGTACCGGACCCAGTTTCTTTTTCTCCCGGTTTTTCTATCACGCGTCCGAGGTCATTTCAGGAGTTTACCTATTCGATTCAGCCTCTAATAACGAGCATTAATCTATTTTTCACGATTATCCGAGGTTCGACGAATGCTGGTTTATGGCATACCGACACCCCCAAATGTCTTCTTTTGCTACTAAAATTTTGCTTGGCCACTTTATCTGAAACGAGGAACTTTCTATGTAATTTCCGGAGAATTTTGTTCCGAGACCAGGGAATCCCGAAAAACCGTTTATTATACACTTCAATTTGAGCCGTTCGGGAGGTCGTACCGGACCCAGTTTCTTTATCTCCCGGTTTTTCTATCATGTGTTCGAGGTCATTTCAGGAGTTAACCTATTCAATTCAGCCTCTAATAACGAGCATTAATCCATTTTTCTCGATTATTCGAGGTTCGACGAATCTTTGGTTTATGGCATACCGGCACCCCAAATGTCTTCCGCTGCTACTCAAATTTTGCGTGGCCGATTTATCTGACCCGAGGAACTTTCTATGTGATTTTCGGAGAATTTTGTTTCGGGACCCTGGAATCCCGAAAAACCGTGTATTATAAACTTCAATTTGAGCCGTTCGGGAGGTCGTACCGAACCCAGATTCTTTTTCTCCCGGTTTTTCTATCACGCGTCCGAGGTCATTTCAGGAGTTAACCTATTCAATTCAGCCTCTAATAACGAGCATTAATCCATTTTTCTCGATTATTCGAGGTTCGACGAATGATGGTTTATGGCATACCGGCACCCCCAAATGTCTTCCGCTGCTACTCAAATTTTGCGTGGCCGCTTTATCTGACCCGAGGAACTTTCTATGTGATTTCCGGAGAATTTTTTTCCGGGTCTCTGGAACCCCGAAAAACCGTGTATTAAACACTTTAATTTGAGTCGTTCGGGAGGTCGTACCGGACCCAGTTTCTTTTTCTCCCGTTTTTTCTATCACACGTCCGAGGTCTTTTCAGGAGTTAACCTATTTCATTCAGCCTCTAATAACGAGCATTAAACGAGCATTAATCCATTTTTCACGATTATTTGAGGTTCGACGAATGCTTGTTTATGGCATACCGGCACCCCCAAATGTCTTCCGTTGCTACTCAAATTTTGCGTGGCCGCTTTATCTGACCCGAGGAACTTTCTATGTGATTTCCGGAAAATTTTGTTCTGGGACCCTGGAATCCCGAAAAACCGTGTATTATACACTTCAATTTGAGCCGTTCGGGAGGTCGTACCGGACCCAGTTTCTTTTTATCCCGGTTTTTCTATCACGCGTCCGAGATCATTTCAGGAGTTAACCTATTCGATTCACCCTCTAATAACGAGCATTAAACGAGCATTAATCCATTTTTCACGATTATTCGAGGTTCGGCGAATGCTTGTTTATGGCATACCGGCACCCCCAAATGTCTTCCGTTGCTACTCAAATTTTGCGTGGCCGTTTTATCTGACCCGAGGAACTTTTTATGTGATTTTCGGAAAATTTTGTTCTGGGACCCTAGAATCCCGAAAAACCGTGTATTATACACTTCAATTTAAGCCGTTCGAGAGGTCGTACCGGACCCAGTTTCTTTTTCTCCCGGTTTTTCTATCACGCGTCTGAGGTCATTTCAGGAGTTAACCTATTCGATTCAGCCTCTAATAACGAGCATTAATCCATTTTTCACGATTATCTGAGGTTCGACGAATACTGGTTTATGGCATACCGGCACCCCAAATGTCTTCTGTTGCTACTCAAATTCTGCGTGGCCGCTTTATCTGAACCGTGGAACTTTCTATTTGATTTCCGGAGAATTTTGTTCCGGGACCATGGAATCCCGAAAAACCGTGTATTATACACTTCAATTGGAGCCGTTCGAGAGGTCGTACCGGACCCAGTTTCATTTTCTCAAGGTTTTTCTATCACGCGTTCGAGGTCATTTCAGGAGTTAACCTATTCGATTCAGCCTCTAATAACGAGCATTCAACGAGCATGAATCCATTTTTCACGATTATCCGAGGTTCGACGAATGCTAGTTTATGGCATACCAGCACCCCCAAATGTCTTCCGTTGCTACTGAAATTTTGCGTGGCTGCTTTATTTCATTCGAGTAACTTTCTATGTAATTTTCGGAGAATTTTGTTCCGGGACCCTGGAATCCCGAAAAACCATGTATTATACACTTCAATTTGAGCCGTTCGGGATGTCGTACCGGACCCAGTTTCTTTTTCTCCCGGTGTTTCTATCACGCGTCCGAGGTCATTTCAGGAGTTAACCTATTAGATTGACCTCTAATAACGAGCATTAATCCATTTTTTACGATTATCCGAGGTTCGGCGAATACTGGTTTATGGCATACCGGCACCCCCAAATGTCTTCCGTTGCTACTCAAATTTTGCGTGGCTGTTTTATCTGACCCGAGGAACTTTCTCTGTAATTTCCGGAGAATTTTGTTCCGGGACCCTGGAATCCCGAAAAAACGTGTATTATACACTTCAATTTGAGCCGTTCAGGAGGTCGTACCGGACCCAGTTTCTTTTCCTCCCGGTTTTTCTATCACGCGTCCGAGGTCATTTCAGGAGTTTACCTATTCGATTCAGCCTCTAATAACGAGCATTAATCTATTTTTCACGATTATCCGAGGTTCGACGAATGCTGGTTTATGGCATACCGACACCCCCAAATGCCTTCTTTTGCTACTAAAATTTTGCGTGGCCACTTTATCTGAACCGAGGAACTTTCTTTGTGATTTCCGGAGAATTTTGTTCCGAGACCAGGGAATCCCGAAAAACCGTTTATTATACACTTCAATTTGAGCCGTTCGGGAGGTCGTACCGGACCCAGATTCTTTTTCTCCCGGTTTTTCTATCACGCGTCCGAGGTCATTTCAGAAGTTAACCTATTCAATTTAGCCTCTAATAACGAGCATTACTCCATTTTTCTCGATTATTCGAGGTTCGAAGAATGATGGTTTATGGCATACCGGCACCCCCAAATGTCTTCCGCTGCTACTCAAATTTTGCGTGGCCACTTTATCTGACCCGAGGAACTTTCTATGTGATTTCCGGAGAATTTTGTTCTGGGACCCAAGAATCCCGAAAAACCGTGTATTATATACTTCAATTTGAGCAGTTCGGGAGGTCGTACCGGACCCATTTTCTTTTTCTCCCGGTTTTTCTATCACACGTCTAAGGTCATTTCAGGAGTTAAACTATTCGATTCAGCCTCTAATAACGAGCATTAAACGAGCATTAATCCATTTTTCACGATTATCCGAGGTTCGACGAATACTGGTTTATGGCATACCGGTACCCCCAAATGTCTTCCGCTGCTACTCAAATTTTGCGTGGCCGCTTTATCTGACCCGAGGAACTTTCTATGTGATTTCGGAGAATTTTTTAGGGACCCGGAATCCCGAAAAACCGTGTATTATATACTTCAATTTGAGCGATTCGGGAGGTCGTGGGACCCAGTTTCTTTTTCTCCGGTTTTTCTATCACGCGTCCGAGGTCATTTCAGCAGTTAACCTATTCAATTGACCTCTAATAACGAGCATCAATTCATTTTTCACGATTATCCGAGGTTCGACGAATCTTTGGTTTATGGTATACCGGCACCCCAAATATCTTCATTTGCTACTCAAATTTTGCGTGGCCGCTTTATCTGACCGAGGAACTTTCTTTGTGATTTCCGGAGAATTTTGTTCCAGGACCCTGGAATCCCGAAAAACCGTGTATTATACACTTCAATTTGAGCCGTTCGGGAGGTCATACCGGACCCAGTTTCTTTTTCTCCTGGTTTTTCTATCACACGTCCGAGGTCATTTCAGGAGTTAACCTATTCGATTCAGCCTCTAATAACGAGCATTAAACGAGCATTAATCCATTTTTCACGATTATCCGAGGTTCGACGAATACTGGTTTATGGCATACCGGCACCCCTAAATGTCTTCCGTTGCTACTCAAATTTTGCGTGGTCTGCTTTATCGACCCGAGAAACTTTCTATATGATTTCCGGAGAATTTTGTTCCGGGACCCTGGAATCCCGAAAAACCGTGTATTATACACTTCAATTTAAGCCGTTCGGGAGGTCGTACCGGACCCAGTTTCTTTTTCTCCCGGTTTTTCTATCACGCGTCCGAGGTCATTTCAGGAGTTAACCTATTCAATTCAACCTCTAATAACGAGCATTAATCCATTTTTCTCGATTATTCGAGGTTCGACGAATGCTGGTTTATGGCATATCGGCACCCCCAAATATCTTCCATTTCGCTACTCAAATTTTGCGTGGCCGCTTTATCTGACCCGAGGAACTTTCTATGTGATTTTCGGAGAATTTTTTTCCGGGACCTTGGAATCCCGAAAAACCGTGTATTAAACACTTTATTTTGAGCCGTTCGGGAGGTCGTACCGGACCCAGTTTCTTTTTCTCCCGGTTTTTCTATCACACGTCCGAGGTCATTTCAGGAGTTAAACTATTCGATTCAGCCTCTAATAACGAGCATTAAACGAGCATTAATCCATTTTTCACGATTATCCGAGGTTCGACGAATACTGGTTTATGGCATACCGGCACCCCCAAATGTCTTCCGCTGCTACTCAAATTTTGCGTGGCCGCTTTATCTGACCCGAGGAACTTTCTATGTGATTTCCGGAGAATTTTGTTCCGCGACCCTGGAATCCTGAAAAACCGTGTATTATATACTTCAATTTGAGTCGTTCGGGAGGTCGTACCGGACCCAGTTTCTTTTTCTCCCGGTTTTTCTATCACGCGTCCGAGGTTATTTCAGGAGTTAACCTATTCAATTCAGCCTCTAATAACGAGCATCAATCCATTTTTCACGATTATCCGAGGTTCGACGAATACTGGTTTATGGTATACCGGCACCCCCAAATATCTTCCGCTGCTACTCAAATTTTGCGTGGCCGCTTTATCTGACCCGAGGAACTTTCTCTGTGATTTCCGGAGAATTTCGTTCCAGGACTCTGGAATCCCGAAAAACCGTGTATTATACATTTCAATTTGAGCCGTTCGGGAGGTAAATCAGGACCCGTTTCTTTTTCTCCGGTTTTTCTATCACGCGTCCGAGGTCATTTCAAGAGTTAACCTATTGGATTCAGCCTCTAATAACGAGCATTAAACGAGCATTAATCCATTTTTCACGATTATCCGAGGTTCGACGAATGCTGGTTTATGGCATACCGGCTCCCCAAAATGTCTTCTGCTGCTACTCAAATTTTGCGTGGCTGCTTTATCTGACCATAGGAACTTTCTATATGATTTCCGGAGAATTTTGTTCCGAGACCCTGGAATACCGTAAAAACGTGTATTATACACTTCAATTTGAGCCGTTCGGGAGGTCGTACCGGACCCAGTTTCTTTTTCTCCCGGTTTTCTATCACGCGTCTGAGGTCATTTCAAGAGTTAACCTATTGGATTCAGCCTCTAATAACGATAATTAAACGAACATTAATCCATTTTTCACGATTATTCGAGGTTCGGCGAATACTGGTTTATAGCATACCGGCACGCCCAAATGTTTTCCGTTGCTACTCAAATTTTTCGTGGATGCTTTTTATGACCCGAGGACCTTTCTGTGTAATTTCCGGAGAATTTTGTGTCGGGACCCTGGAATCCCGAAAAACCGTGTATTATACACTTCAATTTGAGCCGTTCGGGAGGTCGTACCGGACCCAGTTTCTTTTTCTCAAGGTTTTTCTATCACGCGTTCGAGGTCATTTCAGGAGTTAACCTATTCGATTCAGCCTCTAATAACGAGCATTCAACGAGCATTAATCCATTTTTCACGATTATCCGAGGTTCGACGAATGCTAGTTTATGGCATACCGGCACCCCCAAATGTCTTCCGTTGCTACTCAAATTTTGCGTGGCTGCTTTATTTCACCCGAGTAACTTTCTATGTAATTTTCGGAGAATTTTGTTCCGGGACCCTGGAATCCCGAAAAACCATGTATTATACACTTCAATTTGAGCCGTTCGGGAGGTCGTACCGGACCCAGTTTCTTTTTCTCCCGGTTTTTCTATCACGCGTCCGAGGTCATTTCAGGAGTTAACCTATTAGATTGACCTCTAATAACGAGCATTAATCCATTTTTCACGATTATCCGAGGTTCGGCGAATACTGGTTTATGGCATACCGGCACGCCCAAATGTCTTCCGTTGCTACTCAAATTTTGCGTGGCTGTTTTATCTGACCCGAGGAACTTTCTATGTAATTTCCGGAGAATTTTGTTCCGGGACCCCGGAATCCCGAAAAACCGTGTATTATACACTTCAATTTGAGCGTTCGGGAGGTCGTCACAGGACCCAGTTTCTTTTTCTCCCGGTTTTCCTATCACTCGTCTGAGGTCATTTCAGGAGTTAACCTATTCGATTCAGCCTCTAATAACGAGCATTAATCCATTTTTCACGATTATCTGAGGTTCGACGAATACTGGTTTATGGCATACCGGCACCCCCAAATGTCTTCTGTTGCTACTCAAATTTTGCGTGGCCACTTTATCTGAACCGTGGAACTTTCTATTTGATTTCCGGAGAATTTAGTTCCGAGACCATGGAATCCCGAAAAACCGTGTATTATACACTTCAATTTGAGCCGTTCGGGAGGTCGTACCGGACCCAGTTTCTTTTTCTCAAGGTTTTTCTATCACGCGTTCGAGGTCATTTCAGGAGTTAACCTATTCGATTCAGCCTCTAATAACGAGCATTCAACGAGCATTAATCCATTTTTCACGATTATCCGAGGTTCGACGAATGCTAGTTTATGGCATACCGGCACCCCCAAATGTCTTCCGTTGCTACTCAAATTTTGCGTGGCTGCTTTATTTCACCCGAGTAACTTTCTATGTAATTTTCGGAGAATTTTGTTCCGGGACCCTGGATTCCCGAAAAACCATGTATTATACACTTCAATTTGAGCCGTTCGGGAGGTCGTACCGGACCCAGTTTCTTTTTCTCCCGGTTTTTCTATCACGCGTCCGAGGTCATTTCAGGAGTTAACCTATTAGATTCAGCCTCTAATAACGAGCATTAATCCATTTTTCACGATTATCCGAGGTTCGGCGAATACTGGTTTATGGCATACCGGCACGCCCAAATGTCTTCCGTTGCTACTCAAATTTTGCGTGGCTGTTTTATCTGACCCGAGGAACTTTCTATGTAATTTCCGGAGAATTTTGTTCCGGGACCCTGGAATCCCGAAAAAACGTGTATTATACACTTCAATTTGAGCCGTTCAGGAGGTCGTACCGGACCCAGTTTCTTTTTCTCCCGGTTTTTCTATCACGCGTCCGAGGTCATTTCAGGAGTTAACCTATTCGATTCAGCCTCTAATAACGAGCATTAATCCATTTTTCACGATTATCCGAGGTTCGACAAATACTGGTTTATGGCATACCGGCACGCCCAAATGTCTTCCGTTGCTACTCAAATTTTGCGTGGCTGTTTTATCTGACCCGAGGAACTTTCTATGTAATTTCCGGAGAATTTTGTTCCGGGACCCTGGAATCCCGAAAAAACGTGTATTATACACTTCAATTTGAGCCGTTCGGAGGTCGTCGGACCAGTTTCTTTTCTCCGGTTTTTCTATCACTCGTCTGAGGTCATTTCAGGAGTTAACCTATTCGATTCAGCCTCTAATAACGAGCATTAATCCATTTTTCACGATTATCTGAGGTTCGACGAATACTGGTTTATGGCATACCGGCACCCCCAAATGTCTTCTGTTGCTACTCAAATTTTGCGTGGCCACTTTATCTGAACCGTGGAGCTTTCTATTTGATTTCCGGAGAATTTAGTTCCGAGACCATGGAATCCCGAAAAACCGTGTATTATACACTTCAATTTGAGCCGTTCGGGAGGTCGTACCGGACCCAGTTTCTTTTTCTCAAGGTTTTTCTATCACGCGTTCGAGGTCATTTCAGGAGTTAACCTATTCGATTCAGCCTCTAATAACGAGCATTCAACGAGCATTAATCCATTTTTCACGATTATCCGAGGTTCGACGAATGCTAGTTTATGGCATACCGGCACCCCCAAATGTCTTCCGTTGCTACTCAAATTTTGCGTGGCTGCTTTATTTCACCCGAGTAACTTTCTATGTAATTTTCGGAGAATTTTGTTCCGGGACCCTGGAATCCCGAAAAACCATGTATTATACACTTCAATTTGAGCCGTTCGGGAGGTCGTACCGGACCCAGTTTCTTTTTCTCCCGGTTTTTCTATCAAGCGTCCGAGGTCATTTCAGGAGTTAACCTATTAGATTCAGCCTCTAATAACGAACATTAATCCATTTTTCACGATTATTCGAGGTTCGGCGAATACTGGTTTATAGCATACCGGCACGCCCAAATGTTTTCCGTTGCTACTCAAATTTTGCGTGGATGCTTTTTATGACCCGAGGACCTTTCTGTGTAATTTCCGGAGAATTTTGTTCCGGGACCCTGGAATCCCGAAAAAACGTGTATTATACACTTCAATTTGAGCCGTTCAGGAGGTCGTACCGGACCCAATTTCTTTTTCTCCCGGTTTTTCTATCACGCGTCTGAGGTCATTTCAGGAGTTAACCTATTCGATTCAGCCTCTAATAACGAGCATTAATCCATTTTTCACGATTATCCGAGGTTCGGCGAATACTGGTTTATGGCATACCGGCACCCCCAAATTTCTTCCGTTGCTACTCAAATTTTGCATGGTTGTTTTATCTGACCCGAGGAACTTTCTATGTAATTTCCGGAGAATTTTGTTCCGGGACCCTGGAATCCCGAAAAAACGTGTATTATACACTTCAATTTGAGCCGTTCAGGAGGTCGTACCGGACCCAGTTTCTTTTTCTCCCGGTTTTTCTATCACGCGTCCGAGGTCATTTCAGGAGTTAACCTATTAGATTCAGCCTCTAATAACGAACATTAATCCATTTTTCACGATTATTCGAGGTTCGGCGAATACTGGTTTATAGCATACCGACACGCCCAAATGTTTTCCGTTGCTACTCAAATTTTGTGTGGATGCTTTTTATGACCCGAGGACCTTTCTGTGTAATTTCCGGAGAATTTTGTGCCGGGACTCTGGAATCCCGAAAAACCGTGTATTATACACTTCAATTTGAGCCGTTCGGGAGGTCGTACCGGACCCAGATTCTTTTTCTCAAGGTTTTTCTATCACGCGTTTGAGGTCATTTCAGGAGTTAACCTATTCGATTCAGCCTCTAATAACGAGCATTCAACGAGCATTAATCCATTTTTCACGATTATCCGAGGTTCGACGAATGCTAGTTTATGGCATACCGGCACCCCCAAATGTCTTCCGTTGCTACTCAAATTTTGCGTGGCTGCTTTATTTCACCCGAGTAACTTTCTATGTAATTTTCGGAGAATTTTGTTCCGGGACCCTGGATTCCCGAAAAACCATGTATTATACACTTCAATTTGAGCCGTTCGGGAGGTAAATCAGGACCCAGTTTCTTTTTCTCCCGGTTTTTCTATCACGCGTCCGAGGTCATTTCAGGAGTTAACCTATTAGATTGACCTCTAATAATGAGCATTAATCCATTTTTCACGATTATCCGAGGTTCGACGAATGTTGGTTTATGGCATACCGGCACCCCCAAATGTCTTCGATTGCTACTCAAATTTTGCGTGGCTGTTTTATCGACCCGAGGAACTTTCTCTGTAATTTCCGGAGAATTTTGTTCCGGGACCCCGGAATCCCGAAAAAACGTGTATTATACACTTCAATTTGAGCAGTTCGGGAGGTCGTCACGGACCCAGTTTCTTTTCTCCCGGTTTTTTTCTATCACGCGTCCGAGGTCATTTCGGGAGTTTACCTATTCGATTCAGCCTCTAATAACGAGCATTAATCTATTTTTCACGATTATCCGAGGTTCGACGAATGCTGGTTTATGGCATACCGACACCCCCAAATGTCTTCTTTTGCTACAAAAATTTTGCGTGGCCACTTTATCTGAACCGAGGAATTTTCTATGTGATTTCCGGAGAATTTTGTTCCGAGACCAGGGAATCCCGAAAAACCGTTTATTATATACTTCAATTTGAGCCGTTCGGGAGGTCGTACCGGACCCAGTTTCTTTATCTCCCGGTTTTTCTATCATGCGTTCGAGGTCATTTCAGGAGTTAACCTATTCAATTCAGCCTCTAATAACGAGCCATAATCCATTTTTCTCGATTATTCGAGGTTCGACGAATGCTGGTTTATGGCATACCGGCACCCCCAAATGTCTTCCGCTGCTACTCAAATTTTGCGTGGCGATTTATCGACCGAGGAACTTTCTATGTGATTTTCGGAGAATTTTGTTCGGGGACCCCGGAATCCCGAAAAATCGTGTATTATAAACTTCAATTTGAGCCGTTCGGGAGGTCGCATCGGACCCGATTCTTTTTCTCCGGTTTTTCTATCACGCGTCCGAGGTCATTTCAGGAGTTAACCTATTTCAATTGCCTCTAATAACGAGCATTAATCCATTTTTCTCGATTATTCGAGGTTCGACGAATGATGGTTTATGGCATACCGGCACCCCCAAATGTCTTCCGCTGCTACTCAAATTTTGCGTGGCCGCTTTATCTGACCCGAGGAACTTTCTATGTGATTTCCGGAGAATTTTTTTAGGGTCTCGGAACCCAAAAACCGTGTATTAAACACTTTAATTTGAGTCGTTCGGGAGGCCGTACCGGACCCAGTTTCTTTTTCTCCCGTTTTTTCTATCACACGTCCGAGGTCTTTTCAGGAGTTAACCTATTTGATTCAGCCTCTAATAACGAGCATTAAACGAGCATTAATCCATTTTTCACGATTATTTGAGGTTCGACGAATGCTTGTTTATGGCATACCGGCACCCCCAAATGTCTTCCGTTGCTACTCAAATTTTGCGTGGCCGCTTTATCTGACCCGAGGAACTTTCTATGTGATTTCCGGAAAATTTTGTTCTGGGACCCTGGAATCCCGAAAAACCGTGTATTATACACTTCAATTTCAGCCGTTCGGGAGGTAAATCAGGACCAGTTTCTTTTTCTCCCGGTTTTTCTATCACGCGTCCGAGATCATTTCAGGAGTTAACCTATTCGATTCACCCTCTAATAACGAGCATTAAACGAGCATTAATCCATTTTTCACGATTATTCGAGGTTCGGCGAATGCTTGTTTATGGCATACCGGCACCCCCAAATGTCTTCCGTTGCTACTCAAATTTTGCGTGGCCGCTTTATCTGACCCGAGGAACTTTTTATGTGATTTTCGGAAAATTTTGTTCTGGGACCCTAGAATCCCGAAAAACCGTGTATTATACACTTCAATTTAAGCCGTTCGAGAGGTCGTACCGGACCCAGTTTCTTTTTCTCCCGGTTTTTCTATCACGCGTCGTCGAGGTCATTTCGGGAGTTAACCTATTCGATTGACCTCTAACAACTAGCATTAATCCATTTTCACGATTATCTGAGGTTTGACGAATACTGGTTTATGGCATACCGGCACCCCAAATGTCTTCTGTTGCTACTCAAATTTTGCGTGGCCGCTTTATCTGAACCGTGGAACTTTCTATTTGATTTCCGAAGAATTTTGTTCCGGGACCATGGAATCCCGAAAAACCGTGTATTATACACTTCAATTTGAGCCGTTCGAGAGGTAAACGGACCAGTTTCATTTTCTCAAGGTTTTTCTATCACGCGTTCGAGGTCATTTCAGGAGTTAACCTATTCGATTGAGCCTCTAATAACGAGCATTCAACGAGCATTAATCCATTTTTCACGATTATCCGAGGTTCGACGAATGCTAGTTTATGGCATACCAAAGACCCCAAATGTCTTCCGTTGCTACTCAAATTTTGCGTGGTGCTTTATTTCACCCGAGTAACTTTCTATGTAATTTTCGGAGAATTTTGTTAGGGACCCGGAATCCCGAAAAACCATGTATTATACACTTCAATTTGAGCCGTTCGGGAGGTCGTACCGGACCCAGTTTCTTTTTCTCCCGGTGTTTCTATCACGCGTCCGAGGTCATTTCAGGAGTTAACCTATTAGATTCAGCCTCTAATAACGAGCATTAATCCATTTTTTACGATTATCCGAGGTTCGGCGAATACTGGTTTATGGCATACCGGCACCCCCAAATGTCTTCCGTTGCTACTCAAATTTTGCGTGGCTGTTTTATCTGACCCGCAGAACTTTCTCTGTAATTTCCGGAGTATTTTGTTCCGGGACCCTGGAATCCCGAAAAAACGTGTATTATACACTTCAATTTGAGCCTTTCAGGAGGTCGTACCGGACCCAGTTTCTTTTTCTCCCGGTTTTTCTATCACGCGTCCGAGGTCATTTCAGGAGTTTACCTATACGATTCAGCCTCTAATAACGAGCATTAATCTATTTTTCACGATTATCCGAGGTTCGACGAATGCTGGTTTATGGCATACCGACACCCCCAAATGTCTTCTTTTGCTACTAAAGTTTTGCGTGGCCACTTTATCTGAACCGAGGAACTTTCTTTGTTATTTCCGGAGAATTTTTTTCCGAGACCAGGGAATCCCGAAAAACCGTTTATTATACAATTCAATTTGAGCCGTTCGGGAGGTCGTACCGGACCCAGATTCTTTTTCTCCCGGTTTTTCTATCACGCGTCCGAGGTCATTTCAGAAGTTAACCTATTCAATTCAGCCTCTAATAACGAGCATTACTCCATTTTTCTCGATTATTCGAGGTTCGAAGAATGATGGTTTATGGCATACCGGCACCCCCAAATGTCTTCCGCTGCTACTCAAATTTTGCGTGGCCACTTTATCTGACCCGAGGAACTTTCTATGTGATTTCCGGAGAATTTTTTTCCGGGTCTCTGGAACCCCGAAAAACCGTGTATTAAAAACTTTAATTTGAGTCGTTCGGGAGGTCGTACCGGACCCAGTTTCTTTTTCTCCCGTTTTTTCTATCACACGTCCGAGGTCTTTTCAGGAGTTAACCTATTTGATTCAGCCTCTAATAATGAGCATTAAACGAGCATTAATCCATTTTTCACGATTATTCGAGGTTCGACGAATGCTTGTTTATGGCATACCGGCACCCCCAAATGTCTTCCGTTGCTACTCAAATTTTGCGTGGCCGCTTTATCTTACCCGAGGAACTTTCTATGTGATTTACGGAAAATTTTGTTCTGGGACTCTGGAATCCCGAAAAACCGTGTATTATACACTTCAATTTGAGCCGTTCGGGAGGTCGTACCGGACCCAGTTTCTTTTTCTCCCGGTTTTTCTATCACGCGTCCGAGATCATTTCAGGAGTTAACCTATTCGATTCAACCTCTAATAACGAGCATTAAACGAGTATTAATCTATTTTTCACGATTATCCGAGGTTCGACGAATGCTGGTTTATGGCATACCGACACCCCCAAATGTCTTCTATTGCTACTCAAATTTTGCGTGGCCGCTTTATCTGAACCGAGGAACTTTCTATGTAATTTTCGGAGAATTTTGTTCCGGGACCCTGGAATCCCGAAAAACCATGTATTATACACTTCAATTTGAGCCGTTCGGGAGGTCGTACCGGACCCAGATTCTTTTTCTCCCGGTTTTTCTATCACGCGTCCGAGGTCATTTCAGGAGTTAACCTATTCAATTCAGCCTCTAATAACGAGCATTAATCCATTTTTCTCGATTATTCGAGGTTCGACGAATGATGGTTTATGGCATACCGGCACCCCCAAATGTCTTCCGCTGCTACACAAATTTTGCGTGGCCGCTTTATCTGACCCGAGGAACTTTCTATGTGATTTCCGGAGAATTTTTTTCCGGGTCTCTGGAACCCCGAAAAACCGTGTATTAAACACTTTAATTTGAGTCGTTCG
The DNA here is from genome assembly GCF_048544455.1 of Silene latifolia. Classification (NCBI taxonomy): domain Eukaryota; kingdom Viridiplantae; phylum Streptophyta; class Magnoliopsida; order Caryophyllales; family Caryophyllaceae; genus Silene; species Silene latifolia. The sequence continues at coordinate 157,690,618 of NC_133535.1, read as the reverse complement.
GGAGGCCGTACCGGACCCAGTTTCTTTTTCTCCCGTTTTTTCTATCACACGTCCGAGGACTTTTCAGGAGTTAACCTATTTGATTCAGCCTCTAATAACGAGCATTAAACGAGCATTAATCCATTTTTCACGATTATTTGAGGTTCGACGAATGCTTGTTTATGGCATACCGGCACCCCCAAATGTCTTCCGTTGCTACTCAAATTTTGCGTGGCCGCTTTATCTGACCCGAGGAACTTTCTATGTGATTTCCGGAAAATTTTGTTCTGGGACTCTGGAATCCCGAAAAACCGTGTATTATACACTTCAATTTGAGCCGTTCGGGAGGTCGTACCGGACCCAGTTTCTTTTTCTCCCGGTTTTTCTATCACGCGTCCGAGATCATTTCAGGAGTTAACCTATTCGATTCACCCTCTAATAACGAGCATTAAACGAGCATTAATCCATTTTTCACGATTATTCGAGGTTCGGCGAATGCTTGTTTATGGCATACCGGCACCCCCAAATGTCTTCCGTTGCTACTCAAATTTTGCGTGGCCGCTTTATCTGACCCGAGGAACTTTTTATGTGATTTTCGGAAAATTTTGTTCTGGGACCCTAGAATCCCGAAAAACCGTGTATTATACACTTCAATTTAAGCCGATCGAGAGGTCGTACCGGACCCAGTTTCTTTTTCTCCTGGTTTTCTATCACGCGTCTGAGGTCATTTCAGGAGTTAACCTATTCGATTCAGCCTCTAATAACTAGCATTAATCCATTTTTCACGATTATCTGAGGTTTGACGAATACTGGTTTATGGCATACCGGCACCCCAAATGTCTTCTGTTGCTACTCAAATTTTGCGTGGCCGCTTTATCTGAACCGAGTAACTTTCTTTGTGATTTCCGGAGAATTTTGTTCCGAGACCAGGGAATCCCGAAAAACCGTTTATTATACACTTCAATTTGAGCCGTTCGGGAGGTCGTACCGGACCCAGTTTCTTTTTCTCCCGGTTTTTCTATCATGCGTTTGAGGTCATTTCAGGAGTTAACCTATTCAATTCAGCCTCTAATAACGAGCATTAATCCATTTTTCTCGATTATTCGAGGTTCGACGAATGCTGGTTTATGGCATACCGGCACCCCCAAATGTCTTCCGCTGCTACTCAAATTTTGCGTGGCCGATTTATCGGACCCGAGGAACTTTCTATGTGATTTTCGGAGAATTTTGTTCCGGGACCCTGGAATCCCGATAAACCGTATATTATAAACTTCAATTTGAGCCGTTCGGGAGGTCGTACCGGACCCAGATTCTTTTTCACCCGGTTTTTCTATCACGCGTCCGAGGTCATTTCAGGAGTTAACCTATTCAATTCAGCCTCTAATAACGAGCATTAATCCATTTTTCTCGATTATTCGAGGTTCGACGAATGATGGTTTATGGCATACCGGCACCCCCAAATGTCTTCCGCTGCTACTCAAATTTTGCGTGGCCGCTTTATCTGACCCGAGGAACTTTCTATGTGATTTCCGGAGAATTTTTTTCCGGGTCTCTGGAACCCCGAAAAACCGGGTATTAAACACTTTAATTTGAGTCGTTCGGGAGGTCGTACCGGACCCAATTTCTTTTTCTCCCGTTTTTTCTATCACACGTCCGAGGTCTTTTCAGGAGTTAACCTATTTGATTCAGCCTCTAATAATGAGCATTAAACGAGCATTAATCCATTTTTCACGATTATTCGAGGTTCGACGAATGCTTGTTTATGGCATACCGGCACCCCCAAATGTCTTCCGTTGCTACTCAAATTTTGCGTGGCCGCTTTATCTGACCCGAGGAACTTTCTATGTGATTTCCGGAAAATTTTGTTCTGGGACCCTAGAATCCCGAAAAACCGTATATTATACACTTTAGTTTGAGCCGTTCGGGAGGTCGTACCGGACCCTGTTTCTTTTTCTCCCGGTTTTTCTATCACGCGTCTGAGGTCATTTCAGGAGTTAACCTATTCGATTCACCCTCTAATAACGAGCATTAATCCATTTTTCACGATTCTCTGAGGTTCGACGAATATTGGTTTGTGGCATACCGGCACCCCAAATGTCTTTTGTTGCTACTCAAATTTTGCGTGGCCGCTTTATCTGAACCGTGGAACTTTCTATTTGATTTCCGGAGAATTTTGTTCCGGGACCATGGAATCCCGAAAAACCGTGTATTATACACTTCAATTTGAGCCGTTCGAGAGGTCGTACCGGACCCAGTTTCATTTTCTCAAGGTTTTTCTATCACGCGTTCGAGGTCATTTCAGGAGTTAACCTATTCGATTCAGCCTCTAATAACGAGCATTCAACGAGCATTAATCCATTTTTCACGATTATCCGAGGTTCGACGAATGCTAGTTTATGGCATACCAGCACCCCCAAATGTCTTCCGTTGCTACTCAAATTTTGCGTGGCTGCTTTATTTCACCCGAGTAACTTTCTATGTAATTTTCGGAGAATTTTGTTCCGGGACCCTGGAATCCCGAAAAACCATGTATTATACACTTCAATTTGAGCCGTTCGGGAGGTCGTACCGGACCCAGTTTCTTTTTCTCCCGGTGTTTCTATCACGCGTCCGAGGTCATTTCAGGAGTTAACCTATTAGATTCAGCCTCTAATAACGAGCATTAATCCATTTTTTACGATTATCCGAGGTTCGGCGAATACTGGTTTATGGCATACCGGCACCCCCAAATGTCTTCCGTTGCTACTCAAATTTTGCGTGGCCGATTTATCTGACCCGAGGAACTTTCTCTGTAATTTCCGGAGAATTTTGTTCCGGGACCCTGGAATCCCGAAAAAACGTGTATTATACACTTCAATTTGAGCCGTTCAGGAGGTCGTACCGGACCCAGTTTCTTTCTCTCCCGGTTTTTCTATCACGCGTCCGAGGTCATTTCAGGAGTTTACCTATTCGATTCAGCCTCTAATAACGAGCATTAATCTATTTTTCACGATTATCCGAGGTTCGACGAATGCTGGTTTATGGCATATCGACACCCCCAAATGTCTTCTTTTGCTACTAAAATTTTGCGTGGCCACTTTATCAGAACCGAGTAACTTTCTTTGTGATTTCCGGAGAATTTTGTTCCGAGACCAGGGAATCCCGAAAAACCGTTTATTATACACTTCAATTTGAGCCGTTCGGGAGGTCGTACCGGACCCAGTTTCTTTTTCTCCCGGTTTTTCTATCATGCGTTTGAGATCATTTCAGGAGTTAACCTATTCAATTCAGCCTCTAATAACGAGCATTAATCCATTTTTCTCGATTATTCGAGGTTCGACGAATGCTGGTTTATGGCATACCGGCACCCCCAAATGTCTTCCTCTGCTACTCAAATTTTGCGTGGCCGATTTATCTGACCCGAGGAACTTTCTATGTGATTTTCGGAGAATTTTGTTCCGGGACCCTGGAATCCCAAAAAACCGTGTATTATAAACTTCAATTTGAGCCGTTCGGGAGGTCGTACCGGACCCAGATTCTTTTTCTCCCGGTTTTTCTATCACGCGTCCGAGGTCATTTCAGGAGTTAACCTATTCAATTCAGCCTCTAATAACGAGCATTACTCCATTTTTCTCGATTATTCGAGGTTCGAAGAATGATGGTTTATGGCATACCGGCACCCCCAAATGTCTTCCGCTGCTACTCAAATTTTGCGTGGCCACTTTATCTGACCCGAGGAACTTTCTATGTGATTTCCGGAGAATTTTGTTCTGGGACCCAAGAATCCCGAAAAACCGTGTATTAAAAACTTTAATTTGAGTCGTTCGGGAGGTCGTACCGGACCCAGTTTCTTTTTCTCCCGTTTTTTCTATCACACGTCCGAGGTCTTTTCAGGAGTTAACCTATTTGATTCAGCCTCTAATAATGAGCATTAAACGAGCATTAATCCATTTTTCACGATTATTCGAGGTTCGACGAATGCTTGTTTATGGCATACCGGCACCCCCAAATGTCTTCCGTTGCTACTCAAATTTTGCGTGGCCGCTTTATCTGACCCGAGAAACTTTCTATGTGATTTCCGGAAAATTTTGTTCTGGGACCCTGGAATCCCGAAAAACCGTGTATTATACACTTCAATTTGAGCCGTTCGGGAGGTCGTACCGGACCCAGTTTCTTTTTCTCCCGGTTTTTCTATCACGCGTCCGAGATCATTTCAGGAGTTAACCTATTCGATTCAGCCTCTAATAACGAGCATTAAACGAGTATTAATCTATTTTTCACGATTATCCAAGGTTCGACGAATGCTGGTTTATGGCATACCGACACCCCCAAATGTCTTCTATTGCTACTCAAATTTTGCGTGGCCGCTTTATCTGAACCGAGGAACTTTCTATGTGATTTCCGGAGAATTTTGTTCCGGGACCATGGAATCCCGAAAAACCGTGTATTAAACACTTCAATTTGAGCCGTTCGGAAGGTCGTACCGGACCCAGTTTCTTTTTCTCCCGGTTTTTCTATCACGCGTCCGAGGTCATTTCAGGAGTTAACCTATTCGATTCACCCTCTAATAACGAGCATTAATCCATTTTTCACGATTATTCGAGGTTCGACGAATGCTTGTTTATGGCATACCGGCACCCCCAAATGTCTTCCGTTGCTACTCAAATTTTGCGTGGCCGCTTTATCTGACTCGAGGAACTTTCTATGTGATTTTCGGAAAATTTTGTTCTGGGACCCAAGAATCCCGAAAACCATGTATTATACATTTCAATTTAAGCCGTTCGAGACGTCGTACCGTACCCAGTTTCTTTTTCTCCCGGTTTTTCTATCACGCGTCTGAGGTCATTTCAGGAGTTAACCTATTCGATTCAGCCTCAAATAACGAGCATTAATCCATTTTTCACGATTATCTGAGGTTCGACGAATACTGGTTTATGGCATACCGGTACCCCCAAATGTCTTCGGTTGCTACTCAAATTTTGCGTGGCCGCTTTATCTGAACCGTGGAACTTTCTATTTGATTTCCGGAGAATTTTGTTCTGAGACCATGGAATCCCGAATAACCGTGTATTATACACTTCAATTTGAGCCGTTCGGGAGGTCGTACCGGACCCAGTTTCTTTTTCTCAAGGTTTTTCTATCACGCGTTCGAGGTCATTTCAGGAGTTAACCTATTCGATTCAGCCTCTAATAACGAGCATTCAACGAGCATTAATCCATTTTTCACGATTATCCGAGGTTCGACGAATGCTAGTTTATGGCATACCGGCACCCCCATATGTCTTCCGTTGCTACTCAAATTTTGCGTGGCTGCTTTATTTCACCCGAGTAACTTTCTATGTAATTTTCGGAGAATTTTGTTCCGGGACCCTGGAATCCCGAAAAACCATGTATTATACACTTCAATTTGAGCCGTTCGGGAGGTCGTACCGGACCCTGTTTCTTTTTCTCCCGGTTTTTCTATCACGCGTCCGAGGTCATTTCAGGAGTTAACCTTTTAGACTCAGCCTCTAATAACGAGCATTAATCCATTTTTCACGATTATCCGAGGTTCGGCGAATACTGGTTTATGGCATACCGGCACCCCCAAATGTCTTCCGTTGCTACTCAAATTTTGCGTGGTTGTTTTATCTGACCCGAGGAACTTTCTCTGTAATTTCCGAAGAATTTTGTTCTGGAACCCTGGAATCCCGAAAAAACGTGTATTATACACTTCAATTTGAGCCGTCCAGGAGGTCGTACCGGACCCAGTTTCTTTTTCTCCCGGTTTTTCTATCACGCGTCCGAGGTCATTTCAGGAGCTTACCTATTCGATTCAGCCTCTAATAACGCGCATTAATCTATTTTTCACGATTATCCGAGGTTCGACGAATGCTGGTTTATGGCATACCGACACCCCCAAATGTCTTCTTTTGCTACTAAAATTTTGCGTGGCCACTTTATCTGAACCGAGTAACTTTCTTTGTGATTTCCGGAGAATTTCGTTCCGAGACCAGGGAATCCCGAAAAACCGTTTATTATACACTTCAATTTGAGCCGTTCGGGAGGTCGACGGACCAGTTTCTTTTTCTCCGGTTTTTCTATCATGCGTTTGAGATCATTTCAGGAGTTAACCTATTCAATTCAGCCTCTAATAACGAGCATTAATCCATTTTTCTCGATTATTCGAGGTTCGACGAATGCTGGTTTATGGCATACTGGCACCCCCAAATGTCTTCCTCTGCTTCTCAAATTTTGCGTGGCCGATTTATCTGACCCGAGGAACTTTCTATGTGATTTTCGGATAATTTGGTTCCGGGACCCTGGAATCCCAAAAAACCGTTTATTATAAACTTCAATTTGAGCCGTTCGGGAGGTCGTACCGGACCCAGATTCTTTTTCTCCCGGTTTTTCTATCACGCGTCCGAGGTCATTTCAGGAGTTAACCTATTCAATTCAGCCTCTAATAACGAGCATTACTCCATTTTTCTCGATTATTCGAGGTTCGAAGAATGATGGTTTATGGCATACCGGCACCCCCAAATGTCTTCCGCTGCTACTCAAATTTTTCGTGGCCACTTTATCTGACCCGAGGAACTTTCTATGTGATTTCCGGAGAATTTTTTTCCGGGTCTCTGGAACCCCGAAAAACCGTGTATTAAAAACTTTAATTTGAGTCGTTCGGGAGGTCGTACCGGACCCAGTTTCTTTTTCTCCCGTTTTTTCTATCACACGTCCGAGGTCTTTTCAGGAGTTAACCTATTTGATTTGATTGACCTCTAATAATGAGCATTAAACGAGCATTAATCCATTTTTCACGATTATTCAAGGTTCGACGAATGCTTGTTTATGGCATACCGGCTCCCCCAAATGTCTTCCGTTGCTACTCAAATTTTGCGTGGCCGCTTTATCTGACCCGAGGAACTTTCTATGTGATTTCCGGAAAATTTTGTTCTGGTACCCTGGAATCCCGAAAAACCGTGTATTATACACTTCAATTTGAGCCGTTCGGGAGGTCGTACCGGACCCATTTTCTTTTTCTCCCGGTTTTTCTATCACGCGTCCGAGATCATTTCAGGAGTTAACCTATTCGATTCAGCCTCTAATAACGAGCATTAAACGAGTATTAATCTATTTTTCACGATTATCCGAGGTTCGACGAATGCTGGTTTATGGCATACCGACACCCCCAAATGTCTTCTATTGCTACTCAAATTTTGCGTGGCCGCTTTATCTGAACCGAGGAACTTTCTATGTGATTTCCGGAGAATTTTGTTCCGGGACCATGGAATCCCGAAAAACCGTGTATTATACACTTCAATTTGAGCCGTTCGGGAGGTCGTACCGGACCCAGTTTCTTTTTCTCCCGGTTTTTCTATCACGCGTCCGAGGTCATTTCAGGAGTTAACCTATTCGATTCACCCTCTAATAACGAGCATTAAACGAGCATTAATCCATTTTTCACGATTATTCGAGGTTCGACGAATGCTTGTTTATGGCATACCGGCACCCCCAAATGTCTTCCGTTGCTACTCAAATTTTGCGTGGCCGCTTTATCTGACCCGAGGAACTTTCTATGTGATTTTCGGAAAATTTTGTTCTGGGACCCAAGAATCCCGAAAAACCATGTATTATACACTTCAATTTAAGCCGTTCGAGAGGTCGTACCGGACCCAGTTTCTTTTTCTCCCGGTTTTTCTATCACGCGTCTGAGGTCATTTCAGGAGTTAACCTATTCGATTCAGCCTCTAATAACGAGCATTAATCCATTTTTCACGATTATCTGAGGTTCGACGAATCTTTGGTTTAAGGCATACGGCACCCCCAAATGTCTTCTGTTGCTACTGAAATTTTGCGTGGCCGCTTTATCTGAACCGTGGAACTTTCTATTTGATTTCCGGAGAATTTTGTTCCGAGACCATGGAATCCCGAATAACCGTGTATTATACACTTCAATTTGAGCCGTTCGGGAGGTCGTACCGGACCCAGTTTCTTTTTCTCAAGGTTTTTCTATCACGCGTTCGAGGTCATTTCAGGAGTTAACCTATTCGATTCAGCCTCTAATAACGAGCATTCAACGAGCATTAATCCATTTTTCACGATTATCCGAGGTTCGACGAATGCTAGTTTATGGCATACCGGCACCCCCATATGTCTTCCGTTGCTACTAAAATTTTGCGTGGCTGCTTTATTTCACCCGAGTAACTTTCTATGTAATTTTCGGAGAATTTTGTTCCGGGACCCTGGAATCCCGAAAAACCATGTATTATACACTTCAATTTGAGCCGTTCGGGAGGTCGTACCGGACCCAGTTTCTTTTTCTCCCGGTTTTTCTATCACGCGTCCGAGGTCATTTCAGGAGTTAACTTATTAGATTCAGCCTCTAATAACGAGCATTAATCCATTTTTCACGATTATCCGAGGTTCGGCGAATACTGGTTTATGGCATACCGGCACCCCCAAATGTCTTCCGTTGCTACTCAAATTTTGCGTGGTTGTTTTATCTGACCCGAGGAACTTTCTCTGTAATTTCCGGAGAATTTTGTTCCGGGACCCTGGAATCCCGAAAAAACGTGTATTATACACTTCAATTTGAGCCGTCCAGGAGGTCGTACCGGACCCAGTTTCTTTTTCTCCCGGTTTTTCTATCACGCGTCCGAGGTCATTTCAGGAGCTTACCTATTCGATTCAGCCTCTAATAACGCGCATTAATCTATTTTTCACGATTATCCGAGGTTCGACGAATGCTGGTTTATGGCATACCGACACCCCCAAATGTCTTCTTTTGCTACTAAAATTTTGCGTGGCCACTTTATCTGAACCGAGGAACTTTCTTTGTGATTTCCGGAGAATTTTGTTCCGAAACCAGGGAATCCCGAAAAACCGTTTATTATACACTTCAATTTGAGCCGTTCGGGAGGTCGCACCGGACCCAGTTTCTTTTTCTCCCTGTTTTTCTATCATGCGTTTGAGGTCATTTCTGAAGTTAACCTATTCAATTGACCTCTAATAACGAGCATTAATCCATTTTTCTCGATTATTCGAGGTTCGACGAATTTTGGTTTATGGCATACCGGCACCCCCAAATGTCTTCCATTGCTACTCAAATTTTGCGTGGCCGATTTATCTGACCCGAGGAACTTTCTATGTGATTTTCGGAGAATTTTGTTCCGGGACCCTGGAATCCCGAAAAACCGTGTATTATACACTTCAATTTGAGCCGTTCGGGAGGTCGTACCGGACCCAGATTCTTTTTCTCCCAGTTTTTCTATCACGCGTCCGAGGTCATTTCAGGAGTTAACCTATTCAATTCAGCCTCTAATAACGAGCATTAAACGAGCATTAATCTATTTTTCACGATTATCCGAGGTTCAACGAATGCTGGTTTATGGCATACCGACACCCCCAAATGTCTTATGTTGCTACTCAAATTTTGTGTGGCCGCTTTATCTGAACCGAGGAACTTTCTATGTGATTTCCGTAGAATTTTGTTCCGGGACCATGGAATCCCGAAAAACCGTGTATTATACACTTCAATTTAAGCCGTTCGGGAGGTCGTACCGGACCCAGTTTCTTTTTCTCCCGGTTTTTCTATCACGCGTCCGAGGTCATTTCAAGAGTTAACCTATTCGATTCAGCCTCTAATAACGAGCATTAATCCGTTTTTCACGATTATCCGAGGTTCGATGAATGCTGGTTTATGGCATACCGACACCCCCAAATGTCTTCCGTTGCTAATAAAATTTTGCGTGGCCGCTTTATCTGACCCGAGGAACTTTCTATGTGATTTACGGATGTGAGATCCCTGAAAAAAATCTCCTTTCTGAAAAAATAGGTAAATAATGTGGAGTCGCCGGTAGGTTTTATAAAAAACATACAAAAATATTTTAACGGAAAAGGCCCCTTTTGATCCCTGGAATGGGGACTGATCCGTCACTCCGGCCTAAACCAAAGATTGCGGATTCGGGGGTAAAGGTACGATCAGGGAAGGTGTTAGGCACCGGATCCGTCAAACCGATGCCTCTACTATTTATTTGTAATATTATATATTTGACGAAACTAAGACAGAAAAAAGAAAGTTAGTAACAAACCTTATACAATTATTTACAAGACAAATTAATAGATTAATTAACACAATAAATAGAGAAAACAAATAAAAGGACAATAAAAGAATTAGATAAAAAGAAAGAGTAAAGAAAAACTTATTCGATGTCGGTACCCTCAGGCCTATCTGGATGTTTGACTATTAATGAATTTCGACTTTGTCGTTAATTATTGGCTCTTATGCGCTTATATGGAAACTGGGACAATTTATGTGTGGTTTTATTTGAAACTGGGATAATTTATTTGAGACGGATAATTTGTATGAGTATAGAATATGGGACTGGTTTGATCTTGGCTATCGGTATTAATTTTGTGCTTCGTCCTCTGGAATATTTTTGTGTCCCCCCTTTACCCGTGTATATGCGGGTAGTATTTATACATATTGATTGGCTAGTACCGTGTTTCACCTCGTGTTGGTTTCCAATTCTAACTCATATTCCGTATTTAGCTTAGATTGCCAGCCAATTGGTGACAAGAGCAATGTTGATAAATTTCCATCTCTAGCTTAAGTAATTGTTATCTTCTAAACATGTGTGTTGCATGCACACGTTTTATTGTTGGTTGATCTTTATCCACATAGCTTTCCATATCCATATTACTTGTAAGCAAAGTTGTCATACTATACGATTCATTCTCCTACCCGTGTTTGACTTCGAAAGTCCGCAAATAATTACTCGTTGACTTTGTACTGGTATTGGGACAATGACATATTTTCCATATTACCTTATAAAAATGTAGCTTTTGGATTTTATAAAATGGTTAATAATATGAAATAGATCAAAGCGGTTTGAATGGAAATACGGGCTTTTAGGTGGTTTTATGTCATTTTGAATGATTTCTTGGGAAATAAGTGTAAAGAATCAGTTAATTATAATCATTGTCAATTTTCATTTAGTCATTTAATTTGAGCCTCATCATCGGGTACCCATAAGGCTAGGTAGACATTTTGAGGTGTCTCTGAAGCCCCCACTTTGACCGAGTCCGAGTAAGACGAAGGTCAAAGTAGTCCCGTCGGAGACGGATAAAGGATAAGAAACGCATTGGGCCTCTTACATTACCTCGCCTGGAGTAGGAATTGAAGGCTTAGCAAAACTTTGTTTTACTAACGGAATGAAGTGGAATTGGTATGGCAAAACTTTGTTTTCACGGTCTGGAATCAGATCGGTATAGCTAAACTTTGTTAATTTGATGCAGGAATCAGTTAAGCAAAACTTTGTTTCGCTTAAGAGTGAACCTGTAAAATCTGATTTCACAAGCTCGAATGCGTGTTAGGGCCCGCCGACCAAGGGATGTTTCTTAGTTTTGCAGGTGAACAAAACGTGAAATTGTTTAGCTTCGCAGGTGAACGAAGCTGGACTGGTTAGTTTCGCAGGTGAACGAAACTGGATTGCTTTGCAGGTGAACAAAGCTGGATTATTCCGCAGGTGAACGGAATGAGATTGCTTAGCTTCGCAGGTGAACGAAACCGGATTTGCTTAACTTCGCAGTGAACGGTCGGATTAGAACACAAAATTTGATTTTATGAACTAGGACGCGTGTCAGAGCCCGCCGACCAAGGTATTTCAAAATTTTATTTTGAAAAAGGATTGATAAGATCGTAAAATTTTATTTTACAAACTTAGATGCGTGTTAGAGCCCGCCGACCGATAAGTTTGAAAATTGCAAAATTTTATTTCGCAAAAAGAGCAAGTTCAGAAAATTTTATTTTAAGAACTTAAATGCATGTCAGGGCCTGCCGACCAAATGATTTGAAAATTTCATTTTGAAATAGATTTGAAAATCGTAAAATTTTATTTCACGAAATGGGCTGAAGAGTTGCAAAATTTTATTTCACATAATAGAGAGGCCAAATTTTATTTTACAAGAGCGGGTTTAAAATCGAGCGAGACCGGACACTTAAATACGCTTAATTAAAAGACGGGTGAGAAATTGAAGCGGACCATTTTCTTGACTTGTATGAGCAGTCCTACAATTGATTTTCAAGAATTGTCTTCTCAAAAAAGATTAGAAGAGGAAGAATCTTATCTTGTTTCCTGGAGAATGGAGAGTCATCCAACCGACAAAGCTTTCCATTTTGCGCCTTAATTTTTCCCTCCAATTAAATCATTTCTAATTGATTTTGAATTCCTCCATTTTCGATCTATGAAGTTCCAAGCAACCAATCGTATCGTCCTGATGTGGGACGAACTCGAGCGATTGCGCCGTCGTGGTTGTCATTCAAGCGCTTGATTGGCAACAAGATGGTCGGTGTCGGAGCACCGTTGACCTGGCTCCTGATATAGAAGGAAATCCGCGGAGGTGTGCCGCCATTCGAGCCCCCGATTGGCGACCGGATGACTGCTGATGGAGCACAGTCGAATCTTTTGTCTTCTGATGTGGGATGGAGTTTGGCGTGGTTTGCGCCAGTTGTGCCGTTATAACCATTCTTTGAGCGCTAGATTGGCTGACTGGTAAAGGAGCACCGTCAGTGGTTAATCCTGCTGACTCCTGGGACAGAATTAAATCAGCGCAGTTATGCAGCCGTAGCCGTCAATTGGAGCGATTGATTGATGTCTAAGTGACTGATAATGGAGCACCGTTGAGCCTCTTGGCTGTGATTTTGATCGGATTTCCATTCTTGCCTTCAAGCTCCAAATCAGATCGTAAGCATTCTGTCTCTTGACTGACTTCAAATTCATGCTTCTTTTTTTCGTTCCGTATTTTCACTGGTCAAGTCGTATGCTTGATGGTGAACGATAATTTTTTACTGGTGTCTCGCGAATCAAGTAGTGTGCTTGATAATGAGACCGAATCGATAGTGCGATTGTGATACTAAAACCAAGTTTACCATTTCCTTCATTGGTCTTATGAATCAAGGTGTGTGCTTGGTGATAATATGATTGAATTGAAGTTATGCTCCTTTTTTATTTTTTTATTTTTATCTCTAAATCAAGTTGTGTGCTTGATGATACGACTGGACTGATAGCGCGATTACGACATTAATGCAGACGATTTATGATATTGATGATGTATAAATAGTATGCTGTCAATGCTAATGATAATATGCTGATGCATGATGCTCACTTACTTATGACAACAAAGACTACACTAGCCAATTGACAATGCATTCTAAAATAGATCATAGACACATGACACATCTCATTTCTAGTCCTGTTAATTTTTTACCAAAAACGTGCTACTGCATGATCTGGGAAAGGGACAGAGTACTCTAGTCCTAGCTGCTTAGGTGTTGTGCCTATTGAACCGTCATCGCTTTGCAAGTCCTTAACTTTTTTGTCAGCTCTGTCGTCTAAATGTGGTCGAACATATACAACGAGTGTTTCCCTATCCCCCCGGTCTTAACTTGGTCTTAACTGACTCTTCACTCTATGTTTTGTGGTAGCCCCCTTGTTCAGGTATTTTCTTCTGTCTCTTTTTTTTCTTTGACCTGTTGTGGGTCGTGATTGTGCCGCTTTTTTTTTTACCTATGAATTTTTTCCTCACCTTGGAATTTGAGATTTATATTGTAAAATGAGTTTTGCCTTCTTTATAGTAACAAGCTCGACTAATTAAGCAAAACTAATACTATAGAAATAAAATACTTTTGTGACCGTATAAGTGTAGTGTACATCCACCGAATTCTTAGATGCTAAACGAGGGTGATAAATGGAATGGAGTAGAAGGGTCCATGGTGTTAGAAGACACTGGAGACCTGTGTGCCTCTCTCACTCACCTAAATGAATGAAAGGATCGTCCCAAGAGGAATGGAGACAAAGTAACTGCCGATTGACTCGTCTGAGAGATGAAAAAGTGACTATTCTGCAATTTGATTGCAAATTTGACTGGAATTGTTTTTTTTTTCTCTGGAACTTTTTTTTTTTTTTTTTTTTTTTTTTTGTCTTTTTTTCTTTTTTGACTGGAACTTTTTTTTTGTCTTTTGAATTTTTTCTCTTTTTGACTGGAACTTTTTTTTTTTTGTCTTTTGAATTTTTTCTCTTTTTGACTGGAACTTTTTTTTTTTTTTTGTCTTTTGAATTTTTGAGATTTTGGATACGGGATAAAATTGCAACTTTGGCTGGATTTTTTTTTTGTCTTGTGAATTTTTGAGATTTTGGATACGGGATAAAATTGCAACTTTGGCTGGATTTTTTTTTTGTCTTGTGAATTTTTGCCTTTTGACATTTGAATTTTTGAGTCTTTTGAGACTGTAGTTGTGTCTATTTGAGATCATAATTTCTCTCCTTGAATATTTGAGAGTCTTGAAGCTGGATTTTCTGCTTGAACTTGTATTGGTATTTAGACTCATGTCTTAAGTTCATTCTAAGGGACTTGTGGTCACCTATCTTGTTTTAAGGGCATGGAGTGTGCACTCCCGTGTTTCATTTGGTAAGTTTGGGCACGGGTGTACTAGGAATGTTGTTTTAATGTTTTTGAGCTAGTTTTTTAGCCTTAATGGAAATGGATGGACAATTGCTAAAACGGTTGATCATGTGAGTTTGTGCTCATCTGATAGTCATTTGAGACATAAGAAATTGACAAATTTGGTAAATAGAGAGTTATGCTCATTTAAACTAGTAGTCACATGAAGTATGGGAAATTAACGAATCAAGTAGAAAGATGGAATCTCCAAACCTATAGGTCACCTAGTTAGAGACACGGCGATCAAGGAATTATCACACCACAGAGATGGAAAAGATGGTCAAATGCACGCCCTCGTTTAGGCTGACTCTAAGAGGTCGACTGATCTACACTAAAAAGATACGATCTAAAGTATTTCAAGTCTATTCTACTAGTTAAGGGTAAAAAGTAGAACAAGTGACTAATAAAAATGACATATGCTCGTATTTATTTAATGTAACTCAAAAAGGACTAGGATGGTCCTATCTTAATTAGACACTTGTGTAAACTAAACTAGTTTTTTTTTTTTTTTTTTGTTTTTTGTTTTTTTTTGGGTAATGTCAGGACCACTCGTATGAGATAATATGACTATAAGAGTGAATTTTCTTGTTTTGTTGTCATGTTTGTTCTTACTCTTAGTTTTTTTTATACATGTGCAACTGAGAAAGGACTTGGATGGTCCTAACTTAATTAGATTTTGATGGAAACTACACGTGAGTTGGTATCGTCTAGTCTTCCTATAGACTTCTTTTGTTCCGAAGCTGGAGTGGCTATTAAAATTAGGGTTTCGTTTACTCCTCCCTATCCCGGATCATGACATCGTAGCCTTTTTTTTTTAAAAATGCTTTTATTTCTTTTATAAGAGGACTAGCATGGAGTAAAATGGTGAATGCACATGTTCTATTTTTTTTTTTACTTGACCAGGTACTAACTATTGATGCACTGGACTGGGTATATGCAGAAGACAACACTATATGCAAATGCTGACAGAAAAGAGATTACTGCCTTGATACAGGATATAAGGTAATGCATGCTCTATATGAGACATCGTCTGAGAATGGAGGATTGCTATGTTGAATGCATATGACAAACTACCTTTAAGGCTATAACCCATGTTCTACTGATGATTGAATGAACTAAGTGATGCATACAAGACTTAATGGAGGTATTGATTTTTTTTGACATGTTACGTGTGCAGGACCAACAGAGTGACAGACGGACTGTCGCATGGACGGACTGACCTGTGAACTAGCTAAATGCAAATCTGGTAAGCTGATGAATGAACATATGTATGTCCTACGATGCCTCTCTAAGTGTAATGGTTCATGATGATACGAGATCTTATATGGAAACAGGCACAAACGAATGTATACTAGCTATCCCTGTTAACACACGTCTAGAACAATTTCCATTTATCATATTTTTTTTTTGGGTTAATTTATTACGAGTAAGACTGTAAAAAAATTATCAACAAACAGGACACATAATATAGCCTAACAAAGGTTCTACGGGATCTATGGTTAGGTTTATGGTTGGTAATTGGGTACTCACAACATTAAAATACCCGAGGGTATCTCTCGCTTTTGTGCTCCCCCAGTCATATGGACCAGACGAGTTGCCAAAACGCGACGTCATGAGGTGGAAAATATGTGTAAGGCCTAGTCGGTCGAATGGACCTTCTAAGTATACAACATACTTTACCGAGGGTGAATAGGGTAGCTTAAATGGCGTGATATTGGCTGACGGGGAGCCCACACCTTTTTTTGTCTGAAATAATATATAAAGTGTAAAGCACGAAAATAACGATACCATGTTATGTATACAATAAAGAGCAAATGAGCAATACGTAGAGCAAACATTATCATGAACAATTTGGCAGATTAGTATACGTGTTTTATACGGAGTGATTGACCTTACCAATTCTGCATGCAAAAGCCACTGAGCCAACACTTATCCATTAACAAACAAATTTGTTACACACGTTAGTTTCACGCTTTTTATATTCACAATTGTACGCTAATCAACAAATTAAATTGCGGTGAAATTAAATTAAGCGTATCAACTAATCTTCTGTCAAAATATATAATATTATAAACAAATTTCAAGTCTTACCCTCTTAATAAGTCCCCAGCGGAGTCGCCACTGTGAGATCCCTGAAAAAAATCTCCTTTCTGAAAAAATAGGTAAATAATGTGGAGTCGCCAGTAGGTTTTATAAAAAACATACAAAAATATTTTAACGGAAAAGGCCCCTTTTGATCCCTGGAATGGGATCGATCCGTCACTCCTAAACCTAAACCAAAGATTGCGGATTCGGGGTAAAGGTACGACGATCGGGGAAGGTGTTAGGCACCGGATCGCCCGTCAAACTGACGGCCTCTACTATTTATTTGTAATATTATATATTTGACGAAACTAAGACAGAAAAAAGAAAGTTAGTAACAAACCTTATACAATTATTTACAAGACAAATTAATAGATTAATTAACACAATAAATAGAGAAAACAAATAAAAGGACAATAAAAGAATTAGATAAAAAGAAAGAGTAAAGAAAAACTTATTCACGATGTCGATTTTTCCCTCGCCTATCTGGATGTTTGATTATTAATGAATTTCGACTTTGTCGTTAATTATTATTTCTTATGCTTTTTTATATAAACCTGGACAATTTATGTGTGGTTTTATTTGAAACTGGGATAATTTATTTGAGACGGATAATTTGTATGAGTATAGAATATGGGACTGGTTTGATCTTGGCTATCGGTATTAATTTTGTGCTTCGTCCTCTGGAATATTTTTGTGTCCCCCCTTTACCCGTGTATATGCGGGTAGTATTTATACATATTGATTGGCTAGTACCGTGTTTCACCTCGTGTTGGTTTCCAATTCTAACTCATATTCCGTATTTAGCTTAGATTGCCAGCCAATTGGTGACAAGAGCAATGTTGATAAATTTCCATCTCTAGCTTAAGTAATTGTTATCTTCTAAACATGTGTGTTGCATGCACACGTTTTATTGTTGGTTGATCTTTATCCACATAGCTTTCCATATCCATATTACTTGTAAGCAAAGTTGTCATACTATACGATTCATTCTCCTACCCGTGTTTGACTTCGAAAGTCCGCAAATAATTACTCGTTGACTTTGTACTGGTATTGGGACAATGACATATTTTCCATATTACCTTATAAAAATGTAGCTTTTGGATTTTATAAAATGGTTAATAATATGAAATAGATCAAAGCGGTTTGAATGGAAATACGGGCTTTTAGGTGGTTTTATGTCATTTTGAATGATTTCTTGGGAAATAAGTGTAAAGAACCGTTAATTATAACATTGTCAATTTTCATTTAGTCATTTAATTTGAGCCTCATCATCGGGTACCCATAAGGCTAGGTAGACATTTTGAGGTGTCTACAACGGAAAATTTTGTTCCGGGAGCCTGGAATCCCGAAAAACCGTGTATTATACACTTCAATTTGAGCCGTTCGGGAGGTCGTACCGGACCCAGTTTATTTTTCTCCCGGTTTTTCTATCACGCGTCCGAGGTCATTTCAGAAGTTAACCTATTCGATTCAGCCTCTAATAACGAGCATTGAACGAGCATTGAACGAGCATTAATCCATTTTTCACAATTATTCGAGGTTCGACGAATGCTTGTTTATGGCATAGTGGCACCCCCAAATGTCTTCCGTTGCTACTCAAATTTTGTGTGCCCGCATTATCTGACCTGAGGAACTTTCTATGTGATTTCCGGAAAATTTTGTTCTGGGACCCTGGAATCCCGAAAAACCGTGTATTATTATACACTTCAATTTGAGCCGTTCGAGAGGTCGTCTCAGGACCCGCTTTTTTTTTTCTCCGGTTTTTCTATCACGCGTCCGAGGTCATTTCAGGAGTTAACCTATTCGATTCAGCCTCTAATAACGAGCATTAATCCATTTTTCACGATTATCCGAGGTTCGACGAATGCTGGTTTATGGCATACCGGCACCCCCAAATGTCTTCCGTTGCTACTAAAATTTTGCGTGGCCGCTTTATCTGACCCGAGGAACTTTCTATGTGATTTTCGGAGAATTTTGTTCCGGGAGCCTGGAATCCCGAAAAACCATGTATTATACACTTCAATTTGAGCCGTTTGGGAGGTCGTACCAGACCCAGTTTCTTTTTCTCCCGGTTTTTCTATCAGCGTCCGAGATCATTTCAAAAGTTAACCTATTCGATTCAGCCTCTAATAACGAGCATTAAACGAGCATTAATCCATTTTTCACGATTATTCGAGGTTCGACGAAAGCTTGTTTATGGCATACCGGCACCCCCAAATGTCTTCCGTTGCTACGCAAATTTTGCGTGGCCGCTTTATCTGACCTGAGGACCTTTCTATGTGATTTTCGGAGAATTTTGTAAAACCCGTGTATTATACACTTCAATTTGAGCCGTTCGGGAGGTCGTCTGCAGGACCCCAGTTTCTTTTTCTCCCGGTTTTTCTATCGCGCGTCCGAGGTCATTTCGGGAGTTAACCTATTCGATTCAGCCTCTAATAACGAGCATTAAACGAGCATTAATCAATTTTTCACGATTATCCGAGGTTCAACGAACGCTGGTTTATGGCATACCGACACCCCCAAATGTCTTATGTTGCTACGCAAATTTTGCGTGGCCACTTTATCTGAACCGAGGAACTTTCCATGTGATTTCAGGAGAATTTTGTTTAGGGACCATGGAATCCCGAAAAACCGTGTATTATACACTTCAATTTCAGCCGTTCGGGAGGTCGTCAGGACCAGTTTCTTTTTCTCCGGTTTTTCTATCACGCGTCCGAGGTCATTTCAGCAGTTAACCTATTCGATTGACCTCTAATAACGAGCATTAATCCATTTTTCACGATTATTCGAGGTTCGACGAATGCTTGTTTATGGCATACCGGCACCCCCAAATGTCTTCCGTTGCTACTCAAATTTTGCGTGGCCGCTTTATCTGAACCGTGGAACTTTCTATTTGATTTCCGGAGAATTTTGTTCCGAGACCATGGAATCCCGAAATAACGTGTATTATACACTTCAATTTGAGCGTTCGGGAGGTCGTCAGGACCCAGTTTCTTTTTCTCAAGGTTTTTCTATCACGCGTTCGAGGTCATTTCAGGAGTTAACCTATTCGATTCAGCCTCTAATAACGAGCATTCAACGAGCATTAATCCATTTTTCACGATTATCCGAGGTTCGACGAATGCTAGTTTATGGCATACCGGCACCCCAAATGTCTTCCGTTGCTACTCAAATTTTGCGTGGGTGCTTTATTTCACCCGAGTAACTTTCTATGTAATTTTCGGAGAATTTTGTTCCGGGACCACGGAATCCCGAAAAACCATGTATTATACACTTCAATTTCAGCCGTTCGGGAGGTAAACAGGACCCAGTTTCTTTTTCTCCGGTTTTTCTATCACGCGTCCGAGGTCATTTCAGGAGTTAACCTATTAGATTCAGCCTCTAATAACGAGCATTAATCCATTTTTCACGATTATCCGAGGTTCGGCGAATACTGGTTTATGGCATACCGGCACCCCCAAATGTCTTCCGTTGCTACTCAAATTTTGCGTGGTTGTTTTATACGAACCGAGGAACTTTTCTGTAATTTCCGGAGAATTTTGTTCGGGACCACGGAATCTGAAAAACGTGTATTATACACTTCAATTTGAGCCGTCCAGGAGGTCGTACCGGACCCAGTTTCTTTTTCTCCCGGTTTTTCTATCACGCGTCCGAGGTCATTTCAGGAGTTAACCTATTAGATTCAGCCTCTAATAACGAGCATTAATCCATTTTTCACGATTATCCGAGGTTCGGCAAATACTGGTTTATGGCATACCGGCACCCCCAAATGTCTTCCGTTGCTACTCAAATTTTGCGTGGTTGTTTTATCTGACCCGAGGAACTTTCTCTGTAATTTCCGGAGAATTTTGTTCCGGGACCCTGGATTCCCGAAAAAACGTGTATTATACACTTCAATTTGAGCCGTCCAGGAAGTCGTACCGGACCTAGTTTCTTTTTCTCCCGGTTTTTCTATCACGCGTCCGAGGTCATTTCAGGAGCTTACCTATTCGATTCAGCCTCTAATAACGCGCATTAATCTATTTTTCACGATTATCCGAGGTTCGACGAATGCTGGTTTATGGCATACCGACACCCCCAAATGTCTTCTTTTGCTACTAAAATTTTGCGTGGCCACTTTATCTGAACCGAGGAACTTTCTTTGTGATTTCCGGAGAATTTTGTTCCGAAACCAGGGAATCCCGAAAAACCGTTTATTATACACTTCAATTTGAGCCGTTCGGGAGGTCGCACCGGACCCAGTTTCTTTTTCTCCCTGTTTTTCTATCATGCGTTTGAGGTCATTTCAGGAGTTAACCTATTCAATTCAGCCTCTAATAACGAGCATTAATCCATTTTTCTCGATTATTCGAGGTTCGACGAATGCTGGTTTATGGCATACCGGCACCCCCAAATGTCTTCCGCTGCTACTCAAATTTTGCGTGGCCGATTTATCTGACCCGAGGAACTTTCTATGTGATTTTCGGAGAATTTTGTTCCGGGACCCTGGAATCCCGAAAAACCGTGTATTATACACTTCAATTTGAGCCGTTTGGGTGGTCGTACCGGACCCAGTTTCTTTTTCTCCCGGTTTTTCTATCAGCGTCCGAGATCATTTCAGGAGTTAACCTATTCGATTCAGCCTCTAATAACGAGCATTAAACGAGCATTAATCTATTTTCACGATTATCCGAGGTTCGACGAAAGCTGGTTTATGGCATACCGACACCCCCAAATGTCTTATGTTGCTACTCAAATTTTGTGTGGCCGCTTTATCTGAACCGAGGAACTTTCTATGTGATTTCCGTAGAATTTTGTTCTGGGGCCATGGAATCCCGAAAAACCGTGTATTATACACTTCAATTTGAGCCGTTCGGGAGGTCGTACCGGACCCAGTTTCTTTTTCTCCCGGTTTTTCTATCACGCGACCGAGGTCATTTCAAGAGTTAACCTATTCGATTCAGCCTCTAATAACGAGCATTAATCCCTTTTTCACGATTATCCGAGGTTCGATGAATGCTGGTTTATGGCATACCGGCACCCCCAAATGTCTTCCGTTGCTAATAAAATTTTGCGTGGCCGCTTTATCTGACCCGAGGAACTTTCTATGTGATTTACGGAAAATTTTGTTCCGGGAGCCTGGAATCCCGAAAAACCGTGTATTATACACTTCAATTTGAGCCGTTCGGGAGGTCGTACCGGACCCAGTTTCTTTTTCTCCCGGTTTTTCTATCACGCGTCCGAGGTCATTTCAGAAGTTAACCTATTCGATTCAGCCTCTAATAACGAGCATTGAACGAGCATTAATCCATTTTTCACAATTATTCGAGGTTCGACGAATGCTTGTTTATGGCATAGTGGCACCCCCAAATGTCTTCCGTTGCTACTCAAATTTTGCGTGGCCGCATTATCTGACCTGAGGAACTTTCTATGTGATTTCCGGAAAATTTTGTTCTGGGACCCTGGAATCCCGAAAAACCGTGTATTATTATACACTTCAATTTGAGCCGTTCGAGAGGTCGTACCGGACCCAGTTTTTTTTTCTCCCGGTTTTTCTATCACGCGTCCGAGGTCATTTCAGGAGTTAACCTATTCGATTCAGCCTCTAATAACGAGCATTAATCCATTTTTCACGATTATCCGAGGTTCGACGAATGTTGGTTTATGGCATACCGGCACCCCCAAATGTCTTCCGTTGCTACTAAAATTTTGCGTGGCCGCTTTATCTGACCCGAGGAACTTTCTATGTGATTTTCGGAGAATTTTGTTCCGGGAGCCTGGAATCCCGAAAAACCATGTATTATACACTTCAATTTGAGCCGTTTGGGAGGTCGTACCAGACCCAGTTTCTTTTTCTCCCGGTTTTTCTATCAGCGTCCGAGATCATTTCAGGAGTTAACCTATTCGATTCAGCCTCTAATAACGAGCATTAAACGAGCATTAATCTATTTTTCACGATTATCCGAGGTTCGACGAATGCTGGTTTATGGCATACCGACACCCCCAAATGTCTTCTGTTGCTACTCAAATTTTGCGTGGCCGCTTTATCTGAACCGAGGAACTTTCTATGTGACTTCCGGAGAATTTTGTTTCGGGACCATGGAATCCCGAAAAACCGTGTATTATACACTTCAATTTGAGCCGTTCGGAAGGTCGTACCGGACCCAGTTTCTTTTTCTCTCGGTTTTTCTATCACGCGTCCGAGTTCATTTCAAGAGTTAACCTATTCAATTCAGCCTCTAATAATGAGCATTAATCCGTTTTTCACGATTATCCGAGATTCGACGAATGCTGGTTTATGGCATACCAACACCCCCAAATGTCTTCTGTTGCTACTCAAATTTTACGTGGCCGCTTTATCTGAACCGAGGAACTTTCTATGTGATTTCCTCGGAGAATTTTGTTCGGGACCATGGAATCTCGAAAAACCGTGTATTATACACTTCAATTTGAGCCGTTCGGGAGGTCGTACCGGACCCAGTTTTTTTTGTCCTGGTTTTTCTATCACGCGTCCGAGGTCATTTCAAGAGCTAACCTATTCAATTCAGCCTCTAATAATGAGCATTAATCCGTTTTTCACGATTATCCGAGGTTCGACGAATGCTGGTTTATAGCATACCGGCACCCCCAAATGTCTTCCGTTGCTAATAAAATTTTGCGTGGCCGCTTTATCTGAACCGAGGAACTTTCTATGTGATTTTCGGAAAATTTTGTTCCAGGAGCCTGGAATCCCGAAAAACCGTGTATTATACACTTCAATTTGAGCCGTTCGGGAGGTCGTACCGGACACAGTTTCTTTTTCTACCGGTTTTTCTATCACGCGTCCGAGGTCATTTCTGGAGTTAACCTATTCGATTCAGCCTCTAATAACGAGCATTAATCGAGCATTAATCCATTTTTCACGATTATTCGAGGTTCGACGAAAGCTTGTTTATGGCATACCGGCACCCCCAAATGTCTTCCGTTGCTACGCAAATTTTGCGTGGCCGCTTTATCTGACCTGAGGACCTTTCTATGTGATTTTCGGAGAATTTTGTAAAACCCGTGTATTATACACTTCAATTTGAGCCGTTCAGGAGGTCGTACCGGACCCAGTTTCTTTTTCTCCCGGTTTTTCTATCGCGCGTCCGAGGTCATTTCGGGAGTTAACCTATTCGATTCAGCCTCTAATAACGAGCATTAAACGAGCATTAATCAATTTTTCACGATTATCCGAGGTTCAACGAACGCTGGTTTATGGCATACCGACACCCCCAAATGTCTTATGTTGCTATGCAAATTTTGCGTGGCCACTTTATCTGAACCGAGGAACTTTCTATGTGATTTCCGGAGAATTTTGTTCCGGGACCATGGAATCCCGAAAAACCGTGTATTATACACTTCAATTTGAGCCGTTCGGGAGGTCGTACCGGACCCAGTTTCTTTTTCTCCCGGTTTTTCTATCACGCGTCCGAGGTCATTTCAAGAGTTAACCTATTCGATTGACCTCTAATAACGAGCATTAATCCATTTTTCACGATTATCCGAGGTTCGACGAATGCTGGTTTATTGCATACCGGCACCCCCAAATGTCTTCCGTTGCTAATAAAATTTTGCGTGGCCGCTTTATCTGACTCGAGGAACTTTCTATGTGATTTTCGGAGAATTTTGTTCTGGGAGCCTGGAATCCCGAAAAACCGTGTATTATACACTTCAATTTGAGCCGTTTGGGTGGTCGTACCGGACCCAGTTTCTTTTTCTCCCGGTTTTTCTATCAGCTTCCGAGATCATTTCAGGAGTTAACCTATTCGATTCAGCCTCTAATAACGAGCATTAAACGAGCATTAATCTATTTTCACGATTATCCGAGGTTCGACGAAAGCTGGTTTATGGCATACCGACACCCCCAAATGTCTTATGTTGCTACTCAAATTTTGTGTGGCCGCTTTATCTGAACCGAGGAACTTTCTATGTGATTTCCGTAGAATTTTGTTCCGGGACCATGGAATCCCGAAAAACCGTGTATTATACACTTCAATTTGAGCCGTTCGGCGCAGTCGCATCGGACCAGTTTCTTTTTCTCCGGTTTTTCTATCACGCGACCGAGTTCATTTCAAGAGTTAACCTATTCGATTGACCTCTAATAACGAGCATTAATCCGTTTTTCACGATTATCCGAGGTTCGATGAATCTTTGGTTTTATGGCATACCGGCACCCCAAATGTCTTCCGTTGCTAATAAAATTTTGCGTGGCCGCTTTATCTGACCCGAGGAACTTTCTATGTGATTTACGGAAAATTTTGTTCCGGGAGCCTGGAATCCCGAAAAACCGTGTATTATTATACACTTCAATTTGAGCCGTTCGGGAGGTCGTACCGGACCCAGTTTCTTTTTCTCCCGGTTTTTCTATCACGCGTCCGAGGTCATTTCAGAAGTTAACCTATTCGATTCAGCCTCTAATAACGAGCATTGAACGAGCATTAATCCATTTTTCACAATTATTCGAGGTTCGACGAATGCTTGTTTATGGCATAGTGGCACCCCCAAATGTCTTCCGTTGCTACTCAAATTTTGCGTGGCCGCATTATCTGACCTGAGGAACTTTCTATGTGATTTCCGGAAAATTTTTTTCTGAGACCCTGGAATCCCGAAAAACCGTGTATTATTATACACTTCAATTTGAGCCGTTCGAGAGGTCGTACCGGACCCAGTTTTTTTTTCTCCCGGTTTTTCTATCACGCGTCCGAGGTCATTTCAGGAGTTAACCTATTCGATTCAGCCTCTAATAACGAGCATTAATCCATTTTTCACGATTATCCGAGGTTCGACGAATGCTAGTTTATGGCATACCGGCACCCCCAAATGTCTTCCGTTGCTACTAAAATTTTGCGTGGCCGCTTTATCTGACCCGAGGAACTTTCTATGTGATTTTCGGAGAATTTTGTTCCGGGAGCCTGGAATCCCGAAAAACCATGTATTATACACTTCAATTTGAGCCGTTTGGGAGGTCGTACCAGACCCAGTTTCTTTTTCTCCCGGTTTTTCTATCAGCGTCCGAGATCATTTCAGGAGTTAACCTATTCGATTCAGCCTCTAATAACGAGCATTAAACGAGCATTAATCTATTTTTCACGATTATCCGAGGTTCGACGAATGCTGGTTTATGGCATACCGACACCCCCAAATGTCTTCTGTTGCTACTCAAATTTTGCGTGGCCGCTTTATCTGAACCGAGGAACTTTCTATGTGACTTCCGGAGAATTTTGTTTCGGGACCATGGAATCCCGAAAAACCGTGTATTATACACTTCAATTTGAGCCGTTCGGAAGGTCGTACCGGACCCAGTTTCTTTTTCTCCCGGTTTTTCTATCACGCGTCCGAGGTCATTTCAAGAGTTAACCTATTCAATTCAGCCTCTAATAATGAGCATTAATCCGTTTTTCACGATTATCCGAGGTTCGACGAATGCTGGTTTATGGCATACCAACACCCCCAAATGTCTTCTGTTGCTACTCAAATTTTGCGTGGCCGCTTTATCTGAACCGAGGAACTTTCTATGTGATTTCCGGAGAATTTTGTTCCGGGACCATGGAATCTCGAAAAACCGTGTATTATACACTTCAATTTGAGCCGTTCGGGAGGTCGTACCGGACCCAGTTTCTTTTTGTCCTGGATTTTCTATCACGCGTCCGAGGTCATTTCAAGAGCTAACCTATTCAATTCAGCCTCTAATAATGAGCATTAATCCGTTTTTCACGATTATCCGAGGTTCGACGAATGCTGGTTTATAGCATACCGGCACCCCCAAATGTCTTCCGTTGCTAATAAAATTTTGCGTGGCCGCTTTATCTGAACCGAGGAACTTTATATGTGATTTTCGGAAAATTTTGTTCCAGGAGCCTGGAATCCCGAAAAACCGTATATTATACACTTCAATTTGAGCCGTTCGGAGGTCGTAGGACACGATTTCTTTTTCTACCGGTTTTTTCTATCACGCGTCCGAGGTCATTTCTGGAGTTAACCTATTCGATTCAGCCTCTAATAACGAGCATTAATCGAGCATTAATCCATTTTTCACGATTATTCGAGGTTCGACGAAAGCTTGTTTATGGCATACCGGCACCCCCAAATGTCTTCCGTTGCTACGCAAATTTTGTGTGGCCGCTTTATCTGACCTGAGGAACTTTCTATGTGATTTTCGGAGAATTTTGTAAAACCCGTGTATTATACACTTCAATTTGAGCCGTTCAGGAGGTCGTACCGGACCCAGTTTCTTTTTCTCCCGGTTTTTCTATCGCGCGTCCGAGGTCATTTCGGGAGTTAACCTATTCGATTCAGCCTCTAATAACGAGCATTAAACGAGCATTAATCAATTTTTCACGATTATCCGAGGTTCAACGAACGCTGGTTTATGGCATACCGACACCCCCAAATGTCTTATGTTGCTATGCAAATTTTGCGTGGCCACTTTATCTGAACCGAGGAACTTTCTATGTGATTTCCGGAGAATTTTGTTCCGGGACCATGGAATCCCGAAAAACCGTGTATTATACACTTCAATTTGAGCGTTCGGGAGGTAAATGCGGACCCAGTTTCTTTTTCTCCCGGTTTTTCTATCTCGCGTCCGAGGTCATTTCAAGAGTTAACCTATTCGATTCAGCCTCTAATAACGAGCATTAATCCATTTTTCACGATTATCCGAGGTTCGACGAATGCTGGTTTATGGCATACCGGCACCCCCAAATGTCTTCCGTTGCTAATAAAATTTTGCGTGGCCGCTTTATCTGACTCGAGGAACTTTCTATGTGATTTTCGGAGAATTTTGTTCCGGGAGCCTGGAATCCCGAAAAACCGTGTATTATACACTTCAATTTGAGCCGTTTGGGTGGTCGATGCGGACCAGTTTCTTTTTCTCCCGGTTTTTGTATCAGCGTCCGAGATCATTTCAGGAGTTAACCTATTCGATTCAGCCTCTAATAACGAGCATTAAACGAGCATTAATCTATTTTCACGATTATCCGAGGTTCGACGAAAGCTGGTTTATGGCATACCGACACCCCCAAATGTCTTATGTTGCTACTCAAATTTTGTGTGGCCGCTTTATCTGAACCGAGGAACTTTCTATCTGATTTCCGTAGAATTTTGTTCCGGGACCATGGAATCCCGAAAAACCGTGTATTATACACTTCAATTTGAGCCGTTCGGGAGGTCGTACCGGACCCAGTTTCTTTTTCTCCCGGTTTTTCTATCACGCGACCGAGGTCATTTCAAGAGTTAACCTATTCGATTCAGCCTCTAATAACGAGCATTAATCCGTTTTTCACGATTATCCGAGGTTCGATGAATGCTGGTTTATGGCATACCGGCACCCCCAAATGTCTTCCGTTGCTAATAAAATTTTGCGTGGCCGCTTTATCTGACCCGAGGAACTTTCTATGTGATTTACGGAAAATTTTGTTCCGGACCCCGGAATCCCGAAAAACCGTGTATTATACACTTCAATTTCAGCCGTTCGGGAGGTAAATCGGACCAGTTTCTTTTTCTCCCGGTTTTTCTATCACGCGTCCGAGGTCATTTCAGAAGTTAACCTATTCGATTCAGCCTCTAATAACGAGCATTGAACGAGCATTAATCCATTTTTCACAATTATTCGAGGTTCGACGAATGCTTGTTTATGGCATAGTGGCACCCCCAAATGTCTTCCGTTGCTACTCAAATTTTGCGTGGCCGCATTATCCGACCGAGGAACTTTCTATGTGATTTAGGAAAATTTTGTTCGGGACCCTGGAATCCCGAAAAACCGTGTATTATTATACACTTCAATTTGAGCCGTTCGAGAGGTCGTACCGGACCCAGTTTTTTTTTCTCCCGGTTTTTCTATCACGTGTCCGAGGTCATTTCAGGAGTTAACCTATTCGATTGACCTCTAATAACGAGCATTAATCCATTTTTCACGATTATCCGAGGTTCGACGAATCTTGGTTTATGGCATACCGGCACCCCCAAATGTCTTCCGTTGCTACTAAAATTTTGCGTGGCCGCTTTATCTGACCCGAGGAACTTTCTATGTGATTTTCGGAGAATTTTGTTCCGGAGCCGGAATCCCGAAAAACCATGTATTATACACTTCAATTTGAGCCGTTTGGGAGGTCGTACTGGACCCAGTTTCTTTTTCTCCCGGTTTTTCTATCAGCGTCCGAGATCATTTCAGGAGTTAACCTATTCGATTCACCTCAAATAACGAGCATTAAACGAGCATTAATCTATTTTTCACGATTATCCGAGGTTCGACGAATTTTGGTTTATGGCATACCGGCACCCCCAAATGTCTTCCGTTGCTACTCAAATTTTGCGTGGCCGCTTTATCTCACCCGAGGAACTTTCTATGTGACTTCCGGAGAATTTTGTTTCGGGACCATGGAATCCCGAAAAACCGTGTATTATACACTTCAATTTGAGCCGTTCGGAAGGTAAATAGGACCCAGTTTCTTTTTCTCCGGTTTTTCTATCACGCGTCCGAGGTCATTTCAAGAGTTAACCTATTCAATTCAGCCTCTAATAATGAGCATTAATCCGTTTTTCACGATTATCCGAGGTTCGACGAATCTTTGGTTTATGGCATACCAACACCCCCAAATGTCTTCTCGTTGCTACTCAAATTTTGCGTGGCCGCTTTATCGAACCCGAGGAACTTTCTATGTGATTTCCGGAGAATTTTGTTCCGGGACCATGGAATCTCGAAAAACGTGTATTATACACTTTAATTTGAGCCGTTCGGGAGGTAAACAGGACCCAGTTTCTTTTTGTCCTGGTTTTTCTATCACGCGTCCGAGGTCATTTCAAGAGCTAACCTATTCAATTCAGCCTCTAATAATGAGCATTAATCCGTTTTTCACGATTATCCGAGGTTCGACGAATGCTGGTTTATAGCATACCGGCACCCCCAAATGTCTTCCGTTGCTAATAAAATTTTGCGTGGCCACTTTATCTGAACCGAGGAACTTTCTATGTGATTTTCGGAAAATTTTGTTCCAGGAGCCTGGAATCCCGAAAAACCGTGTATTATACACTTCAATTTGAGCCGTTCGGGAGGTCGTACCGGACACAGTTTCTTTTTCTACCGGTTTTTCTATCACGCGTCCGAGGTCATTTCTGGAGTTAACCTATTCGATTCAGCCTCTAATAACGAGCATTAATCGAGCATTAATCCATTTTTCACGATTATTCGAGGTTCGACGAAAGCTTGTTTATGGCATACCGGCACCCCCAAATGTCTTCCGTTGCAACGCAAATTTTGTGTGGCCGCTTTATCTGACCTGAGGACCTTTCTATGTGATTTTCGGAGAATTTTGTAAAACCCGTGTATTATACACTTCAATTTGAGCGTTCGGAGGTCGTCAGGACCAGTTTCTTTTTCTCCGGTTTTTCTATCGCGCGTCCGAGGTCATTTCGGGAGTTAACCTATTCGATTCGACCTCTAATAACGAGCATTAAACGAGCATTAATCAATTTTTCACGATTATCCGAGGTTCAACGAATGCTGGTTTATGGCATACCGACACCCCCAAATGTCTTATGTTGCTATGCAAATTTTGCGTGGCCACTTTATCTGAACCGAGGAACTTTCTATGTGATTTCCGGAGAATTTTGTTCGGGACCCTGGAATCCCAAAAACCGTGTATTATACACTTCAATTTGAGCCGTTCGGGAGGTCGTACCGGACCCAGTTTCTTTTTCTCCCGGTTTTTCTATCACACGTCCGAGGTCATTTCAAGAGTTAACCTATTCGATTCAGCCTCTAATAACGAGCATTAATCCATTTTTCACGATTATCCGAGGTTCGACGAATGCTGGTTTATGGCATACCGGCACCCCCAAATGTCTTCCGTTGCTAATAAAATTTTGCGTGGCCGCTTTATCTGACTCGAGGAACTTTCTATGTGATTTTCGGAGAATTTTGTTCCGGGAGCCTGGAATCCCGAAAAACCGTGTATTATACACTTCAATTTGAGCCGTTTGGGTGGTCGTGCGGACCAGTTTCTTTTTCTCCGGTTTTTCTATCAGCGTCCGAGATCATTTCAAGAGTTAACCTATTCGGTTCAGCCTCTAATAACGAGCATTAAACGAGCATTAATCTATTTTCACGATTATCTGAGGTTCGACGAAAGCTGGTTTATGGCATACCGACACCCCCAAATGTCTTATGTTGCTACTCAAATTTTGTGTGGCCGCTTTATCTGAACCGAGGAACTTTCTATGTGATTTCGTAGAATTTTGTTAGGGACCATGGAATCCCGAAAAACCGTGTATTATACACTTCAATTTGAGCCGTTCGGGAGGTCGTACCGGACCCAGTTTCTTTTTCTCCCGGTTTTTCTATCACGCGTCCGAGGTCATTTCAGGAGTTAACCTATTCGATTCAGCCTCTAATAACGAGCATTAATCCATTTTTCACGATTATCCGAGGTTCGATGAATGCTGGTTTATGGCATACCGGCACCCCCAAATGTCTTCCGTTGCTACTAAAATTTTGCGTGGCCGCTTTATCTGACCCGAGGAACTTTCTATGTGATTTACGGAAAATTTTGTTCGGAGGAGCCGGAATCCCGAAAAGCCGTGTATTATACACTTCAATTTGAGCGGTTCGGGGGGTCGTACCGGACCAGTTTCTTTTTCTCCGGTTTTTCTATCACGCGTCCGAGGTCATTTCAGCAGTTAACCTATTCGATTGAGCCTCTAATAACGAGCATTGAACGAGCATTAATCCATTTTTCACAATTATTCGAGGTTCGACGAATGCTTGTTTATGGCATAGTGGCACCCCCAAATGTCTTCCGTTGCTACTCAAATTTTGCGTGGCCGCATTATCGACTCCGAGGAACTTTCTATGTGATTTAGGAAAATTTTGTTCGGGACCCCGGAATCCCGAAAAACCGTGTATTATTATACACTTCAATTTGAGCCGTTCGAGAGGTCGACTAGGACCCAGTTTTTTTTTTCCCGGTTTTTTTCTATCACGCGTCCGAGGTCATTTCAGGAGTTAACCTATTCGATTCACCCTCTAATAACGAGCATTAATCCATTTTTCACGATTATTCGAGGTTCGACGAATCTTTGGTTTATGGCATACCGGCACCCCCAAATGTCTTCCGTTGCTACTAAAATTTTGCGTGGCCGCTTTATCTGACCCGAGGAACTTTCTATGTGATTTTCGGAGAATTTTGTTCCGGAGCCACGGAATCCCGAAAAACCATGTATTATACACTTCAATTTGAGCCGTTTGGGAGGTCGTACGGACCAGTTTCTTTTTCTCCCGGTTTTTCTATCAGCGTCCGAGATCATTTCAGGAGTTAACCTATTCGATTCAGCCTCTAATAACGAGCATTAAACGAGCATTAATCTATTTTTCACGATTATCCGAGGTTCGACGAATGCTGGTTTATGGCATACCGGCACCCCCAAATGTCTTCCGTTGCTACTCAAATTTTGCGTGGCCGCTTTATCGAACCCGAGGAACTTTCTATGTGACTTAGGAGAATTTTGTTTCGGGACCATGGAATCCCGAAAAACCGTGTATTATACACTTCAATTTGAGCCGTTCGGAAGGTCGTACCGGACCCAGTTTCTTTTTCTCCCGGTTTTTCTATCACGCGTCCGAGGTCATTTCAAGAGTTAACCTATTCAATTCAGCCTCTAATAATGAGCATTAATCCGTTTTTCACGATTATCCGAGGTTCGACGAATGCTGGTTTATGGCATACCAACACCCCCAAATGTCTTCTGTTGCTACTCAAATTTTGCGTGGCCGCTTTATCTGAACCGAGGAACTTTCTATGTGATTTCCGGAGAATTTTGTTCCGGGACCATGGAATCTCGAAAAACCGTGTATTATACACTTCAATTTGAGCCGTTCGGGAGGTCGTACCGGACCCAGTTTCTTTTTGTCCTGGTTTTTCTATCACGCGTCCGAGGTCATTTCAAGAGCTAACCTATTCAATTGACCTCTAATAATGAGCATTAATCCGTTTTTCACGATTATCCGAGGTTCGACGAATGCTGGTTTATAGCATACCGGCACCCCCAAATGTCTTCCGTTGCTAATAAAATTTTGCGTGGCCGCTTTATCTGAACCGAGGAACTTTCTATGTGATTTTCGGAAAATTTTGTTCCAGGAGCCTGGAATCCCGAAAAACCGTGTATTATACACTTCAATTTGAGCCGTTCGGGAGGTCGTACCGGACACAGTTTCTTTTTCTACCGGTTTTTCTATCACGCGTCCGAGGTCATTTCTGGAGTTAACCTATTCGATTCAGCCTCTAATAACGAGCATTAATCGAGCATTAATCCATTTTTCACGATTATTCGAGGTTCGACGAAAACTTGTTTATGGCATACCGGCACCCCCAAATGTCTTCCGTTGCAACGCAAATTTTGTGTGGCCGCTTTATCTGACCTGAGGACCTTTCTATGTGATTTTCGGAGAATTTTGTAAAACCCGTGTATTATACACTTCAATTTGAGCCGTTCAGGAGGTCGTCACAGGACCAGTTTCTTTTTCTCCCGGTTTTTCTATCGCGCGTCCGAGGTCATTTCGGGAGTTAACCTATTCGATTCAGCCTCTAATAACGAGCATTAAACGAGCATTAATCAATTTTTCACGATTATCCGAGGTTCAACGAACGCTGGTTTATGGCATACCGACACCCCCAAATGTCTTATGTTGCTATGCAAATTTTGCGTGGCCACTTTATCTGAACCGAGGAACTTTCTATGTGATTTCCGGAGAATTTTGTTCCGGGACCATGGAATCCCGAAAAACCGTGTATTATACACTTCAATTTGAGCCGTTCGGGAGGTCGTACCGGACCCAGTTTCTTTTTCTCCCGGTTTTTCTATCACACGTCCGAGGTCATTTCAAGAGTTAACCTATTCGATTCAGCCTCTAATAACGAGCATTAATCCATTTTTCACGATTATCCGAGGTTCGACGAATGCTGGTTTATGGCATACCGGCACCCCCAAATGTCTTCCGTTGCTAATAAAATTTTGCGTGGCCGCTTTATCTGACTCGAGGAACTTTCTATGTGATTTTCGGAGAATTTTGTTCCGGGAGCCTGGAATCCCGAAAAACCGTGTATTATACACTTCAATTTGAGCCGTTTGGGTGGTCGTACCGGACCCAGTTTCTTTTTCTCCCGGTTTTTCTATCAGCGTCCGAGATCATTTCAAGAGTTAACCTATTCGATTCAGCCTCTAATAACGAGCATTAAACGAGCATTAATCTATTTTCACGATTATCTGAGGTTCGACGAAAGCTGGTTTATGGCATACCGACACCCCCAAATGTCTTATGTTGCTACTCAAATTTTGTGTGGCCGCTTTATCTGAACCGAGGAACTTTCTATGTGATTTCCGTAGAATTTTTTTCCGGGACCATGGAATCCCGAAAAACCGTGTATTATACACTTCAATTTGAGCCGTTCGGGAGGTCGTACCGGACCCAGTTTCTTTTTCTCCCGGTTTTTCTATCACGCGTCCGAGGTCATTTCAAGAGTTAACCTATTCGATTCAGCCTCTAATAACGAGCATTAATCCGTTTTTCACGATTATCCGAGGTTCGATGAATGCTGGTTTATGGCATACCGGCACCCCCAAATGTCTTCCGTTGCTAATAAAATTTTGCGTGGCCGCTTTATCTGACCCGAGGAACTTTCTATGTGATTTACGGAAAATTTTGTTCCGGGAGCCTGGAATCTCGAAAAACCGTGTATTATACACTTCAATTTGAGCCGTTCGGGAGGTCGTACCGGACCCAGTTTCTTTTTCTCCCGGTTTTTCTATCACGCGTCCGAGGTCATTTCAGAAGTTAACCTATTCGATTCAGCCTCTAATAACGAGCATTGAACGAGCATTAATCCATTTTTCACAATTATTCGAGGTTCCACGAATGCTTGTTTATGGCATAGTGGCACCCCCAAATGTCTTCCGTTGCTAC
Source organism: Silene latifolia (assembly GCF_048544455.1). Taxonomy (NCBI): domain Eukaryota; kingdom Viridiplantae; phylum Streptophyta; class Magnoliopsida; order Caryophyllales; family Caryophyllaceae; genus Silene; species Silene latifolia. The sequence continues at coordinate 157,656,141 of NC_133535.1, read as the reverse complement.
TCAAATTTTGCGTGGCCGCATTATCTGACCTGAGGAACTTTCTATGTGATTTCCGGAAAATTTTTTTCTGGGACCCTGGAATCCCGAAAAACCGTGTATTATTATACACTTCAATTTGAGCCGTTCGAGAGGTCGTACCGGACCCAGTTTTTTTTTCTCCCGGTTTTTCTATCACGCGTCCATGGTCATTTCAGGAGTTAACCTATTCGATTCAGCCTCTAATAACGAGCATTAATCCATTTTTCACGATTATCCGAGGTTCGACGAATGCTGGTTTATGGCATACCGGCACCCCCAAATGTCTTCCGTTGCTACTAAAATTTTGCGTGGCCGCTTTATCTGACCCGAGGAACTTTCTATGTGATTTTCGGAGAATTTTGTTCCGGGGGCCTGGAATCCCGAAAAACCATGTATTATACACTTCAATTTGAGCCGTTTGGGAGGTCGTACCAGACCCAGTTTCTTTTTCTCCCGGTTTTTCTATCACGCGTCCGAGATCATTTCAGGAGTTAACCTATTCGATTCAGCCTCTAATAACGAGCATTAAACGAGCATTAATCTATTTTTCACGATTATCCGAGGTTCGACGAATGCTAGTTTATGGCATACCGACACCCCCAAATGTCTTCTGTTGCTACTCAAATTTTGCGTGGCCGCTTTATCTGAACCGAGGAACTTTCTATGTGACTTCCGGAGAATTTTGTTTCGGGACCATGGAATCCCGAAAAACCGTGTATTATACACTTCAATTTGAGCCGTTTGGAAGGTCGTACCGGACCCAGTTTCTTTTTCTCCCGGTTTTTCTATCACGCGTCCGAGGTCATTTCAAGAGTTAACCTATTCAATTCAGCCTCTAATAATGAGCATTAATCCGTTTTTCACGATTATCCGAGGTTCGACGAATGCTGGTTTATGGCATACCAACACCCCCAAATGTCTTCTGTTGCTACTCAAATTTTGCGTGGCCGCTTTATCTGAACCGAGGAACTTTCTATGTGATTTCCGGAGAATTTTGTTCCGGGACCATGGAATCTCGAAAAACCGTGTATTATACACTTCAATTTGAGCCGTTCGGGAGGTCGTACCGGACCCAGTTTCTTTTTGTCCTGGTTTTTCTATCACGCGTCCGAGGTCATTTCAAGAGCTAACCTATTCAATTCAGCCTCTAATAATGAGCATTAATCTGTTTTTCACGATTATCCGAGGTTCGACGAATGCTGGTTTATAGCATACCGGCACCCCCAAATGTCTTCCGTTGCTAATAAAATTTTGCGTGGCCGCTTTATCTGAACCGAGGAACTTTCTATGTGATTTTCGGAAAATTTTGTTCCAGGAGCCTGGAATCCCGAAAAACCGTGTATTATACACTTCAATTTGAGCCGTTTGGGTGGTCGTACCGAACCCAGTTTCTTTTTCTCCCGGTTTTTCTATCAGCGTCCGAGATCATTTCAGGAGTTAACCTATTCGATTCGGCCTCTAATAACGAGCATTAATCGAGCATTAATCCATTTTTCACGATTATTCGAGGTTCGACGAAAGCTTGTTTATGGCATACCGGCACCCCCAAATGTCTTCCGTTGCTACGCAAATTTTGCGTGGCCGCTTTATCTGACCTGAGGACCTTTCTATGTGATTTTCGGAGAATTTTGTAAAACCCGTGTATTATACACTTCAATTTGAGCCGTTCAGGAGGTCGTACCGGACCCAGTTTCTTTTTCTCCCGGTTTTTCTATCGCGCGTCCGAGGTCATTTCGGGAGTTAACCTATTCGATTCAGCCTCTAATAACAAGCATTAAACGAGCATTAATCAATTTTTCACGATTATCCGAGGTTCAACGAACGCTGGTTTATGGCATAACGACACCCCCAAATGTCTTATGTTGCTATGCAAATTTTGCGTGGCCACTTTATCTGAACCGAGGAACTTTCTATGTGATTTCCGGAGAATTTTGTTCCGGGACCATGGAATCCCGAAAAACCGTGTATTATACACTTCAATTTGAGCCGTTCGGGAGGTAAATCTAGGACCCAGTTTCTTTTCTCCCGGTTTTTCTATCACGCGTCCGAGGTCATTTCAAGAGTTAACCTATTCGATTCAGCCTCTAATAACGAGCATTAATCCATTTTTCACGATTATCCGAGGTTCGACGAATGCTGGTTTATGGCATACCGGCACCCCCAAATGTCTTCCATTGCTAATAAAATTTTGCGTGGCCGCTTTATCTGACTCGAGGAACTTTCTATGTGATTTTCGGAGAATTTTGTTCCGGGAGCCTGGAATCCCGAAAAACCGTGTATTATACACTTCAATTTGAGCCGTTTGGGTGGTCGTACCGAACCCAGTTTCTTTTTCTCCCGGTTTTTCTATCAGCGTCCGAGATCATTTCAGGAGTTAACCTATTCGATTCAGCCTCTAATAACGAGCATTAAACGAGCATTAATCTATTTTTCACGATTATCCGAGGTTCGACGAAAGCTGGTTTATGGCATACCGACACCCCCAAATGTCTTCTGTTGCTACTCAAATTTTGCGTGGCCGCTTTATCTGAAGCGAGGACCTTTCTATGTGACTTCCGGAGAATTTTGTTTCGGGACCATGGAATCCCGAAAAACCGTGTATTATACACTTCAATTTGAGCCGTTCGGGAGGTCGTACCGGACCCAGTTTCTTTTTCTCCCGGTTTTTCTATCACGCGTCCGAGGTCATTTCAGGAGTTAACCTATTCGATTCAGCCTCTAATAACGAGCATTAATCCATTTTTCACGATTATCTGAGGTTCGACGAATACTGGTTTATGGCATACTGGCACCCCCAAATGTCTTCCGTAGCTACTCAAATTTTGCGCGGCCGCTTTATCTGACCCGAGAAACTTTCTATGTGATTTCCGGAGAATTTTTTTCCGGGACCCTAGAATCCCGAAAAAACCGTGTATTATACACTTCAATTTGAGCCGTTCGGGAGGTCGTACCGGACCCAGTTTCTTTTTCTCCCGGTTTTCTATCACGCGTCCGAGGTCATTTCAGGAGTTAACCTATTCGATTCAGCCTCTAATAACGAGCATTAAACGAGCATTAATCTATTTTTCACGATTATCCGAGGTTCGGCAAATGCTGGTTTATGGCATACCGACACCCCCAAATGTCTTCTGTTGCTACTCAAATTTTGCGTGGCCGCTTTATCTGAACCTAGGAACTTTCTATGTGATTTCCGGAGAATTTTGTTCCGGGACCATGGAATCCCGAAAAACCGTGTATTATACACTTCAATTTGAGCCGTTCGGGAGGTCGTACCGGACCCAGTTTCTTTTTCTACCGGTTTTTCTATCACGCGTTCGAGGTCATTTCAGGAGTTAACCTATTCGATTCAGCCTCTAATAACGAGCATTAAACGAGCATTAATCCATTTTTCACGATTATTCGAGGTTCGACGAATGCTGGTTTATGGCATACCGGCACCCCCAAATGTTTTCCGTTGCTACTCAAATTTTGCTTGGCCGCTTTATCTGACCCGAGGAACTTTCTATGTGATTGTCGGAAAATTTTGTTCCGGGACCCTGGAATCCCGAAAAACCGTGTATTATACACTTCAATTTGAGCCGTTTGAGAGGTCGTACCGGGCCGAGTTTCTTTTTCTCCCGGTTTTTCTATCACGCGTCCGAGGTCATTTCAGAAGTTAACCTATTCGATTCAGCCCCTAAGAACGAGCATTAAACGAGCATTAATCCATTTTTCATGATTATCCAAGGTTTGAGGAATGCTGGTTTATGGCATACCGGCACCCGCAAATGTCTTCCGTTGCTACTCAAATTTTGTGTGGCTGCTTTATCTGACCCGAGTAACTTTCTATGTAATTTCCGGAGAATTTTGTCCCGGGACCCTGGAATCCCGAAAAACCGTGTATTATACACTTCAATTTGACCGTTCGGGAGATCGTACCCGACCCAGTTTCTTTTTCTCCAGGTTTTTCTATCACGCGTCCGAGGTCATTTTAGAAGTTAACCTATTCGATTCAGCCTCTAATAACGAGCATTAATCCATTTTTCACGATTATCCGAGGTTCGACGAATGCTGGTTTATGGCATACCGGCACCCCCAAATGTCTTCTGTTACTACTCAAATTTTGCGTGGCCGCTTTATCTGACCCGAGTAACGTTCTATGTGATTTCTGGAGAATTTTGTTCCGGGACCCTGGAATTCCGAAAAACCGTGTATTATACACTTCAATTTGAGCCGTTGTTCGGGAGGTCATACCAGACCCAGTTTCTTTTTCTCCGGGTTTTTCTATCACGCATCCGAGGTCATTTCAGGAGTTAACCTATTCGATTCAGCCTCTAATAACGTGCATTAAACGAGCATTAATCTATTTTCACGATTATCCGAGGTTCAACGAATGCTGGTTTATGGCATACCGACACCCCCAAATGTTTTATGTTGCTACTCAAATTTTGCGTGGCCGCTTTATCTGAACTGAGGAACTTTCTATGTGATTTCCGGAGAATTTTGTTCCGAGACCATGGAATCCCGAAAAACCGTGTGTTATACACTTCAATTTGAGCCGTTCGGGTGGTCGTACCGGACCCAGTTTCTTTTTCTCCCGGTTTTTCTATCACGCGTCCGAGGTCGTTTCAAGAGTTAACCTATTCGATTCAGCCTCTAATAACGAGCATTAATCCGTTTTTCACGATTATCCGAGTTTCGACGAATGCTGGTTTATGGCATACTGGCACCCCCAAATGTCTTCCGTTGCTAATAAAATTTTGCGTGGCCGCTTTATCTGACCCGAGGAACTTTCTATGTGATTTTCGGAGAATTTTGTTCCGGGAGCTTGGAATCCCGAAAAACCGTGTATTATACACTTCAATTTGAGCCGTTTGGGAGGTCGTACCGGACCCGGTTTCTTTTTCTCCTGGTTTTTATATCACGCGTCCGAGGTCATTTCAGGAATTAACCTATTTGATTCAGCCTCTAATAACGAGCATTGAACTAGCATTAATCCATTTTTCACGATTATCCGAGGTTCGACGAATGCTGGTTTATGGCATACCGGCACCCCCAAATGTCTTCCGTTGCTACTCAAATTTTGCGTGGCTTCTTTATCTGACCCGAGGAACTTTCTATGTAATTTTCGGAGAATTTTGTTCCGGGACCCTAAAATCGCGCAAAACCGTGTATTATACACTTCAATTTGAGCCGTTCGGGAGGTCGTACCGGACCCAGTTTCTTTTTCTCCCGGTTTTTCTATCACGCGTCCGAGGTCATTTCAGCCACTAATAACGAGCATTAATCCATTTTTCACGATTATCTGAGGTTCGACGAATACTGGTTTATGACATACTGGCACCCCCAAATGTCTTCCGTTGATACTCAAATTTTGCGCGGCCGCTTTATCGACCCGAGGAACTTTCTATGTGATTTAGGAGAATTTTGTTCGGGACCCCGGAATCCCGAAAAAACCAAGTATTATACACTTCAATATGAGCCGTTACGGGAGGTCGTACCGGAGCCAGTTTCTTTTTCTCCCGGTTTTCTATCACGCGTCCCAGGTCATTTCAGGAGTTAACCTATTCGATTCAGCCTCTGATAACGAGCATTAATCCATTTTTCACGATTATTCGAGGTTCGACGAATGTTGGTTTATGACATACCGGCACCCCCAAATGTTTTCCGTTGCTACTCAAATTTTGCGTGGCCGCTTTATCTGACCCGAGGAACTTTCTATGTGATTGTCGGAAAATTTTGTTCCGGGACCCTGGAATCCCGAAAAACCGTGTATTATACACTTCAATTTGAGCCGTTTGAGAGGTCGTATCGGGCCCGATTTCACGCGTCCGAGGTCATTTCGGGAGTTAAACTATTCGATTGACCTCTAATAACGAGCATTAAACGAGCATTAATCCATTTTACACGATTATCCAAGGTTTTAGGAATCTTTGGTTTATGGCATACCAAGCACCCGCAAATGTCTTCCGTTGCTACTCAAATTTTTTTGTGGTCGCTTTATCGACCCGAGGAACTTTCTATGTAATTTCCGGAGAATTTTGTCCCGGGACCCTGGAATCCCGAAAAACCGTGTATTATACACTTCAATTTGACTGTTCGGGAGGTCGTACCCGACCCAGTTTCTTTTTCTCCAGGTTTTTCTATCACGCGTCTGAGGTCATTTCAGGAGTTAACCTATTCGATTCAGCCTCTAATAACGAGCATTAAACGAGCATTAATCCATTTTTCACGATTATCCGAGGTTCGACGAATGCTGGTTTATGGCATACCGGCACCCCCAAATGTCTTCCGTTACTACTCAAATTTTGCGTGGCCGCTTTATCTGACCCGAGTAACTTTCTATGTGATTTCCGGAGAATTTTGTTCGGGACCCCGGAATTCGAAAAACCGTGTATTATACACTTCAATTTGAGCCGTTCGGGAGGTCATATCGGACCGATTTCTTTTTCTCCCGGTTTTTCTATCACACGTCCGAGGTCATTTCAGAAGTTAACCTATTCGATTGACCTCTAATAACGAGCATTAATCTATTTTTCACAATTATCCGAGGTTCGACGAATGTTTGTTTATTGCATACCGGCACCCCCAAATGTCTTCTGTTGCTACTCAAATTTTGTGTGGCCGCTTTATGTGACCCGAGGAATTTTCTATGTAATTTCCGGAGAATTTTGTTCCGGGACCATGAAATCCCGAAAAACCGTGTATTATACACTTCAATTTGAGCCGTTCGAGAGGTCGTACCGGACCCAGTTTCTTTTTCTCCCGGTTTTTCTATCACCACCCGAGGTCATTTCAGGAGTTAACCTATTCGATTCAGCCACTAATAACGAGCATTAATCCATTTTTCACGATTATCTGAGGTTCGACGAATACTGGTTTATGACATACCGGCACCCCCAAATGTCTTCCGTTGCTACTCAAATTTTGCGTGGCCGCTTTCTCTAACCTGAGGAACTTTCTATGTGATTTCCGGAGAATTTTGTTCCCGGAATCCCGAAAAACCGTGTATTATACACTTCAATTTGCGCCGTTTGGGAGGTCGTACCGGACCCAGTTTCTTTTTCTCCCGGTTTTTCTATCACGCGTCCGAGGTCATTTCAGGAGTTAATATATTCGTTCAGCCTTTAATAACGAGCATTAATCCATTTTTTCACGATTATCTGAGGTTCGATGAATTTGGTTTATGGCATACCGGTACCCCCAAATGTCTTCCGTTGCTACTCAAATTTTGCGTGGTCGCTTTACCTGACCCGAGGAACTTTCTATGTGATTTCCGGAGAATTTTTTCAGGGACCCCGGAATCCCGAAAAACCGTGTAATATACACTTCAATTTGAGCCGTTTAGGAGGTCGATCTTTGGACCGTGTTACTTTTTCTCCCGGTTTTTCTATCACGCGTCCGATGTTATTTCAAATAGTTAACCTATTCGATTCAACCTCTAATAATGAGCATTAAACGAGCATTAATCTATTTTCACGATTATCCGAGGTTCAACGAATGCTGGTTTATGGCATACCGACACCCCCAAATGTTTTATGTTGCTACTCAAATTTTGCGTGGCCGCTTTATCTGAACTGAGGAACTTTCTATGTGATTTCCGGAGAATTTTGTTCCGGGACCATGGAATCCCGAAAAACCGTGTGTTATACACTTCAATTTGAGCCGTTCGGGAGGTCATACCAGACCCAGTTTCTTTTTCTCCGAGTTTTTCTATCACGCGTCCGAGGTCATTTCAGGAGTTAACCTATTCGATTCAGCCTCTAATAACGTGCATTAAACGAGCATTAATCTATTTTCACGATTATCCGAGGTTCAACGAATGTTGGTTTATGGCATACCGACACCCCCAAATGTTTTATGTTGCTACTCAAATTTTGCGTGGCCGCTTTATCTTAACTGAGGAACTTTCTATGTGATTTCCGGAGAATTTTGTTCCGGGACCATGGAATCCCGAAAAACCGTGTGTTATACACTTCAATTTGAGCCGTTCGGGTGGTCGTACCGGACCCAGTTTCTTTTTCTCTCGGTTTTTCTATCACGCGTCCGAGGTCGTTTCAAGAGTTAACCTATTCGATTCAGCCTCTAATAACGAGCATTAATCCGTTTTTCACGATTATCCGAGTTTCGAGGAATGCTGGTTTATGGCATACTGGCACCCCCAAATGTCTTCCGTTGCTAATAAAATTTTGCGTGGCCGCTTTATCTGACCCGAGGAACTTTCTATGTGATTTTCAGAGAATTTTGTTCTGGGAGCTTGGAATCCCGAAAAACCGTGTATTATACACTTCAATTTGAGCCGTTTGGGAGGTCGTACCGGACCCGGTTTCTTTTTCTCCTGGTTTTTATATCACGCGTCCGAGGTCATTTCAGGAATTAACCTATTTGATTCAGCCTCTAATAACGAGCATTGAACTAGCATTAATCCATTTTTCACGATTATCCGAGGTTCGACGAATGCTGGTTTATGGCATACCGGCACCCCCAAATGTCTTCCGTTGCTACTCAAATTTTGCGTGGCTGCTTTATCTGACCAGAGGAACTTTCTATGTAATTTTCGGAGAATTTTGTTCCGGGACCCTGGAATCCCGCAAAACCGTGTATTATACACTTCAATTTGAGCCGTTCGGGAGGTCGTACCGGACCCAGTTTCTTTTTCTCCCGGTTTTTCTATCACGCGTCCGAGGTCATTTCAGGAGTTAACCTATTCGATTCAGCCACTAATAACGAGCATTAATCCATTTTTCACGATTATCTGAGGTTCGACGAATACTGGTTTATGACATACTGGCACCCCCAAATGTCTTCCGTTGATACTCAAATTTTGCGCGGCCGCTTTATCAGACCCGAGGAACTTTCTATGTGATTTCCGGAGAATTTTGTTCCGGGACCCTGGAATCCCGAAAAAACCAAGTATTATACACTTCAATATGAGCCGTTACGGGAGGTCGTACCGGAGCCAGTTTCTTTTTCTCCCGGTTTTCTATCACGCGTCCCAGGTCATTTCAGGAGTTAACCTATTCGATTCAGCCTCTGATAACGAGCATTAATCCATTTTTCACGATTATTCGAGGTTCGACGAATGTTGGTTTATGACATACCGGCACCCCCAAATGTTTTCCGTTGCTACTCAAATTTTGCGTGGCCGCTTTATCTGACCCGAGGAACTTTCTATGTGATTGTCGGAAAATTTTGTTCCGGGACCCTGGAATCCCGAAAAACCGTGTATTATACACTTCAATTTGAGCCGTTTGAGAGGTCGTATCGGGCCCAGTTTCACGCGTCCGAGGTCATTTCAGGAGTTAAACTATTCGATTCAGCCTCTAATAACGAGCATTAAACGAGCATTAATCCATTTTTCACGATTATCCAAGGTTTTAGGAATGCTGGTTTATGGCATACCGGCACCCGCAAATGTCTTCCGTTGCTACTCAAATTTTTTGTGGCTGCTTTATCTGACCCGAGGAACTTTCTATGTAATTTCCGGAGAATTTTGTCCCGGGACCCTGGAATCCCGAAAAACCGTGTATTATACACTTCAATTTGACTGTTCGGGAGGTCGTACCCGACCCAGTTTCTTTTTCTCCAGGTTTTTCTATCACGCGTCTGAGGTCATTTCAGGAGTTAACCTATTCGATTCAGCCTCTAATAACGAGCTTTAAACGAGCATTAATCCATTTTTCACGATTATCCGAGGTTCGACGAATGCTGGTTTATGGCATACCGGCACCCCCAAATGTTTTCCGTTACTACTCAAATTTTGCGTGGCCGCTTTATCTGACCCGAGTAACGTTCTATGTGATTTCCGGAGAATTTTGTTCCGGGACCCTGGAATTCCGAAAAACCGTGTATTATACACTTCAATTTGAGCCGTTCGGGAGGTCATACCGGACCAGTTTCTTTTTCTCCCGGTTTTTCTATCACACGTCCGAGGTCATTTCAGGAGTTAACCTATCCGATTCAGCCTCTAATAACGAGCATTAATCTATTTTTCACAATTATCCGAGGTTCGACGAATGTTTGTTTATTGCATACCGGCACCCCCAAATGTCTTCTGTTGCTACTCAAATTTTGTGTGGCCGCTTTATGTGACCCGAGGAATTTTCTATGTAATTTCCGGAGAATTTTGTTCCGGGACCATGAAATCCCGAAAAACCGTGTATTATACACTTCAATTTGAGCCGTTCGAGAGGTCGTACCGGACCCAGTTTCTTTTTCTCCCGGTTTTTCTATCACCACCCGAGGTCATTTCAGGAGTTAACCTATTCGATTCAGCCACTAATAACGAGCATTAATCCATTTTTCACGATTATCTGAGGTTCGACGAATACTGGTTTATGACATACTGGCACCCCCAAATGTCTTCCGTTGCTACTCAAATTTTGCGTGGCCGCTTTCTCTAACCTGAGGAACTTTCTATGTGATTTCCGGAGAATTTTGTTCCGGGACCCTGGAATCCCGAAAAACCGTGTATTATACACTTCAATTTGCGCCGTTTGGGAGGTCGTACCGGACCCAGTTTCTTTTTCTCCCGGTTTTTCTATCACGCGTCCGAGGTCATTTCAGGAGTTAATATATTCGTTCAGCCTTTAATAACGAGCATTAATCCATTTTTTCACGATTATCTGAGGTTCGATGAATGCTGGTTTATGGCATACCGGTACCCCCAAATGTCTTCCGTTGCTACTCAAATTTTGCGTGGTCGCTTTACCTGACCCGAGGAACTTTCTATGTGATTTCCGGAGAATTTTTTTCCGGGACCCTGGAATCCCGAAAAACCGTGTAATATACACTTCAATTTGAGCCGTTTAGGAGGTCGTACTGGACCGTGTTACTTTTTCTCCCGGTTTTTCTATCACGCGTCCGATGTTATTTCAGCAGTTAACCTATTCGATTCAACCTCTAATAATGAGCATTAAACGAGCATTAATCTATTTTCACGATTATCCGAGGTTCAACGAATGCTGGTTTATGGCATAGCGACACCCCCAAATGTTTTATGTTGCTACTCAAATTTTGCGTGGCCGCTTTATCTGAACTGAGGAACTTTCTATGTGATTTCCGGAGAATTTTGTTCCGGGACCATGGAATCCCGAAAAACCGTGTGTTATACACTTCAATTTGAGCCGTTCGGGAGGTCATACCAGACCCAGTTTCTTTTTCTCCGAGTTTTTCTATCACGCGTCCGAGGTCATTTCAGGAGTTAACCTATTCGATTCAGCCTCTAATAACGTGCATTAAACGAGCATTAATCTATTTTCACGATTATCCGAGGTTCAACGAATGTTGGTTTATGGCATACCGACACCCCCAAATGTTTTATGTTGCTACTCAAATTTTGCGTGGCCGCTTTATCTTAACTGAGGAACTTTCTATGTGATTTCCGGAGAATTTTGTTCCGGGACCATGGAATCCCGAAAAACCGTGTGTTATACACTTCAATTTGAGCCGTTCGGGTGGTCGTACCGGACCCAGTTTCTTTTTCTCTCGGTTTTTCTATCACGCGTCCGAGGTCGTTTCAAGAGTTAACCTATTCGATTCAGCCTCTAATAACGAGCATTAATCCGTTTTTCACGATTATCCGAGTTTCGAGGAATGCTGGTTTATGGCATACTGGCACCCCCAAATGTCTTCCGTTGCTAATAAAATTTTGCGTGGCCGCTTTATCTGACCCGAGGAACTTTCTATGTGATTTTCAGAGAATTTTGTTCTGGGAGCTTGGAATCCCGAAAAACCGTGTATTATACACTTCAATTTGAGCCGTTTGGGAGGTCGTAACGGACCCGGTTTCTTTTTCTCCTGGTTTTTATATCACGCGTCCGAGGTCATTTTCAGAATTAACCTATTTGATTTGACCTCTAATAACGAGCATTGAACTAGCATTAATCCATTTTTCACGATTATCCGAGGTTCGACGAATCTTGGTTTATGGCATACCAGCACCCCCAAATGTCTTCCGTTGCTACTCAAATTTTGCGTGGCTGCTTTATCTGACCGGAGGAACTTTCTATGTAATTTCCGGAGAATTTTGTTCCGGGACCCTGGAATCCCGAAAAACCGTGTATTATACACTTCAATTTGAGCCGTTCGGGAGGTCGTACCGGACCCAGTTTCTTTTTCTCCCGGTTTTTCTATCACGCGTCCGAGGTCATTTCAGGAGTTAACCTATTCGATTCAGCCACTAATAACGAGCATTAATCCATTTTTCACGATTATCCGAGGTTCGACGAATACTGGTTTATGACATATCGGCACCCCTAAATGTCTTCCGTTGCTACTCAAATTTTGCGCGCCGCTTTATCGACCCGAGGAACTTTCTATGTGATTTCCGGAGAATTTTGTTCCGGGACCCTGGAATCCCGAAAAAACCAAGTATTATACACTTCAATATGAGCCGTTACGGGAGGTCGTACCGGAGCCAGTTTCTTTTTCTCCCGGTTTTCTATCACGCGTCCCAGGTCATTTCAGAGTTAACCTATTCGATTGACCTCCGATAACGAGCATTAATCCATTTTTCACGATTATTCGAGGTTCGACGAATGTTGGTTTATGACATACCGGCACCCCCAAATGTTTTCCGTTGCTACTCAAATTTTGCGTGGCCGCTTATCTCGACCCGAGGAACTTTCTATGTGATTGTCGGAAAATTTTGTTCCGGGACCCGGAATCCCGAAAAACCGTGTATTATACACTTCAATTTGAGCCGTTTGAGAGGTCGTATCGGGCCCGATTTCACGCGTCCGAGGTCATTTCAGGAGTTAAACTATTCGATTGACCTCTAATAACGAGCATTAAACGAGCATTAATCCATTTTTCACGATTATCCAAGGTTTTAGGAATCTTTGGTTTATGGCATACCGCACCCGCAAATGTCTTCCGTTGCTACTCAAATTTTTGTGGTCGCTTTATCGACCCGAGGAACTTTCTATGTAATTTCCGGAGAATTTTGTCCCGGGACCCTGGAATCCCGAAAAACCGTGTATTATACACTTCAATTTGACTGTTCGGGAGGTCGTACCCGACCCAGTTTCTTTTTCTCCAGGTTTTTCTATCACGCGTCTGAGGTCATTTCAGGAGTTAACCTATTCGATTGAGCCTCTAATAACGAGCTTTAAACGAGCATTAATCCATTTTTCACGATTATCCGAGGTTCGACGAATGCTGGTTTATGGCATACCGGCACCCCAAATGTTTTCCGTTACTACTCAAATTTTGCGTGGCCGCTTTATCTGACCCGAGTAACGTTCTATGTGATTTAGGAGAATTTTGTTAGGGACCCCGGAATTCAGAAAAACCGTGTATTATACACTTCAATTTGAGCCGTTCGGGAGGTCATACCGGACACGGTTTCTTTTTCTCCCGGTTTTTCTATCACACGTCCGAGGTCATTTCAGGAGTTAACCTATCCGATTCAGCCTCTAATAACGAGCATTAATCTATTTTTCACAATTATCCGAGGTTCGACGAATGTTGGTTTATTGCATACCAAGCACCCCAAATGTCTTCTCGTTGCTACTCAAATTTTGTGTGGCCGCTTTATGTGACCCGAGGAATTTTCTATGTAATTTCCGGAGAATTTTGTTCCGGGACCATGAAATCCCGAAAAACCGTGTATTATACACTTCAATTTGAGCCGTTCGAGAGGTCGTACCGGACCCAGTTTCTTTTTCTCCCGGTTTTTCTATCACGCGCCCGAGGTCATTTCAGGAGTTAACCTATTCGATTCAGCCACTAATAACGAGCATTAATCCATTTTTCACGATTATCTGAGGTTCGACGAATACTGGTTTATGACATACTGGCACCCCCAAATGTCTTCCGTTGCTACTCAAATTTTGCGTGGCCGCTTTCTCTAACCTGAGGAACTTTCTATGTGATTTCCGGAGAATTTTGTTCCGGGACCCTGGAATCCCGAAAAACCGTGTATTATACACTTCAATTTGCGCCGTTTGGGAGGTCGTACCGGACCCAGTTTCTTTTTCTCCCGGTTTTTCTATCACGCGTCCGAGGTCATTTCAGGAGTTAATCTATTCGTTCAGCCTTTAATAACGAGCATTAATCCATTTTTTCACGATTATCTGAGGTTCGATGAATGCTGGTTTATGGCATACCGGTACCCCCAAATGTCTTCCGTTGCTACTCAAATTTTGCGTGGTCGCTTTACCTGACCCGAGGAACTTTCTATGTGATTTCCGGAGAATTTTTTTCCGGGACCCTGGAATCCCGAAAAACCGTGTAATATACACTTCAATTTGAGCCGTTTAGGAGGTCGTACTGGACCGTGTTACTTTTTCTCCCGGTTTTTCTATCACGCGTCCGATGTCATTTCAGCAGTTAACCTATTCGATTCAACCTCTAATAATGAACATTAAACGAGCATTAATCAATTTTTCACGATTATCCGAGGTTCGACGAATGCTGGTTTATGGCATACCGGCACCCCCAAATGTCTTCCGTTACTACTCAAATTTTGCGTGGCCGCTTTATCTGACCCGAGGAACTTTCTATGTGATTTCAGGATAATTTTGTTCCGGGACCCTGGAATCCCGAAATACCGTTTATTACACTTCAATTTGAGCCGTTCAGGAGGTCATACCGGACCCATTTTCTTTTTCTCCCGGTTTTTCTATCACGCGTCCGAGGTCATTTCAGGAGTTAACCTATTTGATTCAGCCTCCAATAACGAGCATTAATCAGTTTTTCACGATTATCCGAGGTTCGGTGAATGCTAGTTTATGGCGTACCGGCACCCCCAAATGTCTTCCGTTGCTACTCAAATTTTGCGTGGCCGCTTTATCTGACCCGAGGAACTTTCTATGTGATTTCCGGAGAATTTTGTTCCGGGACCCTGGAATCCCGAAAAACCGTGTATTATACACTTCAATTGGAGCCGTTCGGGAGGTCGTACCGGACCCAGTTTATTTTTCTCCCGGTTTTTTTCTCACGCGTCCGATGTCATTTTAGGAGTTAACCTATTCGATTCAGCCTCTAGTAACGAGCATACACGGTTTTCAAGATTACAGGGTCCCAGAACAAAATTTTCCGTAAATCACACGGAAGGTTTCTTGGATTAGTCAAAGCAGCCACACAAAATTTCAGGAGTAACGGAAGATATTTGGGAGGTGCTGGTATGCGAAAAACCAACATTCAGAGAATCTCGGATAATATTGAAAAATGAATTAATAGTCGTTATTTGGGGCTGAAATCGAATTGGTTTATTCCTTAAATGACCTCGAACACGTGGTAGAAAAACTGGGAGAAAAAAAAAACGTGGTCTGGAACGACCTCTCGAATAATCCACGGTTTTCGAGATTACAGGGTCGCGGAACAAAATTTTCCGTAAATCAGACGGAAGGTTCCTTGGATTAGGTAAAGCGGCGACACAAAATATAAGGAGAAACGGAGGACATTTGGAAGGCTCCGGTATGCGATAAACCAGCATTCATCGAATCTTGGATAATCTTGAAAAATGGATTAATACTCGTTATTGGGGGCTGAAATCAAATTGGTTAACTCCTTAAATGACCTCGAACACGTGGTAGAAAAACTGGGAGAAAAAAAACGTGGTCCGGTATGACCTCCCGAACGGCTCAAATTGAAGTATACACGATTTTCAAGATTACAGGGTCCAGGAACAAAATTCTCTGGAAATCACATATAAGGTTTCTAGGATCAGGTAAAGCGGCTACACAAAATTTGAGGAGCAACGGAGGACATTTGGCGGTGCCGGTATGCGATAAACAAACATTCGTCGAACCTCGGATAATCGTGAAAAATGGATTAATATTCGTTATTTGTGGTTGAAATCAAATTATTTAACTCCTGAAATGACCTCGAACACGTGGTAGGAAAACTAGGGGGGAAACGTGGTCCGGTACGACCTTCCGAGCGGTTAAAATTGAAGTGTATAAATACACGGTTTTCAAGATTACAGGGTCCTAGAACAAAATTCTCTTGAAATCACACAGAAGGTTTCTTGGATCAGGTAAAGCGGCCACACAAAATTTGAGGAGCAACGGAGGATATTTGGGGTTGCCGGATTGCGATAAACCAGCATTCGTCGAAACTCGGATAATCGTGAAAAATGGATTAATACTCGTTATTTGTGGCTGAATTGAATTGGTTAACTCTTTATTTGACCTCGAACATGTGGTAGAAAAACTGGGAGAAAAAGAAACGTGGTCTGGTACGACCTCCCGAACGGCTCAAATTGAAATGTATGAGACACGGTTTTCGAGATTATAGGGACCCGGAATCATCGAAAACTGTCAATTTGAGTCGTTCGGGAGATCGTACCGAGTCACATTTATGTTTCTCCTGGTTTTTTTATGACCTGTCCGGGCTATGTTCAACAGGTACCTTATCCGATTTCATGCCCAAAAAACAAGTATAGACCGCTCTTACACGATGATCCGATTTTCGGTCGCGGCTGGTTTATCGAATAACGACCCCTTCAAATAACCATCGTTGCTTCTCAAAATTTTTGTGACCTTTTTATCTAACTCGAGGAACCCTCAATTCAATTTTTGAACATTTTCATTCCGTGACTCTGGGTCTCCCAAAACCGTTTACTCTTTATACAATTCAATTTGAGCCTTCCGGGAAGTCGGACCGACCTAAGTTTCTTTTTCTACTTGATTTTCAACCACGTGTCTCAACCACGTGTCCTGGGTCGCATAAGGAATTATGCTATTCGATTTATGCGGAAAATAAGATGTATCACTCCCTTTTTTTAGCGATTATCCGATTTTCGGTCGGGCCTCGTTTTTCGCAGAGAGACACCCTTAAATCACCTTAGTTTCTCTTCAAAATTTGTGTAGCTGCTTTATCTAATTTGAGGAACGCTCGGTTTTATTTTCGGACATTTTTGTTCCGGACCCTGAAATCATCGAAAACTGTGTATTATACAATTCAATTTGAGCCGGTTGGAAGGTCGTACCGAGTCATATTTCTTTTTCTCCCGGTTTTTTATCACGTGATCGGGGTCTGTTCAAGAGGTACGTTATCCGATTTCATGGCAAAAAAACAGTATAGATCGCTTTTACACGATGATTTGATTTTCGACCTAGGCTGGTTTATCGCATACGTGCACCCTCAAATAACCATCGTTGCTTCTCAAAATTTGTGTGGCCTCTTTATCTGAATCAAGGAACCCTTAGTCCATTTTCTGAACATTTTTATTCTGGGACTCGGGGATCTCCCAAAACCGTGTATTACACTTCAATTTGATCCCTCCGAGAGGTCGTACCGGCCCACGTTTCTTTTGCTCCCGGTTTTTCTACATGTGCCTAGGAGTCTCTTTTGCTCCCGGTTTTTCTACATGTGCCTAGGAGTCGCATTAGGAATTACCCTATTTCATTTCAGCCCAAAATAACAAGTATTAATCTAGTTTTTACGATTATCCGATTTTCGACCGGCCCTCGTTTTTCACATGTAGGCGCCCTCAATTCCTCAAATCAACTTAGTTTCTTTTCAAGAATTGTGTGGCCGCGTTATCTGACCGGAAGAATTCTCAATTAGATCTACGAACATTTTTGTCCGAGACTCGGGAATCTCCGAAAACTGTGTATTTATATACTTCAATTTGAGCCGTTCAGAAGGGTTGTAACAAATCATGTTTCTTTTTCTCCCGTTTTTTTTTTACCACGTCCCTGGGGTCGCTTCAAGAGTTACCCTATTTGATTTCAACCCCAAATAACAAGTATTAATCTGTTTTCACAATTATCCGAATTTAGCACCATGTTGGTTTATCGCATACCGACCCCGTCAAATGTCATTCATTACTCTTCAAATTTTGTGTTGCCGTTTTATCTGACTCGTGGAGCCGTCTGTGCGATTTACGGACATTTTTGTTATGGACCCTAGAATACCGAAACCTGTGTAGCACTTCAATTTGAGTCGTTCAAGAGGTCGTACCGGGTCACTTTTTTTTCTCCCGGTTTTTATACCACGTGTCTGCACTTCAAGAGTTACCTAGTCGATTTCAATCCCAAATAACAAATATTAATTCATTTTTCACGATTATTCGATTTTTGACCGAGCCTCGTTCAACGCATACCAGCAATCCGCAAATCACCTCACATACGAATCAGATCGGGTCAAGCCAGTCGACCTGCGCCATCGTCTTTAAGTCACGTGAAAACTTTATTTCAAGCATGTCAATCCCTCAAAAGTTATGGGTGCAAGGTGAAAACACAAATTCTCATGTATGACTTGTCACAAACTTGTAATGTCTCACAATCAATTAAAATAATATTAAAAAAGAAAAATTGTTGTGAAATGTCGTAAGCACATGTTCTTCATAAACAAGAATAGCCGGGTGAAAAAAAAAACTTATATGGAGAACAACCATTCTTATATAAAATCATTTTATATAAGCATAATTGAAAATCAAGTGATTACCGATTATTTACCTAAAAACTTCCACTAAAATAACTTCCGTCAATCTCTACTTCCCATGACAAGAGTATTTAGGTCATATTTTATACTTCCTCTGCCCCGGTCATTTGTTGTCCTTTTCCATATTGGGGTGTCTCGATGAGTTGTTTTCCTTTCTATTTTAAGAATGAACTTGATGAATAATATAATCATTCACCCTCAATTTGTTCCACTTGTCATTTGGTAATTGGCTCCTTCCTCTTTCCTTGGTCTTTGTGCCAAAACCAAAGGACAACAATTGACCAGAACGTAAAGAGTATGATTTTGTAATGCGATATTGTAAAATCGTTTTACAGAAGACTTAACCCTTAGACTATGGACAAATACACTCAATTGAGGAGCCGCCATTTCCATGTCCATGCAAACAATTAACGTCGAAACTATATAGGACGCGGTTTGGCTAAGATTGTACTAATTAGTCAAATTATTATTAGAAAAACCATTATTATTATTATTATTATTATTATTGTTGTTATTATTATTATTATTATTATTAGTAGTAGTAGTAAGACAAATGTATTCAATGTACCCAATAAAATCAAACAATTCCAACGTGCATGCCTTCACAAGAATTAATCAACAAAATTCATATAAATACAATTATTACAAGTATTATCCTCATCTATAAAAGACATTATTGTATATTATAATCATGTATTCCTCGTATATTCCATGATACTAATTACTATACTTTATACTCCATCAACGTCATTTCACACGTAATGATTCTTCCTTTTTTATTTTTTTTTCATGTTTTGAGAGCCTACTTGCATATATACTTCTCTTATTTCTTCAAAAATGTATGTGTTTTGGTCTCAATTTAAAACTTAATGCATAGTTATTTGCATTATTATTATTATTCATGGTTTATTGTTGGGTTTTCGATTTGTGGATATGACATTTTTACATGTCCACATTGTATGTTAGACCGTCTTACACATGTTCAGTATTTTTCTGCTTTCAGAGACTCAAAAGTCGGGTAAGTATTTATTTTCGCATTAAGAGACTTTATGTCATTTTTCAGATTATGTGAGAGGAATTTTGAAAAAAGCGAGTTAATAACATGTTTAATTCATTTGCATTGCAGTGCGATATATTTATTTTTGTCCAATTTTTGAGGATTATTATCTAAGAAAGAAATAATGGAGCAAAAAGATGATGGAAGACGTGTTATTGCAATAGCATTGAATGGAGGATCAAAGAGCTTACATATTGTAAAATGGGCTTTGGAAAAATTCAATAATAATGTTGAAATTCCAGTCAAATTCAAGTTAATACATGTTTTCTCTAAGATTAATGGGGTTCCAACACCAAGTAAGTCTCATTTTATTGGCTTTTGTTGTTTGATTGTTGGTTAAGATTCAAGATTAAAGCTGACAGAATCTAACTCGACCTGAATAAATACCGTACCGTAAGTATAATTGATATAATAACCGATGTTATTGTATCATTTGAGAGTTCAAGGACTCTAGGTGACCCGTGACTAGGTATTGATATGGTCCGGTTGATTAATTTTGATTATGATTCGAATGATATCAATCGGACATCTAACCTAGACATGAAATAATAATCAACCTTATTTCCAGTGAGACTACATTGACTCGAACCTAACATTTAGCCTAGTACCTATGATTATAATCGCAGATGTCACCTAGCATAGCTGATAAAGTTATAAAAGGTGGTACTCATGACCTAGGTTCAATTCCCGTTAACTAAACTAACATGATTTTTGTGTCTACTTTGATTGATTGTAGTGGGAAATTTAATTCCTTTTTCACAAGTAAGAGATGATGTGGTAGCTGCTTATAAGAAGGAAATAGAGTGGCAAAAAAATGAGTTGATTCTACCTTTCCAAAGAATGCTCACTCGATACAAGGTTAAACTCATATATCTCGTTCATCAGTTCTTTACGTTTACTTTTAATATAAAACCGAGAATAGAAGATACATATTCCATATGTTTCGAAAATTGAGAAAGGCGAAAAAATAACATGCACTTTAGATGGAAAAATCAATTATGAGACGCCCAAATAAGGAAAACGTAAAAAATTGACTGAGACGGAAGGGGTTCCTTTATGCAGGTTTTAGCAGAAGTGGTGTTGCTTGAGTCAGATGAAATATGGAATGCTATATCAATGGAGTTAGCTAAAGGAGAAATAAAAGATCTTGTGATAGGTGCTTCTTCAAACAGCTTGTTTGCTAGGTATGGAATAAAGTAAAATGACTCGTAAATTGTTTAGGTTTTAATATTTATTGTGAAATAAGAGTCGGGTGATGTAACTCACGACGCAATTTAAAATCTAGGTTGTCCAAAAACATCTTTTGCATGTTTTAATGCAAAAGGGTAAGATTGTATACGTCTGAAATACTTTGTACCCGTTTCTGACACACGTAAAAGATTGTATATATACCTGTTATTAGACGGCCCTCCTAGGCTCCTATAGCGAAAGCCATCGGGGAATTTGGCTAACAAGGAAGAAAAATGCAGGAAGTTCCGGGGACAGTCACTGTCCTCATTGATATCGGAATCAGCGCCGGGTTTCTGCACAATCTATGTTGTTTCCAAGGGAAAGTTGGAGGCTTTGCGTCCGTCACAAACTGATCAAACAAAGACGGCTTCTGTTGAATATGATAGTAGTGCTCCTGGATCTACATTCACTTCTGCAAGATTCACAAACAGCTCCTTAGGTAATCTACTTAAATATTACACTCTGTAGGTAAATAGAACGAGTCGTTCTTAGGGGTCAGATGTATGCAGTCTTACCTCTGCTGAAACGGGCAGATCAGTTTTACCTAGTTACCTATGCATTAAAACGAGGGCATTGTTTTAGGGGGGTCGGATGTAAGCAGCTTTACCCTGGTGTCGGAAAAAACAGACTATTCTTAGAAGTCAGATGTAGAAGTTTTATCCAGTTATATAGAAGTTTCTAATGCTAAGCTAATTTGACAGAATCTAATTCAACTTTCTCGGAGTCATCATTTGAACCACTTCCTCGTCTGTCAGAGAAACTTGAATCGGAATCTTATGTGAACAACGTTGTTAAACCCGGTCATCCAAGCAAAAATTCACCAGTGAACACTTCTTTTAAACCAGGTAATAATGCAAAGGTTGTCGATGATTCTGCTATTATTCTGAGAAGCCGAAGTCAGGACAGTTCTTTTAAACCAGCAGGTAATAATGCAAAGGTTGTCGATGGTTCTGCTATTATTCTGAGAAGCCGAAGCCAGGACAGTTCTTTTAAACCAGGTAATAATGCAAAGGTTGTCGATGATTCTGCTATTATTCTGAGAAGCCGAAGTCAGGACAGTGAATCGAGGTTTAATGATCAAGCATCTACCTCGAGTTGTCATTCGATTTCCTCCATTGAAGAACAGCAGGTCAGCCTTGTATACTTAAGCGTACACAAATTCTTGTTTAAGTCGACAATACTTTTGATATTTACTATTTAGACGGATTTTGAAGGAAATGCTTATGTTTCACAGAAATGTATCAGTTCAGAGCTAGAGAAGCTCAAGATAGAATTACGCCACATACGCGGGATGTACTCATTGTCTCAGAATGAAACCGAGGATGCTACACGTAAGCTGAGTGACCTAAACAGGCTGCGTCAAGAGGAAGGACTGAAACTCAAACAAATAGAAGAGAAAGAGGAAATAGCAAAAGTATTAGCAAAACTCGAAAAAGAGAAGTTTGAAGCTGCAAAAAGGGAAGCTGAATGCGCTCGGGAATGTGCCCTTAGAGAGGCCTTTCAGAGACGAGAAGCAGAACTGAAAGGCGCTCGGGATGTCAAAGAGAAACTGATGCTTAAAACTGTGTTTGACAGTCCTGTAGAGCAATATCAGACATTTACATGGGAAGAGATAGTTTCTGCTACATGTTCATTTAGTGAACAACTTAAAATCGGCGAAGGATCGTCTGGGACGGTGTATAAGTGCAGGTTAAATCATACTTCAGTCGCCATTAAAGTTCTTCACTCGAAAGTTGGTGTGAAAAGCAAGCAATTCCTTAAAGAGGTATACCTGTTTTCTCTGTTTAGTATCCTTATCCATATTTTTTATCAAAGGGCTCCCGTAAATGGCAGGGTAACGAGCGTTGGATGTACGCTAGACCTGGCAATACCGACCTTACCTGAATTGACCTGTCCTGACCAGACTGATAACCAAACAAACAAGCTTAAGATTACCTTAAACTCGAATTGATCTAATCCGACCTGAATTTTGAATGTCCCAAACTGACCCATACCTCTAAACGACTTGATAGTAGACCTGGCAAATCAGGTTAATGGGTCGGGTCGGGTCGGGTCATTTCGGGTTTCTGAAATTTTTGGGTTTGCTTGGGCCGGGTCGGGTCATTTCGGGTTTACGGGTCTATTTCGGGTTTGCTGGTCAGGTCTGTTTCGGGTCAAGCGGGGCATTTCAAGTCTTTTGGTGTCAATTAAAGTTATGTTTTGTCGGGTCATTTTCGGGTTGAGTAGTTTCGGGTCGGGTCATTTCGGGTCTATGAAAGTTGGGCCCATTTTCTGGTTGTGTCGGGTCAATTCGGGTTTCAGGTGTCATTCGGGTACGCCAGCTCGGGTCGATTTCGGGTCTCGGGTCAGTCTTTTCGGGTCGGACTGATTTTGCCAGGTCTACTTGATAGAAACACAAACACACACGGAACATACATCATGCAATTAACGCACTGATCTATTTTCCGTTATTCCATCATAATCCAAAACCAAAGAATGCTATACTTTCGACTCATTTGACTTATGGTTCTTTGAAACTGTAGTTGGAGATGTTGAGCAAGATTCGTCATCCCCATTTGCTGTTGCTTCTCGGAGCGTGTCCTGAACACGGCTGCCTAGTCTACGAATACATGGAAAACGGTACCTTAGAAGACCGTTTATTTCAAAAAAACAACACACCTCCAATACCATGGTATGAAAGATTCAGAATAGTTCGGGAGATAGCTTCAGCCCTCGCTTTTCTCCACAACAACAGATCCAATCCAAATACTACTCACGGGGCCCTAAAACCCGCTAACATCTTTCTTGATCACAACTTCATAACCAAGATTCGCGATGCTAAGTCCAAATGCATCAATCCAGAGCATCAACAGTTTAAAGCCTCAGTGAAAGACGACATTTGGGCTTTAGGCATTATCATATGGCAACTCCTGACTGCAAAACCAGCTCTGGGAATAACTCGGTTTGTCGAGAGTGCAATGAAAGAAGGACGACTGATGAATGTATTGGATAACGATGCTGGACGATGGCCGTTCAGAGAGACAGCTGAGTTGGCTCTATTGGGAGTGAGATGTGCCGATGTTAAGAGCCGTGATCGGCCTGATCTTAAAGATAAGATTCTTCCATTGCTTGAAAGAATTCAAGAAGTTGCTGATAGGGCTCGAGATCTCGCTGCTGGTGTTCTGGTTGCACCTCCAACCCACTTCATCTGCCCTATACTTCAGGTATTTCCATAATTGTAATATATGCACGGTATTTATAAATTTTTATTTTTTAGTGTATTATTTATAGAATTTAAATTGACAATCCTTAATGTATTTTGATTATAGAAATAAATAAAAATTTAATTCGTAAGAAGTAATAAAATGAGTTTTTTTTTTTTTTTTTTTGATTTTTTTTTTTTTATCGAGAAATTTATGATGCTAATTTACAAATATTTACTAATAACATATTTTTAGCTGCAAATTTTTATCATAAAAAGTCAATGAATTTTAACAAATACTAATACCATATTTTTTTAGCCGCAACTTCTTATCATAGAAAGTCAAAAAAAATTTATCAATAAGTTCTTTAAAAAAAAAAGAATTTTCTTATCCTACTTATCCTAAAAAGATCGGAGATAAATTTGTGCAGAATGTGAAATATTAAATGTTATAAATATTTAAATACAAAAAATTATATCCATTTATAACTTATCATGCCCACATCTATACTATATGCTAAAAATACCAAATACTATTCTAGGAAATATGTTTTAGGCGGGAAAAGTTGGAGTTTCGCTTATTCATTTACAAAAAATTATCTTGTGACTTTACCAGCTAAGAGACTCTTAACCGGTAAAGTCACAAAATTTGTCTGCTAAATCGCTTTGTCTAGGATTAATGTTCTCTATACATCAAAAATTGTTACAGGATGTGATGGAGGATCCTTGTGTAGCTTCAGACGGGTACACCTACGATCGTAAGGCAATCGAGTTATGGATAAAAGACAATGATACGTCTCCTACGACGAATTTCCCATTGGCAAACAAACACCTTATTCCAAACAATTCTCTTCTTTATGCAATCATGGAATGGAAGTCGGAGAGAAAACTACAAACTCGGAAACACGGAAGTGATTCGAGATTTTAGTGTTACAATTCAATTTTGTAGGATAATCTAATCTCTAATCTATGAAATGTTATACTCAGCAACTGACAGATGATCCATGATTGTGCATGGAGATGGTTGGATATTATAGTAACATGTTCTATGTATATTTTCGACGTAGATATGTTTTATACAATAACAAAATTGTACTCCGTATTATTTAGAGTTAAGTATGTTAATACAGTTACAAAATTGATTTAGAGTTCGAGCCTCTCTCACCCCCATTCTTTTTAAGAATGATCATCGTCCCACGACACAAAATTTCGACTTATCATCATGTTCATCTTGAATGAGGTTGAGAGTTGAGACGATATTAGACCTGCCGAAATTTGGTTCGGCTGAAAACCCGATTTCAATGTATTAACAGTGAAACAATCAAAGTAATAAAAACTACAGAAAATCCACAAACTGATTGCTAAAACAGAATTTGAAATAGGTAATCATTAATCAATTAAAAAAAAAAGAATGGGGTGAGAGAGGCTCGAACTCTCGACCTCAGGATCACTCAACAAAGCTATGAGACCTACGCGCTAGCCAACTGCGCCACCACCCCATTGTTGAAAGAACATCATGAACAATAATATTGTAATATTTAACAAGAAGTCTTGCTTAAAACGGATTTAAATACTAGCAAGAAGTCTTGCTTAAAACGGATTTAAATACTAGCAAACTAGTTTGAATGCCCGTGCGTTGCAACGGGGTAATTAACTTATTTATAATGCAAAAAAAAAAAAACATTATAAGAGTTTAATGTTTACATTTTATGTCTAATAATTTGTTTACATATTATTAAAATATCTCTTTCAAAGAAAAAAAAGATTAATATATACGTGGGTTAACTCTTATTTATAATCACATAATCACCCCACCTTATACTAATCTTTCGATGTGGGACAATTCTACTATTTATAAGTAATATATTCACCAAACTTGGATTATTTATGATGATAATAGACATAACTTTTGGAATTTTCTATGCAACTTTTCATGTCATTTGAAATCTATTTGACCCGTCTTAAACAATAATTTGTGAATATTTATTACTCGCTTGCTAGCTTCAAAATTTTCATATTCGCAAAGCAAAAACTATAACTCGTTTTATGATGTGCACGGATTAAATTTCGGGGATCCGTCATTGGCAGGTCACGTTACACATGGGAGTTAAATTGAAGGTACTATGGATAATAGCCAAATAGAGCCATGGCTAGCATTCCCTTCCTCGGTGTACTGCTCTTGCGACTAATTTGACACTATAAACATAATACGCATGGATGGTGCAACTTTGCAAAACCATTATATTCCGAATTCATCAGCTTATGATAAAGAACATCATGTTGCTATCCACGCCCGCTGATTTTGCAACGTCTTATGTTCGATTGCTCAAAAAAAAAAGGATCATCAAAAGGGGAGTGGTTAGCTCCAAAGTTAAGATATGTCGGCATTCCAACACGTCTTTTTTTACTCAAATAATCGGCTGAATTCTGATTGTCGAGCCCAACATTAACGGCCATAAATGTTTATATATATACCCTACTCGCTAAATCCCAACATGATTTGATCCCAAAAAAAATGTTGATCTACTCATGACGAGTAGTCGTGATTTATGAAGAAGCTCTCAAAAGAAAACAGCATTCAGAGCAAAGACTGCTAGTTCTTTATAACTTCTAACAGGCAAAATTACAGAAGTTAAAACATCGACGACTTGTAGTGCAGAAACTAAAAGATTGTAAAGAGTTACTATGGAATAGCAGGGGAAGCTCCAGCTTTGCTACTTACTCTACATAGCAGGGGAAGCTTCAGCTTTGCTCTCCGTAGCAGGGGAAGCTTCAGCTTTGTAACTTAATTCATCAATCCTCTCTGCTGATAATGGCTGGTATATACGTGCTTTCCTCAATATCTCAGCAACCACCCAACGCTTCCGCTTACTAAGAGGCCTTGAAGGATCCAACCTCACCTGCAAGCCAAGACATTTTCATGTGTAAGAACATCGAGTATTGTATGAGATAATCTCACATGTGAAACCAGCCTAAATACTAGCGGTTTCTTATTCATTTATACTAGTATTGGTGCCCGGCTTCTCCCGGGCTACCTCTATTTACCATTAAATTTTTTTTTCATTAAATAAAATTACTTAAAGTTGCATAACCCATAAATTTATCATTAATATATTTTTCTATGAGTCTATGACATCCTAAAATTACGATGAAATAAATTTTGAGACAAATTCACTACTTCCGCTATTAATATTTTACTCTTATTAATGAAACAATAGTAATAACATTTCACTACTTGCTCGTAATCATTATTACTTTCACTACTCATGCTGTAATTATTTTATTTGAAGGAAATTGACCATCTTAATTAATTAATTATTTTATTTTAAGGAAATTGACCATGTTTTAGTCTTTTACAAATGTTTAGGAAAATTACCAAGCTTCTATATAATTTAATTTTAACCCAAACTATATAATATTTGCATTGAGATCCCTTAATCGGGTCCATCACGCGGTGCTATTGATTTAAAACTATATAGTATAATTAATTTATATAACTTTCTTTAATTACATTGAAGTACCTTGGTTTCTGGATTTAATATATAGTATTGATTGATGGCTAATGGGTTGATCTCAAATATTGAACCGTCTCGTATAAGTTCTTGTGGATTAAAAGACGTACCATATTACTATGTACTCCGTAGTATTTAGTCTCATTATCTAACTACGGATTTAGGGAGTATAAGCACTTGACTGTTTGTTCATAAGGAAGAGGATAGTGATCCTAATTCAGTGCTGACTACTAGATACCACGCTACCATCAACTGATAGTCACACTGCTCGCAAAAAAACGCAGGTTGATTGTTGGAGAGTCAAGCAAACAACAACAGTGTCATAAAGCTATAGCTGAGAACAATGTAACCTAGAAGCAAGGGCAAGAGAGTCTTTAACATAAACACACCTAGTAGATCCTAACTATGGTAAGATCACATACAGCAGAGGCAAATCATGGGCATCTTCAACTAGATTTGCACCTTCTGAAGGTGACGATTGTCAACATAGGTACCTAGGTGGCTAGGATCAGAGCCAATGTATACTTGTGACTTTTTCATGCAATTTTCTCAATTAAGATGATCTCCCTGGCTCATATGCGGTACTGGAGGGCACTAAATACTAAATAATTCTTCCCTCGGCCTTGACTCCTAAGCAGTCCATTATGTGGTACCAAGGATCAGCGCCGATGTATACTTGAGACTTTTTCATGCAATTTTCTCAACTAAAATGATCCCCTTTGCTCATAATGTGGATACTAAAGGGAACTAACTACTAATGAATTCTTCCCTCCGCCTTGACTCCTAAGCAGTTCGTAATGTGGTACACCATTCATTTATTCACCATTGTGCAACCACACCCTAATTCACAAAGCAACACCTTCTGACTCGCTTGGGCGTAATTGTTACAGACTTACCGATAATAGAGAAAAACTAAATATTAGGAGGTCGTGATGGATAGAGATCAAGAGAAAATTATCGTCACTCAATTCCTAGGGTCTAGGGGTAACAATAACCCACCTCTCCCTAGGGTAATGCTTCGCCTTTATATGAAGGCACTAAACCTTCACCTTCCTTCGCCACCCCTTCATCTTCCTACACTGCCATTATTTTGCTTCTTTTCTCCTTCATATTTGAGCCTCATTTCCCCAATAAACAACTATCCCAAAGCTAAGTAAGCTCGAAGATGGGACAGAGGATTAATCCAATTAAGGAGCATATTAAACCCACTCCATGAAACAAATCAAATAACTGGGCAATGATCAGGACACCCAATTCAATTATTACAAAAACAAAGACAATTGTTCAACTAGCAATCCAATCCTTTTAAGACGGAAAAAGGATTAAGGGCAATGATCGTAACACCCAATTCAGTTATTACAACAACAAAGACAATTGTTCAACTAGCAAGTAGCAATCCACTCCTTTTAAGATGGAAAAAGGCTTACGTGCGATGATCATGACACCCAATTCAATTCTTACAAAAATAAAGACAATTGTTCAACTAGCAACCCACTCCTTTTACACAAAATCTCATTATAGACGGCACATATCCGTCTATAACTAAAGACGGGTCAAATACAATACCACATTCCTAATAGGACAAGCAACAAGTGGGGTGGTGGGGTCAAAAATGTCACCACTTTCAAGCTATTTGACCTGTCTTTAGCTATAGACGGATATATCCGTCTATAGCAAGACTAGCTGCTCCTTTTAAGACGGAAAAAGGCTCAAGGGAGATGAGCATGACACCCAATTCAATTCTTACAAAAACAAACACAATTGCTCAACTAGCAATCCACTCCTTTTAAGACGGAAAAAGGCTGAAGGGTGACGATCATGACACCCAATTCAGTTATACAAAAACAAAGAGAATTGTTCAACTAGCAATCCATTCCTCAGACGAAAAGAGGCCTAAGGGCGATGATCATGACACCCAATTCAATTATTACAAAAACAAAGACAATTCTTCAACTAGCAATCCTCTCCTAAGACGGAAAAACCCCTAAAGGGTGAGTGCAACAACAAGCATAACAATCCTACTAATTTATTTGGAGAACAACACAGCGAACAAAATCACCAATCATTAATCAAAACAGCCATTTCAATCATCAAACGACAATCAAGAAATACAATAAAGTAAGGGCAGGGAGCATACCCTGTCGCCAATACTGCACTCGTCTTTCTCATCATGAGCCATGAACTTGCTGGTTCTCTTGATGTATCGATTATACAGCTTATGATGGTAAAGACGGTCCACCGCCACCACCACCGATTTCTGCATCTTGTTCGATGTTACCATTCCTATTACCGGCTTCATTATTTCTCCTCTCTTCCTATTCTCTATCAATTCTACCAATCATCAAGCCAAAATCCTTATCACTATCATTATAACCCGTAAGTCTCCCTTAAGACAGCACTATCCGTCTTAAGCTGAAGACTATCCTTACAAAACCCGTATGATGATACTTGACCCGTCTTAAGCTTAAGATGGATAGTCCCGTCTTAGATGAGAATTTCAGAGTGAGTCTTGTGTAAGGCGGTTCTACACTAATATAACTGTAAAACGGATGCAAACACAACCCTTTATCCCCTTTTACGATAAATTTGAGTAAAACCGCCTTACAAGAGTATTTTTTGCACAATTTAAAATTAACATTTCAGGATCATTGAAACTAATTACTCCAATTTTAATTGAAACATTAAAATAAATATTAACAAATTTACAAAGCCAAATCAGTTTAATCACAAGCAAAAACACAAATCTATAATGAAAACGAAGAATGCGAAAGATCGAGAGAGACGAAATTACCTGGATAGAAAGACGATTGTACTGAGTTGTTTGGGAAATTAGGGTTTATCTGAGGAACTGGGTTTGTCTGTGGTTTATGGTTTATTTGCTTGACTTGGATGGACCGGACACGTTTTTTTTTTTTTTTTTTTTTTTTAAATTGTCTTTCTAAATTCTAAGCGTTTATATCTCTTCTGAAAATGTCATTTTATTTTGTTTTAAATGGGATCACAAAAGACAATTTTGATGCTGATGAGATTTGAACCAATGTCATGAACATCACCTTTTATTAGAGTCATTATTTTACCCACTAAACTAGTTGACAATTGTACTGTGGCGGGGTAGGAGAGTGCTTTTCGATCCGAAACGGAATATTAGTCTGGACTGAAATTGACGGTAGTGGAATCGAATTAAAAGTTTTTGGTCTATAGCCCAAGATTTTAAGAGATTCCGGTTTCCGGTCCGTTCGGGTTCAAACCTCATATTTCCCGGTCGGTCTCAGGTCCATCATTTTTTGCCATTCCGGTTTGGGTCCAATCCAGTTCTTGTCCAGTCCAATCGATGCACAACCTTAGCACCGGTCTGTGGGTACAAGTGGGTTACGCATTGCACCCGGCTGAGTTGGATGCGGGTACTGTCATACTGGTAAAGTTTTTGCGGGCGGTGTTGTGGTTATGAGAATAAAAATTGCACCCGTCATGAATGGTGGAGGGATGTATTTTGCATCATATTCATTCCACATTCGCCTGCCCGTCAACTATTAAAATTTTATACTATTATGACTATTTGATGACTATTATGACTATTTGATTAACACTTTTATTTACATCTTGCTGACAATTTATAAACATAAACCCAAAACTTTTGGAATCTTTAGTGAATAGAACTAATTTTTAGTGAAAAAAGTTACTCGTATTGAGTAAAATTATGGTATAATGAACTTCGAATTAGGTTTTAAATTTTCACCGGTGGAGCCATGGAGGTGACTTTTATCTGAAAATTTACATGTGGCATAGCTAATAAGGCGAATGAATACTAGATATGAGTTTTAATTGGTGGATCATTGTGGAGCACCCCGTCCCACCCTAATGACATTTTATTTCCCTATTTCTTTCATTTAAGGGGATCACAAAAATATTCATGGTATTAAAATTGTGGGATACCAAGATGGTGATTGTTTGGCTAAGCAAAATGTTGTGTGGTGGTTAAGTCAAGAGGGACTTGGAAGTTGGAATCCAAGTAATATTCGTAGCATCAACTCGTAAAGCTAGCATGGAAAATGGATAGCAAAATTAGCAATCCATCATTATCATTATTCATGCCAATATGACATCCATATGCTAGTCAAGTTGAGAAATTTCTTATTCATTTTAGAGGGCGTTTGGTTCAAACATTAGGTATGGAATGGAATGGATTCTAACTCCAAAGAGGTATGGAGTTAGAACCCCATACCTATTTAAAGTTGTTTGGTTCAATCCGGGAATGGGAATAATAATGTGTTGGATGGAATGGAGTTGAAACCTTGGGGAGAAAGATGGGTATGGGATTCCAAGGGGTTGGAATAGAGTTAGAATCCATCAGGTATCTAACTCCATTACAAAATGGTCCAACCAAACATTGGAATGGCTTAAATCCATTCCAATCCATTCCAAAAGCTACAACCAAACACCCCCTTAGTATATAGATATTCATATTTATTTTCTGCTCGTATTTTTTTGACAAATTACAATACAGAGTAAATAGAATCGATAGTATTTTTGCAGAAAATTATAGTTAAAGTATTGTCAAGCAAATCATTTAAAAGTAAAGTAATTAAATTAAATAAGTTGAAGTCCTCTATTTCATTTTCGTGTCTCATTTCATGTTGTTTATTATCCTTTTCACATATAAACAAATAAATATATATATACGGCATATTCGTCTATTTTCTATTTGATATTCTAGAAAGCAACTAAAGTGGAACTCAAGATGAGACACCAAATAATACGGATGATCTCCCCTCGAACTTAAACTATATCTTATTAATTCGCTTATAAAAGACCATTCCGAGATCTTATTATCTTATTAATGCTAAATTTAATTCATACTCATGTACTCATCTACAATTAATGAATTCGCTGTCTCTAGACAACATTATTTTATCATAAAAATGCACATAATTTGCCAGTTAATTAACATGCATGAGTTATGACTTATGAGTTATGACATGCCTATTGTTTAGTCATTAATTAACAATATATTCCGTTTAAACATATATCCTTGTGTTAATTTAATCTTCCCTCGTCTTTCCTTCATCCAATTGAATTGATCCATTGCTTCACTCCTAAGAATTCTTCAACAAAAGCTTTTCCAATCAAACAACACAAAGAAAACCCACCAAAATCTCCTTATTTATTCTCAGAAACTGCCACCGACCTTCTCTTTTCCAGTTTCTCCAAACATTTCCGTCTCACAAAATAAAAACATTACTTAAAAAATATATTCTATTTAATTGTTATATCGAAAAAAATAGAAAATTTCCAAAGACTATATCAGAAAAGAGAAGATTCTTAGCGAAACTCGATTTTTATTTATTCCCAAACAGGAAAAACCAAACAAACATCTCTTTTTTGTCTTTTACAAACTAATTTTTTTGGGTTTTCAATACCCAAAAAAATCCATCATTTTCCCTTCAAATTTATTCAATTTTTACAGAATTCTAATTACAAAAACAATAATCTAAAAAACCCATTTCCCAAATTGATCAAAAATGAAAACTTTATTAATTTCTGCCCTAATTCTTTCAATTTTTTCTATTACATTTTCTTCACAAGATTCATTAAATCATCACCAATTTCCAAGACCATTAATTTTAGAGTATACAGATGGAGGAATTCAACAAGATGATGAACTTTATTTAAAGTGTACAAGTTGGAGATTTGGTGTTGAAGCAAATAATTTAAATCCATGGAAATCAATTCCAAAAGAATGTGGTGATTATGTTAAGAATTATGTTTTGGGAAAAGGGTATAAATTAGACCTTGAAAATGTTTTTAATGAAGCTTCAATTTTTGCTAAAAGTGTTCTTGTTGGTGATGATGGGAAAGATGTTTGGGTTTTTGATGTTGATGAAACTTTGATTTCTAATCTTCCTTATTATGTTGATCATGGTTATGGGTAAGTTACTATATTTCCGTGTCAGTCGTTTGTTTACCTTTTATATTCTATGTGATCTATATTTTAGTCAAACCTAAACAAATGTTGAACATGGCTAAGGGTAAGTCTAAGTCCTTTGTTTACCTTTTATATTCTTCGTGAACAATATTTTAATTAAACCTAAACAAATATTGACTTTATATGGCTAATTGGCTATGGGGGTAAGTTACAATGTTTTACTTGGTCTATCCCAGTCGTTTGTTTACCTTTTATATTGATTGTGACGATATTTTAATCAGAGCTAAATAAATGACTACGGAGTACATTACAAATTACAATTGTTTAGAAATTTATGTTGTTTGAATTGGCTTAGGAATTTTATGGCATGGTTGCTTGTAAAGTGTAATCAATAGAATTAGAGTTGTTTGAAGGAATGAACATTGTACATTTAGTTGCATTAGACTTTGTTTTAGATAAGATCATCTGAATTTGAAGATGGGTGACTTTGGTATCTCATACACGAGTTAGTCTTGTGTGAGACGGTTATAAGTTTATGTATGATTAAGTCAAAAGGCCTGTTATGAGTTGAAATATGAAGCGTAGTAAGTGGATTATACATCAGATGTGATCTACCACATTAGATAGTGATAAAGTTTTTGAGTTTAGTTTTAAAAATTATGAGTTTTATTAGAAAGTTTTTGATCGACATATTTCAAAAATAATACTAGTACCTCCGTCTCATTCATTTGTTTACCTTGAACGGAGGAAGTAGGAAAAATCTAATCTAATGGGTGTTATAGAATTAGATTAGTCAAATTTAGTGTTGTAATAGGTGAAAGATTGCTTCTTTCCGATTTATTGATGATGGTAATGTTGTTTACGAAGAAATTGCTTTAACACCAGGCAAATATGTTGCATGATAATTGCAAGACTGTTACTTTCTGTTTCATTGATCAGTAATGTACTTGTTGGTGACCAATTGTAGTTTGGAGGTGTTCGATAGCACGGTGTTTAACAAATGGGTTGAAAAGGGCATGGCTCCGGCTATTGAGACAAGCTTGAAACTCTATGAGGAGGTATTGAGTTTAGGATTCAAGGTTATTCTGCTGACAGGACGCAACGAGAAACAAAGAGATGTTACAGTTCAGAATTTGATGAATGTGGGTTTCAGCAATTGGGACAAGCTTATATTGAGGTATGTAATGATCGGAGAAATTTATTAGAGCTTCATTCTCATTTTTATGCATCGTGCATTGTGATAGTTTGAATTTGTTAACTCGGTAACTCCCCTCTCGACTCCAATTTTAAACCTTATAAGTTAACTGCCTTTTGTATTATGTTTCACTCCCTTTTTATTTTTCACTTTTTCTTTTATGTATTTTTTCGCTTTTTGAGGTTTGCGTTCACCCATGGACGGTTCTAAAGAATGATTCATGTCAGCCGACCCCAAATCATTTTGGGATTAAGGCTCTGATGTTGTTGTTGTTGGTAACTCCCCTCTCGCTATCGTACTGCATTCTGAAGGAGACTGCCAACGGCCCTAGTTGTCGGTAGAGGTTTTTTACCCCAAAACAATGCTTAAATGGAACTGTCTCTAGACTGTCAACTCACTGGTAACATTACTCCAACCGGTATCAATGTCCCAGTGGGTGTTGGCCAACCCGTGTCATGGAATTCACACGCAGAACGATCAGAATTTTCTAATTTCGATTGCATTGCAGGGAAGCGGGTGATAATGAAAAGACAGCAACAACATACAAGTCAGAGAAAAGGGACGAGATGGTGAAGGAAGGATATAGGATAGTCGGGAACTCAGGCGACCAATGGAGTGATTTGTTGGGTTCTTCAATGTCGTTCCGCTCTTTCAAGCTCCCCAATCCCATGTATTACATTCCCTAGCTAAAGCCCATTACATAAACCCTTCGGAATAATGACGGAAATTGTACATTGTGGAAGTAAATGTATATGTCCATTTATTTGTAGTATACCATTTATACATGATATTTACTGACACAATACCTGAGTCGAACTATCAGATCTCGATTCTCATAGACTGAATACGTGGCTAGCGATTTCTGAACATTGTGAAGGTCGCTTCTGATGTAAAATGGTTTATGCACGTACGGCCACACTAAAAACAATTTCATCGTGATCTGTCGCTCTTTCATTAGCAATGGTTATTAATGTAAGGGGGCGTTTGGTACGGGAAAGGGTAAGAGAATGAAATCAAGAAAGGGTAAGAGAGGGAAATGAATGGGATCACCCATGTTATACTTGGGTGTTTGGTTGACAATTAGAGTGAAAGGGAATTAAAAGCCAACATTCACCACCTCCACCACCATTACCCACCACCTGCCACCATTATCTACACCGACACCACCACAAGTAGTGGCGCCGACGATCTTCCTCACGGTACCCCACGGCGAACCTAATCACCGCGCCTCACGCCCTCAACAAACACCACAATCCCGACCCCAAACACCTTATTCATTCTAAAAAATCCACCACAACCCTTCGAAAACCCCTCCCCCACCCCTTAAAACACCAGATCTGGTGTGGCCGGCGTCGGGCGGTTGCAGTGGTGTGGCCGAGGAAGGTGTTGGTGGTGGTTGGTGGGGTGGGAGAGTTAGTGAAGGTGTTGGTGTGGTGTTTAGTGGTTGAGGATATGAGGTAGCGTGGACATGCGGCGTCGCTGGTGGTGGTTGTGTCGGCGTCGCTGGTGGTGGTTGTGTCGGTGTGGTGGGTGTAGGGTGTAGGTGGCAGTGGTTGACGGTGTGAGAGGGTGTGATGGGTGTTGGTGGGAGTGGTGGAAATAGGGAGTAGGAGGAAGAAGGGATTATGGGGTTATGGGCTTACCCAAGGGGGGGAGGAGGGGTATGGATGAGAATGATTTTGGGGGTAAGGGGGGTATAGGTTACCCTTTCTTTGTGTCAAACAAACAACCACCAAAGGAATCAATCATTTTTATTCTCTTTTCCTTTCCTTATTTCCCCCAACCAAACGCCCCCTAAATGAAGAAACTTCAGATTATTTGTTTGTATTTCGTTATTTCGTGTACAACTAATAATGTACTTCGTTTATCATGTTTGAAATCGGAAGTAATTGTCTCAACTCTATTATTATTAAAAATATAATAATCCGTACAACATTGTTTAGGCGAATACAAAAATCTCTAAAGGATGAATAACAAACAGCGCCATCACTCTAGTATGCTTTCCGGCTTTTATGAATGAGTCTACAGAAGAAATTTAGCTGCGGCGATATCATTCAAAAGGTGAACGGGCTAACGTATGGAACCATGATACAACCAATTAACCCAGTAATAATACGCGTGGACAACATAAATGCCGAAAAACCCTTTGACATGGTGGGTAATGCTTTACAGGAGCAAAAAATAAAGACGGTTCACAGAACGAGCATTATGATCTGTAAACATGTCGCAACTAGATATCGAGTATCGACCATATCACATAAAGGAAATTGTGTATGATAATCAAACTAAAACCTAAGACTGATCAGGCCACGGTCTTTCCAAGAGGAATCTCGAGTGGCGTGAACATGAAGTTTCCAGAGAGCATGGCTTCCTTATCTGCAAAACCGGGCAATAAGCTCATCAGAACTATGATTGCTTAAATGAGTGAAAATTCATGAATTACTGAACATAAGATCACCTACCAGTTAGAGAAAGACAATTAACTTCATGGCGAACATACCGAGCCATAGCCTGTAAAAGATGGAAAACTTGGGTAAGAAATCAACCATACTGATTAGAGTCGTGCCAATCAGAAAACAACCATACTGGAGAACTACTGTAAGAAATTTGGCGGAAGTGATGCATCTAAAGTAATGACAGTAAACTGATTATGGGTATTAAATTTGGACCGGCAGTCGTCATAGCCCAGTTTCAAACCAAGTCTGAAATTTGAGATTTAATACTGAAATTCAAGTAGACGGGATCAATCATCTGAAATCTAAACCACTTTTGTCACTGAAAACCCAAAAGACTACTCGTATAAAGTATGAACCCACCTGAACAACATGTCTGGCAGCATCACTTGGCTCTGATTCAGGATCATCAGTAAACACATTCCTGCAATGCACAACAGCCCAAAATATGCAGAAATTAGAAATCTTAAACGTCAAGAATATAATCAAAGTATACCAGAGAGCAGTAGAACAATCGAGTTAGCAAGGGTTGTGCATTTCCGAAAAATTTAGATGACACAGTAAAATGAATAAAATGGAACCTAGAGTATCAACCTAGAAATTCAACGTAGAGTATCTAAATTTAGATGACACAGTCAACAACAACAACAACAACATCAGAGCCTTAATCCCAAAATTATTTGGGGTCGGCTGACATGAATCATCCTTTCGAACCGTCCATGGGTGAACGCACGCCTCAAAATGCGAATAAAAAAGGGAAGATGAAAAACAAAAAGGAAGAACGAAAATGTAATGGAAAGTCAAGGTAAACTTAGGGGTTTTAAAATCGAATTCCGTCTTTCTTTTATAAAAACTTAAAATTTAAATCGAGAGAAAAGATTAAAACGATTTAGATGACACAGTCAAATGAATAAAATTTAGATGACACAGTGAAATGAATAAAATGAAAAGTAAACTAGAAATTCAACCTAAAGTATCTAACTCGCATTGCACTCCATCCCAGATTATCTGTCAAATTCTTATATAAGAAAACAAGAACTGTCCAGCTTTAAATTTAAGGGTAAAGAGTAAAGACTAATGACCCAACGAAAAGTGTAATAGCAGACATTATCCCCGGTACTGGACAATCGCATTTTGTATGTGGCCCAAAGTTAGTCAACTACCTCCACAGCACTTTTACAAGATCGTCCTTTCCAGCTTCTGGAAGCAAGGCAGCATCATAAGCAACAATATTCCCGTAGAAAATTTTCTCCAAATCTTTCATCCATTTTGTTAATAGCAAGTTAACCTGCAAGAAAGATAGTAATCGAAGGTTTAATCAATATGGCGAAACTCCCTTTGTCCGTAACTAAACTTCCCAATGTCTTATGCACGAGAATTAAGGACTACACTAACTGACTAAGGTATGGATGAAAATGGCAGTTGAGTAAAGATGTTGGGTCACAAACCATACAGCCCACAACCAACACATAAAAGGAAAGATTTCAAGCAGAAACCTTATTCCATGAGGTTCTTATTCACGGACACCTCAAAAAGGAAACAGGAAGTTATTCATAGAAAGGCATGAACAAAGGCTAAAACTACTTATTTTCATCCTAAAAAGTCTTGGATGACTGTTTTTATAGTAAATGCACATTAATAGTAGATATCATAGACGTAAGATGACACTAACCCCAGCCTTTGATACTCTCAGCTCCAAGTCATGATTGTAAATCTCATACACGTATTGTCCAAACTCAACACCTTCTTCGCCTTCGCCTTTCAGCCGTCGCAAGCACAACCACATGTGAAGCACAAGAAGGGAATATGTAGTTTTGAAAGTCTTCTCCAAATTAAAAACTGCAGGAAATCACCTATTAAGCATCCTATAACAAAAACTTAACTGTTCTTTCAAAAAATAGAACTTTAACTGAAATTGAGTTACCTCAAGAAAACAAAAACACAAAAAAGGAGAAACAAGCAGGTGCAAAACCTTAAAATAATTTCCTAATTATAAACGAATCTATAAGACACAGTTTCCAACAACAATAAAGAGATGTCTGCATGTATCACCCACCAGCTTCTTCCTTTCTAGACAGCACAGATAAACCCTTAAAGTCAGAAACTTACAACACTACTATCCAAATTTCAAACATGGGCGTCGAGATGACGTACACATCTACAATAGCACATACAAGCGTGCAGGATTGAATCATGAAGTTGTTCCACAAAAAATTGCAAGTTCAAGAATCAAAATAATTCTTGAAATCTACATGACTTCTCTGCCAAATAATTAGATCAACCTAGGACTCTAGAAATGGTTGAACCCGTAGCTTTACAGCAGTATTATTGTCTAATGGCATTTGAACTGTTACTACGATTGTAATTTTCACCCCCAATCTTTCAAGATACAGTTTTTCTAGCCTGCAAGTGCCATGATATTTTACCATTTCACATCTTATGATTTAATA
Organism: Silene latifolia; assembly: GCF_048544455.1. NCBI lineage: Eukaryota > Viridiplantae > Streptophyta > Magnoliopsida > Caryophyllales > Caryophyllaceae > Silene > Silene latifolia. The sequence goes on along the minus strand of NC_133535.1, from coordinate 157,616,744 downwards.
TTTACAGAAAATCTAATGGCCATCTTTTGGGTTGTCAAGGTCATCAACACCACTGGAATGTATAAAAGAGTAGCTCTTATATAACCACCGTAACTTCACGAAAAAAGTGGACCTTTTCAAATAACAAAACTCCTGTCCTATAAGACTGATGAAAAGTTGCCATCAGAATTATTTTCAAGAGCTCTTTGTGCACAAAAACATGGATTTTTGAACACTGTAGAAACCCTGAAACCTGCGTTAGTTTCACTTAATTCGATCACTTCAGTTTGGCTGCCTGTCATATGTCGACGCGACATTTTCATCAACATGACACTTATCTACTTTTTTTAGGCTACAAACTTCAAGGATTATAAAAGAAAATGTCGGACACTCCAACACACAGGAGGTTTTGACACTTTCAATCAAGCATGACTCTATCTGTGTAATATAGCCCTAAAGAAACATTCTCTTCATTCTAAGTCTTGTCTCCAAAAAAGTCATCTATCAACAATGCAAAGTTAAGTTGCAAATATGAAAAATCATTTTTCCATAAAGCGCTGAAATCGAAAAAAGCACTGTAAGCTTACCATCATAGATAACAGGTCTTTCCACTTGTGTAAGTACACGTTTATAAACCACATTGGCACAACGAATGGACTTGCTTTGCTTACTATAGAAGAGCATCAGCTTGAGCATGAAACGCCGTATCCCCTCATAGTGTGGTTCCTCAATTCTCAAAGGTGAATCCTTGGCCAAAGCTAATGAAGAAGGGCTAGACCAAAACATCTTGTCCAGCTTAACCTGCATAAATGATTCAGTGACAATTTAGAAGAAACGAATCAGTAAAACCAGCAACAGTACACCATACATTATTCTAATAGCTATAGTTTTGAGGATAAATGCTTGCAGCGTAAACAAGCTCAAATAGAAGGTACAGTGCTTGGTTTTTTAATATAAGATGAGCAGCAGCTTTTGGCATACAAAGTATCTTCTGTTTTGAGCAAAACTTTCATAATGCTTACACTTCCAAGAAGTATCACACATCCAATGATGAAATCGTCCTCATAGTAGATGCATATCATAACATCCCCAAATTGTGTCACGGACAATCCAACAAGGCGCTTCCTAATAACTTCCTAATACTTGAACCCTACTATCTAAACATTGATGGACCTTTTTGATCAAGTACCTTGCATATTGCTGCCAACTAAACCTGAATTTTCTACTTTGCAAGTTGAAACATCAACCCCATATAAATTTGTCAAGGTAACCAAAATTCTTCAATCCCAAAAATTCACAAATACACGGCACCACATAGCCTTTAATGTCAATATGACAATGGTTGACACACTCATGACAAAGTGACAAACTAGGTTTATGTCAGCATAATAATATATGCAATAGCTTATTACTCCCCCTGTTCCGATCATTTGTTGTCCTATTCCAATTTGGGGTGTCTCGGACAATTGTTGTCCTTTCTATTTTAAGAATGCATTTGATGAAGAATTTGATCATTCACACTCAATTTGGTCCACTTGTCATTTAATAATTAACCCACTCCTCTTTTCTTGGTCTTTGTGCCAAAAGTCCAAAACCAAAGGACAACAATTGATCGGGACGGAGGGAGTAGTTGCCTAGATCTTCATTCTTCAGCCTGGAAAGCTTGTTTTGTTTCATGACAAAACCAGGATGCTTGCATTCCCAAACACTATTCCAATATTTTAAAGCACTCGATCCCTACTATCCTATACACAAACTACCTTTCAATATTACGCCCTATTCTTTTGGACTAAAACAAATGAACCAACATAAACAGAGTTGAAGTCCAAAAGAACCGGGCTTTTTTTTCTGTTTACCCAAAATGTACCCAAATATATGTAAACTCTACCAACTTCAACGAATAAAAGACCCTACCGGATCGTAAACCCTAACAACTATCATAATTTCCTAACTAACATCATCACTAATATCGAAAATCATAAAAATTTTGCTCTTTCGCCTGCGATTCCTGCAAATTCAACCTATGCAAATCATATACTACAGCATTTTACTCACCAAATTTTCAACAATTACAAATCAATTGCCAAACAAAACTCATACAACTATAAAAAACCAACAGAAATTCCTGCTTTTTCACGCGAATCCCACAAATTCACATATGCAAATCATATACTACAAAATTTCACTCAACAATTTTCCAGTAATCATAAATCAATCACCAAAACATAACACACACACAAAAACAAACAAACAAACAAACAAACAAAATTATACCTTGGGAACGCCGCCATTATCGAAACCTTTATCAACAGAATCAACCGATTCAAACGCTGCAACTTTGGCATAATTCCTCTTAATCAACCCACTTTCACCATTCATAAACCCTAAGATTTTACCTCGTGATTCCGCAGTAGAAATTCGAGCTACTACTCTACTCCATCTCGACAACATTGCTTAACCCTAAATTAATAAAAACAATGAAATTGCTAAAATCAATGAATCTTTAGTTTAGTTTCATTCCGCAATTAACAAAATTAATAGAAATACAGTAATTTGCGATAAATAGTACCGGAAAAAGTAAGGATGATCGAGAAATTCGCCGGAGATTTGCGCGAATTTGATGAACGAATAGTCGGAAATTTGGGGATGTTACTGATTTGAGAAGAGCACGACGGAGGTGTGGGCACTTCTCAGCCGGGCAATTAGATGAGTAATTAATTGTTTAGTTAAAGGTTTTCGGGTTCTTTTATCCAGTATCCACGAGTTTTTTCGAATTCTACTTGATATCGAATTCTACGTGATATTGCTCGTTTGATAAAAACACTGATATCATTAAAATTTAATGAAAATTTCTTAAAATAGCCTAATCAGGTAAATATATCTCTTTCAAATGTTTAATTTATGTACGTTTTATAGATGTTTTGTGAATAATGTCTTGAACTAGTAACATATTCAATGATAAACATGTTTTAATTACAAAATTTCAGTGTTTGAAACCTCGAATGTTTATAGTTTGGGTATTTCAAATGCGAGTACTGTTTATTGAGTTTAGGGGTATCGTTGATTTTGTGAAAAAACGGGTGGTACCGTATAGAGTTCCAAAAAAAAAATACGAGGATATAACGTAGAAAAATCTAATATTCTTTTAGCACAATTGGAGGATAAATTGGTAATTTAGTTAAAGAAATTGATGTACTTGGTTGTGAACTTTTTTAAATAAATTACTTTTGAAATATAACAAAGAGTTAATGTTTTGGTGAGACAAAAGTACATTTGTTAAATTAGGGTTGATGTAGGACATGAAAATTCAAATCGAGTGATTGTTTTAGTTTAAGATTTTTGAGCACATTTTAAGGGTAAATTTGAAAGTTTAGTTAAGGAAATTTGGTGAGAATTGTTTGAAATATATTGTGTTCAATATAAAAGGAGTTAGTGTTTTGGATCAAATTAGAATTAAAATGCGGCTTTTGGAGGTCAGGACATTGAAACCGCATAAAGTAAGACACATTATATTAGACATGTCTTATTAAAAAAATGAGATCAAATCATTTGTCTCATTTCTATCCTACAAACATACTAAATATTCCCTCTATCCCGGTCATTTGTTTGTCTTTAGTTTGGCACGAAAACCAAGGAATTGATTCAATCTAGGTAGCACCGAAGCAAACATTGACATGAAACGAATACTTGACACGACATCCCATAAAGTTTAGGACATAGGACACATTATTTAAATTTAATAATATACTATATATTTTATAGTTATATATGTACGATTTTCTTTTTGAAAAGTGTTTGATATTAAATTTAAATAAGTGAAGGTAAAACTTGACATTGATTATAAGTTATAACTCATTCTCATTTCCAAAACCAAAACCTAGCTTATGATCAATTTCTTTCAACAATTCATTACTCGTTTAAAGAACATCATTTACCCTCAATTCAACTTATTCCCCAAAGAATTTCACCATAAAACAACTCACACCATTCACCTTAAATTGAACTTGATTCCGTTTGAAGGTGTGTCCAAAATGTGTCCAAATACCATGGACATGTGTCCAAATACCATGAACACGTGTCAGACATGTGCCCAAATAATAGAATAAAGTTAGACACGACTTTATAGGTGTCCGACACGTTTTAACGCGTGTCAGACGAGTGTCGTGTCGGAGTGTCAAGACATGGGTATGTCGATTAGGAGGAGTGTCCGTGCTACCTAGGATTATTCAATTGCACATCAAAGACATTCCGAAATTAGAAAGACAACCAAATGATTCAAACACTCTAAAATGGAATAAGCAAACAAATGAACGGGACAGTAGGAGTATAGTTTTTTATTTGTTAAACACATATATTTGAACATCAAAAAACTTATTTATTAGGAGTTTTTTTTGTCATAAATTATTTATGACTAATAATTTTAGTATCATTATATGAATGTGTTTCTACTCGTAAAATGAATTTATGTTTTATAAAGATATTATATAGAAATTTATATATATTTTTTTTACGATAGAACTGGGTCGTAAGATCATAAGATAGTAGGGTTCTATTATGATCTCACTTCTGGAAACTTTCAAATGAATATGACCGTGACTCTACAACCATGAATAAAATTGTAGGATTAGGATCGATTAAGCATTTTTGGGTTGTAAAATTATTACATTGAAGAATCGGATCGAAATTATGATCACCGTGTTTAGAAGGATATATTTGGATCCTGATACATCTGCATTTATCGATTTTGAATATAACCGTTAGGTGTGAACTAACATATTTTTTTCCCCAGATCGTCATAAAAGCAATGTCAAACTTCAAAATTTCACGTTAAACTTATCCTCATTAGGTAAGAAAAACGTGAATTTGTTACGTTATTCCTTAAAATCTTAAGATATCAACACCTGCCCCTATACCCCAAAAGAAAAAAAAAGGAAAATAAAGAGAAATTGGTTTAGGCCATTAGTATAAATAGAGGATCAATGCAATCAAGGAAACACAAACTAAAATAAGTCATGAATACAATTATATCCTCTCAATGTTAATCTATATAATTAATACTTAAATCTTGGTCATCTTAAATTTGTTACTTCATCCCTTTAACAAATCTGTTCTCCGATTAACATTAGGCACATCAAAATAATTAACATTAAGCACAACATCCGGCAATGTCGAACCATGGCCAACACTTGTCCACAACCAATGATGTTACTAGTGCTAATAGTAGTAGCATTGATGGTAGTGGACAAGGACAACGTTCTTACTCTCGCCTCCAGAATGCGGATTGTTTGCACAATTTAGAACTCAATCAATTGGTGGACAGAGAACCAGACCAGACGAGTCCACCAAGTACTCGCGTGACAAATTCACGTTCGGTGCATGGCAAGAAGGAGTCACTACTGGAACAAGTCATGTGCGAACTTGAAGAGATCATCTTGTGGGCAAGACCCGGGTGGGCCCCGCCCTCAAGCTCGCGTTCCCATGTAGGTGTAAGTACAGATGATCCAGTCATGGACTCGATTAGGCAGGCATTTCTTGATCTTGACAGTGGAGAGCCAAGCCAGAACTCATCTGACCCGAAATCTTCAAATTAAAATTTTCTTGCCATCAAGAATTGGGTTTGGATAATGGTGGTTTTGGGTTTTGTAGACGTTGGTTCATTGTCATAAAATCGATGTCTACCTTAAACATGTTATTTAAGTTTATCTAAGCTTTGTTATCGAAATTAAAATATGTACTAGTTTAATAATAAATAAATCATGGTTTGAATTTAAACTAAACTGTATATGTTAATTCAATATCGATAAGCACAACGTTTGTTCAACCTTGCCATTTAAGGAATTATCAACAAGTTAAAATTCAACAAACATAGAATGTAGCAAATTTTGATCAAGATATATAATATAGAATGTAATGCAAGATCAAAGGAAGCGCGACGGGGTTGCAACATTTTGTAGTTGTAATAATTCTTGTCGACTTTCCTATCTACTAAAAGAATAAATAGGTGATCTCAAAAATTCTTTTCAAATGCATTTTCTTAAATAAGAAAACTAATGACAACTATGGCCATTAACAAAAATAAATAAATTAATAATTACAATTTAACAATGCTATTATTAGAGAATGAATTGACCTATACTCCGTATAAAACAAAATTGTACACTGATATTATTAGTTCCACGACAAGAAAATTGAGAAAATTGATAAATTGAAATCGCTAGATTTGTGGTATAAAAAATATTTTTATTAAAATATATTTCAACACATTACTCAAATTTCTTGATTAATTTTTAGTTTTAACTTTTTTTTTTTCTTCAAAGCAAAATACAATGATGGGAAATGTGAACAATTGATGAGCTACCAATTTTGTATAAATTTAATAAAATAAAAAATTCAATATTACCGTGCATGTATTATTAGTTCCACGGCAAAAAAATTGAGAAAGTTGATAAATTGAAATCATTAGATTTGTGGTGTAAAAAATATTTTAATTAAAATATATTTCAACACATTACTCAATTTTCTCGATTAATTTTCAGTTTTAACTTTTTTGTTTCTCAAAGCAAAATACAACGATGGGAAATGTGAACAATTGATGAGCTACCAATTTTGTATAAATTTCTTTAAAATAAAAAATTCAATATACCGTACATGTATTACACGGGGTCTAAACTAATTAAATATTAATTGAGAAAAAGAATTATAAAATAATACATTGCTAAATATAGGAAAATGAGATCACTCGGCCAATATTATACCATTCATTAAACACAAATTTTCATTTGTGACGGTCGATATCCGTCACAAACTTGTGACGGGTCAAAGTAAAACCACATGTGGGTAGATAAGGCAAATTATTTGTAACTCCATAGAGTATCTCCAATGGTTTTCTTTAGGGACTTGCTTGCAATATTTATAAAATTGCAAGCAAGTAGCTTACCATTGGAGTAGGAAATAATTGATGTAGCTTATAAGCATTGTAGCTCTACCAAGCATGTAGCTTGGTTTAAAAAAATAAAAATAAAATAAAAAGTAAAATTTTTCATTGGTGGAAATTTTATTGTGGGACCCATAAAGTTAGAAAATGTTGTAGCGAACCATTGGAGCGGTATGTAGTTGAAGAGCAAAATAGCTTAAAAAACCGAGTTGCAAAATCAAGCTACAATGCGTTGTAGCTGTCCACTGGAGATGCTCACTTTAATATTTGTCTTATCTACCCATGTGGGTGATACTTGACCCGTCTCAAGTTTACAACGGATAATACTATTTCTTACCCTTACGCTTCATCGAGATGACCAACATATATTTATTTATTTTACATGTTAAATAATTACTTTTTTAGTTTCATTTATTTATTTACCTTTTATATCTTTATGAATGATATATAAATCAATGATAAATAAATGAATCGGAGAAGGGCGTAAGTTTTCAAAAATATGCAATTAAGCCCAAATCAATTTTAAGGGTTTTAGATGTCAAATAAAGTTATTTTAGACTCATTGAGACTATAATAACGCCTATTCCACCAGTAAAATTTGAAAATATATTTCCATTGTGTTATCATAATTTTATACGGAGTATGATACAAAACTATGGTATTAAAATTAAGGAACTATTAGGGGGTTAAAGTTCAAAAACTTTCAGCAGTTAAAACTCAAAAGCTTTGGTTGGTTAACTGAACAAACCTTTTCACGGATTTTCATAAAAGTAATGTCAAACTTGAAAATTTTTACGATAAACTCGATGCAATTAAGTAAGAAAAACGTGAATTTGTTGCGTTACTCCGTAACATCATGAAAAATTGACACCTACCTATACCAAAACAATAGAAAAAAAGGAAAATAATAGTAATTGCTATCGAACATTAATATAAATAAAGGATCAATCCAATCAAAAAAACACAAATTAACAATAATTAAATCATCTATTCATTTACTCTATCTCAATGCTTATATTATCTACAAAATTAATACTAAAATTTAGCTCACATTTGCTACTTCAACTTTTTAACAAATCTTTTACCCAATCAATATTAGGCTCATCCAAATAATCTTCATTATTTGTGTTAACCTTGCCATAATTGTCACTAATCCTCAACTTCTTTAGACTCTCCAAAAACTCCAATCTTAATTCTTGAGGCCTTTCACGAATGATAGTACTTGTACCACTACTGAAGGGTTGTAATAACAACAGGTTGGACGGGTTGAACATCTGACAATGTTCAACCACGTTCAACCCTTGTCCACAACGACCTGTGCTTCTACTATTAGTAGTAGCAGCAGCACTGATTGTTGTGGACACTGTTCTTACTTCGGCCTCCGGCTCTAATAACGGATTAGGCTGGTTTGACATCCGACAATGTCCAACCAAGTCCAGCCCGTGTTCATAATGACTAATACTTCTACTATTAGCAGTAGTAGCAGCATTGATCGTTGTGGATAACGTTCTTACTTGGGCCTCAAACTCTCTTTGGGCGGAAAGGTGGGCCTAATTTGGAACGCGATTTGTTGGCACAATCCGAAGCTCATGTACTTCATGGGCAAAGAAGCAGACTGGCCGAGTACAACGGGTATCTGCATTGCAAATTTGTGTTCGATACTTGGCTAGGTGGAGCCAGTACTCGAACACACCATGCGCGTACTTACACGTCTCACCCCGTGGGCAAGTCCCGCCAGTCACCTGATAATCTTTGCAGGACACTGCGATGTAAGGCACCAAGCGTGGGTCCCGCCTTCGAGCTCTCTGTCCTATGTGGGTGTAGGGACAGATGGTCCAATCATGTGCCCGGTTAAGCGGACATTTCTTTATTTTATAGCTGTACATCTGGAACTCATCTGACGGCCAAAATCTTCGAATTCAAATTTGGTGTCATAATGCGGGTTTGGATATCGGTTTTCAGATTTGTAGACGTTGGCGCATTGCCTTAGAATGTTATTATCGACGTTCACCCTAAACATCTTATTTAAGTTTTATTATATTTTCTCTTTATCAAAATAAAAACATGTATTAGCTAGTAGAATATCGAAAGAACTCTAGTTCGAATTCAGACTAAAAAGAATATATATGTAAATCTAATATGGATAAACTCATCGTTGATTCGACCTTGACGATTGAGGAATTATCAACAAGTTGGAAAATAGATTTATATAGAATGTTATGTAATAAAATGTGATGAAGATATATAGAATGTAATATAAGGTATTATAATAAATGAATTTTTACTAGTTTATTTGCAAGTGGTACCTGAAGTAAGAGTAGACGGGTCACATTATATAGGTGGTGCATTTTTTAAGCTTGCGTTATCTTGTTACATCTGGACGTACACTACATATTATTTGACCAAAAAGAAGGATAAATCCATAAAATGTGGATGTCTTTTGCTTGGTGAAATTAACTTGATCTCTAATTTGGTTAGTGTTTGTCTTTTGTTATCTTTTAGCTTTTAATTCATGAGAAGCATGCATGTTAGCCTTAGAAGAGTGTAAGAGTGCATAACATAAAAGATGCATAAAAGCCCTATAATCTTATAAGTCATAAGGCATGTTGCTTTGATCAATTAGGACTTGTTATTTGGGATTTTAAGTTGTTGAATTGAACTGGAATAAATTTATAGGAGCTGAACTGAACTGAACTTAATTTATAGGAGTTGAACTAAATTTATAGGAGCTGAACTGAACTGAACTGAACTGAACTTATAAGAGCTGAACTAAACTCAACTGAACTTATAGAAGCTGAACTAAACTTATATGATGAGCTGAACTTATAGAAATCGAACTGAACTTATAAAATTTTTGCGTTTTATATAAGTTAATTTTTTATACAAGTACTACAATACATTACAATAAAAAATAAATTACATATTACATTTCTTTTTTCTAACCATCTATCCGGATTGCGAAACGTCGTCGACGTTTTATAACGAATCGTCGACGCTTTTCATAAAAAAGACGTAACATACCCTTGTATCTTTCTCCCTCTCTTGCTCTCTTTTTCACTCTTACCATTCAACCACCACCAACCCGGCTGGCACACCACCGTACCACTGCCACCCGCACCACCACTGCCCACCGCACAACCCTGAACCACCGCCGCACCACCGCCGCACCACCACCACCTCTCTTTCCCCTTTGCTCTCTTTCCTTTTTATCACAATTTCAAAAATCCCTTACCACTGCACCACTGCCACCCTGCAACACCACCGTCCACCACCACCACACACCGCACCACGAACCACCACCACTGCTCCTGCCACCACTAGTCCGTGCCATAACTGCCCCTTAATTTGTTATTTTATTGCTTGTTGTTCGATTCCAATTGGTTATTTCGAATTATACGAAAAAGTATGCTTTGTTTGTGACGGTCTTACTGAGATCGTTTGGTGGGTCAAACGATAATAAAAATAGGATTTCTTGGATGTTTTGGAATCGTGAGACTGCAAATTTTGTTAATATGGGAAGGTTTGGGGTCAAAGATGATCCCAAGTGGTGCTAAAATGGACGAGAAAGTTACTGGTCAAAAACTGTGTTTTTGCGAAAACAGGGGTTGGTTTGGACGTTGAATGTTCAAAGTCGACCTTGGCTTGAACGTTGGTATTCAACGTTTGTACATGGCTGGAACGTTGCTGTTCAACGTCTACCATGGCTGGGAACGTTGATGTTCAACGTCGTTGTTGGTGGTGGACGTTTTTTTTTTCAATTCTTGGGACGTTGATACTCAACGTTTGATGGCGGATGGAACGTTGATGTTCAACGTTTGATGGCGGGTAGGACGTTGAAGGTGAACGTTGGTGGTGGTTAGTGACGTTGAAGTTGGACGTTGATGGTGGTTAGTGATGTTGACAGTGGTTCGTGGTGCGGAAATCTGCCAAACAATGCTCTTTCCTTATTTCTCTCTCAATTTTTGCTTTTTTTCTTAAATTATTTCTCACCAATATTTATATCACACAATGACACAACCATATATTATTCAACAAGATTCATACACTAATTATGACATTAAATCTCAGTTGGGTAAAAAAGAAAGAGGAAGAGAGAGGAAGATAAGGGTAATGTTGTCTTTTTTATGAAAAACGTCGACGATTTGTTATAAAACGTCGACGACATTTCGCAACCCCCTTTCCATATTATCATCCTCCTCGCCACTTTCATCTTCATCTTCATTTTCACTGACATCATCGAATCCATTGTCTTGCCATGTCTTTTACTCCTCCATTCAACTTCACTCGAGCACTTTACTTTTTCACGTTTGTTAACGCGTGTTTTATGCGGTAAATATCGTTAAATACGTATTTGCAAAAATTATAAAAGTTAGATATTTTTAATGTAATCGTAAAGACGAATCAAACAAGATCCCACATGAATATATTTTCACTTATGTATTGAGAGAAAATCGAAATTGAATTCTCACATGTAAATAGTGTACAAAATAGAAAGTGGTAGAGTGGAGTTGAATGGAGGTAGTACTATGTTATTTCGTACCTTGTACATAGCTTCCTTACGCTTTGTTTCAAACATGTCTCAATCTGTTGAGATTAATGAGGTATATGTGAAATAAGGGTAAAAATATTAATGAGATAGGTGGACTTGTGAATAAATAATGAGTAGGCGGTTTACCATAAAAAAAACTATAAGGGTAATTTTTTTTTATTTAAGAATAATGTGTATTGTATAGTTTTAATATTGGATTTTTTTTGCATTGATTTAAATGAAAAGCGTACTATTTTTTTTTAATTTGTCAATATTAGAAAACGGGTATGAATTTGTAGTTAATATAAATTGTATGAACTTGTCTAAGCTGAGCTTATAGGAGTTGAACTGAATTTATAAGAACTGAATTGAACTTATAGAAACTGAACTAACTTATAGGAGCTGAACTGAACTTAACTTATAAAAGCTGAACTGAACGGAACTTATAAGAACTGAACTGAACTGAACTTAAAGGGGGTAACTTTAAGTCCAAAAGAACAGGGCCTTAGTCCCCATTAAAAAGAGGTATTCGTCTTAACTCTTAACATTAAAAACGGATTAAATATTATCCCAGATAATTAAGCATTTAAGACAAATATTTTACTTTTTTCTGTGCATTTTACTTTTGTTTTATTCATACTATTTGACCCGTCTTAAGATTAAGATGAATATGTCCGTCTTAAATAAGAATTTGTCCTTGAACGACAATTCCTACCGGAACAATAATGTACCCTCACTATGAAAAAGATGATCGATCAATCATTGGCGGAGTTAGATTTGATTTCAGCGATGGCGAAAAACTTTATGTGATCATTTATATAATTAACCTTATACTAGTATAGGACCCGTGCTACAACACGACATTTTTAAGATTAGGTTTATAAAGAGGAGAATTCAATAAAATTGTTTTTGGCATAAAATATATGATATTTTTAAGTTAATGTTATAATATAGTAGATATAATATTAGCAAGGAGGAAAAAAATAAAGTTTATTACTGTAAAAGTATAGTTGAAACTAAGTTAGTCTTGTTCAAACTATTAACAGTAATACTATAATGTTAAATCATTAAGGAGAACTAATTTATAAAATTAAGTTAGATGTAAATTATAATTAAAAAGACCTATTATCATTATAAAAAAACGGTAGAAATAATATACTACGCGTTTAAAGAGACGATTTAAAAATCAAAGGGAAATCAATTTGTTTCTAACGTTAGAATTGTTAGTAATGAGATCTGCCAAATCAAAGGGAAATCCATTTGTTTCCATATAGGATTGTTAATTATCAACGTCAGAATTTTTTTGGTTATACGTTAGAATGTTAGTAATAGATCTGGCAATCAATGGAAAATCAATTTGTTTCCATATAGGATTGTTAATTAGAAAAGTCAAAGATTATTTTTAAATAGTGGGTTCAACATAGAATGTGATTGTGGTGTTTTCAATCCATAAAGCAGGCCCATTAAAGTAGGGAGCACTTGGCGGGAAAATACTAAGAGAATTTTATTCTCTTAGTAGTAGGGGAGATTTGGGTTAATCTTAATGATTAACACCATCACGAGTTCTTTTCTCAAATTTAGACATTGGAGGTATGACAATAATTTTGTAAATATTTAGAGGTTGTTTGGTTGATCAAAGAACTTAATTTTCCTAGGAAAATACAATTCATGGGAATTAAGTTCCTTCATCCAATTCGGGTGAATTTCGGAAAAGTGTTTGGTTGCTCATGTAGGAATTAAATTCCACATGAACTTCCAATGACAAAGGGGAGAGTAGGTAAGCAACTTCCCACATCATGTAGGCATTAAGAGTTTTCTAAGTGACAACCAAATGACCTCTTACTGCAGATCATGCTTGATGCATCTGTGGCACTGGTATTGAATCTCATAGTCATCTTTTTGTTCAGTTCCCCTACACTCAGAAGTTGGTACTGTTGCTGAGTCGTAAATTGAATATCAGATTGCCTGCTGTTAACTTCTTGATGTGGATTCAATCCAAACCTTGGGCACAAGTGAAGAAAAAGGTCTTTATTGCTTGGATTCAAGTCTTATACTATGCTATTTGGCATCAGAGGAACAAAGCTAGCCTTGAAGGGTTGCTTGAACAACCGGATGTTGTCCTTAAACAGATTGGTAGCATGCTTAAAGTCGTTCTATTTTTTGGTTCAAATGTATTAAAAAGTGTAGTGATGAAGCTTGGGTTAAGTCAATTAAATATTGATTGACTAACTTAAGTTTCATGAATTGTACCATATATGATAGTGTGTAATTGATTATTTATGTGCTTAATGGAAATTACTAACCTTTCACCAAAAAAATAATTTTGTAAACAAAATCGTTTTTAATTGCACCATTACGTGATTTGTTTACCTTTAAGTCTAAAGTTTTGGCATTTCCCTTTTCAATAACCAATTGTAAATCTATCCTCTCTCTATTTCTTAACACAAATTCTCAAAGTTTTAAAATTAATTTCTACTCTTTGCCTCAATAATTAAGCTAAATTGGTGAATATTAGACTAAAAAAGTTTTTAAAATGATTTGTACATCTTGATTTTTTTATTTTCCAGCTTTTAATCATAGTTTTGAAAAGATAAGGGGATTGATTACCCCAACCAAAATTTAAAGAATTTACAATTAATCAAAATTAAGGGGTTAAATTATCACTTTTGAAAGTTACGTGCAAATGGAAAAGTAAAAAAGTTAACAAACTCCCTCATTTTACTTGATGCATAACAAGTGTAGATGGTACATTTTTATGAAGAAAAAATGGTTGGGGAATTGTAACTAAAAGACACAAGAAATTAAGAATCGATGGAATTATGAAAAGTTGAATATTATTGAGTTGAGAATTGCATGAATAATTGTACATTATAGCATGGGCGAACGGGTAATGGTTTAAGGAAAACCTGAAAAAAGTTGGAAAATTTTAAATAAAAGCTGGTAATTTCTGGTCACTAGCAGTGGAGACGATCGTCCCTACTAGTCTCCCTAAATCCACCATTGATAACACCTACTAGTATAACACAAATCATAGAATAAAATCGTGTACAATAGCATTAGATAATAAATACTGTATTTTGACTCCGTTAATGTGTGGGGGTAAGTTAATTGTAGATCAGTGTTGTACTGTTAATGTGTGGGGTAAGTTAATTGTAGATCAGTGTTGTACACAAATTCTCATTTGTGAGGGGTATATTCGTTGCAACGGGTCAAGTACTATTCATGTGGGTAGATAAGACAAAAATAGAGTGTCTAGGGAGTAGCAATCTGTTGAGTATTGAAGCACATCAGGATTGTTTGAACCTAGCTTTTGAACAAGTCAAAATCATCTCCATTTCCTAAAAAGAAATGGAAAGTCCATTTCCTATCAACGGACGAGATTGGATTCTATTAATATCGAATGGTTCACGATTTATGCATAGAAAAAAGGGTCAATAGAGTATGGAGAGGATAATATTATTATATGGGTTTATAAGAGTAAATGGAGAAAAATAAAATGGAGAGGATTCTAATTGCTTTTGAACCTAGCTTTTCAAGCTGGACTGATTGTTTGAACCTAGCTTTTCAAGTTGGAGGAGCTATTGAAGCACATCAGGATGTTCGTTCGGATTATTTTACAACTTGGGACTAGTAATGTGAAAGAGCGAGTGACGAAAAAGATAAAAACTACTAATATTGTGTTCTTTTAAACTTAAAGTAATAAAGTCTCACCTTTTAAGTTTAGTTCAGATTGTATAATTTTAATTTAAAAAAATTCAAATCTTATAAATTTAATATAGATTCAAAAATTTCAGTACAGATCTTATATATTCAAAATTCATACCTATATCTTATAAGTTCATTTCAAAAAAGTTCAAATTTATAAGTTAATTTCAGCTCTTATAGTTCAATTCAAAGAACTTATTAAGATCTTCTAACTTCAATTCGAAAAATTTAATTAAAATTAAGTCCAAATGAACAAATCCTAAAAGTTTCACATGGTGGTTTGGCGAGGTGAATGAAGGTATTATTCCCTACTTCCACCACTAATTTTACGATTACCTAATACCTACACTTAGAACAAATTTTTGAGCCTGTAAGGCTTTTCACCACGGTGGCCACTATAATTTTGATTATAAATCTTTTGTCTAATCATAATTGTGTATCATGTAGGAAGTTCAAAAGAAAATGTTTTTGTTAGGTAACTGAACATACTTTTTCACGGATATTCGTAAAAGTAATGTCAAACTTGAACATTTTCACGATAAAATTGTCCCAATTACGGAAGAAAAATGTGAATTCCTTACGTTACTCCGTAAAATCTTGTAAAATTAACACCTACCCATACCAAAAACAATAAAAAAAATGAAAAATTATAGTAATTGCTACACAACATTCATATAAATAGAGGATCAAGGCAATCAAAGAAACACAAATTAACAATAAATAAATCATCTATACAATTATTTCATCTTAATGTTTATATTATCTACATAATTAATGCTAAAATCTAGCTCATATTTTCTTCTTCAACACTTTAACAAATCTTTTACCCAATCAATATTAGGCTCATCCAAATAATCTTCATTATTGGTGTTAACCTTGCCATATTGGTCACTAATCCTCAACATCTCTAGACTCTCCAAAAACTCCAATCGTAATTCTTGAGGCCTTTCACGAGTTGTGGTACTTATACCACTACCAGAGGGTTGTAATAACAACGAGTTGGATAGGTTGGACATCTGGCAGTGTCCAACCATGTCCAATAACCCTTGTCCACGACAACCAATGTTTCTACTATTAGCAGTAGTAGTAGCATTGGTCGTTGTGGACAACGTTGTTACTCGAGCCTCCAGCTCTAATAACGGGTTAGGCTGGTTGGACATCCGGCAATGTCCAACCAAATCCAATCCTTGTCCACAACGACCAATGCTTCTACTATTAGCAGTAGTAGAAGCATTGGTCGTTCTGGACAATGTTCTTGCTGGGGCCTTCATCTCTCTTTGGGCGGAAAGGTGGACCCAATTTGGAACGCGAGTTGTTGGCATAATCCGGAGCTCATCTATTTCATGGGCAAAGAAGCAGACCGGACGAGTACATTGGGTACTCGCATTGCAAATCCGTGTTCTATACTTGGCGGGGTGGAGCCAGTATTCGAACACACCATGCGCGTACTCACACGTCTCGCCTCGTGGGCAAGTCCCGCGTGTCACCTGATAATCTCTGCAGGACACCGCGATGTAGGGCACCAGTCGTGGGTCCCGCCTTCTAGCTCGCTCTCCTATGTGGGCGTAGGGACAGATGGTCCAATCATGTGCCCGGTTTAGCGGACATTTCTTGATTTTATAGCTGTACATCCGGAACTCATCTGACCCAAAATCTTCGAGTTCAAATTTGGTGTCATAAAGCGGGTTTGGATATGGGTTTTCCGATTTGTAGACGTTGGTGCATTGCCTTAGAATGTTATTATCGACGTTTACCCTAAACATCTTATTTAAGTTTTTATTAGCTTTGTTTATCAAAAAAAAGAAAAAAAAATCTGTACTTCGTACTAGTATAATACCGAATGAACTCTAATTCGAATTCAGACTAAACTGAATATATATATGTAAATCCAGTATGGATAAACGCAACGTTGATTCGGCCTTGACAATTGAGGAATTATCAACAAGCTAAGTTGGAAGAAATATATAGAATGTTATGTAATAAAATTTGATGAAGATATATATATATATATATATATAGAATGTAAGTATTATAATAAATGAACTTTTAGTATTGTATTTTCAAGTGATACATGAAGTAAAGGGTAGTAGAGGTCCAATTTATATAGGTGCCATTTTATGCATGCATCATCTTGTTACTCCATGTGGACGTACACTAGCTATTATTTGACCAAAAAGAACGAAAACCCCATAAAATATGTAATTCTTTTGCTTGCTAAAATTAAATTGATCTCTAATTTGCTGTCTTTTTCTTTTAATTCATGAGAAGCATGCATGTTAGGATTTGAAGAGTGTTAGAATGCATATATAGCATAAAAGATGCATAAAAGCCATATAATCTTCTAGTCGATAGTTAGGCCGAACATAATGTATCTTCACTATGTAAATAAGATGCTCGATCAACTACTGATAGAGCCAGGAATTGACCTTAACGAAGGCAGAAAATTTTAGATGATCATTCATTTATTCATTACGAGCTATTTTGTTATTAGCCATCGACGATAAGACGTATATGTCAATAATTTTGTAAGCTAAATCTTTTTTAAATTAGTTTTACATTTTGATTATATATTTTCCATGATTTAATACTCCATAGTTTTGAAAGTTACATGCAAATAATGGGAAAAGAAGTTTTAACAAACTCCCTCATTTTACTTGATGCACAACAAGTGTAGATTGTAAATTTCTATGAAGAAAAATGGCGGGGGATTGTAATTAAAGTCAGAAGAAACTAAAAAAAAACTTACTACTTTTATCCGGACGGAGAGTATGTAAAGCCAACATTATTGAGAAGACTCATAAGAGTAAAATTGATTGGTTACGGTGTAGACTATAGACGATCCTCTGATTAGTTAAATACTCATTAAAATTACTTTCTTTTAAAATCAAGCTTTTTAAAATCAAGTTTTTTTGAATCAAGACTTTATGTTATTTTATTAAGAAAGTAAACCATAATTTAATTATTGTGTGTAACGGTCATGGTAAGACTTACAAAAATAAATAAAAAGAAAAAAAGACGAGCTCAGATGCGCACAATGCTTCCTCTCAAAGAATCAGAGAGCAGTGGCGGACCCCAAGGTGCCACAATTGGCGCAGAAATATCATTCACTGCTTGTATAATTGCACCAGCCGGGAATCGAACCCGGGTCTGTACCGTGGCAGGGTACTATTCTACCACTAGACCACTGGTGCTTGTTGGTTATGTTACCTATGTTGCTCTACTTATTTAAATTCCAAAACTGCTGCTTTCACATTTCAAGTTGTAAACTGGTAAAATACCGTAATTACTAATTAGCACCTTAATTAATATGGTTTGATTTGATGTCACTAACTCACTATGTTTTCCATCACATTTTTTTTTTTTTTTTTTTTTTTTTTTTTTGAAAAACGCCGAATAGGGTTACGATATTATTGATAAATCGGCCTTCACAATTTCAATGATAAATCGGCCTTCACAATTTCAATGTAGTACTTCACTAGTTTAGATCTCATGCAAATGCCTAGGTATTTTAGTTAGTAACTAGGTTTGTGACCCGTGAAATTCACGGGTTTATTTGTTTTAGTTTTGATATTTTTATCGTATTGTTAATATTTTTATCCAATTAAAAATATACAGTCTTGAAATACATAGAAATTAGTTAGTTAATACTTTATTTATTTGACAACTTTGGTTTATTTTTTTTAAATCAAATCCTGCAAGTGACAATGTGGTAATTTTGAGAAACTTGACAACGGAGCAATGACAAAGACGACTCATTATATAGACGACTCACCATGAATCATCTCCTTGAAGCCTTTGAGAGTGTTTGCACCATAAGGATGGGATGCTTGAGTCTGGTAGCGGTCTTAACGTCGGATTACTTTGTATAGGTATGTTGTTGTCATCATCATCGTCTCCCTTGATTTCAGTTTTGGTTATGGTAGTAGTAATAGATGGTTATGCTGGTTGTTATAGGTGGAATCCGCTGCTGTTTGCTAAAGGTAAGTTTTCCTACTCGGTATTGTTGATTGTCTAGAGGGCCTACTGTTGTTGTATAGTTGGTTTGGTGTCATTGTTGATGTTGGTTGTGGTCGATTGATTATTGTGTTGGAATAAGAATTGGTGATTGTTGATTGTACAACTGGTTGTGATTGATTGTCTGTGGTTCTCGAGGTGCGCCATCGGCTGAGTGGAGTCACTTGCGGGAGTGGCTTCACGCCATTGATTCGCCTTCTATGGAACCCGTCACAGAAGGGATGTGCACATTAAGAAACATGGGTTATCGCTCGGATAGATGAACAAGGCTTAGGTGGGAACGGCTGCGGTCCCCCACTGGCAGGACTGGACCTTCGGGCAGTCAAAGATGTGTGGTTGGTTGGAGAAGGTGGTGTGTATACATTGCTATAATTGTGTTGTGTCTACTTTTGTATTTGTTATCTCAGTGATTGACCTTGTGTGGTTTTGTTGTGTTGTCCTTTCTGTGTTGTGTCTGCCATGATCCACTATGGTGAGCAGTCAGTCTTGGCAGGTTGATGTATGGATCATAGCTGGGTGTTTGGAGGGACGAGTCTATCATGAGTCATGGCAGAGATAGTTTCACCTAGTTGATAGTTATCACGAGCTGTATCTTTTGTAGCAGTTGTTTGGTTAAATCACTTGTAATTAATATAATTGTTTTTTTATCGACATTTGATTATTACTGACCTCGGGCAACCAAGATGGTAACGCCCTTATCTACTAGGGAAGGTCTTGTTAAGGCTCATTAATAGATGAGGGTGTTACATTTGAGTCGAATTTAGCACTTGTTGACATCCAAACGGTGGATGGTGCTGGTAGCATCAACGTCGACGCCGTGGATCTGGATTCGAATCCAAGGAATGTCTATGTATTTATTTTGTTTGGAAAGACGAGAGGAACTGCGACGGTTAAGGAGCGAACTCTATGTGGTGACTGGTCTAAGTACATTAGGGCTGCCGACATTGTCACTAGGACGGGAGTTGAGTTCCGATTAGAGCAACATAACCGCCGCCTCACGCTGCAGGTTTATCACCGCCCGCAGCCCCACCAGCCGCCGCCGCAGCCTCACCACCCTCAGCCGCAGCCGCCGCGACCTCTATTGAGTAGATTGAATAATTTAAAATATCAAGGTAGTTGTGTGTGATTGGATTTCATGCGGGTAATGGTCGCCCAAAGGAAGTTCATTATTTGGTAGTTAAGGGTAGGGCTGGGCACCAGTCCAAAACCGGACCGGACCAGACCGGAACCGAAATCGTCAAAAATCTCGGACCGGGACCGAATTATAAAAATTCCGATCCAAAAATCTGGATCGGCTTGGACCTGTTAGACCGGATTAAGTGGGTCTACAATGTATTTTTAATTAATATTTTAAGGGAAAAAAAATAAAAATAATTTCGGTCTTTCCGGCCCGGCCCGGAAAATTCCACTCCAAGATCGGATAGAACCGGAAACCAGAATTTAAAAAAATGGTGTACCGGGGACCGGACCGATATGTTTAGTTTTGGTTCCGGTTCGGTAAATTCCGGTCCCGGTCCATTTTTCCGGTCCAGACCGGATGTTGTCCACCCCTAGTTGAGGGAGTGTCATCACAATTATGACACTCATAGTTATGCCCATAAAGTTTTTTAAGATGAATAAATCAATTTTAAGGTGTGGTGTGTGTAGTTCATGCGAAAAATGGTCGGTCCAAAGTAAGACCATTATTTGGTGAATTGATATACACTTCGGGTAATAAATATGTGACGATTATTTGGTTTTCATGTGATTACTAAGTCAGCCCAAATGAAGACTTAGTATTCGACATGAGTTTTTCGTCAATATTTGATTACAATTATTGAAGCCCTAGTTAATATTTATGTCTAACGAGTAACGACTAAATATTAATTTTACAAAGACATAATTGTTTGAATTTATTCAGGATATAGAATATTGTTTTGTTCAGTTAGTTACACACACATTTATGGTCGTTATTATATCTGTTATATTCATTACATTTTTCATTCGGATGAAATCATTTATTAAATGAATGGTAATTTGGTCGTGATAATTTTAGCTTGGCATTGAGAATGTATAACCCTACAATTCATAAGGATTAAGGTGTCGCATGGACACACGTTGCTTTGTTGATTAATTATCTAAGGTAACATTAAGGAAATGTTTAAGGGCATTATTTCAGTTAATTAAGGAGCTAATTAAGAAGTTGCAAAAGTCAAATCTCAAAAAAGTAATAACAAACATAAGGTTAGACTTTTTAGTCGTTAGTTTGTTAAGAGTTTTGACACATAAGAAAAATCTAGAGCCATTTTTAACGCCTTGCGTGTCGGTAAGGGTACACTTCTCATTTTGGGTTTGTCTAAGGTTGAAATTATTATATATCGAATCATGTTTAGTGGATAGATTTGTTTTCACAATGGAAAATGAGATGGCGACACCCGGTGTTATTCAAATTGAGCGACACCCGGGGTAATATTGTAATTTATTTGTGTATTTCGTTTTACCTCCATTAAAATCCAAATTTTAAACTAATTAGTGTTAAAGGGCAATTTAGGTATTTGACATTAATTAACCAAATCCAACAATGATGAGCGATTTTTGGCATGCGATTTTCGTGGAACGAACTGTGAAAGAATATACTCCGTATTCATCATCAGTGATCATTGTTGAAAGAGTTGTTGAGTAAGTCTTGCTTAAAACGGGTCGGATTTTAAGACGGGTCGTTGTGTGAGAGAAAATGGGTAGAGGGGACAAGGGTAGGACCCTCCATGTGCTTCTCCACTCACTCTAAATGGGTATTTTGTGAGAGAATATGGTATCCGTCTTATTAATAAGACGGATACCTTGGTCTGAAATAAGAATTGGGGTTGTTGAAAAATTATAACACACTTTTCCCATTTGTTATTTGTGAATACATCTTCCAATTTGTCAATACATTTTTCCAGATGTGAATTAATACATGGTAAATTCAATGAAAAATTCATCTTTTGTGTGTACAATTCAACTTTGAACATACCTTAACAATTATGAATCCAGTAGAGGAAATTTGTCGTTTCACATTTGACAATAGAATTATCTCTTTTATTTTTGTTAATTGGTAAACGTATGATTTGATGATGAAGATAAAGTGTCATAATTTTGATGTATAATACTCCGTATATATTAGAGCCGTTGTGATATGCACTGATGTATAATATTTGATATAGTTTTAATTAGTATTTTTTATTATATTTTATTTTCTTAATATAATAGATTGTGAATCACGGTTTTATCCTTATGATATTGGCACAAAAACGAAAATCAATTTTTTATTTTTTTTCTATTATTTTATTCGGGTGTTACCGAAACTCGGTAACACCCGGTGTTGCCCTAGCGCTTCCCTTTTTCAATCCATATCTAATAAATAATATGGAGTACTCTGTATTCTATTTTGAATAAAACAAATCTATAAATCCATCGATAACCAATAATTTAATGGGAAGTGTTAGGACGATACCGAATGATACCAATTTAAATAAATGAGTTATTTGTATTGGAAAATCTAACTCTAACTCGAACAAAATAATTTTTTATGCGTTCATATCAATCCAATCACTTATAAATTGATTACAATGTTATAGGTTTATTACTAATCCAATGATTTCGCGTCCGATTTTCGAGTTCGGATCAAATTATCGTCTCTTATAATTTGTTTAAAAAGTTGATTAGTGAGAACGCACGAGTACCCATTACACAAGTACATAACCATACGAAAATAATTAAATGCCAAATTGACATCATTCTATAATCATGCTTACGCAACATAATATAATCAATAAACCCACTATTTTGTACTGTTGGATTTGATCTACAACAGTGAAATAAAAATGAGGCATACACCACGAAGTAGATCATCTTATACAATAATTTATAAGCGAAACGGATACCGGGAGTAGTTAAAAGTCGAAAATATAAGCTAAACTAAAATAAAAATATACTCCGTATATATCAATTTGATAAAAACTCAAATAAGACCATTGTATAATGTAGACTGTTGTATGTACAACTGTCTTATCATCATACAACCATTCAACGATTTTACATAAGACCAAGTGATTCATTTTAAATTCTTTGATTTGATTGTATTTCATATGAAGGTCTTGAATCGACTCGTAAGTGAGAATTGAAGCAATTTTAGGACACATTATAATATAGTATTCGTTTTAATGATAAAACGGATTCAAATAGGTATCATATGATAAGGGTACATGTAGCTGTCTAGGTTATAGCAAAAGTTTAATGACTTAACCTGATGATAACTCTTTGTGCTTGAAGTGTGGATGCGACTGCAGGCTGGCTGGAGCTAATATTTCACTTTAGAATTGTTTTTTTTTTGTCTAAACCATCCGGTAATCCGAACCACATTGGGCCGACTAATCCGGATTTCGGGGTGTGTCCAAGGATTACGGTATTTAAACCCCTCCCAATCGCAGTTGTAGGAGATCGATCCGCAGACCTCCCTACCAAGCGCAGCCCCATGCTACCACTGCGCCAACCAACCAATTGTAGGGGGTGGGAATCGAATCCGTGACCTTTTGGTAAAGTGGCTCTAATACAATATCAAGAAACCATCTCAACAAAAAGCTTAAGCCGATGATTGGAGTATCAAGATCGATTTTTATATATATACTCTAACAGAATACGATGAGGTTTTACGAACCATTATAAGTTATAACAGATATTGTCGTTTTAAGCAAGACTTGCCGATTTTAGGAAAATCAAAAGTAACATCATAAGGGGGGTTTTGTGTTATGATGACAGTCAAAACGAGTAGGGTGAAAAAGAGGAAGAGTTAAGTCATAGATATGCTTTGAGAAGAAATTCAATTATGAAAGTGAAAGTTTCTTAAAGCTTTGAATATTCTTTGTTACTTCTTTCAAGTAATCTTATACTTCTCCCTTTTTATACATGCATCAACATGTTACACATTATTGTGTCACTATTTGCATGACCATGCATATATACTTACAAGTTTCATGCATGAAATTTGACTCATATACGGAAAATAAAATGGTGTCACCTTGTGGTAGACCTGGTAGCGAGATCGGTTTAAAGATATAATTTGAAGAAACAAACTACTCCCTTTATTCATTTCAATACTTATATGATGATGATGAAAATTTAAATGGCCGAATTGCAAGCTTGCATGCTTAGAATGCTAGTACATGTAATAAAATAAGTATGAAATGAATTGTTATGAAAATATGTACGAAATTAAAGAGTCATAATAGGCCATGGTCAACAATATATAAAGGGGTAAACCTGTAAAGAAAAACACACAAAGGGGTACATAGTGGTCTTTTAATAACTTAGAATGAAATCGAGAGAATTTGATACCATAAAATCGTCAAGTGAACTCTTGCTAATATCTTATCATATGACTCGATATGATATTATATTGCCTAATACGAGTAGGACGCAAGGTGTGCCCAAGACGAACTTTAACTACGAGGCCAAGGGTTTAAACCTTCAAGTCGTCACACATTATTGAGACCGATTTGAGATGGGCAATGATAATGTATTTACTACTCGTATTTCCTTGCTAACAGTATGCACATAACAACATAGTACAATACAAAGCACATTTATATACAATAATACAAGAGAAATAATAGGAATAGGAATATATTACATACCTAAACAATCTTATTATCACTTACAATAATGCGAAAAATTCGAGTCCTTGAGTGATTGAGTCGAACTCTATATTTGTTGAGGGGAATGAAGCCTGGTCCGAGATCAATCCTTCATATAAGAATGGTCTCGAACCAGACAGCATACCCCTCAACTATTTAGAACTTACATTAAAGAAATGAAGTACTTATACAGTTATACTTGTAGGCATACAATTGAAGAATGTGTGGATTTTGTTTTTTAATTTTGCCATGCAACATTTTCTCATGTTTCCCTTGTATATATACATACGTGTGATTGTCTGAACATGTACTAAGATTTTCATTTTGTGGGTCATGATTTAGGGGACAAAGGGGCAAATTCAACTTTTTGATAAACTAGATACACGTTGTAACTTTTTTTTTTTTTTTTTTTTTTTCTTGCTTATATAAAATCGTTTTACCTTATTATCGGAATTTTTTGGTTAATGAGCAAAATAATTAGGTAATAAGCGTTCATTTGAAACTATTTGGGTCCACAGTGTCCACGTCATCACTTTTTATTTTTTTCCAATTTTTATAGAAACCGCTAAGAAACTTAGCGGCTTCACTTAGTTTTTTTTTTTTTTATATATAAAAGGCAAAACCGCTAGGAATCTTAGCGGCTTATCATATCAGTACGGTCATTTTGTAGGGTAGCTAATAGGAAAAGTTGAAATTGTTGGAAACTTTGTAATAAGCCGTTGAAGTTCTCAGCGGCCTTGCTCTTCAATTTTTTTATTTTTTTTAAATAAAACAGATACAAATATTTGGACGATGACATTTTGTAAAGCCGCTAAGTTTTTTAGCGGTTTCATATAAAAATTAGAAAAAAATAAAAAGTGATGACGTGGACACTATAGACCCAAAAAGTTTCAAGTGAACCCTTATTATCTAATTATTTTGCTAATTAACACTCATTAACCAAAAAATTCTTATTATCGACCAGGATCCAGTATTTTATAATTCATCGCTTATAGATGCATCATAGTGTTACTTTTTCGACTGAAAGAGAATTCATATGTCAAGAATTTCGACTTGTAGATTAAACAGCGAATTAAGTTGATCCGATCATTACGAGTTGATCTTCCTAGTTTCACTACTACAAAACGCGTTATAGAGCAGTACAATAGTACATACATCACTTAATAAACATCAGATGTTATCCTGAGGTATGAACTTTAGACATCAGACTAATTATTAATCAAAGAAGACTGTTTTAATTTGGTTATGATTTTATGACTAATTTGCTAAAAAAAAGTGGAGAAATTATACCATAAATAACAAAACCTAATAATTTCCAACACCTTACTTTATGCTTTATATCTATCTTTTTCTTTATAGCTTTTCATTATTGGAGTTTACCATAATTAACCTAGACAAAGTTAAAATGAATACTTATGCTGTGTCACTTCATATTTTACACTACATTTTGCAAAAAAATAAATAAAAAAATGTTAAAGAATATGACTTTAATTCACTGACAATTAATCAGAAACTCAAAACCAAATCTTCATCATGCAGATATTAGTACTCCCAAATCATTGAGTTGTATAACTCAGCCACTCTTTAAGGCTTTTCTTGCCTTATCAAACAAAGTAGATCTCATTTTGACTAGACCTAGCAAACGGGTCCATTAGGTCAGGTTCGAGCCAGTTCATTTTCCGGGTTGCAAGAATTCAGGCATCAGATCAGATTGTCGAGTCATTTCGAATTCAGGTCATTTTTTGAGTTTTATCATTATCAAGTTCTTTAGGAATATTAGTTAGCTTGCAACAATAAACATTCGGGTCAGGTCACTTCGATAACGGTTCATGATCCGGTCCTCAGTTCGGATCTCGGGTCGTGTTATTCAAGCCTAGTCTACTTAAGACGAGATGATTTGGACACGTTTCACAGTAATAACCGTTATAACAGTCTTAAACGAGAATTTGTATAAATAGTTTCAGTCTTCAATTCCTAAAGAAGCTGAATTCAGTACAGTATAACTTTGAACTTACTGACCATAACGAAAACTTGCATAATAACTTAAGAAATCGAGTTACAAGAGATTTACATTTTTCACAACACACCAAACACTTGAAAGAGATGTCACACACAGATGTTAAATAACACATTTTCATTACAAATTCACAAACAAGATAAATAAATAAATTTAAACTTCAACAAAATCGTCACACCGATGCTAGTTCTTAAGTTAAAGTAGCAGATCATTCACCAAATTAATTACCAGTATGGTAGTAGCTCAAGACATGACAGATATCTCCATGTTCTTCTCTCCATTCACTGACGGTAAGAGTCTTGCATTGATTGGTTCTTGTTCTCGTTCATGTTCCTCGTCATCTTCATATGTACTAACAGTAAAAGTATTAAAGCTAGAACCGGAGTTGGAATCAGAGGTGCTAGGATCCTCCTTTAGAGTTGCAAGACTATGGCGATTTGCTTTGCTCGTTCTCTTCTTTGATAAACCGACAGCATCACTGCAACTCTTCCTTCTTCCAAGCTTTGGTGATTTTGCACGTGTTGGAGGCGACTGCCACCAACAATTGACATTAGAAATCCTCATGCCATTCAGTTACTCAGACGTATCCACGGATGTCATGCATGTATCCGAGTGTTAAGACTCGACCTGACTCTAACTTTTTAATCAACGAGTCTAGGAGACTTTATCGTAGAACAAAGATGGGGTTGCAGAAACACGTCTTCTAACACAAACTTGATTTATTTAGTGACAACTGAATTAGTCATATGTTCATCAAATATCGAATAAAATGATTCAGAGAATATATTCTGCAACTTTTGTCAAGCGGCTCCCCCTCGTTTACTCTTCAAAATGAGTAGTCCAATTTATCATCTTGGAGATAGGTAGAGTCCTAGAAGTGAAGACTGAAGAGTCGAAGTAATATAGCCCATGACATACGGTTTCTAATTTTCTATGGCGAATCAAATCAAGCATGTGAATAACAAGTGACCAGAATCAAGTGTTGTGAGATACCTTCTTAAGCTCATGCTTTGCAGGCTGTTCATGATAGAAACTCGGCATTGGGCTGGCCTTGAATATCATGCTCCTTCTTAGTTGCTTTATGGCTGCTTCTATCTCTTCCTGGATATACAACAGGCAATGAGCAAAAAGATAAAAAAAACGACAGAACTTTAGCATTCTAGTGCTATGTTGCTCGGACTCTTCAATATTACCTCACGTACCCCTATCGGATACTGGACACTCGGGCATAGGTAGGACACTTGAGACATTTTATTTTAGAACAAAAACATGCCAAATCCGACACTTGGAAACCTGCATGTGTCGGATACTTCTAAGTTCTAACGAGTCCGAGTAACATAGTTCAGTTCTAGTGTTTACTTAAGATACTTGGCACTGCTGATGCCTACAATCCTACATTCCTTGGAAGGGAAGTTTCTTTTATTCTTTTCCCGATGGCCTAACCGTCAAAGTTTGGGGGCCCAGATCCGGGTCATGCCAAGAGAGTAAGTAAGGTTCATGTGAAGCTCAGAGACCATTTTACGCAAAGAGATTGCTGGTAAGTGGTAAGAAAAAGTACCAGAAGACACCAAAGAAACACCATACCTTTGTCCTAGCTTCACTTTGAAGTTTCTCAGCCTCCAGAGCTTGTTGTTTCTCCTCTAGTTTAGAGTAAAACTGAAAAATGAGCATACGCCACGTGAGTAAAAGTTACTATTTCGCTCTGCTTTTACTGCAAAGATTTAATGTTACAGTCTTTCTAGGATATTAATTTGACATCTGATGTAGCAAGTGAGATACTGGTTTGAGAGGGAGGAAGAACTTTTTTTTTTTAGATACTCGTTTCACGAAAATATATAGAAAAAACCCAAATACTTGTGTAAGGTGGTTTTACGCAAATTTATTGTAGATCGGGATATTTTAGTAACCACTTTTACCCACTAATAGGGTTGTGTCTGGATCCGTTTTATAACTATATTAGTGTAGAACCGCCTTACACAAGACTAACTCATAAAAAAATATCTAGAAGCAAATAAGGTGAGCAAAGAGTACTAAAGTACCTCCTTCCGCTTTTCTGCACGTTCCATGGATTTAAAAACAGGAGCTGATGCAACAGTCTTCGACCTAGAAGCCCTCACTGGAGGTGAAGCGCTATTCATGGTTAAGGTCACCCTTTTCCATCAACAAAACATGACCAGAATATATGAAACCATAAGTTGCACAAAGACAAAGATACATGAAAAATATATACATCAATAAAATCATGTTGCTTAAAGTCTTAGGATACTCAGAAGCCACGGAGCTTGACTCTTCCTCATCAGAATGCTTTTTGTTTGCAGAATGCCTTGGTTTCCTTGTCAGATTTTGCTGCAAAGACATAACAAATATAAAAATGTTGATACACAATACCATACCCGAGTCGGCCAAGTGCCTTAATGGCTCCCGCCTATGGAAGGGTAAGGGGGAAGGCACAACCATAGAAGAAATGTATTAAATGACTCCTACTTCACGATAAAAATAAGCGCAACAAATTCATCGGGTCATATTGCTCTACTCCGCATATTTAGACGAATAGAATGGTAAACTATCCATGTCATTGGATGACTAAAAGTTTTATCTTTCATCTCATCAGCGAGGTAAGAGTTAGTTGCTGATAGGCTTACCTGATATCTCTTGCCACTGCTGGGTGCCAGGGTTGTCTTTGATTTTTGTGATGACTTTTTCACAACAGTTTCAATCTCTAGAGGTCGAGCTGATGCTCGCTTTTCAGTTGCCAAAGAAAATGGTTGTGGAATAGTGCAGCTTAAACGGCCTTTTGGGCTAAAGGTTTTTGAAGCGGATTTTGGTGAGACTTTCCCCCTTGTTTCACCCTCTTTTTTTATGCTTAAAAGTTTAGTCTTCTCCTGCAGATGATCATTTGCAACATTTACTCTAAGACAGCTTTGCTCCTCACCATTCTCAGCCTGGGAAGCTTCAGAAACCTTTACCGCATTTTCTAAGGTGCATTCCTTCACATCATTATTTTCAGGTAGTGCAACCACCTTTGGATGCTCAAGCGAATCCATGCCGTCACTACTAACTGGGGATACGCCATAGGAGCACGTTACGACATCATCAGGCTCTTTATCTGTACAACATTCTCTAACCTCCATTCCCATCGCACTGGAGAAGTACAAATAAGGCAATTTAGGAAACATTACACATTCTGTTTTGAATTTGTCACAAATTCCAAAAAAGTTGTCTTAACAAAACAAATTACATATAAGCATTTGCTTGAACATATTATTAGTAAACAACAAACACTACAAAGAACATTCGAGTTAAACGTATTTTTTAACAGGCTCTTCATATTATTAAATGGCTTATATTGTCAAATTTGGATCACACCATTATCACTGGAGGCTCAAAAAATATTTACGCAGTTTCTCATGATTTACATAAACACATTGCGCCTTAACAGCCTTTTTTCAGATGAGCAGTTGTTAGCCAGTGTTCATCTGAAACAAAAAAGACGATTTTTTTCTCCTCCTCTCAATTGATATTTTCACATTGTTACTTAATTACTACCTTCGTCCCAATCATTTGTTTACCTTGTATATTCCTTGTGAGGAGTATAAAGGTAAATATCTGATTGGGAGGGGGAGTATATCCCTATATTCATAACTCTCCTATTATGATTTTAGTAAGATGTTCTCTCGCACCCTTATTTTGAGACAAACGATCTCTATCTACAGCCCTACACCAAATTTCCTCCCAATAAACTGAAAACAGATATGGATTTTGCTTTAAGAAACTGCAAATTAGTGGTTAGCCCGAGATATATCATAGACACAGTAGATAACCATATATGGGGCTGACATAATTACGCAAACTGGGCCACGACCTAATTGTAAAGACTAAAAAATAAAGAACATAAGGATAAAAAATGAATTACTACAACACCGTTATCCAGCAAATGTCAACTAGCTTAGTTAATACGGAGTAGTTAGTAAAGTCATGAGCGGTGGTACTCATGACCTGCGTTCAAACCCATCAGCATCAAAATCGCCCTTGTTTCTCCCTTTACACCAAAAAAAAAATACATTATCCCAAGTCTCCTACCAATGGTGAAGGACTGGGCCATGGGGAGGGGATGAAGGGCTGATGTACGCATCTTAAGCCTGGGTTAACAACAGAGAGAGGTAGTATACACAAGTAAAATAAGACACAAAGATCGCGTTGTGCCTAGCATGAAAGATTTTACAGCTAGACAGATTGAAAATCACAAGGAAATGAATCTAATGTTCATCACTGTGCTTTATCAGTAAAGGGAGGATAATGTACTAAGCACAGTATTTAAAGTTTTAAACTGTTGAAACTTCCAATTAGTTCCTTCATTAGCGATCATTTAAGGTTTATAAACTTCTGACTGACCTTTTCAACCATCCAGGCACCCACTTACAGAAGGGATACTAAAGGCAATGAAGCCAGATACTCGAAACAGTAAGATTATTATTACTGCCACCATGGTGTGTACCGAGACATCTGTAGCCTTAATCCTAAATCAGTCTAAAACTGATAAACATACTCATTTCACACCTAAATTCATTTCTAACAACAACCAGTATCACTATTGGCAATTTGCCATCCCCATGGTTTAGGAAAACCATGGCTAGCCATCAATATGCACACCGCCTTACTCCTCCTTCATTCAAATAAAAACAGCATATACTAATTCCATTTTCAGAATTACCTCTACCAATTTCATCTCAAAAGATAACAAATTTATTACTGCCACCATGGTCTGTGGCCTTAATCCTAACTCAGTCTAAAACAGAACAACATACTAATTTCACCACTAAATTCACCCCTACCAACAACCACTATCACTATTGCCATTGACACGGTCTAGGCATACAATGGCTAGCCATTAGGATGTACGCCGCCTTACCCTTTATCCATTCAAGTAACCACAACATGCTAATTCCATTATTAGACTTACTCCTACCAATTTCATTCAAAAGATTAAACATTTACTCTATAAGATTTCGTAGTAGGCAAATTAGGCCGAAGTTATACTAAAAAGATGAATGTATCAACAACACTACTCCAAAATACCCACTATTTACTCCCTCCATCCCGATCATTTGTTTACCTTTTTTACTGTCTGTGAGACGGAGATTGAACAAATGATTGAGACGGAGATTGTACTAAACAAAAAAAGTCCCAGCTTTCCATAAGTAGAGCATGCAAATTACAAATTTCTTCTAAAATCCATAAACACCATACAAAATATGACAACTTTTGAATTCAATCAACATAAACAACAATTCAAAAAACTAAATCATACCCAGAAAACCCAATTCACCAAAAATCAAAAGGGTACTCTTAGATTAACATTTCACAATCACATAACCCAAAAATTCATCATCATCAACAACAACAAAAACAACAATTTAAGCTATAAATTAAACTACATTAACAAAAAAATCAAATAAAATGTGAGAGATTACATACATAAAGAATGTGGATTGATCAAAATCTTAAGAATTAATCTTAATTATACAAAGGTTTTGTGATTAAGAAAATGTAATTATGTAAGTGATGCTTATGTTGTGTTGAGTACTTGTGTTTGGTAAGGTTTTACAATAAATGGAGTGGTTAATATATATGTGATGTTTTAACGCCGTTACTTGACGGCGTATCTTTATTTTTTGAAAAAAAAAAATAATAAATATTTTTTTGAAATATTTAACCCACCATAAATGGAACATTGGAACCTTGTTGAAGTAGGAACCTACCTTTGTTGGTAGAGTTGGTCTTGCTTAAGACGGGTCGAATATTGAAACGGGTAGTTACACTCACAAAACAAATAGAGGGGACAAGGTGGGGACACCCCCATGTGCCTCCCACTATCCTCCAAATGGGCATTTTGTCTCACAAAATGGTATCCGTCTACAATTTCAGACGGATACTGCCGGTCTTAAGTAAGAATTTGTGTTGTTGGTAAAGGAAAAATTTGCCTTTTTGGTAAATTGTCTTTTGGAAATTCTTTGCTATAGTGGTTTCTTGATGTAGCTATGTACTCTGGATTGTAATCTATGAAGAAAAAGATTGGAGGATGAAAATGTAAATTAGAAGAAAGAAAACGAGTTTTATGTTATCGGATGTCACTCTTTTATGTGTACAATATAAGGTTTGTAATCAAGTAATTTGGTCGGTGATGTGTCGTGTTAAAGCAGACCGAGTCATCTTGCTTGGGCATAGATTGTGCCGCATTAATAATGGGTTGGGTCATTGTCGGGTCAGGTATCTACCGGGAGATAAATCGAGTCTGGACGATCATCATCATTAGTTCAGATTATCAGCATATACTTTATCTATATTTTTGAGTTTGGACCAGTAAATTATTGTTAGGAGCATTTATTTTATAGTTTTAATTAAAACAATTAAGAAAAATGTCAATGTGATCTTATTTAAAACACTATTATGGATGGGCTTGAAGAAGCGGCGCGGAGGGGTGTTCTTAAGGTGGAGGTCGAGAGTGATTGTCTTCTCGTCATCGAAGCTATCAAACATCACAAAAAAGGAAGGAGCATGTTTCATTTGTTAATTGATGACATTCTTGCGTTTAGTAGTAATTTCCTTTCAGTTATTTGGTTACATGTAGGTCGTATTAACAATTGTGTAGCGCATGAACTCGCTCATTTTGTTCCACGTATTCCTGGCAAAGTCGTTTGGGAGGATTCTTTACCCCCTTCGGCGAATGTTGCTGTAAACTTTGATCGTTTATTATTTGAGTAATGCCTTCGGGCTTTCCCTTCAAAAAAAAAAAAAACACTATTAAGCTAATCCCCCTACTACTAAGAGAATAAAAATTCTCTTAGTTTTCCCTCCAAAAAGCATCTAGCTAAATAAGGTAATAAATAAAATTTTCTTTCATTACATTATTATCTTTTCAATTAATATATTCTTATAAATAAATACTAATTTTTTAAATAAATTCATAATTATGATTTTTTCATTAAATAAAATAATTGATATTAAGTTATAAAGTAGGAGTATAAGTTGCTAAATTTTTCAGTAATGCAATAATTATTACTGTAGAGAATAACTTGACACATGCTTACTATTAACTTCGTGACAAAAAAACATTCACTAAAAAAAATTCACAACTTAAATAAAATTTTTTATTAGTTTTCCATTTCAATTTTTTTGTTTCATATCAAAATACAATGGAGTGAACTGATGAATATTAATGAGGTGCAATTTTTAAAAGTATAAATCATCCTATATACTAAGAGAATACAACTTTTCTAAAGTTTTCCCTCCAAAGTGCTCAAACGGAAACAAATTAGATTTTCATTTTATTAAACTTATTTTCCATTTAAAATAATATATACATAAAAACGGTATCTCCTATTATTAACTTCGTGACGAAAAAAGTTTTTTGTAAAAAATTTGTAGTTAAAATATTTTCATAAAAAAACACAATTCATGGAATTATTCAATTCTTTTGATTAATTTTAATATTAGTTATTTTTTATAAAAATTCGCGAGATATAAATCTAAAATCTATAACTAATACACTAAAAATTAAAAAGCCTATATTTACCGCGCATTTGCGCGGGATCTACACTAGTGTGTTATCAAATTATTAATAGGCTTAAGTTAATATCGGGCCACATGTCATCTCAGGTCGATTAATAACATACGTGATTATTATCGATTAACGGCTTAACCTCGAGCCAAGTCAACTTCAGCTCACCATATTTTCTTGTTCTATTTATCAGATTGGTTTGAATGGTCGGGATCTGTCAGTTCGATTTCGATTCATCATATCCTTTAGTTCTACCAAGCTGAGTATTTGATGATTTCAGTTGGATCAACTTTCGTCAGCTCTATCTATACATATACTTTCTTTTTTGGTATTGACCAGGAGTATCTCTACCAATAATTGAGACAATCTGGCCACTTATTTAAGAGATAAGAGCTCTTACCACTCACATCAGCCAACTTTGGTATCTATACAGATACTTTGACAACAACAACAACAACAACAACAACAACAACAACAACAACAACAACATTATCTTAGTAGTGCCTCAATCGCTCCCACAAATCATAGGGTAAGAGAGTATCGGATGTACGCAATCTTACCCTTTATATTAGCAACACAAAGAGTATGTTTCCGAATCTATACAAACTTTGACCTCGAAAAAAAAAGCAAGAAAAGCAACGGATAATAAATAGTGTAAAGAACCCTAATCATCAAAATTATTAGCAAAAACCCCGTTGGAATGAAATAATCCATTAAACTAGCCAGTAAGCTTAATGCTCTTTTACATACTTTGAAAACAACTAACAACATTATCTCAGTAGTGACTGGCCTCAATCGCTCCCGCAAATTGCAGGGTAAGAAAGGGTCGGATGTACGAAGTCTTACCCTTATATTAGCAACATAAAAAGACCGTTTCTGAATCTATACATACTTTGACCTCGAAAATAAAACAATTATAAAAAACTAAACACAAAAGCATGAAGAGCAACGGGTAATAAATAGTGTAAAGAACCCTAATCATCAATTATTATCAAAAAAACCCCGTTAGAATGAAATAATCCGTTGAACTAGCCAGTAAGCTTAATGCTCATTTACCTACTACTATACTATAGGAATCAAACACTTATTATTATTGATCAATCATTGTTTTAGGTGTATGTGTATGTGTATCATATCACTGATTATTCTTGCTTAACCCTTTTGATAAAGCCCTAACACCCTTTCATTACTTTATTAATTATTCCACCTCCTCTCAATTTGTCAATTTGTGTGATTTTTAAGTAATTGATGCTAAGGATAATGTTGTTTTCTTATGTAGGTTCTTATTCTATAAGACACAAATTAAATTAAAATAAATTATTATTCAAAAAGAAGAAGTAGCAATTTATCGTGGATACTATCAATCATAATCATTAGTGAGATTTTTATGGATTTATTATTATTTATTTATCTAATTATTAAGTACGTTGGTGGAGTGATGTTGTGTTGGTTGAGAGCTTCCTAAAAAAGGTTAATTGGCCAAAACTATAGCTTAGCTTTCTATCTCAAAATGTCACAAAAGTCCGGTAACCATTGTTATCAGAATTCCGATTCAATTCTACAATTTTCACGATTTTATGATCCAAAAAGGCTTGATTGATCTCGATCGCACGATTCTATTCATCTGAAAATTTCTAGAGATAATCATAATACAATCTTACGATCCTTTCTATTGAAAAAAAGTTAAAATTTTTATTAGTTATTAATATCTTATGGATAAATATTGATGAATAAGTGTGTTGATCTTAAATATATGCGCTTACCAAATAAAAAAAACTATATATATTTAGTAATCCTAACTATCGATTCAATTTTATCCCCCTCATCTATCTAAAGTAATACAGAATATGTCTTAGCTTAGTGGTTCATTAAGCTGCATTCGAGGTATAGTGGATATTAGGTCCTAGGTTCGAATCCCACTTCATTTATTGTAAATGGTAATTAATGTCATTGCAACTCATTGACACCAAAAAAAAAAATCCGAAGTAATCCTAACAACACTGTCGGGAACAATTAGAATAACATATAGTATTAATTACTCCCTTAGTTCCGGTCATTTGTTGTCCTTTGGTTTTGGCACAAAGACCAAGGAAATGGGAGGGGGGCAATTACTAAATGACAAGTGGAATAAATTGAGTGTGAATGATCAAATTATTAAATTCATTCTTAAAATAGAAAGGACAGCAAATGACTGGGACACCCCAAAATAGAAAAGGACAACAAATGACCGGGACAGAGGAGTATTTGCAATGAAAGAGTATGGTTTAAGAGTTAAAAACCTCCATATATAATAAGTACCATAAGGCAAGGAAGTAAATCAAATTGATTTGCCTAGTCATAACATTAACAATCAAGGGTGTAATTTGAGCTATAATTGGATTATGACTTGGTTTTGAGTGGGATAATTAAACTTGAGTGGAGTGCAAGAAAGGGTTGTAATTTGTATTAAAATACTTAAAAGGAAATAAAGGAACTAAAGAGACCCATTTCTTTATATAGGACCTTCTTGGATTTACTATGAAAGTATGAAACTCACTTATTAGTTATTAGGCAAGAGCTTTAGGACTTGGGTAAGTCACCTTTCTATTATTGTGAAGTTAAGACACGTAAAGAAATCCAATGTACGTGGTTTTGTCAAACAAATAAGTGTGCACTTCTTAGAAATACTGAATCACTAGTTTTATACCCGTACAAAAAATGCACGGGTTATAATAGCAGGAGTTATCATTAAATACGTGAACATATAATTGAACGTGATTAATTATTTAATATCATGACAATATAAATAATCCATATATGAAGATTCGAATATTTGATAAATATTATATTTGAATATCAGGTAATAAACAACCGTGTTTTATTATAATTATATTAAAGGTATTTGACATGTTAGACCCGTTGAATGTATGTAAATTGCAACATTTTATGTAAATTGTGACATTTTAACTTATATTTTAACATAAGTAATTAAAATATGAATAGGAGAATATGAGTTGAGTTGAGGGGAGAGGGTAATTAAATAGAATAGGAAACATGGAGGGACTCATATGTAGAGACTCAACAGCCAATCAGAAACCAAGAAAAAACTTGGCTTTTATACTATGTAGATTACTCGTATAGTCGTATTATACAGTTTTATCGGTTTTCAAATATACATATACCCTTAAAGCAGATATTAAAGACACTTAAAAAAATTTTGATAAAGAGAAAAGTTCATTGAACATTAAAATCTCTCTTTTCAATTAATTTTTCATTGAGATATTTATTATTGTCATATTTCTTTTTAAATAAATGTCTTTCACGTGTGTCCTAAGAACACATATTAAAAAAACATGTGTATTATAGAGTTAATTAAGTGACCATTGATTACGATAACAGATTGTTAATTTTGTGTCTTATCTAGTTATCTATGTGATATAGTTTTAATTCAAAGAACTCTTAATTTAGTAGTTAAAATGAATGTTTTATGAACAAATATGTTACAAGTTTTGGAAATTGTTTTATGATTTTGGTCCTAATCTCCTAGTACCATAAAAACAATGAAAATTGTATATATATTTTGATGTTGTGTCGAGAAAATGACATAAAACCTAGAGCTTTCAATTCTACTTTATGACCTAATGGAATTCCATTATCTCAAGTAAAAAGAGACAAGGCGGTTGAGGAAAAAAATAATGACATTCGATTAGAGAAAAGGGAACAAATTAAAGTAAAAGTTGTGTTTAATATAATACTAATTTAATTTCCACCTTTTTAATTTAGCCGTTATGAATAGCTTAGTTCAATAATTCAACTAATAATATACTCATATATACATAGCATTTCGAAGTAGCTAGGAGAATTCTAGATGGAGTATTCATTTAGCTTTCCAATTAATAGATCGTTAAGTGGTTTGTATGTATGTTACTATGTTAGTATACTAACATAGTATATCAATTCTATTTAGTTCAATTTTGTTTAACTTTAGTTAGTTCGGTTCAGTTTATCTCTTCATAAAACTAACTCTACTTAAGCTGTATTACTCCGTAATATTCAGTTCACCTCATTTCTATTCAGTTCATTTCATTTCAATTCAGCTCGACTACATTTCATTAAGTTCAGCTTGTTTCGGCCGAGAAAAACAGGGATTATATCACGTATTATGCGAGATAACTCAATAATATAGATGGATAACAAATTTTCAAGCTACACCACTGCTTTAGCTTATAACCATTTTCATTGAATGAAACTATCTCGATATTACTCACTACATATCTCAACTGATTCTTTATTTACGTTTTTATTTATTGATAAAAATTGAGAATTTATTGAATTAAACGTAAAAAATCAGTTGAAACGGAAAAAAGTAATATATAAATCCTCTATGCATTAAATGTTGATACACTAAAATGTCCTTGTAGACTGTAGTATCATACAAACTTAGTATCTCAATCATTTGATAAATGGAAGTAGCTAGGAAACAAAGAATGAAGGGCACCCTAGTATTTTATGCACGTGTGACGTAGAAGTATTAATCATAGTTGAAAGCAATTGTAATAATTATTAGCACAAACCGCCCATATCTTTTAGCTTAAAGGATTCTTATATACATTAATAAGTGGTATGATATTTTACCCGTCTTAAATTTAATTAAGACAGATGGTGTTGTCTTAAATGAGCATTTGTAATATAAAATATAGATAGATATGGAATATGAGTTGTCTTAGCTTGTTTGGTAGGATGCTAATTAGACTTGTTATACAATGCTTAATGACTTAATGTTAGGATGTTAGGGAAGTTCATAAAAAATGGAATAAATAAATACATTTTTAAATTGGAAGAATGTCAATTACGCCCTTCTTGTTTGTTGGTATTATTGTTTTTGCACCTACTTCTTCACTTTAGGTTTGTCCTTGGACTCTTCCGTGTTTTCAATGACCACAAAATCTCATTATAGACGTAGATATCCGTCTATAACTAAAGACGGATCAAATACAATACCACATTCCTAATATAACAAGCAACAAGTAGGGTGGTGAGGGCCAAAAATGTCACAACTTTCAAGCTATTTAACCCGTCTTTAACTATAGACGGATATATCTGTCTATAGCATCCATATCTGTCTATAGCAAGACTAGTTGTTCAATGACGGCTTTATGAACGAGAATAAAATAGAGAAATGGGAGTTTAGAAGTTGAATTGTCGGAATTTGTTTCAAGATGATTCAGTATTCTTTCCCATTCACTGAAATCCTACCACTAAGGTCCTGTTTGGCACGATATTTCACGTAGTTTATTTGACCAAAGTAGCTTATTTGACCAAAATTTCAGCTACCTGATTTTTTTGCAAGTGTTTGGCAAGTAGCTTATTTGGTCAAATAAGGTACCTGAAATGAAATGCTACCTCGGGTAGCATTTGAGAAATCAGGTACCTGAAATGACTTATTTTCCATTTTGTACCCCTTTATTCTATAATATTAAATAATTTTCATATCCTTTTACGGCATTTTACCAAAATCGGCTACCATTTCGGCTAGTTTGCCAAACACATTTTTATATAATCAGTTACCTCATCAGCTCCTAATTTTCAGCTACCTTATCAGTTATCTTTTCAGGTTTTAGTTAGTTTTTCAGTTTTCAGCTACCTTTTCAGGTTTCGGCTACCTTTTCAGTTAGTTTTGCCAAACAGAGCTTATGTCTCCTTCGCGCACTAGAATTTGTCTCCTATAAATACCATGCAATGAACAACGGAAACCGATGTGAATATAGATAAAATATTCATCAATCTTTTTTTGTATTATTATTGATTTTGTATAGATTTTATGAAAGTCATCATCCCTATATTATTTTATTGTAGGTTTTATTGAGATTTTATGTATTTCATGAGCTTCTTGATTTTGCATATTTGTTATTGTATTACTCCGTATTATTTATGTCTTAGTTTCTTTATTTTACGCAAATCAGAATCTTATTATTGTTGCTTGAAAACTACGGAGTATTATTTAGATCATGATGCTTCTATTCTTTTGTAGAAAATTTCAACGTCCATTGACATAAAAGAAAAATAAATCATTACTACTACAGTACTACTTCACTATCATATATCGTAAGTTTCATTGACGTGTAGCACAACGTCGCCAGGGAGTTGAATCAAAGTGCTTAAGGCGTCACCTCAATGTAATTAACTCGAAACCCTGACAGTCGCATCTCTTTACTTGCATTGGTTTTAGTCGGAATTTACTGATTAGGATTAGGGCGAAAATAAACTGTATTCTCATATGTCCTCTTCGCTAAAGTTCAGATGATGTAATAAGTGTACGAGATCATAGCATCGATGAAAAGTGTATAACACGAAAAACTTCGAAAAGTCACAACACATGTGATTGTGTGACACACATAGTATATATCATATCAACATTATGATTAAGTTACTAAGAGATGCGGTCTTTTACTAAATTATTATATAAAGAGGCCACTTTTATTTTATCATTTTTGCCTATTCTTACCATGAATTAGCATAATATATTTTCTATACTTGCATATTTTTTAAAGTACAAAAATATCGCTCCTTCCTAAAATTTCATCTGAGCTTCGTCCCTACACAAAGTAACACAAAAGGAGCCAAAAAAAATTGTTCACAAAATATATGCCTTCTCTACGATCAACCTCATGATAATTATATACTTAGAAAAACTTTTTGAGCGATATTAGTAGTCCAAATTTTGTATCATCCCCACTAAACTAAAAGAATAAGAAAACTCTAATATTTTCCCGCCTAAATAAATATTCTATATTTGGGCTTCATTATATCCTATCTACAATTGGGCCAAACTGCTTAATTCCATATAATTTTATTCCATTTACACATTTATATGTCTACAACTGGGCCAATACTGATTAATTACATACAATAACTGTTGGTGTATTGGGGAGTATAGGAAGCAGAGTGGAGATTAGTTGTTTGTTTAGTTTATTAGTTGAAGGTTGATTAGTTGGAGTTTAGTTTGAAGGAATTAGTTTGTGTATTGATTTGTTGTGAATTTGTTGGGATACACTTGGTTACACTTAGGTTCATAGAAATGGAAGGGGAGGTCCTCTATTTATAGAGCTCCTCCTCCTTCTCATACATCCTAAGAACACTCTAGATTAGGACATTCTAGAGTAGCCTAGACACGGAACTCTCTAGAGTTCCTTACCACTTATACACACGTCTAGAAGGTTCTAGGTTGTTCTACATAAATCTAGAACATACATAACTCTTCTAGGTCCTTCTAGACTCTTCTAGACTCTTCTAGTTGTTTCTACATTATTCCAGGACATTCCGGATAAGTCTAAAATATTCCGGAAATTTCTAGAATACACTAAAAGTCTCATACTTCAACAATAACTAACCTACTACAAGATAAGAGCATTATTATATTGTTTTTACTTCTAATTAAAACGAAAAAATTGCGAATAAATTTTATTTTTTTACATTTTAATTTAATACTATCTATTTCTACTGTATACAACGTGAACATTTAAATTTTGGTTATTTTTTTGATTTAATATATACATAAGTATATTTATTACAACACAGATACACACAAAATAGTTTCAGCAATTGTATATATGGTAACAGTGTTGAACCTTCTTTTTTCTATCTCTTAATATAAAACATTATTAATATTAAGTTTTATTCTATACTAAAATTTCAAATGAAGTTAAAATAAGTTAAATATAATTAGATAATTGTTAAATGCTCTAATGCCCTATCTAAAAAACCGCGTGTGCGCGGGATTTATACTAGTACTTAAAAGAAATAAATTAAAGAAAAAAAAAATTTATACGGTGTATAATTTTGATAAGTATATACTTATCTTAGATGATGAATTTGTTGTCTTCTCCAATTCCTATATTCTACCTCTTAAGTTCTACTATTAGAGTATATGTTACAATATTTATAATGTTTCATCTACTTCA
Organism: Silene latifolia; assembly: GCF_048544455.1. Lineage (NCBI taxonomy): Eukaryota > Viridiplantae > Streptophyta > Magnoliopsida > Caryophyllales > Caryophyllaceae > Silene > Silene latifolia. The sequence goes on along the minus strand of NC_133535.1, from coordinate 157,574,418 downwards.
AATCAATAGCAGAATTCTCAGTATGCATGTAGATATAGATACTAATACTTCTACGTATTGTTTTTTCTTTTTACGGCAATTCTTGCTCATGGCTTAATGAGCTTAATAAACTTATAAAAAGGGAAAAAAAACTGAAGTTCGTGTTTCGAGGCCATGATCGTAACATTCGTAACAGTATAATACTCCCTCCATTCAACTTTTATCACCCCATTTCAATATAATACCCCTCACATATAATAGAGAAATGGGGTGATAATTGTTGAATGGAGGGAGTATGTGTTGATATGGTTCTAATCGACAAAGAGGTAAAACAACCAATTATCAAAGAGCAATGTTTATGCTTTTGTTGTATATATTCGGAGGTTGGGCTATACTAGGCCCGGCTACCATTAGAGTTGGCCATATTAGGATTAGGGTTTCATTAAGCTGGGAGTTATTATAAATACCCCACCATATCGATGAAACCGGACAACTATTATCAATACAATTCCTTTATGCAATCTCCCCTCTATAATCTTATCAGTATACTTCATACGAAGTACGAGTATATGTTGCTTGCTTTTATTTATTTATTTTTACGGTTTTGCTGATTATGAATGCCGTTGTTTATACATTTATTTGTTTTTTTTTATTAACTTATATCCTAATTCTCTTGCAGTCTTGCATATCATTGTTACTTACCAGCTATTATGCCTAGCCTAATCATATACGAATCTAAAATAGTCTTAATATATGTATTTGTCTTAACATTAAAACGGGCCATAACATTAACCCACTTAGTGGCCAAGTGAAGCCGCCGAGTTCTAAAACTTTTGTGCAATGAAACCCAAGTTTTATAAACCACTTAATATTTTTTATTAGTTGTATTTAATTAAGATAAATTAAATATTACAAACTTCAAAAAAAAAATTAAATATTGTTATTCAATTATGATAAAATTGATGCAAATTTTAGTTTAACTATAAATAAGAGCAACTCAATTAATTAAGTATTTGAATTTTCAGATCGCTCAAATTGAGCTTATGCATGCAAATATTAAGGAGTTTGTTGGTAACATCATGAAAAACGGTACCCATGACCTAGGAATTTAGGATCAATCCCTTAACATCAAAAGCATCCTTGTGATTCCCTTTAAAAAAGCCAATAGCAAAGAAAAGGAGAACATACAGAAACATCTTGATGTTGTTCTTTCACTTGATTAGCTTCCTTATCAGCATCCTTACCAGCATCCTTACCAGCATCAGGTTGAAATTCTTCATTCAGTTGATCGGAGTAAGCAAACTGCAGGGGTGTTATTCCACCCAAAAAATCACAAATGTTAAAAAATTAACTTTTAGTTTAACTATAAGTAAAACTCATTGAGAGTTTTACAGAAGAGCAACTCAATTAATTAAGTATTTGAATTTAAGATCGCTCAAATTGAGCTCATGCATGCAAATGTTAAGGAGTTTTTTGGTAACATCATGAAAAACGGTACCCATGACCTAGGAATTTAGGATCAGTCCCTTAAACATCAATAGCAAAGATGATTGTGGATCGTGGATCATATTACCGAGCATCTTTCTCTAAAACAATGCAATAATAGATTGTGGATCATATTACCAATTATTTTGACTTCTAAATCATACTTATTCGTAACAAATGGTTTTATGATAAGTCGATTCAACTCAATTAAAAATGTGTTAACAAGAGTTTTTTTAATGTCAGATCATCTTTTACATGCCCGACGCCATACATCAAGCAAAATAGTCTACCCAAAAAAACAATCAACCTCATGGTCGTGTTTTTTTTTTTTTTTTTTCTTTTTTGGTACGATTATATGGTGTTCTTTGAAGAGTGACAATTATTATGATAATGACAATGAAACCAATGAAACAACTGAAAAAAAGGTCTCAATTGACTTATTTCACACAATTCTTCTGGTCATGTCTTTTTTTTCTCTTTACTTTCTATATTCTAATATGCAATGATAGAGATGGAGTACTTGGGATCAGCAGAATTCTAAAACTACGAAATCAACTGCTTTCACACGGCGGAACGACATCCAAAGCAAGGACCCCAGCAGTTTGGAAGATATCACACGGTTTGACCGAAATATAGATATATATTCGTTATAAATGCTTTCAAAGCAATTAATTTATGATATTAATCGGCCGGACAAAAACAGATCAAAGGAAAGAGAAGGAGAACATACAAAAACATCTTGATGTTGTTCATTCCCTTGATTAGCTTACTTATCAGCTTCCTTACCAGCTTCCTCACCAGCATCCTTATCAGCATTCTTACCAGCAGCAGGTTGAAGTTCTTCAGTCACTTGATCGGAGTAAGCAAACTGCGAAATTAAGGGTGTTATTCCACACAAAAAATCACAAATGTTCCAATTTAAAAATAAAACATTAATGCGTACACAAAATGCGAAACAAAACTATACCAGGGTTAGCCGGAGCCGGAAAGGGTCGTCCTCCTCGTGAGAAGGGGAGACTAGAGCAGGGGCGGCTGTAGCAGGGGCGGCCGTAACAGGGGCGGCAAGGGTGGCCGGAGCAGGAAGGGGAAGAGCGGCGGCGAGATTCGGCGGCTCGGGAGCTGCATCAGTACGGTGCAGAACCCAAATCACCAACGATTTTAAGATGGACCTATAATGCAAAAGATTATAACTCTCCTCTAGAATACAACCTTAGATATGCTCATATACATACACCTCCGACATACCAGCTTATTTAATGATTCTAACTCAAACGAATTCCAAAAAAATATAGGTGTATACGATGAGGATTTAGAGTATATCAGGGTTAACCGGAGAGGGTCGTTCTCGTCGTGAGCAGGGGCGGCAAGAGCAACGTCTCGGGAGCTGCATCAGTACAGTCAAAATATATTTCCCACAATTTACTAAATGTTTGTCACGGATTATTAGTATTTTGCCACGAATATTGTTATTTTTATTAGTGTTTTATCACGATTATTGTTATTATTATTATTATTATTATCTTCAATTTTTTTAGTTAGAGCATCCACAACAACAAAACGTTTATGTTGTTTTTTGTGGATCATCAACCTCTCTCTTGGGGTAAGTAGCTTATTTGACCAAAATTTTAGGTACCTTATTTTTTTGTAAGCGTTTGACATGTAGCTTATTTAATCAAATAAGCTATCTGAAATGAAATGCTACCTAGAGTAGCATTTGAGATTTCAGGTACCTGATTTGGTTTGATTTTCCGTTTTTACCCTTTAAATCTGTACTATTAAATAATTATCATATCCTTTTACGTCATTTCATCAAAATCAGTTACCTTTTCAGTTTGTTTGCCAAACATTTTTTTTATATAACCAGCTACCTTATCAATTCCTAATTTTTAGCTATCTTATCAGTTATCTTTACAGGTTTCAGTTAACTTTTCAGTTTTCAGCTACCTTCTCAAGTTTCAGCTAGCTTTTCAGTTAGTTTTACCAAACAGAGCCTAATTGAATATAAGCGGAAAGTATGTTGTTCAAATGGTTATGTTCGAATCAATGTTACGGAGGAATAAATAAAAATTATGTAGACGTTGAATAATCTTGATTTATTAAATTTTATGTGTTGGTATTAAGGCCATGTTCTTTCCGGCTTAATTTCAGCTCAGATTAGTTTTGCTTAGCTCTATTCCACCCAATTCAGTCTATTCAGTCAATTCTGTTCAGCTTATTTCTTCATAAAATTTAATTTTAATCTAACTACATTCACTCCGGCTTAATTCCATCCAATTTAGTTCAATTCAGCCGGTTTCAGCCGAAAAGAACCGGCTCATGACCTAAGCTCAAATCTTGGAACACTCTCAATGTGAGAACTAATCTTATGACTCCTTTGGTGAAGAAAGAATACAGAGTAATAGGATAGTGAGAATTATGGGATTCGATACGTCTTATTTAAAGACCTAAGTTAAGGCGTCTCATAGCTCCCATTGCTTTTTGTCCGTATTTAAATCGTCTATGAGTGCATTTTAAATTAAAACGGTCATAAGCAAAAATTTGCGTATATTATTTAACTCCGGCTCGCCAATTTCGATTATACTTATTTGTTTTGTCTAAGGAATTCCAATTGCTGGCTACTAACTAGCACCAAATCACAAAAACGAGGCCTAAATTTGTGAAATAAAAGCTTACATGTATTGTACTACTGTAATTACAAAAGACATGTGCATATCGGGAAGCGCAGTCGTTCAACATGACAACAAACAGTGTGGCATCACCTCATTTCCCTTGCGTTTGGTGAAGCTAGGAAACTTCCTCAGACGAGCGTTGACTCAAGTTTGTGCCCTCAAACACGAACAACAAAGGCAGCCAACCTCTAAGCTACGCGTCCCACAGAGTATAACCACTGGAGCATCGTCAGGATAGAAATATTTACACGTTTTTTTCTCCCAAAATTTATCTTCATAGAAAGATTAGAAGCCACATCTTGGCACTGGCACTCATTGAGTTATTGCCCCACCAATTTTGTGCATTTGAACTCGTTGTCATTCTGTATGTTGCCTGAAAATGAGTTGCACTCGTATAAAAAATCTACTAATGATTACGGAGTAGTAATAACATGATCTAGGGAGACTAGGACATCTTAACTAGGTATATACCTACCACTCCAAGTGTCGTTGGTCCCGAAATTACATTCAGATTGAGGTACATCTACTTGAATCCAGAAAAGAAGTCTAGTATCCTTCTTATCCTTGCCGCTCGAGCGTTCCTGCAATTACACTCCGTGCTTGATCGTGAATAACTAACTACTTTAACAGGACCCTGGGTTCGATAACCCCTCTTTTCCAGAAGGCTTAATACTACCTGTTCCCATAATTGTCGTAGGCACCACTGATACTCCGGTTTCACTGCAACACTGAATGCATCTTTCTGCAACAACAAGAATGAAGTTTGCTTAAAACTTCATCTACATGATACATTTGACCGCATGTCACATGTCCGACATGACACAGCATGACACTGCATCTTGGGCCAACACATGACAGTTTTTCAATAAATAGCCTTTTTCTAACGGCACGTGTTGAATATGACACTTGCGACCGGGGGAAAGAAACCTTTGATTTTCAAATGCCTCAATAATTTGATGGTGTTATCCTAGAGAATAGAGACACAGAAGAACTGCAGGATACTGATCTTCTGGTCCATAAAAGATATTGCACTCACCTTGAACTCTTGAAGGCACCTAGCTCTCCAGTTTTACTTCGTGTTCCTTCTGGGAAAAAGAATACAGAAGCACCTCCACGGATAAGATCCATGCACCGCTTAAGACAATCCTACAGGAACAGAAAAAAGGTGATTTTCCAAATTTTATGATCCAGATTAAGCAGGTAAAATAAAACTCAAATGTGTCTTATAAAATTCGGTTATCAGTCGCCTCCTCATCATTAAACTGAAGCCGTAAAACATAATGCCGGACTCCATACTCCGGAGATTGCTAACATACAGAGCCTAGGTCACAAAACATCATGGCTGGACTTCATGACTAGAGAATAGAGATTACCAAAATCGCCAATTCAACATGAAAACAGATAAACATGCTTCCTCATAGAAAACGCCAAGATCTATGTAGGCCATCCACATCACTCAGTCTTACAGAGTACTATGGAACATCAACTAAAAGAGCCAAAAAAAAAAAAAAAAAAAAAAAGTAACCCCACTCTGAGACTCTTCCCCAAGGCTCGAGAAAACAAAATATTTCTATGCAGAAACAGTTGAGGCTTTGACTATCAGTGTAATACTTGGGAGTAAATAGGTTATATGAAAGGACGGAGAGGGATCGCTATTTAGATTTAATCTCTACTTTTTTCATAACAAAAACAAAAACAACAGAAAAAAAATCACCAGTTGGCTTCGACTATCCATCCGTTTCAATGGTATGACTCCTAAGAGTCCTAACAGAAACATGGCCCAGCCAATGATGGGGTAGATGAAAATTCAAGTTTTGCTAATAAACTTCAAGTCCCGCTCAAGACTAAGCAAAGTATAGATATCAAGGAAGCTCTGGTGATTCTACATATACAGCAGGTGAATCTGGTCCAGGCAGATTCTCCAATCCCTCAAACCAGCATCCTTAACTTGGCCTGCCTCACACAAGCTATCAATTAGGATATTGTAGATGACAATATTAGGAGCAACTCCGTTAGACACCATCGCCTTCGGGAAAGCCACTGCCCTCGTCAAGTTGTGCGTTCTTACATAGCCCATTTTAGCCAACTCATAGTTGACCAAATCATGAATCTTCAAGTCGACAATTTAGCCTCTTTCGGAGAAACTTTCTGGTTTATCATGGGATAAATGGTTACAGAACAAAGAAAGAGTGGTAGCATCAGCCTCAAAGCCCTCGTTAACCATTTTATCACGGAAACATAATGCATTTCGCAAATCGTTGTTGATAATGAATCCTCGGATAAGTGTATTATAGGTGACATCATTAGGAGGGCATCCAACTTGCTTCATTTTGTTAAGGAGCTCAATAGCTCTATTCATAAGACCTCTTTTGCAATACCCCTTAATCATTGTCGTATAAGTTATATGATCGGGAACCAAACCCTTTGACAAGAGATCAGAGACTAGGTTTACAGCATCTTTAAATTGGCCAGCCTCACACAAGCTGTGAATTAGAATATTGTAGATGAATAAATTGGGAGCAACTCTATTAGACTCCATCTCCTTGAGCAATGCCTTCACTTCATCAAGCTGTACATTTTTACATAACCCGTTTAATAAGGAACCATAAGTCCAAACATCTGGCTTTATTCCATAGATTTGCATGTCACTGAACAGCTGACGTGCCACTGGGATCCTATTAGATTTACACAATCCATCTATGAGTGTGTTATAGCTCACAACGTTAGGAGAGCATCCAATTTGCTTCATTTTGTTTAGAAGCTCAATAGCTGTATTCACAAGACCTTCTATGCAATATCCCTTAATCATGGTATTATAAGTTACACGATCGGGTACCAAACCCTTTGACAAGAGATCAGAGACTAGGTTTTCAGCATCTTTAAACTGGCCAGCCTCCCACAAGCTGTGAATTAGAATATTATATATGAATATATTGGGAGCAACTCTATTAGACTCCATCTCCTTGAGCAATGCCTTCGCTTCATCAAGTTGTGCATTTTTACATAGCCCGTTTAATAAGGAACCATAAGTCCAAACATCTGGCTTTATTCCATGTATTTGCATGTCATTAAACAGCTGAAGTGCCCTTGAGATCCAATTACATTTACACAGGCCATCTATGAGTGTGTTATAGGCCACGATGTTAGGGGCAATCCCATGCTCAAATATTTCTTGCAACAAGTCAAGGGCTTTGTCAATGCTTTTATGTTTAACATATCCATTAATCAGAGTATTATAAGTCACAATGTCAGGTTGCAAGTGAGTTTGTACCATTAAATCAAAAACCTCTCTTGCCTTGTCCATTTGGCCGCACAAGCAATACCCATCCAATAAAGTATTATAAGTAAGTACGTTAGGAGCCACACCTTGTTCAGTCATTATCTGTATAAGGGCTTGTGCTTCATCAATCATCGTGTCCTTACATTGCATGTGAAGCAACATGTTATAAGTAGAAACATCGGGTGCAATGTTACTCTCAATCATCCCAACCAACATATCCTTAGCCTCCACCTTCCAACCTAAATTGAACATTCCTCGAATCAATGTGTTATAGGTGATAACATCTGGATTGATGCCCTCGGTTTTCATGGCTGAAAAGAGGTTCAGGGCCTCAGTTAAGAGTTTACCATTGCAGAGACTATGGATAATGGTGTTGTACATGATAAGGTCAGGCTTACAACACGAGGGGCTAGAATTCATTTGGCGGAGGAAATGGAGAGCACGGGCATTGTCCCCGACCCTGCAAAGACCTTTCACCATGGTATTATAGGTAACTATATTTGGCCGAATGCCTAGCTTAACGACAGCTACATCCAACAACTCAACAGCTTGTGGAAATCGGTTATCGTGCACAAGGCCGTTAATTAAGGTGTTAAACAAACCTAAATTAGAATCAAAGCGATACCCAAGCTTAAGGAACTTGGCAACGAGAGAATACCCGAAATCAACACGGCCTAAGTGACAATAACAATTAGCAAGAATCTTAATAGAACACGAATCGGGTCGAGTACCGGATACTTCAAGCTTCCTATAGAGGGAAATGACAGTAGAGTGAGGATGCAGTCGTTTGAGTTTGAGCATGGCGGCAAATAGTCTACTAAAATCGATAATCGAAGGTCGGCGAACAAGATACATCATTTGGTGGAATAAATTAAGGGGAAATTGGAGATTAGTAAACCCTAATTGACATTGTTGTCTAACATAATCAAGAAACATTCGAGAATCATCAATAGCAATAGCCTTAAAATGAGCAGAATTGCAGAAATAACGGAAATTAAATTGAAATTGAAGTTGAAATTGAAATTGAAACCCTAATTTAGAAAAAGGGGGAAACATTTTCCAGAAAAGAGAGAAAGAGAAGAAGAAATGAGTACCAGGAAAGCAGAGCAGTCGGGGTTTAGGATCAGCAACTTGAGCAGTAAGGCAGTAAGTCTTGATTATTGTCTTAAGGTTTAAGTCGAATATTTCCGTCATTTCCGTCTTAGACAAGAATTTGGGTAGGGCGCGAGGTGCGTACTAGTTATGAGATACTGGGATGGGGTTTTTAGTTGTTAAGGCAATAATGTTTCCTTTGTTTTATAGTTGAAATTTGTTTCAAAATGATTCATAATCCCTTTAATTTACTGAAATCCTACCGCTAATTGAATATAGGCGAAAAGTGTTTGATTCTAATAGTATGATTCCAATAAATGTGAGAGAGTAATAAATAAAATGATGTTCTAATCTTGATTCTTGATTGGTTAAGTTTTATGTGTTACTCCCTTTTACTTACTAGATTCATACTATTTGAATAAATAGTCCTTACGGATATTCAAATAATGGTATAAATCCTGTAAATAAAATAAAAAAATTAAAGAGTAATATGAATTATAGGATTCCTTTCGTAAAAAAATAAAATAAAATAAAAAAATTATAGAGTAATAGGAATTATAGGATAGTGAGAATTATATTACTCCCTTTGTCCCGGTTAATTGTTGTCTTTTGGACAAAGACGGGGAAAGAGGAAGGGTTCAGTTATAAGATGACAAATGAGCTAAATTGAGTGTGAATGATCAAATTGCTCATCAAATGCAATCCAAAAATAGAAAGAATAACAATTAACTGCGACACTCCAAAATGGAATAGGACAATAAATGCCTGGGACGGAGGAGTATTAAACTAGGTCTGCCAAATTTGATTATACTTCTGTTTATTTGTCTAAACATTTCCAGTTGCTGCCTACTAATTAGCACAAAAACAAGGCCTAAACCAAGGGCCTGCATGTACTGTACTACTGTAATTACAATTACAAAAGACATAAACAACTCTAGTTTGTCCCCTCAAACACGAATACCAAAGCCAGTCCGCCTCTAAAGTCTAAGCTATGTGTCTGTCCCACATCCCGAGCATAACAGCTGGACCATCATCGGGATAGAAATATTTACAGAGTTTCTCTACCAAAAATTATCTTAGGAGTCGTGTCTTGTCACTCGCTGTCCCACGAATTTTGTGCATTTGAACTCATCATTCTGTACGTCGCCTGAAAACGAGTTGTATAAAAAATGTAATTATCGCAATATGGTTCTAGGGGTAGTAGCACTAGCACAACATAACTAGGTATATACCTTCCACTGCAAGAGTTGTTGATCCCGAAATTACATTCGGATTGAGGTACATCTAGTTGAATCCAGTACTCTTCTTATCGTTACCGCTCGAGCGTATCTGCAATTACACCCCGTGCTTGATCGCACAATGCTTGTGCATCGTTGCCTCTCAAAATTGGGTGAATTACTACTTTAACAGACCCTGGGTTCAATATCCCCTCCTTTCCAGAAGGCATAATACGACCTGTTCCCATTATTGTCATAGGCACCACTGGTACTCCAGTTTTCACTGCAACACTGAATGCGCCTTTCTGCAACAACAAAAATGAAGTTTGATCAAAACTTCTTTTACATGAAACTTCCTTTGGCCGTGTGTCACATGTCCAACATGACAGGGCACATGCACGCTGCATACAGACACTTGCAACTGAGGGAAAGTAACATAGGTTTAGACAGAATGAAAAGATAGCATACAGATTTTCTGGTCCGTAAAACATATTGCACTCACCTTGAAGGCACCTAGCTCTCCAGTTTTACTTCGTGTTCCTTCTGGGAAAAAGAATACAGAAGCACCTCCCCGGATAAGATCCATGCACCGCTTAAGACAGTCCTACAGGAACGGAAAAGGGTGATTTTCCAAATTTTATGACCCAGATTAAGCAGGTAAAATAAAACTCAAATGTCCCTTGTAAATTTCAGTTATTCATCGCCTCCCCATCATTACACTGAAGCCGTAAAACATAATACCTGACTCCGTAGCACTGAACTACATACACTGGAGATCACCAAAATATTCCGTAGCCAATTCAACATCCAAACAGAGATAAAAAGGCTTTCTCTTATACAAAACTCCATCACTGCCAAGTGCGCCTCGGGTGAGCCTCAAGTGCGCCTTTTAAATCACATGCGCCTTGGACACACTAAGGCAACTGTGCTAGCGCCTCAGGCGGTTTTTTAAGACTATAAAACACTATGTAACATCAAATAAAAGAGTCTAAAAACAGGCAACCACCACTCTTCCCCCAAGGCTTGATAGAACACCTATCTAAGCAGAAACGGTTGTGGCTTTGACTGTTAGTGTAATACTGTTAGGAGTAAACAGGTTATAAGAATGGACGGAGAGGGATTGCTAATTAAATTTAAAAAGAAAAAAAATACTCACCAGTTGGCTTCGACTATCCATCCGTTTCAATGGTATGACTCCTAACAGAAACATGGCCCAGCCAATGATGGGGTAGATGAAAATTGAAGTTTTGCTAATAAACTTGAAATCTCGCTCAAGAGTAAGCAAAGCATAGATGTCAAGGAAGCTCTGGTGATTGGAAACATATACAGCAGGTGTATCTGGTCCAGGTAGATTCTCCAATCCCTCAAATTCCACTTTTAGAAAAGGTGTGATGGTTAAAGTTGCCCACATTCTAGCAACAAAATGCTGCGCTCTTCTTCTATAACGGTCAAATAGAAGAACAAAAGGATGTGCCACAACCATTAGACCAAAGAGTAAGATAGCGGCTGCAGCAGTGACGGCATAAAAACAAGCTCCGCGCACCTTGGGCCCAACGGAGACATCTGCACAATAAAATATTGATTCGTAAACTGAAGTTGATGAAAACTTTAAATATATAAAAATAAAACGAAAATTGAACAGGCTCCGAACCAGGAAAAGGAGAAGCAAGATCAGGAGTTCCACTTCTTGCAAGATCTGAGTGTGCAGATATATCTCTTAATGATCTAACTCCCAAGCGAGGTAGGTTGCCAATGTAAGAGCTGTTGCTTCTCTTAATGGGGTCAACATGGTCACAGCACGAAACTTCTCCGAAGAAGCATTGACTTGTGTCTGTAATAAATCAAGCTAAATAATTAGCTTTACAACATCATTACCAGAAAGGCTAAGAGGACACACAGAGACACTCTAGGAGTGAATCAAACAACATTCAAATCACTCACTACCACCACCAGTCCACCAATGATTCCAAATAGGATTTTGTTTTTTCCTACCGTGTACATTTCTTTCAAATTATAACGAGCAACATCATCAAGGGTAAGGAAAATGCAATATAGTACCGAATGTGCAAGAAAGGCAGGGTAGAAATTCCCAATTTAGAAACGGAAACATAAATCTCTCCTTGATCCATACACTACAAACAATATCGAGGTTAATGAGGATGATAGGTCCCAGGTCCAAAACTCCGAATCCCCCTCCCCTTTATTCAACTGCCCGTTGTCGCTCATTTAACACACAAAAGAAAAAAAATAAAGGAATTCTTCAAGATAGGAGATGAAATTTTGCTTACATTTCATTGAGCTCTTCATGTAAGGTTGACCTCCTTTGTAGACCTCTACCTGCAAAGTAAGAATAAACACAATTTTTGTGAAGCGTCCATCAGGAAATCAATAGCCCAGAGATGAATGCCTCCTATCAAATATGCAGTATATTCTACATCTGATTTCTCAAGCCACCCAGGGATGACAGAAAGAGCAAATTTTAATTTGATGCAAAAATGGCTGCATCAAAATACAGAAACTCAAGCATATATGCTCAACTCTCCATGTAAAAACTTTTTTAGCCGAACTTATCAAGTACACACTGAGTAAAGATGATCATGAATTTCGAACAGATGGACCATTAAAGAGAATATCTTTGTATCTGGGATTGTTGCAGATCCCAAGGAAATACCATTTCATATAAATTAGGCCTGAATGAAAAATCACTGTGTATTGACTGCTTACTGGTTTGGCCATGTGAGAAGGAGACCTATGGACGCACCAGTTAGGAGGCTGGAGACTTGGAGAACAGAAAAGGTCCCTAGAGGTAGAGGAAGACCGAGACAGACATGGTTGAGAGTGATAGAGCACGATATGAGATTTCAAGGGCTTGAGGAGAGTATGGTAACGCAGGGGGCACAATGGAGGGAAAGGATACATGTGGATTTTTAGTATTTGATGTTTTTTTGACATATTTAGTGTTTTTTATTTAATTTAAAGAAATTAAATTACTTATTCTTCTCTCCTTTATTACACTTTTTTACCAACCACTTTCTTATAGATTTTACTTGGTTCATTCCGGATCCTTAATTCTATTTCTGTTTTTAAAAATCGTTTTAATCTTTTCTCTTGATTTAAATTTTAAGTTTTTATAAAAGAAATCCGGAATTCGATTTTAAAACCCCTAAGTTTACCTTGACTTTCCATTACATTTTCGTTCTTCCTTTTTGTTTTTCATTTTCCCTTTTTTTTATTCGCATTTTGAGGCGTGCGTTCACCCATGGACGGTTCGAAAGGATGATTCATGTCAGCCGACCCCAAATCATTTTGGGATTAAGGCTCTGATGTTGTTGTTGTTGTATTGACTGCTTACTGGTGGTTCAAGCCATTGTTTTAAACAGTATCTCCATGAATGATCAGCTATTAACCCTACACATTTTTAAAAGGTACACTGATTTACTCTGATTTATTTAACGAGTGTAAAGGCTCCAACTTTTGCAAAAAAACCCTTTAGGGGTTGTTTGGATAGAAAAATAGTAGGGAAAGGGAAGGGAGGGGGATAGATGGAAAGGAAAGGGAGGGGAGAGAAGGGGAAGGAGAATGGGAAGTGGTTGTTTGGATACATTTTCCCTCCAAATCTTTCCTATTATGGAGAGATTTTAATTAGCCTTGTAAAAGGGAAAATGGATCCCTCCAAATTACCCCCCTCCTCTTTATTTGCTATCCAAACAAAGAAATTTAAATCCCTTACTCTCCCTCCCTTTCCTTTCCTCCAAATCCCTCAATCCAAATACACCTTATTGGACAAGTAAATATTTATGAAAAAAATTACCTAGTGTCTCAAAGTTATGTATAATCTTTACACACAATTTAGTGCGATCATCTTCTCTTTGGCAAAGAAAAGATGTATGCGACAACCCGGAACGAAAAAGGTGCCAGATATTACATCAACATGTTTCTACTTCACAATTCAAACAAATAACGTGTATAATATAGCAAGTATTGCTTTATTGCAACATACCCTAAGGGTGTGTTTGGATAGCAAAAGTGGAGGGAAAGGGAGGGGAGGGAGAAGGAGGGAAGAGAAAGGGATGAAAGGGAAGGGGAGGGAGAATGGAGGAGGTCATTTTCCCTCCAAATCTTGCCTTTGTTGGAGAGGAAATAATTTGGCTTGGAGGGGGGAAATGGAGGGATTCATTTTCCCTCCCCTCAAAATCCCTCCACCTCCATTTTGCTAACCAAACAAAGGATTTATCATCCCTTCCTTTCCCTCCCCTCTCTTTCCCTCCAAATCCTCCTATCCAAACAGACCCTAAAGCCAAAGAATTGTGCATCCCGAGTTCCATTCAAAATGTAACTAAAAAATTAGAAGAAAAATTATCATTTTTCATGGTTAAAAAATACTCTTATTCTGTGGAATTACGCGCCATATTCTTTACTTAGCCAATTCCAGGGAGTCACCCCATTTGTAAACTTGGCAACTTTGTGACTACAAAATCTCTCTTATACCCTTATTATTTGAAGTAAAGCAACATACCATATCTTAGCCTCCCAAGTCCCAAGGGTACTACTACGTCCAGAATGTGTAAGTGAAATATTCATGCACAAGCAAGCAAGAACAGTTTTGTGACTATTGTGAGATTGACGGCTAACCTTTGTTACACCGGTTGAGCAGAGAGGTCGTACATTAACAACTTTGAGGAGTCCACTCCTCCGAAACAAGGGAATACTAGAGCTCTTGCTCTCAGAAAGTAACATGTTTCCTCTACCATAGCTTGAGCCAAATAAACCTGTTCTTTAAATGGATTGAAAAGAGAACAGATAAATAGAAAGCACGGGAACCCGTCCAAAGATCTAGCCCATCTAGGTAACAAAGCAGCACATAAACATGACAGGGAGAAGACAAACAGTGACCAACACTTGACAAATGAAGAACTCGGAAGCATCTACAGAAAGCTAAACAGTTGCACACTCCAAGCACCATATAGAAATCAGAAAGATTTGTAATTTAGTTCTAGATGATGTTTAATGTAATATGCAAACATGAATATGTACCTTTGCAATATAATATCATGAAAAAGTAACTAAGTGTGAAATTAATGTCATGAATTTCAAATTACTTGTTCAAGTGTATGACAAAAGCCAGAAGCATATGCTCCAATGCACCATGATATCGATTTATCTCAAGCTGATCATCAAACACATGGTAGAGGGAGCTTTGTAAATTATAAAACAGAAACGACATATATTACATATCCGTAAGTCTCATCAGACTAATATAGGCATGCAGCCAAGAATACAAATTATTAAGGAAAGTCGACAATCACCGAATCTTACATACTTCAACTTATACTTCCTTAACATATTTTCGACAAATCTTGTCAACAAACTAATAAATTAAGCCTTGTGTTATAGAGCTTACCTCCCATGGTCGAAATTGGCGGAGGTAGCTGCAGAAAGGCCGGTGACGCCATGAGTTAATATATCTGAAATAAACAAAGCATCACCACATCACTCCACGAAAAAAACAACCTATTGTCAATTGAATCCTATCATTTACACTCCACCACAACTACAATACTATAATCAAATTCCGTCGAAAAATCATTCCGCGAGAAAGATTAACCTAGTGTCAATTAAACTCTGTCATTTACGCTCCACGAAAAAATCAACATATTACTCCTTCCACATATTACTCCTTCCGTCTTAATCATTTCTTCAGCTATGAATAAAATATTCCTCATATTCCCTACATCTTAAACATTTCTTTACCTTTGAATAAAATATTCCTAGTATACCGCCTTCGTTTTAATCATTTCTTTACCTTTGAATAAAATACTCGTCACAAGGAATAAAACTTGTAAACGATGGAATCAAATTCCGCCATTCACTCCATTAAAAAGGTCAAAACCTCCATTTCTACGCACATCAATCTCCACAATATGAATTTCTACATGAAATTCCCGCCATAATTCGTTGACTTACATGTTGCGCAAATTACATCAGCTCCATTACTCGATAATCTACAAGTATCAATCAATTAGAGATAAATCTACAAGAACGAACAATTATCAATAACCTAGTGTCAATTATATCCTGTCATTTCCGCTCCGCGAAAAAATCAACATATTACTCCCTCCGTCTTAATCATTTCTTTACCTTTGAATTAACTATTCCTCACAAAGAATAAAAACGGTAAACAAGGGAATCAAATTCCGCCTTTTCCTCCATTAAAAAGGTCAAAACCTCCATTTCTACGCACATCAATCTCCACAATATGAATGTCTACATGAAATTCCCGCCATAATTCGTTGACTTACATGTTGCGCAACTTACATCAACTCCATAACTCAATAATATACTACTAGTATCAATCAATTATGAGATAAATCAACAAGAATGAATAATTAACAGCTTCAATTAACAATATTGAGTTCACAAATAAATGACTGATTGAAAAGATATACACAGTGAATAAGCGATTGAACTATGAATTGAAAAAAAAAGTGATGATGGAGGAAGAGAACAATACCTCTGTCAATGGTGGTGGATTGAAATGGAGGATAGTGAATCGACAACCGTAGCGGCGGAAATTAGGGCTTCGGTGATGCGACGGTGGCGGAGACGAGGAGATATATGGAGCTTCGTGAAAAGTGGAGTGTTCGAAGAACAGATGAGATTGCGAGATGGTGAATGCGCTAAGACGGTTGAGACTTGAGACTTGAGACTTGAGACTTGAGAGTAAGACCTGTTAAACCGGTCAACCGAATCGAATAATTTTTGAGTTTAATAAAACTCGGGTTAGTTTGGGTTAGGGTCATATTTTAATATGTGGAGTATTATTACGTTATTTAAGATAATGGTTATTCACGAGAGTGTAACATTTGACTATTCGAGTCGAATCATAGTGATCTCTTTAATTTAACCATTCATGTTACAAGTCAATCTCGGATCCTTATTTTATATGTTGAGTGAGGTTATTCGAGTCGGTCATTTCAGCCTGATTAATTTGCCATATCTACCCGTCTAGTTGATGCTTAAGAGTCAAAACGATAAATTTATTTTTAAAAACTGTCTATTTGGACTGGTGTCTGGTAGTCTTTTTGCCTCAATTATTATAAGCTCTTATCTAAGATAATTACATATAAAAAAATGAATTAAAATTAAGTCATATATTTGATTTATAATACACAATTAACTAATGATTAATTATAGAAATATGTTCAATCTATTTCATGTATAAGAGATGATAAAATAAATTTTTTTAAGTCTGCTAAATTAATTTAATAGTCAAATTTGCTAATTGTATTATGCTAACGTTTTTTATAAATCAGCTTTTACCGTTTGTCACACAGACTAATAAAATAGTTCCATACAACCTCTTTATACCAAATTTTTACATGCATTAATTCATATATGAGACGATTTCAATAAACAATAAATCTCCCTTGTGACGGGTATATCCTTCACAAGTTTGTGACGAGTCAAGTATCACTCACTTGGCTAGATAAGACAAAAGTAAAAGTGTCTAGAGAATCACAAATGATTTGTCTTTATCTACCCAAGTGGGTTTTATTTAACCGGTAACAAATTTGTAACAAATGAGAATTTGTGTTCAATGAATAAGCGTATTCTATTTTCACCATATTATCTATATCAATGTGAAACGGTCTGTTACTCCTATTATTTTCTTACATCATACGGTTAATTAAAAAAGCACCATGCATGAAGAACGGTTAATTTAAACCAGTAAAAACCACCACGTGTTAATTGACAAAATTTTCCCTCCATAACAAAATGTCAACCCTCTATATAACCTACGTTCCTCCAACATTTCATGACACCCTTTAAAAATTTACTCTCATTTTTTCTTCATTTTATTTTAATTTTACATTTCCATAACAAAGAGAAACAATTGCAATAATGGCGCAAGCGGTGTTGTACCCGGAACAACCGAAACAAGTCGATGTTGTTGTCGAAAACCCGGTGGTGGTATCGACTGTGGCATTGTCCAAGGTTGGTGATGATTCCCATAAGAAGAATCGTATTCAAGTTTCTAATACTAAGAAACCTCTTTTCTTTTACCTTAATCTCGCTAAGGTACTCATATTTCTTAACATATTTATGTTTGTCATAAAAAAATAAAAATGTATGAAAACGTAAAATAAATTAAGGGCAAAATGTCGTTTTGAAAACCGTGAATTATAAACTGGAAGAAATGGATGTTGTTTAAGATTTTTGCATGTTGGTACGTAATGTAAATGCAAATTAATTAACAAAGTTTTTACGTTAGTTTATCGGTCTCTGACTCTCTGTCTATTCATACTGTTTTCGATCAAAAATGTTGTTTTAGCATCGAATTTGTTGTGTCTAAACTTTTATGTCATTTAAAAATATAATGTTTTTGTAAGTGACATTGATATGTTTTTTTTTTTTTTTTTTTTATTTTATGTTGAAATCGGAGAAAATGGCTTATGTATAATTTGTTAAGTATGTCAATTTGAATATGGACGGGTCATGTTTGGGAAAAAAAGTTTTTTTTTTTTTTTTTGCATTCGTCCAGAAGGTGTTGAAAAAAAAATGAATATATTCCGTAGACGTTTAAATTTTTTTCTTAGACGGCCTTGTAAATAAATTGTTCTTATTCATCACACACCTTTCAAAAAATAAACAATGGTTTTACCGTGACTGCGAAAATTTAGGATGTAAGTGAAAATTGACATAGAACATATGGCCTCTAAAGATGTTTCATACTTGACGTTTTTATCTGATTGTGACGGTCTTAAATATATAAAGTCGGTTTTAAGTATATAGTTTTCCTTTCCATCTAAAGTTTCAATTTCTTCTAAAATCACGTTTAAAATTTCGTCTTATTTTTTATGTTTTACGTAATATCTTTCAGTGTTCTTGATTTTTTGTGGTTGATGTGAAATGTTTTTACTGCAGAGGTACATGAAGCAGCATAATGACATTGAGCTTTCTGCTCTTGGCATGGGTAAAATCCTCGAATTTTACTATTTTATGACAAATATCGACAATGCATTTTATATGAGTCGGTATCACATGTGAAACATACTCGGTTAAGTTTTTGCGTTCTTTATCGACATTATTATTTGTTTGGTTGATGCCTGATGGTGCTTAATATCGTCGTTCTTTCAGCTATTCCAACTCTTGTTACAATCGCCGAGATTCTGAAGGCAAATGGTGTTGCTGTGGAGAAGAGTAAGATTTTATTAATCTCATGAATTTTATTAATATCATGACAATTCACAATTACGACGAAATTAATCTGCTTTTGTCAAACAGAGGTTTTAACATCAACTGTTGATTCAAAAGACGAAAACAAGGGCCGGGTGGTTCAGAAGGCCAAGGTTACTTTCCCACATTTCTGCTTTATATGAGACGGTTTCTTGATAATACGAGTACCATGGTAAGGCTGTGTTGACTTGTTTGTTACTGCTCTTTTCGTGCAGCTTGAGATTTTTCTCGAGAAGAAAATTCCTGCAGCGACCAGTTCAGCGGAAGCAAAGCCCAAAGAAAATGCAGCGGCTGGTAAAGCGGAATCTGAAACTAAGTCAACAGTCGATGAGACCAAACCTGAAAACAAAGCTGCAACAGATGTGGTGAAAAAGGAAGGATGAACATGTCTGTTCCGCGGAACACCCAACAGACGGTCATTTATATTATTCTATCAAATTTCCTGATATTTTAGTTATTTGCAAAAATTAGATTAGGGTACGTATAATTATGTACATTAATTACAGTTTAGATATTAGAAAGTAGGTGAAAACGCGGATTTATCCTTAACCTATGGATCTTTCTGTTCATGTTGTTGTAATATGTCTAAAATAATACTCGTATCTTGTTGTATCTTGTATATCGATCTGTTTAGGTCAACAAGTCGCTGTTGTAACGGTTATAACACCACTATACATGTAATTTTTCTATTTAAGCAGTAAGATGCACTATATATTGAGAAAATTTCATTCTCCTCGATAGTTCGATTTTTTTTTTTTTTTTTTGATGACGAGGGGGTTGAATCTGTAAGAGAGGGATATTGAATGAATGATGAATGATACATTGCACTGAGGATTACATTGATTTATATAAGACTAGGTTACCTCTATTTTAGGTTAAGATAAAGATCATATACACATGAATAATATACTACCTATATTTACATGATATGTATTATTTACTTTGCCTATTTGTGAAGATTTGGAGATATGGAGGATATGTGAGGATCACGGTTGATACGCCCCCTCAAGATGGACTTCGGTGGGAGAAGACCAATCTTGTCTCGTAGTTCTTGAAATCGGAGTTTGTGGAGTGGCTTGGTTAGAGCATCAGCGAGTTGGTCTTTGCCGGCGATATGTTGGATGCGAATGTGACCAAGCTGAAGTTGTTCGCGAACAAAGTGAAAGGCTAGAGCCATGTGCTTCATTCGTGAATGAAAGACTGGATTTTTGGCATAGAGTGTGGCGGACATATTATCACAGTAAATGGCCGGTGCTTTGGTGGTGACAATGCCTAGTTCAGTAAGTAGGTTGCGTAACCAGAGAGTTTCAGTAGTGACAGCAGCGACAGCGCGGAACTCAGCTTCGGTTGTGGAAAGTGCCAATCCTCGTTGTTTTTTCGAGGACCAGGAGATGGGATTGCGTCCGAGATAAATTAGATAGCCAGTGGTGGAAATGTAGGATTGCTTGTCACCTGCAAAGTCAGCATCACAGAAAGCATGAAGACAAAGAGGTGAGGTGCGATAGAGTTGTAGGCCGTGGGTTTGAGTGCCTTGCAGGTAGCGTAGTAGCCGTTTCAGAGCCATCCAATGCGCGGAAGTAGGGTGATGGAGGAACTGAGCGAGCCGGTTGACCGTGAAAGCGATGTCGGGGCGCGTGAGAGATAGGTATTGAAGGCTCCCGACAATGGCACGATAGTCCGAGTGATCTTGGACGGGTTTTTCATCTTCACGGATAAGTGGAGTGTCCGTGGCAATAGGCGTGTTGATGGGTTTAGCTTCGGACATTTTGTATTTAGTTAGTAGGTCATAAATGTATTTAGATTGGTTGAGGTGTATGCCAAGGTCATTATGTGCGACCTCAATGCCAAGAAAATAGGAGAGTGGTCCTAAATCTTTGATTGAGAATCGTTGAGCTAAATTGGTTATAAATTGTTGAATATGGTTTTGATTTGGACCGGTAATGATGATATCGTCAACGTAGACGAGCATGTATATACAGGTTGTGTTTGTTTTTAGAAGAAATAATGAGGAGTCTGATATGGATTGTTTAAAACCATAGTTGACAAGATACGTTTTTAATTCGGTATACCATGCGCGTGGGGCTTGTTTTAAGCCATAGATGGCTTTGTTTAGCTTGCAAACAAAATCGGGTTGTGTGGCATCAACAAAGCCATGCGGTTGTGCCATGTATACACTATCGGTTAAAGTACCTTGTAAAAATGCATTGTTAACGTCGAGTTGTCGAAGTGCCCAATTTTGGACTACCGCAAGAGAGAGTATGAGGCGGACGGTTGTTGGTTTAATTACTGGACTAAAGGTTTCATTGTAGTCGATGCCGGGTCGTTGATGAAATCCTTTAGCTACAAGACGTGCTTTGTGCTGCTTGAGTGTTCCATCGGGGTTATATTTAATCCGATATACCCATTTGCAGCCAATAACGTTGTGTGAAGGTTGTCGAGGGACGAGAGTCCAGGTATTATTTCGTACAAGAGCATCATATTCATCCTGCATAGCGTGACGCCATGGAGGAAGTATGAGTGCCTGCTTAACCGTGTTTGGTAGCGAATGAGTAGTGGTTGAGACGTGAGCGAGGTTGGCATATCGAGGATTTGGTTTTCGAATGTTGTTTTGAAGGCGAGTAACAACAGTGCTGGACGGTTGATGATTCGGTGTGGGTGTGGTGGATGGAGATGGTGTGGCGGTGGAAGGGGAGGGCGCAGCAGATGATGAGGGAGTGGAGGAGGGAGTGGAGGAGGGTGTGCGACGGGTATAAACTTGGTGAATAGGGTGTCGTGATTGGTGAGCTGCAGGAGGGACAGTGGTCGAAGTGGTAGATGGAGGTGGTGAGAGGATAGGAATGAGAAGGTTGCACCAATCATCGGGATTGGTGTGGATGTCAGTAGGTGATGTGGTTGTAAGGAGACTCTTGTAGGCAAATTCGTCTTCAATAAATTTAACATGACGAGAGGTGTAGATGCGATTTGTCTTAGGGTCGAGACAATGGAAGGCACTTTGGGTTGTCGAATATCCTACAAAAATGCAAGGTGTGGATCGATAATCAAGTTTATTCTTTGTGTAAGGCCGAAGCCATGGGTAACACAAGCATCCGAAATTGTGGAGTTTGGTGTAATTGGGTTCGACATTATGAAGTAAAAAATATGGGGTTTTGTTGTTTAATGACTTGGTAGGTAGACGATTAATTAGGTAAGTTGCAGTACTAAACGCAAAGGGCCATAGGGTCGTTGGGAGTCCGGCGTGAGCTAGTAAAGCAAGCCCGGTTTCTACGATGTGACGGTGTCTTCTTTCCGCGTATCCATTATGTTCGGGGGTGTGAGGCGGAGAGGTGGAGTGACTGACGCCATTATCGAGTAAGGTAGGTGTTAGTTTTTGAAATTCTCCACCATTGTCGGAGAAGAAATGTTTAACGGTTTTGTTAAAGTATTTTTCTACGAGAGCTTTAAATCGAAGGAAGACTTGCGCGGTTTCGGATTTTTGTTTTAACGGGAATAACCAAATGTATTTGGTGTAATGGTCGACAAAAATAACATAATATTTGTATTGTTCACGTGAGAAAACGGGACTAGTCCATAGGTCCGAGTATATTAATTCGAGTGGTGAGGTTGTAGTGAGCGACGATGTTGCAAATGGTAGTTTCGTACTTTTACTAATATGACATGAATTGCAAAAAGAAAAATTATGAAAGGGAAAGGTTGCATTTTTATTGATAATTTTCATTACATCATAAGTTGGGTGGCCTAATTTATGATGCCATGATAAGGGAGTTGAGCTTTTCTTGGTAAAATAAGCACTTGGTTGGGACGGGCTCAACTCGTAAATCCCGTCTTTAGCTCGGCCCTGGAGTAGTGTCGTTCCCGTCGAGATTTCCTTTACAATAAACGAAGACGATGAGAAAATTACACATGCATTATTTTCACGACATAATTGAGAAATAGATAAGATATTACGAGAAATGCGAGGCACATGTAAAACATTGGTGAATTTAAGAGACGAGAAAGGTAAATGAAGCGAACCTATATTAGCGATATCCAACGAGGAACCATCTCCAATGAATAAATTGTCTGGGCCGAGGTAAGGGGAGTGAAGGGCAAGGGTGTCAAGGTCGTGGGTGACGTGGTGGGAGGCCCCACTGTCGAGGAGGTAGTTAGGGTTGGGGCCGGGGTGGTTGGCAGTGGCCGTATGGGCCTGAGGTGGTTGCGGGTTGGTGCGAGTAGGTGGTGATGGAAACACAATATTAGGAAATAATTTGCGAAAGAAGGGGCAATTCGCAATGACGTGCCCGGTTTGCCTACACCACTGACAACGACCCTTAAAGGGACGTGGGTTGGCGTTGGTGGAGGCTGAAGGTTGTTGGGGCATAGGGTTGTAGGAGGTGGTGGACGGCTGGTAGTAATTGCGGTTGCCGCGGTTGTTGTTGTTTTTATAGGATAGGTTGGCAGTGGGTTGAAACAAATTGTTTGTTGGTTGTTGTTTCAATAACAATTCATGGTGCAGCAACTTCTCGTGAAGGAGTTCAAAAGAAATTGAGTTATCGCGGTTGCGGACGGTGTCGATGACGGGTTTATATAGGTTGTAATCTAGCCCACGAAGGACTTTCGATATGATGTCATCGAGATCAATGGTTTTGCCTAGCAGTGCTAGTTGGTCAATACAAGTTTTAAAAACATTGATATAGTCACTGATCGATTGATCAGAGGTTTTGACTATTGAGTCTAGACGATCTTTTAGTTGTAAAACGTGCGCTCTAGACGGGTTTGCATAGGTTGAAGCGAGGATATCCCAAGCTTCCTTGGCCGAGGTTGCTCTCACAATTAGAGCTTGGACAGTAGCATCCAAAGTGCCCATGAGAGCACCTAGAATGAGACCATCCTGTTTAAGCCATGAGAGGTAGGCCGGATTCGGTTTTTCTTGCTTGTCCTCACCGGTGATGGTTGGTGAGGGTGCGGGTTGGGTTCCGTCAAGAAACCCGAAAAGAGAATATCCGAAGAGGATATTCATGAGTTGGAATCTCCATGAGACATAGTTCATGGGATTCAACTTAACACAATTATTGAGATTAAGAGAAATCAATGGTGTGGTGGTGTCGTGTGGGTTAGGGATGGTGGTTTCAGGGTTGGTCATGGTGGCGGGTTGAGTGATTGTGACGGAAATAGGGTGGGATCTTTTGAAGGAGGTTGGCTGCCGAGTTGAAAGAGGGTTTTTGTGGGATCGGCTGTGACTCTTAGATACCATGTAAGAGAGGGATATTGAATGAATGATGAATGATACATTGCACTGAGGATTACATTGATTTATATAAGACTAGGTTACCTCTATTTTAGGTTAAGATAAAGATCATATACACATGAATAATATACTACCTATATTTACATGATATGTATTATTTACTTTGCCTATTTGTGAAGATTTGGAGATATGGAGGATATGTGAGGATCACGGTTGATAGAATCCTCCCCGGCCCATGCATTCCCGCACCACCACATGGACCATGTAAGTCACCTCCTTCAGGGACTGCAGTGGCCAAGTAATCATGATATTTACTAAAACCGTCTTTGTAGGGATGTTTGAGTCAATTAGGAATTTACGCAAGTCTATAATAGAATAGAAGAGAACAGTAGCCGAAACTGACCTCTCAGGAAACGGACAACTTTGCTAGGGTAAGTGCCAACACCTTGACCCCATTCTCTATATCTTTGGGAGCTGCATACTCTTCTGGTTTGTGACTGTATCCTGCAGAATAAAAGGTAATTCTAAAGGAAGTCAAATCTTGTCAGTTATCGATATACTGGCTTTAACATTTAGTGGACACTGGTTTCCAAATCGACTAGATTACGGGATTTAGAGAGAGACGGTGATAGAGAAACGAACCTTTGTAACACGGAATAAAGATCATCCCCATCGGAGATACCCTGAAAAAAAAAAAGTTAATTAATCAGTGACATGTCATATATACCCAGAGAATCACCGTTTCAACAGAGCGAAATACAAATTTCATATTTCTTTGCAAAACCGAAAGATACGTAATTACGCATGCAGATTTTTGGTATAACAACTTACCTGGCCATAAATAGAGAATCGTGGTACGCTCTGCTAACCATCAACTTGTAATCCAATTTTAACTCACGCGAAGCAGCTTCCATTGACTTGATTATATTACTGTCAGCAGAAGCTGGAGGATCTTGATTTACTATTTCAAATCCTGAAAGCTTGACATTACGCTTTTTGGCTATTTCGACAGCAGACTGATGGATTTTATTTACCACGGTGTTTCTTCGTGTTTCATTTATGTCTCGCGTATCTGGCAAATCCAATGTTTCATATCAGTATATTTTACAGAATGCTGCAATGTGAGTTAACTGTGAGTTGTCTTTTACAGGACGTGATATCATGCTTCGCACAATAAAAAAAAAATAGGAAGAGCGGGAAAGGCGGAGAAAAAATGCTTAATAAATGCTAATTTACCGATCTCGACATGTGCCTTGCTTGGTATACTGTTGATGGCTCTAGGATGCAGGTCAAGAATACCTTACAGAAAGATTAAAAAAAAATGATTAATGAAACTAAAGTTCCTAAATAATATCTCAAGTCTTAAGTTGTTTCAAATCAACAGAACTAGAACATTTTCAGAATCAAATAGGAGTACTTCTTACCGACAGTGCCGACAGTATCAATAGAGCCAGTATCTAAAACATGCTTCTCAACAGCTAGAGATAACTCTGCAGCAGCTAATCCTGCATCATTCCTGCAAGAAAAACAATAAAACTTCCCCTAAAAAAAAAAAGAAAAACAATGAAACTAATATTTCTTAAAACGAAATGATTGCAAAAATTAAACAATCCCTTTCACCGTGAATATTTTGGTTCTCATTTTGGATGTCCATGAATAAATTTCTTGGTTCTCATTTCGGGGTGTCCATGAATAAACTTCATACTTGTGATCTTTCTTTCCATTTTTTATGTTTGTTTGTGGTCCGTGCAAAACAAACCGGGAAGTTTATTGATAGACTTCAGCGATATGGTTGTTCAGTGCTTCACCATAACTAAATCAGTTTAGGTCTACGAGATTGGTAAAAGATAATCTTCACCTGCTTGGCATTAGGGCAGCACCTGCATGACCTCCATCTCCTTCAAAGTCTACTTTGATGCTTGCTGGTGCAGCAATCGCAGTTACAATCCCGATAGAAATTCCTGTAAGTATAAATAATCATTTGCTTCAGATACTGGGCCTAAGAAAGATTAATTATATTCTTAGTTCAAAGTTCTGAAGGAAAAGGCACCTTCAGCTTCCAAAATAGGTCCTTGCTCTATGTGCAACTCTACAAAACCAGCGTAACTTCCTTTCTCCAAGAGAACACCCGACAAGTCATCCTGATTTCTTGCATATCCAGCATACCGTGCAGCATCTAGAAACGATACATTTTGACTATCAAATGTGCTCTTCAGAGCTTTCTCAAGTGTCTCACTTCCTGCCATCAGGCGACTGCAATTACAAAGAGACGTGTTTTAGGTTAGAACAGATGTACATCCAATATAGACAAAGCCAAAAAAAAAAAAAAAAAAAAAAGTTATATACCTTCCCAAGCAGCTGATTCCAAATCGGGTAGGCTCTTCTGAAGTGAACATTATTACCTCCAATGACCGCTTCGGCTTAAATCCAGCCCTGTAAGATAAGACTTAGCATCCACTACCTTCATAAAGATGTTCCTACAGGACAACTAGATAAAAGCAGCTTAGAGGAATGGAGGATAAATTCATGGAAGTCATATCAGATGAAGAATTGCATGGTTTACTGGCACGGTCTGTCTATACAACAACAACAACATCAGAGCCTTAATCCCAAAATGATTTGGGGTCGGCTATGCACGGTCTGTCTATATTAGCGTAAAAAAATAGATTGGCAGTCCATGCTTCAGCATTAGGGGTCTGTCCTAGATAAATTATTTGTTCGGATATTAGTTTGTATGCTAAAAATAACTAAGATACATAACTTCTGTATAATAATTGCTCCATGATTAAATAATATTTTTACCAATATCGAAGATTTGATCTCTAGCCGTCACCAGGGGTGGGGATGCATTATACTTTGTGTCCTTCACAAGAACTATTTTATGATTCTCCTCTTCGGTTTTGTTACATCCCGACTGTGGTGCACTGCTTGTTGCATCTAACGACTAACGTAAACCTACTATTTTTCGAATACACCAAATACTTACTTTTTCAGCACATTAATGGCTTCTATTGCACCTAAAACGCCAACAACTCCGTCAAATTTCCCAGAGTACGGAATAGCATCAATGTGAGATCCTGTTGCGACAGCAGCTAGCTCTGGTTCATAACCATCCCTGTTAAAAAACGGTGTCAAGAGCCTTGTGTAACATACAGAATGTAACTTAATATTAGACTCTAGATCGAGTTATGGGTTTTCAACAGAAATGTTGTTACTCAATACGCAGAATCTTGTTTCTAAATGAACCATAATGAAAATGGACCGACAAATTGCATAGACCGACTCGGTCTATGCTGAACTTACATTTTATTGAACCATTTTGCTTTACCCATCATATTCCAAAGCCAAATGATTTTAAAAAGAAAAAATGTCATTGGCTCCACTGGGTATGGATGGGAATGGGGATGAACAATGAATGAACATTGTCTATACCGTGAACATCAATTTGTGACGTTTGAGATCTTGCGACCTGTGGGTACCACGCTTAGTCCCAAGATCGGTTTTATACTCTAACATGTACATCACTTTGTGACGTTTGAGATCTGTATTTACATCATTTAAGGGGCATATCAATAAAGTTGCACTGTTTCGATGACAAAGAATACATATTTTCTTTTCGGTTCCCTAACTAAGGAATCTATACTCTGCATCGAGCAAAAATGTAGCTAGGCTGACTAGTACCAACAAAGCATAGGTACTTGAAGGCTTCAACACCTTACCATCGACCGAAGATGTTACCGATTGTATCCTCCCTAACGGAGAGGCCAGAAAGTCCCATCAAGTTTTTGATATACCTGCATCGAAAAAGTACTATGAAGAGCGTGGACAGAAATGGATGTACAATTGCAACAAATATATAAATATGCTGTTAATCAGAGTATGCCAAATGGTAAAACATCAATCACAATGAATTGCAACATTCCTAATTATGCAAGCGGGAACGAATGTTAACTCTCTTCGAAAAGGTGACTGCACTGATCAGTGTGTTTAATCACTTTTGTAGTAAACCAGAACAAGAAAATCTTTTTTTCTCGCAAATACTGTTAGTAGGCAGTGCTGTAAGGGAATAGCTTAATGTATGATGAGACGAGAACGTCAAAAAAAAGAGTAAGGGAATAGCTTAATGTATGATGAGACGAGAACGTCAAAAAAAAAGAGAGAGATTTTCATTCCTTAATCACCACAACTAAAAACCACTTCGACAGTCTTAGACCAACAAGTAAACAATCAAGATGGAGTCCCATACCTTCGAGCAGCTATATCCTGGTCAGTGTATAGAACCCTAGTAACTGACGGCGGAGGTGAATCGGATAATGTTGCCAACTCATCAATCTGAAGAAATAATTGTATCATATCAGTCACACAGTTTATAAAGTATGTTATTCAAAAGAAGCAACGCCTCTAGTCCGTCATCTGATCATTATCATCCCAACATAATTTGCTTAAACAAAATCAAACTCATAATACAACAACATTACGCAAATGCCTCAAGAGCTCGCGTATGTGGCGGGCTAAGGGGGCTTGGATGTATGCCTCCTCACCCCTTATGAAGACAGTACACACAACACAAGTTCTTTCCATATGACAAAATATTAAAACTGCTTCGAGAATTGTATCAAATGACCGTCATTTCACAAAATATATTCAAACATAACTCAAAACCAAAGAATAACGAGTTTTTGGCTCCACCGAAAATTAGTACTCATAATACTTTTATCAATTCATTGAGACATAAAGTAGACCTGCAATTCTGACAACAAACACACAATGATTTGTGTGATATTCACTGCATTTAATATATCACATTTAAATTAAGCTTTACTCAGATACATGAGTTCAACACTTCACAGTAAAACATCTAATTATGTTCATATAATCACCATTTCATCTCTGATCAGGTAAAAGCCTCTCCCGCCATAACTCAGTCTCAATCATTTGTTTACCTTTAATTAAATTCCGCTTACAAAGAACAAAAGAAGTAAACAAGTGATTTGGACAGAAGGAGTAGATAACTAGATACCATTTCAGAACATTTATACACCAATGTAACAGTTACAGTACCTGTTAAGCTGATCAAAACAAAATTGTTAGGAAAAAAACCAGCTTTGTATTGAAATTTCAGTACTTAATCTCTAGTAAAAGAACTTATCTTTATGCTAATTTATTATATATGAATTACTACACATGCCAAATAATCTAATCATTATCTCTTATACTAGATTAATTCTTAAACACAAATTATAGAATAAGACGGTCTTACGGGGTCTTAAACCCTTACTGTATTTGTTACTCCGAAATGATCATCTCACACAGTAACAGTGTAACACCGTCTTACACAATAATTATCGATTCTAAAAAATTTCAACTACCCAACATTACAAATGTATAAATTCAGCAATCCCAATTCACAAAACAATCAATAAAACAGTAAAAATTACAACAAAAAGTAAACAACTTTACAACCCATATAATCAAATCATCAATAAAATAAAGGGTAATCACCTGATTCATCAAAGATTGAACATCAACTGATAATAATGAAACATAATCCAAATTTGGTTCAGAAGTTTGGTATCCAGAAAACTGATGCATAGTTTTGGTAATTGGGTCATCATTTTCAATGTCATAACTTGATTCTAATGCTTTGATTTTAGTAAAACAGCAAATTAATAGCAGAAAAAGGGAGTATTTTGGTTGCATTTTTTTGTTGTTGTTGTAGACTGTAGTAGGAATTTGGGGAGTTGGTTTGAGTGATTGCTGTTAGTGTTTTGTACAACACATCATCTACATGGAAATTGAAATACTTTAAAGAATTTGTGTTTGATTAAAGTGGAGGGATTTTGTTTTGTTGTGGAGTAGTGGCATGTGGAAATGGAATATGGAGGGAATGTGGGATGTGTAAATGGGATTTGGGAATCTTTGATAACACCAATTTTTATTTAGGATCGTGTTAATTTAAGACGGTTTTTACAGCCGATTATAAACTAAAAAAAGTTTTTTACATTTAAAAAATAACTAGTTTTAAACCCGTGCAAAATTGCACGGTATGTATTAGATCGATATGAATATTTTTTTGATGAATATTTAAATTTGCATTTCTATTATAATAATTGGGCAATAGGTGACATTCTGTGATGTACATGATTAATGTGTAATAGATAATGTTTAACATTAACAATCTGAATTAACAAATATTAACATGAACAATTAGCAATTAACAATTCAATCTCATAATTAAATGTAATTCCTTCTCGTAATTATGTAATTTTATTATTATTTAATTTTTTTTTAAATTATGTAATTCATTTATTTGTAATTAGTTTCATTTATTCCGATTTGTAATTCATTCTACTTATATGCCATTAATTTCATTTATTCAGAATGTATAAAATTATTTCATAGTATTATTTCATAGTATTTGTTCTAAGACGGAATTTGTCGCATGTTTGTATAGCGGAATTCTGAAGAAATAAATACATTGCACACTAACGGGTCCCACCATAACATGAATTTCCAAAAAAAAATGCTGAATTAATGACGTGCCACGCCTTGGATTGAGTATTGTCTTCTGAATTAATAAAGATAAGATTATTTCATAGTATTTGTTCTAAGACAGAATTTGTCGCATGTTTGTATAGCGGAATTCTGAAGAAATAAATACATTGCATACTAACGGGTCCCACCATAACATGAATTTCTAAAAAACAAAAAAACTGAATTAATGACGTGGCACGCCCTGGATTGAGTATTGTCTTCTGAATTAATAAAGATAAGATTAGTAGATTAGTAGATTTCATGAGAAACCGTTTCCCACTAATTTAGTGGAAGGTATAATAGGGAAAAAAAAAATAGTGAGTCCCTCACTTCATCAGGTGAGAGGTCTCTCAATAATGTTATTGAGAGACCATCTCTCTGGAGTTTGTGAAAAATAATTTATTAGAAGGGTTCCGAGTTAAAGTTTTAAAGAAAATTTGATCGTAGCCAATAATGTGGGTGATCGTGACTTGTGACTGGGAGGTTTTTATAGGTTTGTGGACCATGGTCGATATAGTCTCCTCTCTTCCCTCAATTTAGAGCTGGTAGTGATTATAGCCTTATGGGTGTGGTTGTAGTTTGTGTGGTTCCGCTTAGCTGTGGTGGTGTCATTGCAGAGGTAGTGGGGGTATTTATGGCGAGTGGCGGTGAATTGGTATAGTGTGGTGTCATAGTGGTAGTGAGAGTGGCTTGAAGTGGTAGTCGTGGTGGTGCATAACGGTAAGGCGGACTACTTCTCCCATTAGATTATGTTTAGTTAATTAAGATTTTTGGTTTGCATTTGTTGTGAAGTACTTACATGTAAATATCATTTAGCATGCCAACATGATATACCCAAACAAACAAAAGATTGGACATGTGGTGTACTAGTAACGAGTTTCAGTACTATATTTTCACACATTATTAAAAAAAAAAAAAAAAAAGGGTTAATTACTTTCTCCCTGTCTCGGTGAATAATTTAAATTTATTTTATTTTTTTACATTTACTTTATTTTATGAGGAAAAAATAATACAAATGTAAACTATTAACTGAGATAGAAGAAATACAAAAAAAAATAGCATTTCGAAAGCAATGGCTTTATGAGATGGGCCGAACCATGAATACTTGCGGGGTAGGTCATTGGATTGGGCTGTAAAGCAACAATATTAGTGAACAAGAACGAAATAGTTGGAATAGATTTTGCAAGATAATCCACAAGAAGTTGAGCCATGCCCATCCAGCCCCAAGCCACTCCACAATGGGAAAAGAAAATCTGGCTAGACGGTTCTTGTATGAGACGGTTTTATATAGAACGAGTTATATATAATTATATATTTATAATTGCAAGTTCTTATTTTAAAATGGCATTATTCGTTTTAAGCTAAAAACGGGATAAATATGGTAAATGAGATAAAAGGAAAATGCGTAACAACTAAGGTTTCTGTTATTATATGCAGTGAGACTATAAGAACATATTTGACTTTTTCATCTTAAGACGACAATTGGTTTGCAATATTTCTACATTTCCTTCTTTTAGATGTCAAGAAGAATTGAAAATTTGAAATGCTTTTGGCCCTTTTAAAACCCTCAATTTCAAATCGAGTTGTTGTATATAATTATCTAGGAAGTATTTTATATAAACTTGTCTAAACATATTTCTCAAAAAAAAAAAAATGTTTTAAACATAGCTAGAATGGTTTATCTGCTCTCGTTTATTGCGCTCAGCCCGTAAAATACTTATTAAGATCATAATCAGGTCGTTAGTGTGCGATGTAAAACTATTTACGAAATAAAATGTTTTTTTTCCCCTAAATTGCAATTAGGAGGATGAAAAAGTTTTAAGGGAAATGAAATGCGTAATGTCGTCAGATCGAAAAAATTGCTATAATCTCATTAGAAATTTTGAATTTTTCTTTTTTTTTTTTAGCAACAATTTTAAAATTTTCATTATAAGTAAGGACGAGCGACGCTACTAAGGCTATGTTTGATAAAACTAATCGAAAAGGAATTTGAAAACGAAAAGGTATTTAAAAGCGAAAAAAGGAATCGAAAAACCGAAAAGGAATCGATAAGGTAAAAGTGAAAATTAGGAACTGATAAGGTAGCTGATTGTATGAAAAAATGTTTGGCAAACTAACTGAAAAGGTAACTGATTTGGAAGAAATGACGTAAAAATATATGATAATTATTTAATATTATAGATTTAAAGGGTAAAAACGGAAAATCAAACCAAATCAGTTACATGAAATCTCAAATACTACTCCAGGTAGCATTTCATTTCAGGTACCTTATTTGGTTAAATAAGCTATTTGCAAAACGTTTACAAAAAAATAAGGTACCTAAAATTTTGGTCAAATAAGCTACTTTGACCAAATCAAGTAACTGAAATGTCTTGCTAAACGGAGCCTAACCCTAACTCTACCGACGGTTAGTAGACACCTAATACGTAATAGGTGATGCAAGCAAAGATGACACAATAACCTTGTCAATTTCCTAGAAAACTCATATTATTGCTATGTATTGACATTTCCATGAACCAACGAACGTAAATCATCCAATATAAAATAGACCCCTCTTGTTGTTTTATAGTTTGATGGACGATCATTTTTGGGAGACATGCTTGCGTGACACATAAATAAAAGACAACTATATATAATTGAATAAATCCTAAATTAAATGTTACGATGTCTCATTTTCAATCGCTTTTGCTCCATTAACTCTACTCTATCATGATTAAAATTTAAGGCGGCTACAAAATTTTTTCCTGAAATAATTGTTTAAGACGACAATATTTAATTTAATGGGAAACTAATTTAAATATGTGCGGAGTAACCTGTAATATATAAATCATAATTCCTTTTTTATAAACATTTTACTTTTTTATGAATACGTTCTACTTTTTCATGGACTTTTTTTCATATTTTTTTCATAATTAGTCACTTTAATTCCACTAACTCTCTTCTTAACCACTCCACCATTTATATATACAAATACTTAAAATTAATTTCATAATTAGTCACTTTAATTCCACTAACTCTCTTCCTCACTACTTGAGGAAGAAGGGGACCCAAAAAAAAAAAACGCAATTAAGATAGTAGTACTCCAAATACTTATCAAAATTAGTTGGCAATATGTCAATTGCAAGCCATCTCTATTTGTATTATCTAATTATCATGTGGTACCAAAAAAGGAGTTCATAATAAATACTTCCTCCATTTTTCTATGTTTGCCCTTTTTGACAAGATATTTCATGACCCATTTGACCAAAGTCAACATATGAACGAGGTCAAAGATATCCACAAAGCAGTTCAACGACTTAGACATCCCGCCCGATGCGGCCTTTTCGGCCCTGCCAAAGATGGGTCTCGGATGGCAACCTACAAATGGGCACATACCCGCGCACTCATATCCAAGAACCCCGGCATGGAGTCAACTGGCTCACGGCCGCCATAGGTCCCCCGAGGGTAGAACGATTTTCCACCGCTTATGCCACTTGGCCCACTTGCCACTACGACAAAAGGTGAAAGTTTATAAATACTCCTCAATCCTCGTTGAGGAAGGGATCCGTAATCTAACCTAAGAACCCCTTAAATGCAGATTATCTCTCTCATCTCTACAATACACGTCATCAAGCAACATTCCACTTAATCACAATAAGTTTATTGACTTGAGCGTCGGAGAAAGACGCTGGCACAAAGCCAAGCCCTCGCTTGCTCATTGTCGCAGGAGAGGCCGAGAGAGAGCAAGGTGGAAGAGGCATTATTCGACAAAGCTAGCGTGGTAAACAAACCTGCTTCGGAATTCATACCCGGAACAATTGGCGCCGTCTGTGGGAAAAAGATACTAGAAGCTAGTCATTCCCAAACAAAAAAAAAAAAGAAACCCACCCAAAAAGCTAAGAAGATGTCAAAAGAACAAGAGGTATTCAGAATCAAGAGCCCCTCCACCTGATGACACCGTCCACACTGCGGAGTTGTGCAGCCCACCACCACCGGATAATCCAACCGGAGTTCGGGATGCCAATAATGCCGATACGTCGCCGTCCTCGCCGACCAGGTCACCGTCATGGGCGTGTGGTTGATGCAAAGAAAGCCGGGCGCTCCCGGACTCGATTGTCGGCCGCGCCGGCTCACACTGTCACACCGACAAGAGCGGCGGGACCCGTCCAGGAAGCTAGGGCCCAAAAGGTGACTCCGAGAAACCTGAACGAAGCACTAGGAGAGGCCGCGACTACCAAGACGCCGGGGGAGCCCAGAGTGTCAGTGGTAGAACTAAGCCCTTCCCGCACTCGCGGAAGGACGACGTCGCCGCGACGCCCACGAGGCATACCCCAGACGAGCGAGAGGAGCCCGACTCACCAGAGTCGAAGAAGGAGTCCGACTCACCAGAGTCGAAAAAGGAGTCCGACTCACCAGAGTCGAAGAAGGAGTCCGACTCACCAGAGTCGAAGGAGGAGTCCGACTCACCAGAGTCGGAGAAGAAGCCCTTCCCGCCACGGGGAGAGGGACCGGACTAGGGATGCGAGGAGCCGATCGCCGCGTGTCATTAGACACGTGGTCAGACAGCCCCTCAGTGCCTACGTCCTAGAGACCCAGGTGCCGCCAAAGCTAAAGCTACCGTCTATATCATACAAAGGAGAGGGCGACCCAACCGATCATGCCGAAGCTTTCGAGTCTCACATGTCGGTGTGGGAGCAACCTGACGAGGTCTGGTGCCGAGTTTTCCCAACGACCTTGGTTGGAATGGCGCAAAGCTGGTACAAGGGACTGCCCGATGGGTCGGTATACTCCTATTCCGACCTAAGAGACGCGTTTCTGGCCCAGTACTCCACCAATAAAAGGAGAGCCGTCGAGACATCGGACCTCCTGACCATCAGGCAGGAGGGAGGCGAGTCACTCCGAAGCTATGTGAAGAGGTTCGATTCCAGGGTTCAGCAGATTAGGGAGCTGAACAGCGAACTAGCGGCCTTCGCGCGATGAAGGGCCTCCCCAGGGGACTTGAAAAACGAGCTCATCAAGTGCGGTGGCTCGAGCCTTGAGTCCGCCAGAAATTGGCCGACCAAGCCATTAAGGTCGAAGACTATCACAAAATATGGATAGGCCACGGCGAGGCCGGCACTCGAAAGAAAGAGTCACCGGGAGGATAAGCCGGATGAAGGGCGCCGTGACAATAATAGGTCGCGGGCCGACAGCCCGCCAGAAGCGAAACCCGGACGGACGGGGAGTTCAGTCCGTACTACCATAAGAAATACAAGGATCACACCCCCCTGGTTGTATCGGCCGCCGAGGTCTTCTCCCGAGCGTAAACGAGGGGCGAAGTGGGAAAGGCCCCCAAACCTAGGGGGGACGGTGACACGAGCTGCATCTTTGTGAGTACCACGGCCACACCCGGTCACTTAACCAACGATCGCTAGGCATTTGAAGAATGCCATCAAGAGCCGATCCGAAAAGGGAGCCTCGGCAAGTATATTGCCGAAGGCCAAAAGACTAACACCGGTGGCTCAGATAAAAAATCCGTCTTTCAACGGATAGGAACAATTCATGTTGTCATCGGGGGAAACGAGAACGGCGGATCCGCTCACGGGCACAAGCGCACTCGAACGAGTCGTATCGGCCGTCAACTTCGTGCCCACTACACGGCCCGCGCTTCCAACATCCCGAACATAACTATTGGGAAGAAGGACTACGAAGGAGTCATCGCCCCACATAGCGACCCGCTCGTAGTCCACTTAGACATAGCTAACCACCTGGTCATGAGATGCCTGATTGACACGGGTGCTTACACGAACATCATGTTCAGGGAGTGCTTTCTAGGGCTCGGCACGAAAATTGCGGACCTTAGCCCATGCACCAACCCATTGTACGGCTTCTCCGGGCGGGCTTGGTCCCCACAGGGGACTATCAAGTTACCAAAGTGATGTTCGGCCGATCCGACGCGGCCAAGAATGTGATGTCCGAGTTCGTGGTCATCGACGGCTCATCCGCATACAACGTTCTCATCGGTCGTGTCACCCTGAGCGAGGTCGATCTTTGTAATGTCCATCCGGCCCCGACATCGATGTATGTCTCGGACCGCGGGAGGTTCATAAACTCGTCTCAAAGAACGAAAAAGACGAGGCGGTCAACGTCCAAATATCGGCGGAGGATGCAACATGCAATCCTTCAAAGTGGCAAAGAAAGAGGAAAAAGGGAAGAACCCGTCCTTAAGACAGGAGGACGAACCGATGAGCACCAACCACGTCGCCATGGTCGAAGGGGCGGAGACCGAACAGATAGAGATTGATCCGGGACGCACCGTGATCGCTTGTCGGTGTCGAACGGAACCAAAATTCAGGGCCGATCTCCTAGACTGCCGAGAAGGAACAAAGACGTCTTTGCGTACTCAGCCGCCGAGATGCCAGGTGTAAGCCGAGAAGTCATCGTTCACAAGCTGAACGTACTCCCCAGCGCTCGCCCTGTGAAGCAGAGGGTGAGAAACTCCTCGGCCGAAAAGGAAGATGCCATCAAGGCCGAGGTTGACAAGTTGTTAGATGCAGGCTTTATCATCCCTTGTACATACCCCGAATGGCTAGCTAATGTTGTAATGGTTAAGAAGTCATCAGGGGGGTGGAGGATGTGTGTTGATTTTACGCAACTTAATAAAGCATGCCCGAAAGATTGCTACCCCTTGCCTCGGATAGATAGCCTAATAGACGCAACGGCGGCAGCTACACAATGCCGAGCTCGCTCGACGCCTTTTCAGGATACCATCAGGTATTCATGGCAGAGGAAGACATGCCTAAATGCGCATTCATCACCATACACGGCACCTACATGTACAAAATGATGCCGTTTGGTTTGAAAAATGCCGGCGCGACTTACACAAGACTGGTGGACAAAGTGTTCCAAAATCAAAAAGGGCGAAACATTGAGGCTTACGTCGACGATGCTATTGTCAAAAGCAAGTCCGACGGCGAGCACCTAGCCGATTTACACGAGACATTTTGTTCACTAAGGAAATACAAGATGAAGCTTAACCCGACAAAGTGCAACTTCGGTGTCCGGGCCGGCAAATTCCTCGGCGTGCTTGTTAGCGCCAGGGGAATTGACGCCAATCCAGAGAAAGTCCAAGCAATTCTCGACCTGCCGGAGCCGAGGAACCGCAAAGAGGTTATGATACTGACCGGAAGGATGGCAGCCCTTGCCCGTTTTATCTCTCGGTCAGCCGACAAGAGCACCCCTTTCTTCAAAGTGTTGAAGGGGAATAAAGACTTCTGCTGGGGGGAGGAACAGAGCACGGCTTTCAAACAACTGAAGGCCCATCTGCAAACTCTCCCGACCCTGTCCAGACCGACGCTGGGGGAAACGCTATATCTGTACTTAGCAGTAACCTCGGCCACGGTCAGCGCCGTGATCGTCAGAGAAGAAAACAAGCAGCAGCACCCAATCTACTTTATCAGCCATACGCTGTTGCCCGCCGAGAGGAACTATCCGCTGATTGAAAAAGCAGCCTTTGCCGTGGTTGTTGCCGCAAGGAAATTGAAACCCTACTTCGACGCACATCCCATGACGGTCTTAACCGACCAGCCGTTGGAAAAAGCATTGGAAAAATTCGAACAGTCAGGCAGACTCATCAAATGGGCAGTGGAGTTATCTGGCTTCGGCATTCAATACAAACCGAGGCCTTCGATAAAGGGGCAGGCGCTAGCAGACTTCTTGGCCGAGTGCACGTATCAAGAAGAATCGTGTCCCGGCATGTGGGAGGTATATACTGATGGATCCTCCACAACGAACGGCTCAGGAGCCGGCATCCTTATCATCAGCCCAAACGGGGACGAGTTCGAGTACGCTTTGAAGTATACCTTCTCGACCTCAAACAACGAATCCGAATATGAGGCGGTGATAACCGGAGAGTTGAGTTAGCGAGAGCGCGGGGCGTAACACATCATTTTGAAAACGGACTCTCTCTTGGTGACTAACCAATACGAAGGAGAGTACGAAGCTCGGGACGATGGGATGGTAAGATACCTGGAAAAGGTAAAAGCCGAGACCTCAAAATTGAAGTCATTCAAAATGCGACACATCCCTGTGTCCGAGAACAACCGGGCCGACGCTCTCTCAAAAGTGGCGTTCAACCATAAAAATATCACCGAACCGTGTCTTTGGTGGACATCGAGAACGCTAAAAGCATTGACGAAACCATCGGCATGGTGTGCGACGTGGAAGCCGAGACGACATGGATGACTCCGATAAAGGGGTATAAACTGTCGAATGAATTACCAGGGGACCGCAACCTCTCACAAAAGATAAAGAGGATCGCAGCAAGGTACTTGGTGTTTGAAGGAGAGTTATATAGGAGGTCCGCGACAAGGCCACTCCTAAAATGTGTCGGTCCACCGATGCAGAGCTATCTTGACAGAGATACACGAAGGCATCTCGTGGTCATCACATGGGGGCAAGAACACTAGCCCACAAAGCTCTCCGAGCCGGCTATACGGCCCACCATGCTTGAGGATTCCGAAACAAAACCAGAAAATGCAACAAAATCGGATGCACGCTCCGGTGATACACGCACCTTCCCGAGACTTGCAACCAGTGCTTAATCCCCTTCCCTTTGCACAGTGGGGAATGGATCTACTAGGGCCATTTCCAACGGCATCCGGAGGAAGAAAGTTCCTAATCGTCGCCGTCGACTACTTCACCAAATGGGTTGAAGCGTGGCGGCGCTGCTCGCGAAAATCGCTGCGGCGGCCGTAAGAAAGGTGATCCGGGAAAATGTCATAACTCGTTTTGGGTTACCCCAAGTCATGGTGTTCGACCATGGCCGAGAATTTTGGAGTGACACAATAATGAGCTGGTTGGAAGAACTCGGCATCAAATTTGCATACTCCTCCGTCCGCCACCCCCGAGAGCAACGGACGGGCGGAGGGACCAATAAAACGATCCTCAACGGCTTGAAGAAGACAAAGTTGAAGACCTCAAGGGAAGATGGGCCGATGAGCTACCCGGCGTTCTATGGTCCCTCCGGACCACGGAGAAAGAAGCAACGGGGTACAGTCCTTTTCACCTAGTCTACGGTCCGAAGCGATCCCGCCGATTGAAGCAACGGTGCCAACATTCAGAACGGCCACTTTTAACCCAGATGAAAACGAGGAAGGCCTAAGAACCTCCCTGGACCTGGTCGAAGAAAGCCGAGATACAGCACGCCTTAACTTAGCAGTATATCAGAGCCGAATGAAGAGGGCCTACAACCGAAGAGTCCACAAAAGGGACTTAAAAGTAGGAGATCTGGTCCTAAGGAAGTCAGCTGCCACCAACAAAGGAAACATCCATGGCAAGTTGACGGCCAACTGGGAGGGTCCCTACAAGGTAGTTGAAGAAATGAGGCCGGGTACATACCGGCTGACGGACATGGGAGATATACCTTTGATGAGCCATTGGAACACCGACAATCTCAGAAAATACTTTGTATAACAGCGGAGTTGCCCAAAACAAATTGTTGGCACCCCAATGATTATTCATATCTAATGAGGAATCATCCAAGTTTTTCATCGAAGTGTTAATCCACCCCAATCAGAAGGCATACTAACATATGTACACAGCAGACAGAGCCAAAACCTCGATCATCCCGGCCTTTAACGGGAGTGACGGGGGGACGAGCCGTTATGCTAACATACGTTCAATGGCGGTCAAAACGTAAACTCCGTTGCCCCGGTAACTGGCCGGGAAGAGACGAGTAAAACGCGACTGCCCTCGGCAAATTAAGACCGAGTTTAAAGACGTTAAACACAGTTGAGACACGCATTCTAACTGCCCCGGCCAAGCCGAAGGTACAAACGAAAAAGCGCTCAATTAATTAACGCAACTGCCCTCGGCAAATTAAGACCGAGTTTAAAGACGTTAAACACAGTTGAGATACGCATTCTAGCTGCCTCGGCTAAAGCCAAAGGTAAAAACGAAAAGCGCTCAATTAATTAACGCAAGAAGACAAGTGAAGGAATAAATCAAAAGGCCTCGGCCAAGCCAGAGGCAAAGCAAGCAAAATCTCATTAAAGAAAAGATAACAAGGTTACAAGAAGGAGAAATACAGACGACGGCCGTCCCCTTTGGGATAAGCCAAGACTCTACCTACCAAGGTCTTACGAAATACAAGGAAAAGTAAGCAAAAGGTTACGGACTGGTTCTTTGAAGCGCCAAAAGGATGGCAGGGAGAAAAGGCTTAATAGTTGGCCCCCGAATAGCTGAAGCTATCCGAGACGCCGGGTGAGCCTGGTGACGACCGCCCGTCTCCCTATGCCTGTTGCTGCTTGCCCTTACCGCCATCAGCAGCGTTGCCCTCGGTGAGCGACTTAGATGCAATCTGGGCAGCCTTAGCATCCTCAGCTTCCTTGGCAGCCTTAGCATCCTCAGCTTCCTTGGCAGCCTTAGCATCCTCAGCTGCCTTCTCTGCCAGGGCCGCCTTTGCAGCAGTCTCCTCCTCCTCCTTCTTGGCCCTCGCATCCTCGGCAGCCTTGTCCGCCGCAGCCTTCTCTTTAGCCTCGAGCCTATCGTCGAACAGCTCGTCAAATTTTGTCCACAAAAAGGAGCCATCCGGATAGACCTCATCTATCACCTCCCTGAAAGCTTCTTCGGTCAGGTCCCTATACTGAGCACACATACGAGGAAGAATAGTGCTTTGAAGTGTCTCAATATCCTTCTCCCTTTGGGCAAGGATAGCACTAGTCTCCCTGTGCGACTCTGCTTGGAGCCGATACGCCCTTTTCGACTCCTCCCTTTGGGCGACAACAACGTCGTAGCCGCCCTTATACCTGTCCCGTTCCTCCTTCAGCTTGGCGGCGGCAGAATCAGCAGCCTCTACTTTGGCCTTCTCGGCCGACAGCAGCTTCTCAACTACCTCGACCCGCGCTTGTGCAGCAAGGAGGTCAAGTTTAGCCTTCCCGGCCACCCCCTTTGCGGCAACAACATCGAGCCTCAGCTGCTCCATCAACGGTCCCGTCTCGGCCAAGGCCTTTTCTTGCTCCCTAATACGAGAGCCGACCAGGTCAGACCAAATCCCAACCTTCTTGCTCAGCTTTGTACCCTCCGCTATGAGCCGGTCGTTGGATATCGACGCGAGTACGGAGTCGACATTTTTTCCCGCCGTCTGCATAGGCCTCTTCTCAACTCGCCGCTCGTAATTGGGATGAGACGCGCCGGTTGATCTACAAAAATTCAACCAAAGAGTCCACGTCAACGTTCATGGACATACCAGAGAGCCGGTCATCGGGTATATCTAATGAGCCGGCTAAATCTGAGCCGCAAGTTAGATCTGCATGACCGGAGGGCTTGCTCTTCTCGACCGGTTGACCCGTTTCTCTCGCGGCATTAACATGAGCGACGGAAGCAGAAGCATCGGTGGCATGGGTAGATCTTTTCCTCTTAAGCCTAAGCGGAGATCCCTCAGCATCGGAATCCTCTCCATCGACAATGTTAACGACCTCCACCTCTGGTGGAGGCGGAACTGAGGTTGACACCGGCGCCGCCTTAGACTTGGCTTTTCGGACCCGGCGAGGCAAGGCGGAGCTACCTTGGCCTCAGGGGCCGCCGTCTCGTCCAAGCCCTTCAGGAGGTCAGTAGGCGACGGACGGCGGTCATTCACATCGACCTTCGGATTCTTCTCCGTAACGTTTCCGTCTTTGTCCAGCCCCATCTTCTCGAGGAGTTGCTCAGACAATTCGGGACCAAAGTGCTCTGTAAAAGAAACAAAGTAAAACTTAGACAAAGGGACATGTCAAGATACAAACAACGAAAAACATTAAAGCAGAAATGGGCCTCACACCGACCCCACTCACCCTGTGCTAGGACCGGTATGAGGCCGACGACAAAGCAAAGCGGCTCGTCCATCAAGATGATTTGCGTGGGGCAACCAAACCTTCGGCACCCCATCATCATCGACCTCGAAAAGCTTCAGTGCCTGCTTCTCGTCCTCATTAAGATAGACATTCGCGGCTTCCATTTTATTCTTGCCCTTGGGGATCATCTTCTCACGCTCCCCTTTGCTCTCGCACCGCAAGTTGACGCGATGCTCAAAGGACCGAGGCAACGGATAATCATCTGGGACCTCGACATACACCCACCGTTCTTTCCAGCCCTTGCAGGAGGAGAGCTTAGACACGGTGAGGTAGCCCGGCTCGATCCGGGACGCTATACCACCCCCGGCCGCCTTGAACATTCATTCGAAGGAAATGCATCCGGCGGAATAAATTCTGATTGGGATCACCCCCTAAAGCGACACGACCACACAAAGCCGACTATAGTCCTAACGGCAAATGGGTGAAGCTGCGCCACTGCAACGTTCATCGCTTTGTATTATGGTAGAGACGTAAATATTGAGAGGAAACAGGAGACCATACTCCGGGTGTCTCATATATACGCCGATGTGACCGGAGGAGGGCAACAGACGGTCCGATCCTCTCTAGGGATGACAATGTTGTACCCCTTGCCAAAAAAGAAGTGCTCTTCGAAAAATTCGAGAGCGTAGACGGGCGAGCCCATCAGTCCAAGCACGATTGGGGCCGATGGTACAGGCATCGTAATGATGCAAGACTGTCGCCCTCTCCGCACCGGAAGGATTCCTTTCCTCATCATCCACATCGTCATCATCCTCCCACTCCTCCAGAACTCTGGGGTCAACTTCAGGGGAAGGAGACCTAGGGCCCCTCGACCTTAACGGAATTGCGGCTACCGCCTCCTCCTCATCAAAACGCGACGGGGAACCCCGGCGCACGGCATCGGGACCGGCGTCGAGAAGACATGGTTCACAACAATTACTTAAACAAAACAAAAAGTTGAAA
Organism: Silene latifolia; assembly: GCF_048544455.1. Taxonomy (NCBI): domain Eukaryota; kingdom Viridiplantae; phylum Streptophyta; class Magnoliopsida; order Caryophyllales; family Caryophyllaceae; genus Silene; species Silene latifolia. The sequence goes on along the minus strand of NC_133535.1, from coordinate 157,530,910 downwards.
AGGTTTTTTGGTTTACCTTGAAGAAAAGTGCTACGCCGACGTAAAAATTCTGAAGATCGGAAGAGAGGGAAAGACTTGGAATTTTGGAAAGAAGAAAATTTTTAGAATGAATGAAATTGTTAACCAATTTCACTTCAAAGATCTAGTATTTATAGGCAAAGGCCCATAAAGGAGGACCAATCAAAACGCAGCCCATGAAGCATCAGCCAATCAACGAAGAGACACATGTCAGGCATGCGTACACGGAATGTCAATCGACGCAACAGTTGAATGTCAAATCAAAACAACAGTAACCAAGCGTCTTCAACACGCCCCTTCATATCCCTTTGCCTATTCATCTTCCTCAGCAAAACTCCTAAAGTATCTATCCTCCGCCGGCAACACGACCAACCAAGCTAGGTAGCGCCGGCCGGGGGCAATCAAAAATACACCGGCACTCTCAACCTTGGGTCCGCCGGCTAGCAGCACCTTCTCTTCCACATTTTGATGTCCATTACACATCCATGTGGAGGGGGGATACGGTACGGCCTAACAAGAACCACGCCGATGCTTCAGAAGAAGCCGATACCAGAAATTTTGCAAAAAATACTTACACAGAATATACACTCAGCATACATCGGAGCCCATACCACGGCATAGACTACGCTGGGGGCAAATTGATGGGGCATATTCTGTACCCGCTGACCAAGTCAACATATTGAACGAGGTCAAAGATATCCACAGCAAGCCAATGACTTAGACATCCCTGCCGATGCGGCCTTTCGGCCCGGCAAAGATGGGTCTCGGCATGGCAACCTACCACCGGGGCACATACCCGCGTACTCATATCCAAGAACCCTCGGCATGGAGTCAACCGGGCTCGCCGGCCTGCCATAGGTCCCTCGGCCGAGGGTAGAACAGATCTTTCCACCTATGCCACTTGCCACTTGGCCCACTTGGCCACTACGTGACAAAAGGTGAAAGTCTATAAATACTCCTCAATCCTCATTGAGGAAGGGATCCAGAATCTAACCTAAGAACCCCTTAAATTGGTATTATCTCTCTCATCTCTCTACAATACACGTCATCAAGCAACATTCCACTTAATCACAATAAGTTTACTGACTTGAGCGTCGGAGTGAGTACGCTTGGCACAAAGCCAAGCCCTCAGTTTGCTCATTGTCGCAGGAGAGGCCGAGGAGAGCAGTCAAGGCTGGAAGAGGCATTATTCGACAAAGCTAGCGTGGTAAACAAACCTGCTTCGGAATTCATACCCGGAACAGCCCCATTTCATTAAAATATACCTCACATTTCATTATTTTATGGGGCAAACATAGAAAAATGGAGGAAGTACTATTTTTATCCACAATCACTAATTTACAATAAACCAACTTATTTAATACTCCATAAGAATCTTGATGAGACCTTATAATATAAAATCAATAATTAAATCAAAATGTTTGTACTTGTCAATATTTATTTAAATAATGATTTTTCTAACATGTATTTTAAGGGTTTGTCTAACAAAATAGTTGTTCTTTAGACGTGTATTGAAATCATATACAGAATATGATTTATACATAAACATAATATTGATTTATGATTAAATTAAATGAGCTGATTTTATATACAAGTATAATCATTATTCATTATAGATAGTACGTGGCATTATGATTCAATAATTAACACTAGAGACAAAGGAGTGTAATTAACTATGGGAGGATAAAATGATAAATGGATAAATCGGTGAAATTATAAGGAGTATAAAATTTATGAATATCATTTTAATTAACAGATTAAGCTAATTTTTATACCCTAATACGTTCTCTGATAATTCAAACATCGGTTAGAGTTGAAAATTAGATATTGCACATATATATTCTCCATACCATTGTGCAATTGACTAAAATTCCATTTGTGAAATTTTAGAGACTGTCATTATTGGAATTTAAGGTCATCATACTTTCCATTAACATTATATTTTTTTAATTAAAAGTTTAAACTAACAGTAAGACACAATCGGTAGTTTTATACCTTAAAAAAACTATCATGACTCAGAAGATTATAATCCGTGTAGAATATCACCAACAAATTCATTAAGTCATATTTTTTTACCACAACCGTACATATAATTGGAATAATCTTATTCTGAGATAAATAAATCTTGTTTAAAACTATACTCCCTCTATTTTTCTATATATGACTTTCTCACATTTCGAGACACACACTTATTTCTTCAATATCTCTCAAATTATATGCTTAAATATAGTGATATGTATACTCATATGAAAGAGTTTTTCATAAAGAATTTAATGGTATAATTTTTATAATTTTTTACCAAATATATTTTTGTAAATATTAAAGTCAAAGGCTCGCCTCGAAAAAACAAAACGTCATATATTAAAAAATGGAGGGAGTATTAAATTAAGACTCTCATAATATTCTTCTTCCATCTTTACTCTATACAATTCAATTATAAGTGTCGTCTTAATTTAGAACTGTATTTACCTAAGAAGTTGTGTTTTGAAATATCGAACAATCTTATTTTGGAAGTCGTCGTCACTCAAACAACTATGATAGAGTGCCACTTGTGATTTTTACTTCAAAGTCTTGAGGGTCATTGTGTCAAGCTGACTCCACTTTCTTGTTGAATCTCCAAGAAAGCCTCCATTACGTGAACCTAGCTACATTTTACATTAATGTCATAATCATATATTTAGATCCACGATCACTTAGATCAACAGATAAGGGGTTGTTCTACCCTAATCAGAGGTCTTGTGTTTGAGCTCTGGGAATTCGGCAGACAGTGATTGAGGCAAAATTTACGGTTAGGGAGTGCGAGAAATTTCAGCGGGGGCGAACGAGTAATGATATAAAGGAAACTTGATTTTTTTTTGAAAATTTAACTAAAATCTTTGAACTTTTCATTTTTCAGCGGGGGCGACCGCCCCTGCTAGCCTCTCCCTCGCTCCACCACTGGCAGCAGTGTTAAAACTCATGAGAGAGAGCTTTACCTCCCTAGTAATCCTACCCGACTCGAATCCGAACTAAACCGAATGGTTTAAAAAAAATCATATATTTAGTGGACCCTTGTTTGGTTTAAGAATCAATTAAATTATGTTCTAGTGGTTAATGAGGATAACTTTTACCATTAATTTGCAAAGATTTAATTTGTACGGAGTATATTATCATAGATTTGATGAAATCTTATACTTAATCCACTTTAGTCTCGTGTAACTTTTGCTAAACTAAAGTGTGTATAAGACATCTCATTTATTAGGTATGTTAAGTGATTAGGTAGATTCACGATTGAGCATATAATGGATTAGTATGAAACACTTACTCTAAAACATTCACATTGTGTTGATATTTCGCAAACTTAAATAAAGAATGAGGAATTGGGTATTCGGTGATAGAGACTAAGCTAAGCACATGTCGACAAGGTCATGGCTGAGATAAGTTTTTTTAGGAAAATAATATACACAATAACTTTATTTTCAATAAGATAATATGATCAGAAATATAGATAAGATTGATGTTTCAGGCTTAGATATAATTTGTACCTAATTTCATCTCTGGTAGTCAGGATGGATACTATACACTGGGTATGTGATGGTGGTATTCCCGCTAAGAATGTAGGTTAACTGGTCGATTGTTAATGCTAATAATAACGGTGAAATTAAAAGTGAAATTAACTGTTGCCATAAATTATGGGAAAAACTAGATAATCAAAATCCGTCAACCATAAAACTGTTCAAGTAAAATTTCACCAAAATTATCAATAATCCAATTAATTATCAACTAATTATCATAATCTAAAACTTAATACCCCACATATATCCACGTATAATACATCAGTTAATGTATTATACAACCGGTTGTATATACAACTTATTCAGTGTTGTGGAGCTTTGTTACAAAATTGTCGAGCTCTATTGACAAAATTATCGAGTTATGATACAAAGTTGTTGAGCTTAACAGAATAATTATTAAGCTCAATAACTTCGTAAAATATCTCAATAACTTGTAAAATAACTCAACAACTTTGTGTTAGAACTCAATAACTTTAACGCAGTTGTACATATCTATTATACAACTAGTTGTAGAATAGTATTTGTGCACATATATCCATCCATCCACATCCAAATCCCCACATGATGATCAAATCCATACCCTATCTTTAATAATTTTCCTACCCCTTTCCCATTTCACTCTCCATCACCTACTTAATTACACCACGTGCTCTTAATTTAATCCTTTTATTATAAATATATTAATCACTTCATTTCTTTCACAATTAAACTCTCTCCAAAAAAAAAAAACTTTCATCAAACTAAAAAAAAAAAATGGCACTTGTAAGAGAACGTAGACAACTTAACCTCCGCCTTCCTTTACCTCCGGCCACCGCCCGCCGCCCTTCCTTCCCCCTTCCACCACCACCGGCCGCCGCCACAACCACCACCTCCACCGCCGGAACCACCGCATCATTCGCCGCCAAATTCTCTCTCTCCGATTTCACTAACCTCGCCGTGATCGGCGCCGGCGCCGGCGGCACCGTCCACAAGGTGGTCCATAAGAAGACCGGCGTCGTTTATGCACTCAAGACTGTTACCTCCGCCGCCACCGATACCACCACCCGCCGTCAAATCCACCGGGAGAAGGAGATACTCCGCCGTGTGGCGGGGGATTCTCCTTTTGTTGTGAAGTGTTTCGGGATTTTCGAGAAGGTGGATGGGGATTTGGGGATATTGATGGAGTACATGGACCGCGGAACACTGGATTCCGCGGTCCAGTCTCAAGGGACTTTTTCCGAGAATTTGTTGTCCAACGTGGCGGGACAGATTCTCGAGGGACTTAAATATTTACACTCGTGTAAAATTGTACACCGTGATATTAAACCGGCTAATCTTTTGGTTAAGTCCGGTCCAACCGGATGGGAGGTGAAAATTGCTGATTTTGGGGTGGGCCGGATTATGGGCCGGACTCTTGACCCGTGTAATTCATATGTGGGTACTTGTGCGTATATGAGCCCGGAGCGATTCGACCCGGATACTTATGGTGGGAATTATAATGGGTATGCTGGTGATATTTGGAGCTTGGGTTTGACTCTTATGGAGTTGTATTTGGGTTATTTTCCATTTTTAGGGCCCGGTGAGCGGCCCGATTGGGCTACTCTTATGTGTGCTATTTGTTTTGGGGATCCGCCTAGTTTACCCGCGGGTCGTGGTTCGAAAGAGTTTAGGAGCTTTGTTAGTTGTTGCTTGCAAAAAGAAGCTAGTAAACGATGGACTGCGGCTCAGTTGTTATCGCATCCTTTTATCTGTAAAAAGAAATAAATAAAACGAATACAAATAGTTCTATGATTTATTTTTTTCATTTCTTGAAATGTAGACAAGTTCAGAACGACGAAGTTTAGTTAGTAGCGGTCGTGATTAGCTTGACAAGTTATCCGAAGTTTGTAAAATGGTATTGAAAAGTATTCAGAAATCCTTGAAATGGGCTATCAAGTATCAACCCGACTTCATTTTCTAAATTGTATTTTACGACTAAATCATCGGGTGGGACGTGGGTGATCAGGAGTCGGTAAGAACATCGTCGGTTACGCCGAAAATGAGAGGATCATTCCAAACACAAATTGGAGGCTCAAATGTCATTTTCTAAACAATTGATTGTTCATATGCTTACAATTTTCCATGCCTAACACCGTCATCATGGAGTTCTCTCTTTAAATGGATTATTATTGATGACCGACTAATAACATCAATTCGTACTATAAAGAAACAACGGTTCATGAAGTTAAATCTTCTAGTGCTAATTTCTCACAAGTGTACAACTACATCACGTCTTTGCTCATAAACACTTATTTGATAAGGCTTTTGTTCTACCTTAGTCAGAGGTCTCAAGTTTAAGTCCTGAATTAAATGAAAATGCAGTAATGTTAAAATTCATAAGAGAGAGCTTTATCACCCTGTAACGGTCTAGGTTGCACCAAAACGGACACAACACGGACACGTGACACGGCATCCCATGAAATTTAGGACACGGGACACGGCATTTAAATTTAATAAAATAAAATATATATTTTATAGTTATATGTGTGTGATTTTATTTTTGAAAAAGTATTGAATATTAAATTTAAATAAGTGAAAGTAAAACTTACGTTAATTATAACTCATTCTCATTTCCAAAACCAAAACCAACTTATAATCAATCTATTTCGACATCTCATTACTAGTCTAAATAATATTATTTGTCTCCAATTCAACTTATTTCCCATCAAATTTAACCATATAACAATTCTCGCCATTTAACTTAAATTCAACTTGATTCCGTTTGGAGGCCAGGTGTGTCCAAATATGGACACGGCTCAAAATACCATGGACATGTGTCGAACACGTGCCGAAATAAAAGATGAAAGTTAGATACGGCTTTACAAGTGTCCGACACGTTTTGACGTGTGTCCGACAAGTGTCGTGTCCGACACGGGTGTCCGACACGGAAACGCCGATATTCCATTGCTTGTCACCATCATAACGATGAGTACTGGAAAGCAGCAAGTACTATGTTATATAATGAGGTGCCATGATTAATTGGAACATCTATTATATTTTTTTTTAATTGAGTTATGGAGGGTGCGTATTTGGTAGATACCTGTGTAAACATAACCAATAGGTTAACAAGCGCCCCGGGGCGCTCATTATCAGCTTCCTTATAACAATTATACTTAAAAAAAACTCTCCATCACGATTCACGACGTTAGTATCTCTAAGGCTTGTTAAGATGAATTAAATCAACCTAGATGAAATTTGAAGATACTTTACTTGTAAGTTGTAACAGATAATATTATGGGTAGGGACGGGTGGGGCGAACAGACGGGTAAAGATCTCTAATAAAATGGGTAGGGAGGACAAGGTGGGGCACCCTCTATATGCTTCCCACTTTATGGCAAATGGTTATTTTGTGAAGGGAAATGGTATCCGTTTATACGTATAGACGGATAGTAAACGTATAGACGGATAGTGTCCGTCTATAATGAGAATTGGTGATCTAGATTTAGGATAAATTTAAATGAAATGACACGGATTTAATTTAACACAACATCCACCTTTTGAAAGATATGACAGATCAATATTCACGATTTTAAGGATAAGATACTTTGCATTTGGCACTCACTTTAGCAGAATCAAACGGAAAAAGGGCAGCCAACTAACTTGCTTTGTCAATGTTAATGTCAATGTCCAAGTAGTTTGGCATAAATCACAGGACAACGATCTTACTTGGAAGTTGGAAGTTGGAACTTGGAACCATGGATGATTCACGCAGCCCCATAGCAATACCGTTTGCGAACAACAAAGTGGCTTGAGTGTAGTGGAGCGCGGGAGTGCCTCAAAGCATTGTAATAGCAATGAATTGAGAGGTCCCGGGTTCGACTCCCTACACGGGAGTGCTGCGAATACATGTCATCCTAAATAGGATGTCTTACATGGCACACGTGATTTGCAGGGTATTGCATGTGCCCGGGGGGATTCAACCCCTCGTCACCCAAAAAAAAAAAAAAAAAAAAAAAATACCGTTTGCGAACATTTCCGTCAACACCAATTCTTCTCTAAGACCGTCTTAACTTATGGCTCTCAAACCAGATTAAAACAGAGGTGGAAATAAGAGGTGGTGAGAGGACTTAAATTAAAACGATTTTAAGCAAGACTAACTGGTCCGTCAATGGTCCAAATTACACTCTGGATTTAAACATAAGAGCAGCGTACGTTCAAATGAAGAAGTCCATTTCCGTCGATGGTCCAGATTACACATTTGATTTAACACGAGACCCGTTATTCCCGAATGGAAACCATTGATGGAAATGAACATCTCATTTGTTTAATGGAGAAGATCTTGACTCCGTAAATATATACAGTTACCAGAATTTGTGACGGCTTGGTAAGAAAAATAGTAAAATCTTGAAACACGGTCAGTGCTAATTTAATGTGAGAGGAATGAGACTAAAAATGCCCAGAAAAGTGAAAGAAAAGAAAGCCTCATGTATACGTAAAAAACTAAAAGCTGAAAACCAAAGAACCAACATCACTCTTTACAGAATGCAGTGTTTTTTTTCCAAAGACGCGTTACAGCCTCCCAATTCCGTGACCATATGAACTTATTACAAGCCTCTTATAATAGCCCAAATCAATCAATGTCCATTTGAAGGCCGGAACATGGCATAACCATTTACGCCACATGCCATATTTGAGTACTCGGGAACGTTATATGAATAACCATCCGCTCCCGAGTTCCTCATGCCTAGTAATGAAAGATCAGGGCCTAACAGCTGCCATTGATTGGGGGTTAGGTTATCAATCTGACCGTTTAAATAGGGGATTGAATTACCTTGGGTGTTGAACTCCCTCATTGAATCGTACGGGCTATTAGGCCCATAATCCTGCCGGAAGCCCATCGAGGCCTCGTTGCTTGAAAGGCTTATATCTGCTGGGTAGGTGAACTGCCGATTGAAGAGAGTTGCACTTGGACCGCCATTGCCCGTTCCCGGGAAAGCCATTCCTCTATGACTTCGTCCGATGACCTGCTCATCATCAAGTAGGTCATTGATGATATCCAGGTGTGGGAATTCATCTGCCAATGGGGTTTGGACCGAACGGCCAGAAGTCCCGGCCAATAATTCAGATGGGAAGTGGCTATTATACCCGTTGTTCGCCGGACGATACAAATCGAAGTGGCGAATACTATCATTGCCCATGGATGGAGAATCAAACATCGAGCTCCTGCTAACATCCCTCTGTGGACTGTCCATCCATGTTTGACCTCTAAATATATCTTCCTGAGGAGGTGCATTAAAAGTGGTTCCGTTCCTTTCAGATGTGTGGGAAAGAAACACAGGATTCGGCATATTGACCGTCGAATTCACAGACGGAGTAGGAGCATGAGTGAAACCCCCTGAGGTTGGAGTAAATGAGTTACCAGCGATTGCATTCCGGTAAGACTGCGGAACAAATGCAGGAGCTGTGGCTAGAGACGGGTCCTGAACCAAGCGACCAGTGGCACTGACCGAACGGGGAATTAAGGGACTGCTAGGTGCTGACACTTGCACCATAGAGACAACTGGAGTAGCTGCGAGAGTCGCAGGGATTAAAGGAGCACTTAATGGTCGCGATAATCCCACAGATTGTTGCACAGTAGGTTTTTCAGTAGGTTTGGAGATGGTAACCATTGTAGAATTAACTCTTGAACAATTTGCAGTGACGGGTGTATTTGAAGATGAGGTGGCCTTGTCAGTTTGTTGTTCCTCATTTGAGGGTGTTTTTATCGGAAGTGGCATATCAGCAGGATGAACAGTTTTCAAGTCCGGCTTTGGCTGAAGTGCTGTCACAGAGGTTGTATTTCGGGGAGGGCTCTTAGATGTACGAATCGTTGCTGCTTCTTTTCCCTTGGACCCTGTCTTAATATTCTCCTTGTTTTGCTTCCTTTGCGACAAAAGAATCTCATCTTCCTGGCATAACAAACCAAATAAACTTAAGATGGCAGAAAAGACCCAAATTCATAGAATACATAAAGGGAAAGTCAAGACGAGAAATAAATAGAGAAAATAACAGAAAACAGAGTTCCTAAAGTGAAGATTATAACAGGCGTGTGGCGATTGGGGGATCACCATGCCAATACTCATGCAAGGACGAAGACATGGATAAAAGCAAATAACAAAAAAGTCATTCAGAGAGGCAACTAAAAACTACTGATCTAAAAATAAACAAGAATGACAATATAGGACACTAAAACAAGAGAGAACACACTAACTTTCTTGATTGCGTTCAACTCTGGCCACTTCGTTCTATCTTGTAAGGATGTAATGGCACCCACGGACTCGTTAGCTTCAGCTATCTTGCGCCTAGGAGATGCATCATATTGTAAATGGACTTCAGCAGGCTGAGATCGCCGACTATCTGCTTCATTTGGACCACTGCAATCCTCAAATGTGCTCTTACCTCGCTGGTTTTTACCCCTACAATATCAAATCAAAGTCAATTGTCTTATTTCTCAACTCTTCCATCCTCTGATTTAAGACAGGTAAAGCTGTAACACTAACCTTGCCGGAGATTTCCGGTTTGAGTAATTTACGAACGAATTTGATCTGTAGGAACCATTCGTTACCACTGAGGGAGTAGAATCGGTAGAACACGTTGAAGAGCTATCATCCATAACAGATGAATTCCGCTTATCCATGCCTCCATTATGCACAGTCGAAATGCTGCTAACTTCACTCCCACTGGCCTCTGCTGGGGGTTGTACCTCTGATGTGTCTGTATCCCAGTTTATGGGACTTCCGTCCCTATCCTCGGAATCAAGCTGTAGTGTATCAACAGCGCACTCTGCGATATCAGATACGTCAGACACGTCTTCAAGCACATCATCCTTTAATTTGTCTTTTCCTCCAGATGACAGGTTAGCATTCAGCTGTTTGTCATGTACTGTTACAAGAGGCTTCTCATCTTTCAATTTGTCTTTTCCCCTACGATCGTTCCGCTTTTTTTTACCCTTTCGATCAAAATTAGCAATCAATTTAATCAGGACATGTTAAAGTATAGCTCAAGCTGGGCAACAATAAAATATGATACCCAGGCAGAAAGGGACTTCTACACATCATGTGCGATATCAGACACGTCTTCAAGCACATCATCCCAGCAGATATAAGAAGTTCCTTTATAATCCCTCCCCAAAATGAATGGTGAAACAAGAGCACAATGACCACAAAGTTTATCAAAATGTAATGCTTGTCTCAAAATCACCATGAGGCGGTAACATATTATGTTGGGTTGTCGGCTGATCTTTCAGCAGTTTTGGCTAGTTGACCTTACTACAAAAAAAAAGTAATAAAAAAAGCGTCTTGGTTGGCAAAATTTGAGGGCTTTTACGAGTGAAAGGCTATTCAACTAATTACAGCTTTTTAGCGTAATACTCATAGAACCCCCACTATCTCTCAACCCCAAAACCTTGAACAAGCATGGAAATTAAGAGATTCATATGCTCAGAGTCTACTAAACAAGGTCATAACTACTAATCCTAAATGTAGGCTACATTAAGAGTAAAACTGAGAGCATAAATCCAAAATTCTATAATGATTTGACAAATGCATGCTAGCGAACATGACAGAATTATTCCATAAAATTCCATCATAGCATAATGCAAATTTTGGATTGCTTGAACATCTTTCTTAGTGCAAGAAAACAGTAATTCCACAACATCCTAAATCCTACATCAAAAACTGTTTTCCATCTTAGGAAAATCCCAATATCAAGGATATAGTCAAACAATTTAAAAATCTTATAAGACAAGAAAATACGACTGAACTGAAAATTACTCCAACAAGAATAAGTATTTGCAAGCCACCTGTTTTTTCTTTGATTTCTTGTCCTTCTCTCCAGCACCACGCTTTGCTTTCTGCTCACTCTCAGCCAGCCATGCAGCCTCTTCACGTATAAGTTCCTCTTGTCTCCTCAATGCAACAGCCTCCTGATAGGCAACTTCAATTTTGTTGCTGTTACATCATAAAGGTTTCAGGGATAGCCACGAAAAGAGAAATAGATCAAGTAAACAAGCACAGATGCACAAGTATTACGACCTGAAGATATGTGCAAGCACAAAAATTTCCACTGTCCTCCGTCCTAATTCTGTTAAACGCTTCTCATCACGCTCAATCGAATCCTTGGTGAAATACTCTCCACTACCTCCATCCTACAGAATTCAAGAGCCACTAGGAGATTAAATCATAAGAGGGAAAGTACAGAGATCAGCATCAGTAAGACAAAATTGATCAAGTCCTAACTCCTAAGTACCCAGAATTTCTAGTCTTCTCCCCCATAACACAACTCTTTGCTTCCCTTGTCCTAAGTAAAAATTCATGTTTCTCCACAAATTTTAAAAGATACTAGGATCCCTAACATATTAGACTGATATAAAAACAGAAACAGTTTGATATCGGTATCAAAGAGTGCACACCGCCCACAGAATTTCTCTACCTTCAAAAACAATTTCTTTGGCTAGTCCAGACATAGATCAGTGCCTTTCCTACTTACAAAACCAAGATCTTTCCAAGATTGGACAACATGTAAACCTCCACCTAAGTCCAATATGAATCTACGGGACCGTCCAAATGAGTGAAAACAATCACATCAGCAGCAGTACTCACTATGTCACCCGGCAATAAAACATCAGAAGCCAACAGAGAAAAAAGAGAGGTACCAAAAGTGAAGGAGAAAAGAAAGTAGAGATGCATTGAAAGTCATAAACAGGATTGCGGTGAGCAGATGGATAATAGATATATCCAATCCAGATAATCAAAGGAATCCATTTTACAACTAGAACAGTGGCCTTGTGCATACAATTAGACAATCAAACAATTCTGAATCCTTCCAAAGACAAAACCCAAAAGTCATTGTTTTAGTAATTTTTACTTTATACTTAACAATAAAGAACTTGTAAAATCTCTGGAAGCTGGACGCTATAATTCTATACATTGTTTTAGAACCATAAATTAATGAGATGAAAGGCACTACATGACAAACCTCTGGCAATACACCTCTATAGTTCATTTACAACCTAATGCCATGATAAGAAGATATTTTTTTTTTTCACATAAGATGCCATCCTTAAGCATCACTCCACCAAGACTTTGCTTTAACATTGTGGTATCGGAGTCAACTAAGTCTGAAGTAGCTATTCCGTTAGTATCATGCAATCCAAGTTCAAGCATTCAAGTAGGAAAACAGTCAAACACACAATTGTCTAATGTGATGCCAACAGAACAAAATTGCCACTACACTTTACATTGCATACAAACTTAGTTCCCCAAAGCTAACCTTTGTGCGATTCTGAGGCCCCTTATCATCCTTTGGAGGCAACGGCTCCATTGCAGCCTTCTCAAGTAATAACAGTACATCATCTACCAAAACAAAAGTGTCCTTCTCAGTCTGAATGATTGGAAGGGGCATCTCCTCACCCTCCAACAATTTTGCTGTCCCTTTCATGCTCTGGCCTTCAAGAGCTTTAAGCCCACTGTACAGGGAGTCCATAACTAGAGTAGATGTGACTTCTTTCTCGACGAAAAAATGTTTCACAACTACTTTCAGTATAGTATCCTTCTTCTCCCTGGACATGCGACGCCTAGTATTTTGATCCATTCCTAGCCAAAATGCACGAAAACTGTCATAGAAAACATCAATAGTCAGCAAACCAACTACTGAACCAGTAAACAAGATATGACAAATTTAATAAGCCAAACAGAGTATATCAACAATGACATCTTATTCTGTCCAAAGTAAAAATAAATAAATAAAAATAAAAATCAGGAATTAACACGAGAGCACAATTTTTAAGCGAAATATAATAAAAGCTGAGAGGGCATAGCAATGCAGATACAAGAGGAGCTGGTCCAAAAAACAAGCGTGCACTAAACTCAAACTTCATAGATGTTTCCTATGCAGAAACAGCATAAAACTACCACTTACACAGATTGATATTCAAGTCTACACTAGACCAAGAAAAGACACATGCCACCATATTTGTTGTTTATGGTCCACAATGCAGTCATCAATGAAAAAAAAAACCAGAGTTCACTAGCATAAATCCCTAATACCTTGACCACCTAGCTTTGTCCTCAATCAGTTTTTCCAGCTTCCCTCTTCTTTCTTCAACAAAACGCCGGCATATTTGCTCCACATTAGTTAGATACACTCGGACAAGTTCCCTTCTATACTGACAGTCAAGGCAGCGAAATGGCCGATCTGCTTTCTCCCTACAAGCAAATGCAACATTGTGACAAACAGAAGAAAAAATCTTGAAATCATCCATCAGTAGCACATAAGTGATAAAACAGAGTATTAAATGGAAATTCCACCAAATTAACTTGGCCTCACGAATTCAAATAGACAGCTTAAATGGGCCTCACAATAACAACGCTTTGTGGGTCAGCCAAATCGAATCGTATGGAACCACCAATGTAAAATAAAACAATGAAAAGAAAAGGGAAAAGGGATCACACAATAATAACGAAGCAAGGTAGGTAAAAAAGAGTACGAAGGGAGGAAGAGGAAATGTATGAAAAATGAGGAAGACCTTAAGAGTGAAGAAAGCCAGGAGAGGTAATAAACAATATAAAAGATGACAGAAAATAGATTCAAATGAACTGAAAAAAGTTGAAAAAATAAACAAAAGAAACAAGACAATAAATGAAGTCATCTCCGTCGCTGACACAATTTATTTCTCGCCACTCAGAGCTGACGACAAAAAACAATAGAAAAAGATAGTACCTCAATTCCATCTGTACTCGAGTGTCACGAGAATGAAAGTTAATAAACCACAATTGTGTTTTAGCCAATAATCAAGGCATTGTTGCGATCATAAAATGCTAAGGCAACAGATCATTTTCAAACCTTAACCAAGCTAGAAAGTAAAAAATAAGCAAAGTAATCATAATTCCTAGAACAAAAAGATCAAAGTAAATCATAAATTCATACTTCTGCACACAACTCTACAAAACCTAGAGAGTAATGATATGTTCAAATGATTTCCAGAAAGGATAATCAGTATATGAACAATTTGTAAGTTACTTTGACATTCTCCAACCACCTCGGAAAAACAAACACCAAGACTTTCCCATCCTTACAGCCAAAAAAAGAGGAACAAAGCAAGAGTTAAGTAAAAAAAGATTGTATACCTGATCACTTGAACTTGAGCCTTTATGATCAACGTGTCAGCATCCACAAAGCCATCTGACACTTTAGATAGCTCCATGAACTTTTTCCAGCCCCAATCATGCTCTTTCTTCCAAAAACGGTGCAATGTATCTACATTGTTTGTGCATCTCAAACTCAGGATCAAAGACATCATAGAGAAAATCTGTCTCATCATAAAGTTGACAGCCTTATTGGCTAAAATTGAGGAGAACAATAGAGCAATATGCAAGAAGGCACAAGTTACAGGGAAGAAATGAGTAAAATAAGTAGCATTTCTTGTAAAAGAGGAATGAGGGGTATGCAAGTGGTCATAGCCCATAATTGGGTGATATTTCTTGTAAATGACATTCTCAGTATTACAAATCGACCAAAATTTTCCTTGAAAAGGGCACGGCAAATTGTAAGCCTTATTGTCATAACTGATAATGCCTAAATTTGAACCTTAGAAAAAGGCAGTACTAATTTAACATATTCACTAACCGGAATACTTCGATTTCTTTGGGTCTTTATTTACGACTGCAATAGTGAATTGAGCAAAATGACTCCAACCTGCACCGCAAAATAAGAGCAAAGGAGGGAGTAGAAGAATACAGAGTTCAGGCTATCACCAATCGAAAGAATATGGGCCAAAAGGCATGAAAATTGCAACTTGACATTTGATGCTAATCGAACCTGGGAGAAGCTTATCATGATTTGCTACACAGAGAAACAATGAGAGATGATTACAAACATCACAGCCTTGAGGGTAGATCAAGATGTACCTGCAGAAAAAACAAAGACATCAGATTCACAGAATGTCTGAATCAATTTTGATGATTCTCAAAATCAGCAAAACATCACCAACCCTACAGAAAATTTCATATTAACTAAAGAAGGTTGATACAAAAACATGGTATATGATACGTAAACGCACTTAATAGAGTATCTCATACATAATCAAAAGCCATTATACGATATGAACAAACCAATTTGCAACTTGCTGTGGATTGAGCAAATTCAACAACTCCGTGACAAAATTGAACTCAGTGCACTGAAATAGGTATATTCACTCTATTTATCAAGCTTAGCAATCCTTTGAGAATCTATATTTTACATGAGTCCTAAGTTCATACTCCCCAACGACACACCATATTTACTTATGACTAGGAAAAAAAAAAGGCCAAGGTCAGCCTGGTGGGACACAGAAATAATTCAAGCATCGGAATCAATGTACTAGTAAAGACCACACATCAATCTGTATCACATAAAATAGCAGGGAGGAACAGAGAACGAAATGCAAAATAAAAGACCAAGCCATTCCTGGGATTATGAGATGGAAACGCTTAGGCAGGCAACAACGCACATGCCATGACGCCATCCAAAACAGTAAACGAGAGGCCTCACCATTTATAGCCGCCCACTTCAAAAGCATTGCTTCGAAGTTCTCTCTTAGTGATCTGCGAGAACTTTTCGATCTTCCATGTGTACTTCCCATACAGCTCAGCAGGTTTCAACCCTACAGGAAATGAAAATAACAATAAACTAACGCATAAAGATGTTGCAAAGGAATTAATGTGATGTAATGGATGTGCCACTGATTCTACTTTTTCCTGAAATTTCAAAATCTCCCATAGAAGAATGAAGAAAATATGGCCTGAGAGGCGGCACGAAATATCTTACTAAAGACACAAAATCACCATTCACAATGAACATACAAGTACATAGGGAGCCAATGACAAAATTTGGGAAATTCCAATCAGTGAAATTATGTAGTGTGTCAGTTGGGAGTATTGGACCATGACAAAAATCTGACACTAGATATAAATTTGATCACTAATTAGATAAAAATAATGAAAGTCAGCTGTGTTTACCAGAGAGAATTGGCTGTCGGTAATGTTATATTTGTACTCGTTTATTAGATGTTCATTTTGCTTTTTCCAAGAAAAAAACTTCCCCAGAGTTCACATAATACCTAATTTCGAACCACCACAACTCAAGACCCACCATATCTCAAAACATTATGCTATCACAGTATCACACTTACAAGGTTTACAACAAATGGCCAAAATCACGCTCTAGAAGTAGAGAGCATACATAATTTCTCGATTTTTTGTGCAAGTGAAACTTTTAGCTAGGACGCACTTGGTGTTTTCATGATACCTAAAGTCTACTGTCTCATCAAAGATGTATCTTTCCACAAAGCAACAGCCATGTAGCTTCCCCATACCTTCTTTCAGTTGAACCCCAAATGCAATCATACATAAGTTATTGTGCACATCATAAGCACCCACTACAAATTGATGCTATGGGCATATTGAACAACAATTAAAACAATTCTCGGATTATTGGATTTTCAGTGAGAACCCTATGTCCCTTCCATCACGACAAAATCTCGTAGAGGAAGGTAGCCCAATTAACAGAGAAACCTCTATTACTCTGACACTTCAACGGTAACGAAGTGTCGAACACTTCATTTCTTAAAAAATTCTACACCTGGATAAGGTCAGTGGCATATCATGACCGCAATTATGGACACGGATACGATACGGTTCAACAA
Organism: Silene latifolia; assembly: GCF_048544455.1. Classification (NCBI taxonomy): domain Eukaryota; kingdom Viridiplantae; phylum Streptophyta; class Magnoliopsida; order Caryophyllales; family Caryophyllaceae; genus Silene; species Silene latifolia. Next base: position 157,513,660 of record NC_133535.1, on the reverse strand, counting down.
AATATTACTACCTCCAATGCACACCAAACTACCCATCAACTTTTTAAAGTCAAACTTGCTAGATGTTGACGTTCATTATATTTAGTCAAATTTTAAAAATTTATATATAGAATTGAGTATTGACATTTAACTTTTTTTTTATAAAAAGAGGTTTTGCAAAGTTATAATTTCGACACGGAAAAACAATATATAAATGAAGAAAAACGTGGTTAAAGTATCGTCTCGTAGACCGTGAAAAGTCAAATGGGTAGTTTGGTGTGGATTGGAGGTAGCAATAAATTACAATTGAATAAAAGTATTTAAAATGTGAAGGGTTATAATTATGGAGTAGAAATCAGGCTTTGTGAAGATAAAAAGAAACAAAAATCAAAGGTAAAGAATTCAAACAGCCTTACCATTAACTAAAGTTGAAAACAGTTTGAAACTTCACAAAATATAAAAAATAAAACAGATGAGAGAGCTGGGAGTAAACACGTGTTTATGTGTAGCATTAAGAAAAAACGAAAAATAAGAATTAAGGCCCACTCATCAATACTTCACAGAAACATAATAGAAATGGGGAACCACTAAAACCTAACTCCGATCACTCTCTCCACCGCACTTTAGAATGCTCCTCGATGGTCAAACAGATGGTACATCGAATCCCTGGTACGGTTTTCAGCAACCCACTAAACTGAGTACATTTACCATAACTTTTCCTTCACTTTGATCATTTTCTCGGCTTCCACCCATGGTTGTCGACCGTATCAGAGGATGTCCTGTCCGAGGTGTACTTCGTATCGTATTCTGTGTCGTGCCGACACGTGACACAGCCCAAAACTGCCGTGTCAGAGTAACGTACGAAGGAACACCATAGATGAGACAAATTCAGGACAAAAACACAGTCCTATGCAACGAAAAACCCAGTAAGACACTAGAAGCATAGATTAAAGGGATTCAAATTCTTCACTCCTATAACTCTATAAGTGGTCCATGATAACAAATTTAGGAGCACCTGCACACAATGTACTTTACAACATTTCCTAACTGAAATAAGTGACCACTCACTAGTGACCACAACATCATTACTCCACTGCCTCAACTAAACTTCATACAACAACATCATTACTCATGCTTCGAGGGCTCTTTCAAAATGCCAGATAAAGAGGAGGTCAAATCTACACAATCTTGCATTTTGTTGCTAATACATAGAGGTTGCTTCTGAATTACCCAACATGAAAATTGTGTCTATAATCGCACCAAATGACAACTACTTCATAATGAATATAAGCACAACCAGTTAAGTGTGTCATTTTGCTTATAAAATCGTAAACAAAATATAGTGATAGCCCGCGCAGCTGCATAGAGTGAAATTTGAGCTAAAGAATGATAGTACAGCTGAATAAGAGACAGATTATAGTAAAATTAAGCAGCAACTATTCAAATTTACCTCCATCATCATCACTGTCATCAGTATCCCAATACGGCGGCGAGGTTGATGGGGTACCAGTCTCAACTTGCTCTGAAGACCGCCACTCCGTCAATGCATCACTCGACTGACAACGACTCCCACTCGATAATCCGCCCGCCACTCTTCCACCACTTGTTTCCTCACTCGCAACAGTCCCCGCCATATCCAAACCCTAAAACCCGTATCTCTACACCCTTTTCCACTCCTTTCACTGCACCCACATTAACAACATCACCATTAAAACACAATTCAACAATTACAGTCTCCTTCACCACAAAATTAATCAATTCTCATATACATATATACAATACACACATCAAAACAACAATTAAACGATATTAATTGATTAATTAATCAGTAACGAAAAACCCTAACAATTGAAATAAAAAACGCGACAAAATCAAGCATCGTATGTAACGAAAGAGATCGTAATAAGGAATTAGAGTACCAAAACCCTAAAACGCGGAAATTAATTGAATTGAATTGAATTGAATTAAAAGAGGGAAAATCTGGGGAGTGTAAGTGAAAATAGATCGAAGGTGAAGAAGAGACGAACCTGAAGAATTAGGGGGAAAATAGATAGAAGCAAAAATAATGAGATGGATAGGGAAATGAAACTATGGGGGTGGTGGGTTTGAGCACTTGATGAGGTTGATTAATGAAGTAATTTGGTGAGTTTAAGGTTGAGGCTAAAATGGGAAACAATTTGTTCGGAATGGGTTGGTTAAAATACGAGTCGTTAAAAAATTACCGTTGATTGATTTCACTGTCTCGGAAAACCGAGATGGTAACATTACCCAATTTTATTGGTCGGGAAAGAAGGGGGGGGGGGGGTTACATATCGGGCCAGCATATCCTTTCAGGTCGAGTCAGGTCGGGTTCGGGTCTTTCCCGAATAGGCTCATTTCGGGTTGACCCGAATAAATTGATAATGTTGTTCGGTATTTCAATCATTTTCGAATTGCTTTCCCTCGTAATTTTCATTAATATACGATTCACACATGTATCAGAGAAATGGGTTATCGTCACTCATTTCCGAGTCAAGATAATAAAAAAATGCGTTTAATAGTTTTTAAAGAGAGAAGGGCAAATTTGTCAAAATGAAATGAAAATAGGGACGATGGTAAAAAATGCTACACATACACGAGGTGTATGAAAAACTCATACACAACCAATGACAACGCGACACGTGGCAAACTAGGGTTATTATCTATTGGTTAGTGTAGGGTTAGGTTAGTAATTTTAGATGTGTGGTTAACTTGTTAAGTTACTCTAAGTAAATTATCAATTCAAAACTCGAAAATGTTGTTGAAGAGTGTTGAATCCCTAACCTCTTGATGCATATCCACTTGCTATTATCATTGTGATACATTCATCTCTTTGTTAAATTTGTAGATCTTTTGTTATATGTATGTGTACAATCTGAGTTAAAACGCAACACGTGGCAAACTAGGGTTATTATCTATTGGTTAGTGTAGGGTTAGGTTAGTAATTTTAGATGTGTGGTTAACTTGTTAAGTTACTCTAAGTAAATTATCAATTCAAAACTCGAAAATGTTGTTGAAGAGTGTCGAATCCCTAACCTCTTGATGCATATCCACTTGTTATTACCATTGTGATACATTCATCTCTTTGTTAAATTTGTAGATCTTTTGTTATATGTATGTGTACAATCTGAGTTAAAATAATAATTATCTATAATAACTATTAAATATATACTTTTAATTTATATTCAATGTAATGTATTTGCTGAGTTAATTAAATGTACTACAAAAAAAATTGAACAAAATATTTTATTTACTTATAATAATTATTATTTGTACCTGTAGTTTACATTTAACTAGGTTTGTTGCCCGACCTCGCCCGAGCTACCTATATTTACCATTTAAATTTTAATTTTTATAAATCATAATCGCATTAGATTGTTTTAACACATACATTTACGATTTATAATATATTGTTCTATGCTATAACTTGAAATTACGATGAAATGCAAAATTTATCAACAAATTATGAGACACATTCACTTATTCTCCCGCTGTTGATATTATTACTTCCACGGCATCTCCCTTGTTAATACTATTATGTTCACTACTAGTTCGCTTACTGTTGTATCTTTGACTATTCCCGCTATTTTTATAGTTAAATTCACTATTATCATTAATTTTATCAAACTTATACACGGAGTATTAAATAAATAAAATATTTTCTTAAATCAAATGTTAGATAGTTTTTCATACTCTGTTCGTTGTTACTTGTTCCTACTCTTACTTATATAACATTTGTTTCACTACTCGAACAGATCGACCTGTTGGCTCAGAGATAAATCAAAATTTTTATTAAAATATTAATATTTATATATTATATTTGAAAATTAGTTAAAAAATACTTTTTTTTATTACTTAAAAAAAACACAACTAAAAAGTCAATTTTATACTTTTATAATATTTAGTAACAAAATAATTATTAAAAAAAACTTTATTTTAATAATTATATCAATATAATTAATGTGAACATTGACTATGATTTAATTATTTTTAAAATATTTTACATTTTTAAAAACATATTTTTTTTTTAATAAAAATATCGTTAAAAAGGCGTTATGTATTTTGGAGATACATAAAATGTAACTATAGGTACATATAATAATTATCATAAGTAAATAAAATATTTTGTCCAATGTTTTTCAAGTACATGTAATTAACTTAGCAAATACATTACATTAACAATAAACTAAAAGTATAAATTTAATAGTTATTATAGAATTATTATTTTAACTCAGATTTTACACATACATATAACAAAAGATCTACAAATTTAACAAAGAGATGGATGTGACACAATGATAATAGCAAATGGAGATGGATTAAGAGGTCATGGGTTCGAGACTCTTTAACAATAGTTTTGAGTTTTGATACTTAACTACATATGTAAATTTACTAACCTAACCCTAAACTAACCACCTAACTCACTCAGCTATTAGCGGATACTTATACGGTTTTACCCGTCATTATCTCACTGTAACCCTAATCACACATCTAAACCCCATCTCACAATCTCAGCCGTTTCAATATGGACCGCAAGATTTTATCGGAGAGTGACGTCAGTCAAACCAGATGTGTCGTAACCAAACCGTTATTCCTTCATCTGTTGACGCCGGATGAACGAGCCAAGGTTGAGTCTGGTACAATTCTGCATTGTATTTCTGTCTATCTTAAAAATGATTCTCACTATTTCATGAGGTTTCAAGCGAACTTCTGCAACAAGTCATCAACAAAGGTTAAAGAAAGGTGTCTTCGAGGCGATTGGGGTAAGTTCGTTAAAGATTCCGGCGTCGTCGAGGGTTCGACGTTGATATTTGTTCGCCTCCCGGGCCCGTGCTTATTCTTCTCGTTGGATACGGTTGCTCCGAATGAGGTTGGCCCTATCGTCGTCGCCGACCCGGCAGACCCTATCGTCGTCGCCGACCCGGCAGACCCTATCGTCGTCGCCGACCCGACAGACCCTATCGTCGTCGCCGACGCGACATGCCCTATCGTCAAGGCGGACCCGACAGGCCCAAATTTCTCACCCAAACCCAACACTCCCCCAACCGTCTTTCCATTTACTCTCCTTATCTCACCCTCACAAAACCCTAAATCCTTCTTTCTCTTCAACATTCACTCAATCAAAACGTCGCTGTTCTTCGATGGCTGATCGTAAGAAGTTAACATGGAACGATATTACTAGCCGATTTGTCATCCCTGCCGACCTCCTCTACCATCTCCTGTCGGAAGATGAAATAGCGAACCTTGATGCTGGGAAACTCCTGTCTTTTAATCATATAACCTGATTTTTCAATCGAGGCTTGATAAAGATGAGATGGTGAAGGACCGGATTATACGAGGAAAGTGGCTCAAACGTTGGTGATGCTGGAGCGGTTAAGGACTCGACCGTGACGTTTGTTCGCGGCGAGGGCTTAACCTTGATTTTGGATGTAGTCGACGAACAACCGGTGATTCCTCAAGATGAACCGGTGATTCCTCAAGCTGAACCGGTGATGCTGGGGCTGCTTAATCATTTATTGACCCAACAAGAACAAATCGACCTTTATGCTGGGAATGATATTTCCTTTAATTCGATTTATCTCAAAAACGGTAATCAATATAATCTGACTTTTCACGTGAGGAGGTTCCTCAATTATTCAAGAATATTGGTGAAGGATAGGAATCTCCGCGGGAATTGGTTGAGGTTTGTGAAAGATTCTGGTGTTGTCATACCGGTAAACCTGTTCAATCATCTATTGTCATACCAGACGTAGTCGGACACCAAACCTGGTAGATGTTGTATTGGAAAACGTTATAGATTCACTTATATAAATAAAGTAGTTCTATTACCCGTGAAATTTACGGGGATAACTGTATTGTCACGTTTGTGGTGTTATACAATCTCGGATTTGCGGTCGCACTGAACACCTATTGACAAAAAAACTCGTAAGAATTTTTTTTTATCAATCTATACCTATACTGTCATAATATATCGTCAAAATATATTTTCCACAATTTACTAAACGTTTGCCACAGATTATTAATATTTTGCCACAAATATTATTGCGTTTATTAGTGTTTTGTCACGATTATTGTTATTGTTATTATTATTATTGTCTTCAGTTTTGTTTAGATATGTAATTAATTCAACCTAAAAGAATATTTTCAAAATAGAAAATTTTATATTTTTATTTATGAACAATAATTTAAGGTAGATTAAATCTATAAATCTATCTATATTCTTAAAGAAAGCTTTTTTCGATCGATTATAGAGAGTCCATATTTTTCAAACTACTTTATACTCTATTTAAATGAAAATCTAAAAAGCTGTTTAATTATGAAAAAGAGAATTAAAGTTGGTAGTGTTTATCAATTTACCCTTATTTTTATTGGACTAAACTAAGATTTAAACCGACCAAGTATCTAACCCCCGCCGTCTTTGTGTTCGACCCCCGCTGTTACGCTTTCTTTTGATATAATACTTACATTTTATCAAAAAAAAAAGAAATGCAATAATACAATAATGAAAATTACAATAATTACAATGGTTTTAGCGATTTATGTCGAAAATACCTTTAAAACGGATAATTTGGGAAAAAGAAAGAATAAAGGAATTAACGAACAGAAATTAAGGTGATAATACGGATAATAGTTAATTATACGTAAGCTAATAAACTAAGTCAAGGCAGAACGGAAGTTCAGAGGCATAAATCAACCTGGAAGAGGCGCAGCAAAGCTGCGCCCTTTGGAAGAGGCACAGCAGTTGCTGTGTCTATTCCAAGGGTGAGTTCTGGCTGTGAAGCCGGAACTGCAAATCGTTAATGTTCGTTGGTGATTTTAAGGATTGGTTATGATACTAACTCGGATGGAAGTGATTTAATGGATTTAATTACATATGAATGAGTCATAAAAGCAACGAAACATGGATGAGACAGATACAAACGAATTATTTACATGAATGAAAGATTGATTGGTGACATAGGTGAATTAATTAGGTTAAACACAACGAATTAATGACGAATATGCGATGAATATGACAATAGACAGATGAAAATATATCAACGGTCGAATTCCAGAAACTCAATATGAACGAATCGAATTTCTACAACCCGGATTGATTTTAATGATGAAAACCCGCAAATTTGAGATTATAAGGGATTTAAGTCGGATTTAATGATGAATTAAACGTGTTAATGAATGATATACATGTGAGATGATTATGATTGTACCAAAGAATTAAAGAAAACAAACGAAAACAAATAAAATGAATGAATTACAGAGGACGAAGGAAGAAGAAAGGAAGCAGGAACTGCGACAGCCTCACGAAGAGGCGCAGCAGAAATGCTGCGCTCCTTCAAGAGGTGCGGCGATTCTTTGCGTCCTTTCTCGACGGTTTGTCTTCTGGTAATCCGAAAAAAGGGTTTCAAACGAGGTTTTATAAATCGGTTTTAAGAGGTGTTCTCGACATAAATCTTACATTAATGATACAAAAAGTAAATAACAATAATAAAAGAGAGATTTACACCCTCAGACTTACATGTTTGACGAAACGAGATGAACTAAGTTTACGATTAGTGATGCTCGACTCGAATGTAACGAAAGTGCCCGCGTAAGAGGGAAACGATTAAGATTAATTAAGTTGATTGATTGTGGAGTTGGTCAAATTGGTCGGTCATGCAAACGAGGCTGGTACTCAGAAGGATCCGAGCTTACGTGGTCGAATGTTCAAGCACGTAGACGCCAAAAAGTAAGAACGTGGTCTAGAATGCAAAGGGAGAAGAGAAGGGCGGACACTCGCGTGAGAAATATGAGGAGTGAAGGCTCCTATTTATACTAATCACGTGAAGGAATAGGGTTTTCGGAGAGACTTTGGAAGTGAATCTCGAAAAGATATGAAAAAGATACGAAAAATACGCAGAGAAGGACCTGGGAAGAGGCGCGTAGCCATCGCTGCGTCTCTTGGAAGAGCGCGCAGCGATCGCTGCGTCTCTTGGAAGAGGCGCAGCACCTCCGCGTCTCTGTTCCCGTGTGGTTTCCTCCTGCGGAAGAAAGATTTCCGCGTTTAAGTTATGGAATGACGGGATAATTTGGTTTTCCTTAATATTTTGTATGAATATTACGGGAAATTGTTTACCAAAGATTAAAAGATTGTGAAATATTTCTAAAATATGGAATAGAAATATCTGGAATATTCCAGAACATTCTGACTCGGGATTTAGCGATTATCAGAAAATGAAGACGGTTTTAGGCCCGGACTCCAAATGTACTCTAATTACTGTCAAAACGACCGTATCGGCGCGTAGATGACAACTAAGAGGTAGACATCAGTGTTTGAGCAATCACTTGACAATAAACTTACGAACTGTCACAAATCATTCCGCGTACCAAACATGCGGCCCAATCATCACCGGGTGGTTTGCGGGAGGTGCAGAAATGAGGTATCTACAATGAGGTTGATTAAGGAAGTAATTTGGTGAGTTTAAGGTTGAGGCTAAAATGAGAAAGAATTGGTTCGGAATGGGTTGGTTAAAATATGAGTCGTTAAATTACCGTTGATTGATGTTTGTATGTGGTGGTTATTATGTCTTTGTATGATAACTCAATGAGGTTGATTAAGGAAGTCATTTGGTGAGTAAAGGCGGGGATAATTGGGAAAGTATTGTTTAGAAATGGCGGGTTTGGTTGGTTAAAATATGAGTCGTTAAATTACTGTTGATTGATGTTTGTATGTGGTGGCTATTATGACTTTGTTTGATAAGTTGATGAGAATGATTAAGGAAGTCAGTCATTCGGTGAGTTAAGGTCAGGCTAAATAGGAAAGAATTGTTTGGAATTGTTGGTTTAGTCGGTTAAAATATGAGTCGTTAAATTACTGTTAATTGTTGTTTGTATATGATGGTTATTATGACTTTGCTTGATAAGGTAAATAATATTTCGTTCTGATATATCGACGGCAACCCATCTTAATCGTGGACCATACACTATTGGAAAACTTAGATACGAGATTTGTCTAGGATGGCCCAATGCATTAGGGGATATGATGTCCCAAAAATACCAACTCATTGATTGTGGGTGGTGAACTAGCAGCGATTATAATGGGTGGGATAGGGTGTTGAAAGGGAGGAGAAAGGGAGACTAGCGTGGTGGAGGCGCGGTGGATGAGTGGTTGGCGAGGTTGGTGGAGCGAGGGAGGCACCAATAGTGGTGTCAGCGCACGGGTTAGTGGCGTCATTATTCTCATTTTAAATCAATCAAGTTGCTTAACGTGTCATTGGGGCAAGGCGTTGTTAGATATAGGTTCATCCGAACCCATACCCACAAAGTAGTGCTCATATCTGATCCGAACTAGCATTTTATGCTTTGCCGTAGTTGATACCAGAGGTGCCCGGGTCAGTCGGGTTGGGTTTGGGTTGGGTCATATTGGGTTCAGGTCATGTCGTGTAATACTTGGCTTTTGTGGGGCCTATACTTAGACCTTGAGACGCGTGAAAAGACCAATAGACCCGATAAGAGATCACTCGGGAGGGAAGGATAGCCTTACACTAGACCTAGACTAGACCAAGTGGAACCGCAGCGGAACGAATGGGTCAACTCGGTCGAGGGAAGAGTATACTCTACCGAGTAGGGCAGCTACTCGATAGAGTGAGTCCACTCAACCGAGTGGACTCGGCACTCGATCGAGTGACGCTATTTCAGAATACGGGATTTAGCCATTTCCTTCTCCAACCTTAAAATCATTTCTATCTTTCTCCTTATATCTACAAACTCCCTCTCTTATCTCTAAGCCCTCACAAACACCTACTACTTGAGATTTAAGCATTGGATTAGAATATTTTCACTTTCCTCTTCATCTCCTTCATCTAGTAAGTAAAGATCCACCATTTTCTAGTCTTTTAAATTCTAACTAGTTTTATACCCGTGAAAATCACGGGTGCGTGTAAGACTAATTAGATATGTTCACACACAAACTAATCACATTATTTTAGAATATATTTACAACTTTGTTGTCTTATGTTTTGTATTATAATTCATATCTTTTGGTGGGAGAAATGACATTTTATATCCAATTTCAAGTGAATTAATAGTATATTATATTCGGATAAGTAGATCGATATAGTGATGTATATATCAATATAAATTATAACTACTTAATTGAACATCGATAATTATAATACAAAACTAACAGTGTTAATAGAATATCCGATATATGTCTAGCTGATTTGCATCATTAAACATTCTTAGTATGAAAGTAAATGGTTGTGTTCCGGGTGTAATTCCAGAGCAAGTATCGTTACCACCCGTGGCTTGTAGAGTAATGTCTTTGGTTGGATTCTTCTTGTCCTTATCGTTCCTCTCGGCCTCTCCTGCAACAATGAACGAACTGAGGGCTTGGCTTTGTGCCAAGCGTACTCACTCCGACGCTCAAGTCAGTAAACTCAAAGGATTAAGTTGTGTTACTTGGCTAGATATGTATTGTAGAGAGATAAGGGAGATATTACCAGATGAATAGTGTATTTAGGTTAAGTTGTGAGATCCTTTCCTCAATGAAGGTTGAGGAGTATTTATAGGCTTTCACCTTTTGTCACGTAGTGGCCAAGTGGCCAAGTGGCTTATCAGGTGGAAAGACCGTTCTACCCTCGGCCGATGGACCTACGGCAGGCCGGCCGAGGGTCTTGGATGTGAGTACGCGGATATGTGCCCCGGCTGGCGGGTTGCCATGCCGATACCCTGGCTAGCAGGCCGATGGGCCGCATCGGCTAGGCAGTCTAAGTCGTTGACTTGCTGTGGATATCTTTGACCTTGCTCAGTGTGTTGACTTGGTCAGCGGTGCAGAATATGCCCCATCAATTTGCCCCCAGCGTAGTCTATGCCGTGGTATGGGCTCCGATGTATGCCGAGCGTATATTCTGCAGAGTAAATTTCGAAAATCTTTCTGTATCGGTGTCCTCTTGTGTATCGGCGTGGCTCTTGCTAGGCCGTACCATATACCATATCCCCCCCCACATAGATGCGTGAAGGGTATCCGATGTGGAAAAGAACAAGACGCTGGCCGAGACCAGGGCTGAGAGTGCCGGTTGATTTTGATTGCCCCCGGCTGGTACTCCATGGCTTGGTTGATCGGTAGCCGGCGGAGACTAGATACCTAGAAATTTGTTTGAAGGAGATGAACAGTCGAAAAGATGTGAATAGGCGTGTTGAAGACGCTTGGTCACTGTTGCATTGATTGACATTCAACTGTTGCGACGATTGACATTCCGCGGTTGCATGCTTGACACGTGTGTGTTCGCTGATTGGTTGACGCTTCATGGGCTGTGCCCTGATTGGTCCTTCTTCATGGGCTTTTCTCTATAAATAGGGTAGTTATTCCGTGATTTTGGCCTCCATTTTATTTTCAAAAATTCTCTCCAAAATCTTCATCTCTCCAAACTTTCAAGGGTTGTCTTTGTCTTCTTAATCTTCGGAAGATTTGATCCGGCGAGTGTTTTTCTTTAAGGTAAACAAACAAACTTTTATTTTTTTCTTGCTAGTAATCTTTGTGAATCATGTCTTCTGCTGATGCCGGGATTGGTACTTCTGCGCCGGGGGGTTCCCCGTCGCGTTTTGATGAGGAGGAGATACTGGAGGCCATCCCGCTAAGGTTTGGGGGGCCTAGGTCTCCTTCCCCTGTAGCTGAGATGGCCCTCCTGGAGGAGTTGGAAGATGAGGATGAAGATGAGGGGGCTCCCGGTGACGGTGGGAGGATTACTACTCCGGATCGTGGTGAGGGGGCTCCCGTTGGTGGTGGGAGGAGGGCTATTCCAGACCATGGTGAGGCCTGCACGACTGGCCTCGACCGTGCCTGGACAAACAAATTCGCAAGCAGCTCCGGGGAAACTCTTTTCGGAGATCACTTCTTCCTTGGTGAGGGGTATAAAATTGTTTTCCCTCAGGAGGGTCAGGCGGTCTGCTGTCCTCCCCCGGGTCATATCGGCGTGTACATTAGGCAATTGGAGTACGGGCTCCGGTTTCCTTTGAACGAACACGTCGTGCCCATCATCAGAGCTATGAATCTTGCCGTGGCCCAACTGCATCCGTTGGCCGTGAGGACAATAATCGGCTTTGTATGGCTCTGTCTCTTTAAAGGGGAGGTCCCTACGGTTGACTTATTCCGCCGACTTCATAGTCTTCGGCCGTCATTCGCCCGAAGGGTGGGGTGGTATAGCGTGCAGATGGAGCCGGGATATGTCTCCGTAAACAAACTCACTTCCTGCAAAGACTGGCAAGAGCGATGGGTGTACGTCCAAGTGCCGGAGGACTACCCGTTGCCTCGGTCTTTTCAGGGCCCCGTTCACCAACGGTGTGAGACCCGGGAAGAGTATGAGAAATACGTCTCCCGGGGTAACAAGGTTAAGATGGACGCTACTTTTGTCCCTCTTTCTGCGGATGAGAGGCGGGCAATGCGGCTATTTGATCCGAGGAGGGATGGCGCCCCAGGACTCGGATTATTCTTCGGACGAGATGCTATGCCGCGTCGGCCTCATACCGGCCCTCAGCTGGGGTGAGTGGGGTCGGTGTGAGGCCCACCTTTGCTTGCTATGTTCCTTTTTCTGAGCTTTGCTTTTACTTCCTTTATGTAACTCTTGTTCGGTTTCTTGCAGATCGGTTTGGTCGGGATCCGTCGAGAGAAAGACTTGGGAGGTTGGGGCTTGATAAGGACGGGAAGGTTCTCATCCGTCATCCTACGGCTGAAGTGAAGGATCGCCGAGTGTCCCCTAACGAACTCATGGACAAACAGACGAAGGCGTTGGATCGGGAGACGGCTCTGCACGGGTTCTTGGTGGTGTGCCGAAGAGATCGAAGAAGGCGGCGTCCAAGTCGGCGGCCGCATCAATGGCAACTCCCTCTTCGACCCCGGTGGCCGAAAAGGTTCATGTGGAGGTGATCAACATTTCGAGGAGGAGGTGATCTGTTGCTAAGGCCCCTTCTCCGAAGAAGAGGAAAGACCCACCGTCCGCTTCCGCCGTTCGGGGAGGAGCTCGCTTCCACCAAAGACTCCAACTAAGAGGGTTCGAACGGTACGGATTTAACTTGTGGTTCGGATTTAGCCGGCTCGTTGGGTATTCTGACGACGAGGCTTTCGACGTGTCAACGCAAGGTGACCTGGATGCTCTGTGTAAATTTTTTGTAGATCCATCGTCGGCGGCTGCCGTTCTCACCGAACCGCGACCGAGAAGGCGGCGAGAAGAAGAAGGGCCGAGAAGGGGGTGACCAAAACGTCGTTGTGGACTCCTTACCCCGAAGTTTACTCCCACCGAGCTCGTGGCGGAGGGCGAGAAAATATACAAGAGGCTGGGGAGATGGAGTCGTCGGCCGCCGCCTCCCTTATCATAGAGCGGGAAAGGCCACGGCCCAATCCGGCCGGCTGACACAAGGCTCCGGCCTTGATCTCTCCGCTGCGAAGGGGGAAGCCGGGAAGGCTAAGCTGGATCTTCGTCTTCTTTGTGAGGCGTGCGGAGGAGGTCGAAAAGCGCCGAGGGCCGAGAGGGCCAAAGTTGAGGATGCTGATGGCGCCACGGCCAAGATGATGGAGGAGCGGAATAGGTATAAAGGCGCCTACGACGCTGTGGTTGCCAAGAGGGACGAGTGGGAGGGTCGGTTCCACAAGCAGGCGGAGGTGCTCAGTAATGTGCAGGCTATCCTTGCTCAAAAAGAGAAGGATATTGAAATGCTCCAAGATGATCTCCTCCCTAAAATGTGCGTCCAATTCCGGGACCGGGCCGAGGAGGCGGCCAGGGAGGCAATCAGAAGGTCTGTCCCCGACGGCTCCTTCCCGTGGGATAAATATGACCAGTTCATGGATGAGATAGCTGAGGCTGCGGAGGCGCGGCCGGCGAGAAGGCGGAAGCGACGAAGGCGCTCGATACCGAGGCCAAGGAGTTACTTGGAGATGGTCGGCCTTCCTCAAAGCCGGCCACCGAAGATGCCGTTGCTACCGATGGAGGGCAACGCGGGCATAGGGAGACAGGCGGTCGTCACCGGACTCACCCGGCATCTCGGATAGCTTCAGCTGTTCGGGGGCCAACTATTGAGCCTTCTCTCCCTGCCATCCTTTTGGCGCTTCAAATCCCAAGTCTGTAATCTTTTGCTTTTTTTTTTTGTTTTTTCGCTTTTTGTAAAACTTTGGTAGGTAGAGTTTAGGCTACCCACATGGGGACGGCCGTCGTTTGTACTCTCCTTGCAATTACCTGTAATAAAGTTATCTTTGCCGGCCTTTGGCTTGGCCGGGGCTTCGATCATAGTTCTTCGTTTGTCTTTTCACGTTACTGATTGAGTGCGCTCGTTTCCACACTCGGCATGACCGAGGGAGTTCGAATGCACGTCTCAATTGTGTTCAACGTCTTTAGCGTTCGTAACTGTGTAGGCATATTGACCGCTAGATTGGCGTCTCAATTGTGCTGAGTATACGTCTCTCTTTTAGCGTATCGGCCGTCGTGTTCCCCGTCGCTCTCGGTTTTGACCGAGGTAATCGGGGTTGCGGCTTCGATAGCGTCCCCGAATCGTGTAGGCATATTGACCGCTAGATTGGCGTCTCAATTGCGGCGAGTATACGTCTCTCTTTTAGCGTATCGGCCGTCGTGTTCCCAGTCGCTCTCGGTTTTGACCGAGGTAATCGGGGTTGCGGCTTCGATAAGCGTCGAATCGTGTAGGCATATTGACCGCTAGATTGGCGTCTCAATTGCGGCGAGTATACGTCTCTCTTTTAGCGTATCGGCCGTCGTGTTCCCAGTCGCTCTCGGTTTTGACCGAGGTAATCGGGGTTGCGGCTTCGATAGCGTCCAGAATCGTGTAGGCATATTGACCGCTAGATTGGCGTCTCAATGCGGCGAGTATACGTCTCTCTTTTAGCGTATCGGCCGTCGTGTTCCCAGTCGCTCTCGGTTTTGACCGAGGTAATCGGGGTTGCGGCTTCGATAGCGTCGTCAGAATCGTGTAGGCATATTGACCGCTAGATTGGCGTCTCGGTGCGGCGAGTATACGTCTCTCTTTTAGCGTATCGGCCGTCGTGTTCCCAGTCGCTCTCGGTTTTGACCGAGGTAATCGGGGTTGCGGCTTCGATAGCGTCCTTAATCGTGTAGGCATATTGACCGCTAGATTGGCGTCTCGGTGCGGCGAGTATACGTCTCTCTTTTAGCGTATCGGCCGTCGTGTTCCCCGTCGCTCTCGGTTTTGACCGAGGTAATCGGGGTTGCGGCTTCGATAGCGTCCGTAACTGTGTAGGCATATTGACCGCTAGATTGGCGTCTCAAAGTGACTCGGCCTACGAGGACGTTGTGGGCGGACACGCCGTCGATGACTATGAATTCAGACATAACACTCTTGGCTGTATTCCCCTCGCCAAACTTCACCGGCAATCCGACCGACCCTGGGGTACCAGGCCGTCCCCAGAAAAGTCGTACAATGGGTCGGTGCGGGGATTCGGATCTTCGATCCTCGTCCGAGGCCGAGAAAGCACTCTCTGTACATAACGTTTGTGTAGGCGCCTGTGTCAATTAGGCATCGCTTCACCAAGTGGTTGGCTATGTCCGGTAATTTGTAAGTGGGTTCTTATGAGGAGCGACGACTCCATCGTAGTCTTCTTGTCCAATGGTCATGTCCGGGATCTTTGGGGGCGGGGGTTCTTTGTGTTGGGCACAAAGTTGATGGCCGGATGAGGCTCATCCCGGGGCCGTTTGTGCTCATGAGCGGACCCACTGCTCTCGTTGTCCCTGATGACGACATTGACTACTCCTAACCGCTCGCCGGTGGACTTCATTGTTCGATCCGCCGGCATCCGGTTTTGGCCTTTGGCAACATATTTGCCGAGGCTCCCCTTTCGGATCAGTTCCTCAATGGCATCCTTCAGGTGTCGGCAATCGTTGGTAAGGTGTCCGGTGTGGCGTGGTACTCGCGATCGGCTCGTGTCACCGTCACTCCTCGGCCTAGGGGTCTTTCCCATTTCGGCCCTCGTTCTTACTCAAAGCGAAAACCTCGGCGGCCGATGCGACCAGGGGGGTGCGATCTTCGTCACCGTTTTTGTAGTACGTTCCCGAGCTCCCCGTATCCGCGGACTTTGCTTCCGGGCGGGTTTGTCCGACCGCGACCTATCATTCTTACGGTGTCTTTCGTCGACCGTGACTGTTGTCGCCACGGCGTCTTTCCCGGGGCCGTTCTTTTCCCTTGAGTGCTCGGCTTCGCTGGGGCCTACCCAGGCCTTGTGATAGTCTTCTACCTTGATGGCTTGTTCGGCCAACTGCCTGGCGGCGTCCATGCTCGTGCCTCCGCACTTGATGAGCTCATTTTTTAAATCTCCCCTCGGGAGGCCCTTCATTAGCGCGAAAGCCGCCAGCTCGGGATTAATTTCTCGAATCTGCTGGACCTTTTCATCAAACCTCTTCACATAGCTCCGGAGAGACTCGCCCCCTCTCCCCGTCCGACGGTCGGGAGGTCGACGTCTCTACGGCCCTTCTCTTATTGCAGAGTCTTCGGGCTAGGAAGGCGCCCTTCGGTCGGCGTAATAGTACACCGAGCCATCGGGAAGCCCTTTGTACCGGCTCCGAGCCATCCCATGCAAGGTTGTTGGGAAAATTCGGCACTG
Organism: Silene latifolia; assembly: GCF_048544455.1. Lineage (NCBI taxonomy): Eukaryota > Viridiplantae > Streptophyta > Magnoliopsida > Caryophyllales > Caryophyllaceae > Silene > Silene latifolia. The sequence continues at coordinate 157,497,069 of NC_133535.1, read as the reverse complement.
CAGACCTCATCGGGCTGCTCCCATACCGACATGTAAGACTCTAAGGCCTCAGCGTGGTCGACTGGATCACCATCCCCCTTGTATGACAGGGGTGGCAGCTTGAGCTTATTTGGCACCGGGGCTTCTAAGACGTAGGCGTTAAGGGGCTGCCTGACCACGTGTCGAACGATACGCGGCGATCGGCTCCTTGCGTCCCTAACCTGGCTCCTCCCCCCGTAGCGGGAGGGGCTCCTTCTTCGGCTCGGACTTCTTCTCCAACTCGCCGAGTCGGACTCCTCCGGCTCCTTCGGGGGTGAGCCTCGTTCGTGCGGCGGGGACGCTGTCCTCCCACGAGTGCGGGAAGGACTTAGGTCTACCGCGCCCACTTTGGGCTCCCCGGCGACTTGGCCGGGTCGGCTTCTCCTAGTGCTCCGTTCAAGTTTCTGAGTCACATTTTGGGCCCTGGTCTCCCGGACAGATTTCCATTTGCTCTTGTCGGCGTGTGAGTGTGAGCGGGCGTACTACTAATTAGGTCTAGGAGCATTTTCGGTTTCTTTATGTCAACCACATGTCCCATGATGGTGACCTGGTTGGCGGGCAGCGGCGTGTCGGGTATTGATGGCATCCCGAACTCCGGTTGGACTACACCGCCGGTGGAGGGTGTATGACTCAGAATTGTTGAAAGTATCATCTTGGTAAAATGCAGTTTCGTCGGTTACGACTGCATCTTGTTGTTTCGACATTTTCTTAGCTTTTTGGGTGGGTTTTTGTTGGGTTTTTTTTTGTTTGGGAATGAATGTGACTAGCTTCTAGTGTCTTTTCCACAGACGGGCGCCAATTGTTCGGGTGTAATTCCGCAGCAAGTATCGTTACCACCCGTGGCTTGTAGAGTAATGTCTTTGGTTGGATTCTTCTTGTCCTTATCGTTCCTCTCGGCCTCTCCTGCAACAATGAACGAACTGAGGGCTTGGCTTTGTGCCAAGCGTACTCACTCCGACGCTCAAGTCAGTAAACTCAAAGGATTAAGTTGTGTTACTTGGCTAGATATGTATTGTAGAGAGATAAGGGAGATATTACCAGATGAATAGTGTATTTAGGTTAAGTTGTGAGATCCTTTCCTCAATGAAGGTTGAGGAGTATTTATAGGCTTTCACCTTTTGTCACGTAGTGGCCAAGTGGCCAAGTGGCTTATCAGGTGGAAAGACCGTTCTACCCTCGGCCGATGGACCTACGGCAGGCCGGCCGAGGGTCTTGGATGTGAGTACGCGGATATGTGCCCCGGCTGGCGGGTTGCCATGCCGATACCCTGGCTAGCAGGCCGATGGGCCGCATCGGCTAGGCAGTCTAAGTCGTTGACTTGCTGTGGATATCTTTGACCTTGCTCAGTGTGTTGACTTGGTCAGCGGTGCAGAATATGCCCCATCAGGTTGTATTATTAACAATTTTAGTGCCACGACTTTAAGACTATCATTATATAAATTTGCGAATACAATCTATATTCACATTATCAAACATAATTATTTATATAATACATTTTTCATTTGCATATTTGTAATTTTAATAAGAATAAACTCAATTCCTAAAATGTTAACATTATTACCAATTAATTATATCAATTTTATCCAATTATGGATTCTAATTTGATTGTAGAACATGTATTTGATTTGTTCATTAGAAATTATTGATCAAAATACCGGGTTAGTGATGAGCAGGGAGGGGATTGATGGGTTAGTGGTGTGTTGGGATGAGCCGGCGCATTGGTGGGGTAGTACGTTTCTGTTATTTTAAAACAAAAAAATTCTAAACAACACAGAATGTGTTTTGTAAGAGTCCGACCCAAACCCTGGGTCGGGAACGGTCATTCATGGTAGCTCGTCAGACTGTGTGCATGACCCACAGATCAACATAGTTCATTTCCAGTGCATTTTGTCCTCCCTCATGCGCATCTCGAGAACCTTCCCAGGAGGTCACTCATCCTAAAACTTCTCCCTTAACTGTGAAGTTCTTTTGCATGGATAACCAGAAAAGAAAGTGCACTTTGTTTGTATGAGTAGTACTTCAAATCCATTTAAACACTAGTCATATTTTAAGCCTATCAATGGACCTCTTTAAAGGAATACCCGCCCGAATAACGTCTTCGGTTCAGTGGACTATTACATGTTTGGTTCTCTCGATTTTCTTTTTTTTTTCTCTTGTCGCAATATTTTTTTTTGTCTCTTTGTGCTCTTATTTATTTTCACTTATTGTAGCATGTAACTTTTTTTTGTTTTAATTTTGTTTCTTATCGCGGTCTTTTTTATTTTTATTCTTGAATAATTTGGTTTTAGAAGAGCTTTTATGGTACTCTATTTTATTTTCTTTGTTATACAATATATTTATTTTGGTACGCTATCTAAGATTTTCAGACGTCATATGAAAAAAATATGTAAGACAATACTTTCAAAGTTTTCTTTACGTGTCCAATTTGTTTTAGCAGGGATTTTACTGAACAGAAACGTCCTGCCAGGGGAATTAAGAAGGGGTGATCTAACTCAAGTATTTTGCCTGACTGATATTGTTGAATAAATAAATGAATAAAAAGTAAAGACACAAAGATTTTCTACGTGGAAAAACCCTGGGAATAAGGGAAAAAACCACGGGCACCAAGCCAGGAGAGATTGTTACTATAATTTGATGTAGCCTAACAGGGTATATGCATGTCAGGCGTGACAGGCTAAAGGTATTGCTTAATTATATTCTGAATACAAGAATGAGAGTGATAGTACGAGTATGCTAGTGTGTCTTTTGTTTTTGTCTTCTCTTCTATTTATAATAGCCTTAAAAGTAGCTTCCTTAAGTTTGTTTAAGTTTTCCTGGTAAATAGGACTCGTGCCCTATTTACCCGGAAATGGTTAGCTGACTTGTTCTTCATTCCAGCCGTTGTGATTAATTCTTTCTTCCACTTTCTTCCTTTGAATAGGTCGTCCTTATTTATAGGGACTCTGTTATTCTGGCCTGTTCGTGTCTTTCTTGTCGCCTGCCCAGCTTGGATGATGTTCCTCTTGTGCCTGATGTGGTTTCTTTTCAGGCCAGGCTTAGTAATTGTCTGTCTTGTATTTTTCTCCTGCTTGGTGCCTGTCTAGATACTCTTAGTGCCTGACCTTAAGTATTTCCTGCTCGAGTCTTGGCTTTGAACATTGCCTGACCTTTGTCAGGTCAGGCAGGATAATTCTGGGCCCAACAATTGCCTCTTATCTGCTTATTCCCTTATTGGATCTGGTCAGGAATGAGGAGATAAAAATTTGGGCCAGGAAAAAATTATGTAGGAATCTTTAACGGATTAGAAGTTGTGTTTGGTTCAGCTTCTGTAACGGCTATATTGCCATAAATGGGGTAGATTCACAAAACCCTATGAGAGTCATGATTAAGCTCAACCACTTGTTTTCTTGCCTATTTGATTTTGCGGCTATAAATACCTTACTCTGTTTTGTCTTGCTTCCACATTCCAATCTTCAAAATTCTTCTTTCTCTTTCTAGAATTCTTTTCTGCAAAAAATAATCTTCAACAAATTTAATAAAAAATGGATGGAGGGAGAAGAAAGATAGCTGCTTCTAAGGCTCCTGCTGAAGTTGAGAAGGTTCCTGATGAGGTTGAGATATCATCCCTGAGGATGAAGTGGTGGAGGTGGTTGCTCCCCCAGAAATTTTATTCATGTCACACAAAGGGGTTGAGTATACTCCTGTAAAGGCCTTGGCTGCTTCTTTCCATGAGGCTGTTTGGGCTAAAAATAGCATAATAAAGAAGACCCACTTAATAAAATAAAGACTATGAAAGAGGTGATGAGGAGGAAGGAAGCCCGCGGTTGGGGAAAAGGGAAACGGGCTTCAGGAAGATTAGGAGCCCATCAAAGAAGGCGTCCGCATTAAGGAAAGAAGCGTTAAGAAGAAGTTAGGGAGAAGTTAGGGAGATCGAGGAGAATTGGCAAGGGAGTCCGGGTTTGGAAAGAGTCCTTATGGAAATAATATTCCCTTTCCATACTCAAGGTAGAACATATCTAGGGTTCTTACGCTATAAATAGCCAAGGAAGCGAATCAAGAAAGACATTCAACACATGATATTCATTGAACACCCGCATTCATACATCAACATTCAAGATCATATCTCGGCAAATAATTTACGTCCATTCTAGATCTTGCAGGTCTGATACCTAGCACCAGCGAGATTAGCATAACGTTACTATTGTAATCATCCTCCTATTCATATAGTGCAATACTTGGCAGGGTACCGTCCCTCCCGCGGTTGTTTCCCACATTGGGTTTTCCGCGTCACCAAAACTCACGTGTCAATTTACATTACGCACTTTATTTCCTATTCAATTATCGACATACGAACCATTATAAAATCGACCAACGAATATAGACTACATTGACCCTAATTAATCGACTTGGGTAAAAATACCTAAACAGTTTGGCGCCCACCGTGGGGCATTGTGGTCGTCAATCGTTGATATTCTAGATACACAATGTATAAGCAAGCATCTGAAGCCGTGTCAGGGAGCAGGCATCCGTCGCCACCACCGCCATCTACTCAAAATCCAACATCAGCAGTGGCCACGCAGGCTCCCGAACATTCCTCAAGAATCATACCGACAACAAAAGCCTCTTTACCTCCTAAGACCCCTGCTGTCTCACCTCAGACCAGATCAGACAAAGGAATATCAAGCTCAGGCGCCACTCCGCCACCTAGTCCCACACAAATCTTACTCACTGGCGTAGAGAATCTTCAGAAAGCCATGGAAAACATGAGGGAAGACCAAAGGAGAGCAGATACTAAGGCAAGAAGGAGAGACAGAGAGCTCTGGGCATAGATTGATTTCCTAAAGCACCAGTCCGACACTCCAGCGAGCAAGATAGGTGAAGGAAGATCTCCCTTGGTAGATCTGACACAAGGAGCATCGGGCAGCTTGCAGATACCAGCTGAAATAATAACAAGATTGGATTTGGCTACGATACCATCAGATGGAAGAATAACCCCACGAGGGTTAGGATACCTCACACCAGACAGCTAGCTGGCAGCCGGCTAACTGCGTAGGGATACAAACTAGTGGCCTCCCCATCATCAGTCCCGTAGCAGTCGATCAAACACTTGTACCAGGATCCGAGTCAAACCAGCAGATAAACTAGCAGCAGGGGACAGTCGTTACTACAACCCCCTGGCTACCGGAGCCTATCAGAACCTTCAAGAGCCCGGATCAGGAGGAAATATGCAGACAGCTGACAGACGAACCTCAGATTCAGCCAACATAACTAATCAGCAGTACCTGGAATTAAAGGAGATGCTGAGCAGGGTTCCAGGCCTACCACCTCCACTCGAGAAAGCAGCTCTAGACAGTTACGCCGACTCACCATTCGTGGACACCATATCCATCACAGCCATGCCAAAAGGATTCACGAACCCAAATATGCCTCTCTTCGACGGCACAGCAGATCCCTTTGATCATATCAGCCAGTATAAGCAGAAAATGATGACGGTAACAGCTATAGGGCAGGTTAAGGAAGCCTGCATGTGTAAAGGATTCGGGTCCACCCTAGCAGGACCGACACTTCGATGGTTTGTGAGCCTGCCCAACAGGTCGATATCTACATTTGCTGAATTTGTGAACGCATTCACTCAACAGTTCGCAAGCAGCAGAAAGCCACAAAAGCACGCAGGAGACCTGTACAGAATCGTCCAGGGGGCAGGAGAGAGCATTGGAGAATACAATACTAGGTTCAACAATGAGAAGGTAGTGGTACGGGAATGTGATATCTCAACAGCAGTAGAAGCCTTCAGGAGAGGCCTCCACCACGACTCCGACCTATATAAGCAGTTAACCATGCATCCATGCCATAGTTTCGAGGCAGTACAGGAGAAGGCAGCTGCCGCAATCAGGTTGGAGGAAGATGTCTTAGCCAGAGCCAGCTTGCTGAGCACACCTAGCATCTCCAGTACCTCAGCCGTAGAGAAGTCAGGAAGAAAGCAAACCACCAGCAAGAAGGATGAGAGGTACAGACCATACGGGAGGGGAGTCAACAGAATCGAAGAAAATCAGTTACTTCCCACTCTAGCGGAATACGGATTCACCACAGGAATCGGAGGAATCTTGAAGGCACTCAGAGAGATGGGAGACGGAGTCAGGTGGCCCAATCCACCAGTAGGAGACCAAGCTTGGAGAAAGGATAGCAAGAAGAAATGTGAGTTCCATCGTGATATCGGACACAACACTGAGGATTGCTATACATTACGAAAAGAGATCAAGCGCCTGTACGAACAAGGAAAGCTGAGCCACCTATTACCACGTGGGGGCAAGCAGCAAGATAAGGTAGGCTCCGCCAAACCGGCAGACCCACCCACATGCACCAAAATTATAAACGTGATAACCGGCGGCTCAAACTTAAGCGGGCTGACATATTCAGCAGCCAAGAGACACGCTACAGAGACCAGAGGAGATAGGCCAACCAACTCGTGCAGAATTTCTCACTGTGACTTGCCACCAGTCAGCTTTGATGAAGGAGATGCATACGATGAACGAGAACATCACGACACACTTATTATCACCTTATCAATGGCTCATTGCACAGTTAGAAAGGTCTTGGTAGATACAAGAAGCTCGGTAAACTTGATCATGCTAAAAACTATAGAAAATATGGGATTCAGCGAGAAGGATTTACAGAAGAAGACTATTCCGCTAGTAGGCTTCAGTGGAGAAACAGCCAGCTCGCTAGGTGAGATAGTAATCCCCACCTACGTGGGAGGAGTCAACAAGCAAGTCAGATACCTGGTTATAGATGGCCCCTCTACTTACAACGTCATCTTGGGAAGACTGTGGTTGCACCAAATGAAGGCAGTCCCCTCAACATACCATCAGTGCATAAAGTTCCCCACACCATGGGGAGTAGAAACAGTAAGAGGAGACCAGGAGGAAGCTAGGGGCTGCTATAAGAAGGCACTCAAGTGCACTGCCAGGCCCCCGCATAGCAATTACAGAAGCAGCCTCTCCAGGACGAATACATCGAACCGCCAGCAGAAGAGCTGGATCAAATCAACCTGGATAAGCTGCACCCAGAACGAACCGTGCTCATTGGAGCAGGATGTACACTAATGTGAGGTCAAATCAGAAGGGAAGAATCAATAGAAGAGATGCGATAAGTCGTCGGAGAAAGGCCTTGGGATGACCCCATCTCCGGCGATTGGGTAAGGGATACGCGGAAGCAGTATGTGGTCAGAGGAGACGGCGGAGCAAAGAGATTAGGGTAGAGTTTTTTTGTTTTTTAGAGAGAAGGAAGGAGAAATGTTTTAGAGAGAGGAAGTCTTTTCGTTTGGCCAACATTTTTAAAAAAGTAGTTTTTTCATTGTTTGATATGTTTGGTCAATTAGTGAACAACTAGGTTAGACCATGTGCATTAAATGCACGTCTTATAGAGTTATTTTTATTTCTACTAAATTACATATATAATAGTGGTATCTCATTAGTTGTTCATTTTTCTCGTCAATGCATTTTGCTTTGAGAAATAAATACTCGAAAATGAAAACTAATTAAGAGAACTGAGTAGCATGTTAAAATGTATTTTGAAAAAAAATATTTTTTATACCGCAAAGCTAAGATTCCAATTTATAAATGTTCTAAATTTTTGCCTCGAAAGTAATTAAAATGGTTTATAATTTCGTATTATACCTAGTATGAGTCAAATTATTCTCAAATAATAGCATAAGTCAAATATTTAGCAATTCATAGTTTGGTATTTTAATATTTAAATAAAAAGATTATTGATTAGAGTTATTCAAAAGAAAATTTGATGAAAAGATTAATTTTAATATAAAGATAATAATCTAATGAAATAAATTATTATAGTTATTAGCTTCCTTACTTAGTTACGTATACAATATACATAGTTGTTATTAGCTATCTTATTTAGAAAGATGCTTTTTGGAGGGAAAATTTGTGAGGATGCATATTCATTTAATAGATAGGGGATTTATTTTGTTTTGCGTTTTAAAAATATTACATCTATCCCAAATATTATCATTATTATCATTTGAACGAAATTTATATTGACGAAATTTGGAAATATTATGAATAGTCCCCAGATATTATTTCTGAGTTCTATTTGGCCAAGCTTTAAAAGTGTTTTTTTAACTGAAAAAGTAGTAGTTTGGCCAAACACCCGAAATTACGAGTTTTAAAACTAACATTTTATATAAACTGCTTTTACAAAAGCATTGCCAAACAACCAAATTTTTTTCCAAAAAGTAACTTGTGAATAAATCCCTTTTAAGAAGGAAAATATATTTTATACAAGTAAGGCCAAACAGCACCTTAGCATGTAATAAAATCTTATGAATACAAAGGAAATTAGGAGTAGAAGTAGAAGCACCAATTTGCTATTTTTGGTGTTGTTTGGTCAAGTTTTAAAAGTGCTTTTGTAATTGAAAAAGTAATAGTTAGGTCAAACACCCTAAATTATGGAGTTTTAAAACTATTTAAAAAAAAAGTTAAAAACTAATAAATTACCCCCAAAAGTAGAAGTAGGTATTTTCTACTTCTACTTCTACTTTTTCACATAATTAGGGGTCGTTTGGTTCGCTAAGGGAATTGAAGTTCCAAAGAAATAAGAGTTCCCATTATTTTGTAAATCCCATGAAATGGAAGAAAGTTGTTTGGTTGGAATGTGGGAAGTTAATTCCACAGGAATTCACACTTACCTACGGGAGCCTAGGTAAACAACTTCCCACATCATGGAGGAATCGAAGTTCCTATGGAACTTCAATTCATGTGATTTGGGGCAAACAAACAACTCTCCCACTGTGCAAATCCCATGAATTGTAATTCATATGTTTTAGAATTGGTAACCAAACGACCCCTTAAAGTGCCAAAATTTCATTACTTTTGCGTTTTTTTCTCTCCGAAAAACCATTACTTCTTTATATATGTTGTACCGAGTTGAGATCACCTGTCCCATAATTGTGTCCCATCTCTTGTCCCAATGTTTTTATCTTACGACACATCATCATTCACATAATAAAAAAATGGAATTTCTCTTAAGTTAATGATGTGTCACAAGAAGAGCACAACGGGACACGAGATGGGACACAAAATGGGATAGAGAATCCGCACTTATGTTGTACCTCCACTTTTTCTCTTCTATGTACAATATTTGTTTATTTCCTCGTACCGGGTGTGTAAAATTATAGTTTTCATTTGCTTCTTTCTAATATGGCTTTTTAAAATAGTTTTGAACTCCCTAAATAATAGTGTTTGACCTAAATTCTACTTTTTTATTTATAAAAGCACTTCTAAAACTAGGCCAAACAGCACCTAAAAAAGAACACTAGTTGTTGTAGTGTGTATTGTTGAAGGCCTGAAACTTGGTCGGGTAAGAATAGTTCGCACCAAATTAGAGAGAGAGAACGAAAAAGAAAAATTTTAAAGTGAAGAAAGAGGAGAGGGGAACACTCTCTCTCTCTCTCTCTCTCTCCCGTTCTCTTCTCGAATTTGGATGAGATTTGAAAAAATATTTTACCTTCACCTCTTTCTCTAGCACTCTATTCTTCATAATATCTTTCTCAAATCCATGATTATATAGATTTTTCATTTTTTAATCCTTTAATTGAAAATATTTTCATTTTCTTTCTTGATTTTCACTTTCTAAAAAATTACATTTTAATTTACTCTCCATTTTAGCCTAGAAGAGTTTTTTTTTAATCACTTGTCTTAGTTAATACTCCCTCCATTATTTTATATATGTCATTCTCACAGTTCGAGACACTCACTTCTCTCTTCAATATCTCTTAAAATATATAAGTTAATACTATGAAATGTATACTCTTTTGAAAGCAAATTTTATGACGAATCTAATGATATAATTTTCATAATTTTTTCTAGAGTATATTTTTATATAATTGAAAGTCAAAGGCTTACTCGTAAAACGAAAACGTCATATATAAAATAAGGGTTGGCATATTTCCACGGGCTATTTGAACTAAGCCGCGGGATTTAATTGTTCAGTGACACTTTACACCTTTGACTTTTCCATACTCATGTCATTGGTATTGTAAAAAGCAGACTCACGTGTTATAATACCATAACTTCTTTTCTTTTTTCATTGAAGATCTGAAGATGCTAGTATTATTTTTAATTAGTACAAATTTTATTAATTAACTTAATTTTGACTTAGTTTTAACACAAATTTTAGAATAAGACGGCTTTACGGACCTTTCCTAGAAAAACCGATTCATTTATTACTATCAATAAAATAGTGATTTTTTATACAAATGAGTCGTCTTACATTAAGAGACCGTCTCATCCAATAACTACTATAATTTTAATTACTAAACACTTTAAAGCTTTTGGACAAATGTTATTGTTTCTTCATGACAATAATAAAACACTAATTTGAGAAAATGATACGGAGTAATTAATTACCACTAACCAAAATAACACTTACAATAGACTTGTTTGTTGAATCATATACAACCAATTCACTCCCCAAATGCCAAAAGCACTGCACAAAAAATCGAGTTTTCCGCAAAATTCTAATACAAATGACTTAGGTAAATTCCTATTACATTAGCCAATCGCCCTAGCATGAAACAACATGTCTTCCACTGTAATCTTCCAAAAAATGACGCCAGCAAGACACGAACCCAAAAATCTTGACAAAATCAAACTGAGGCAGAGCAGCGTCACACCTCTCATCACAGCAAACCTGCGAACATTTACCATAACATTAATAGTAAGCCATAATCAACACTAATTTACACAATTGTTCAAATATATCAAAAGAACAAACACAAAAAACGTACATTAAAGTGAATCCAGCGAAAACGGATCCAATGGAGAAATATATGAGTTCAAGTCAATTCCGAACAACTGACTTCCTTGATTTAGCTCAAGTGAATCTGATACACCAAAAACTGATTGAGTTTCATCACTTAGGTGTGTACTTTTTTGTTTGCTTGTTCTCGTCATCGACGTTTCAACTATTTCAAACTCCGATGGCCGTCTCTTTGTAGACCTTATCGGTTCCTTCCTCTTATTAAGTGCACCAGGTGGACGACCTTTAGGGGTTTGGATATCTGGTTCCAATAATATTGGCTCTGATGCATGTAACATTAGCATAAGCTTCTCTTCTATCTCCTTCTTTTCATCCATAGAAACGAGCTCATACTTATCCAGCAACTTACTACAGAGCCCACTTATTCCATCATCTTCATTTTGCACCTTAACATCAAGAGTACTTAAGAAAGTAGTATCAATTCTCCACTGTGGATCAATGGAGTCCAATACCAAACTGCTTTCTTTCGCTTGATTCATCAAGTGAGCACAAGGTAAACCCATAGTAGCAGTGAAGTGACCACTACAGTTTGGTTTAAGTGTACCAAATTTTGCCATCTCATATTGTTTAAATAAATGGCCTAGAGCAAAATGAGAGACACAATTGAGTAAAAATTTAAATTGAGAAATACGGCACCTATGGGGAACTCGAATACGTTCACTCTCAAGCATTGTGTTTATTTCTTGAAATTCATTTTCAATGGCCAAACAAATTTTACTCACTACTTGGGCAAAGTCACCAGTTGAGACTTGGAGGTACCCCTTTAGCTTTGCGTGGGCACCTTCAGCCCGCGAAGATGCACGATTACCTAAATGAGGATGGGTATCAGACCATGCACTTACAAATTTTTGCTTGTGAGGCATCCATGTTTCATTTAGGTATAAAATAACACTTTTCTTCTCTTTGTATAGAAGTTCTAGTAAAACCCAAGATTCTTCAAAAGAACTCTCTGTTTCAGCATACATTACTGCATTCCAAGTTGACATGAACATGTCCCAATCCTCATCTTCGATAAACTGTTTTTTACACTTAGCAACAATGTTCTTTTGTATGTGCCAAATGCAGAGGAGATGAGTGGTTCGAGGAAAAACAATTGATATTGCCTTTGTCAATGCCTTATCATTATCAGAAACAATAACCATAGGCTCAAATGAAGAATCTATCATCTCTCGAAACATTTGTAAAGCCCAAATATAGTCTTCTACTTTTTCTTTCTTTAAGAAGACAAAGCAAGAGTAAAATGACTTATTAGAGCTTGATACTCCTATAACATCAAGTAAGGGCATCTTGTACACATTAGTCTTATATGTGCAATCCAACACATATACCTTCCGATAGAGTTTACTTAGCATAACCGACTTAGGGTGAGCAAGAAATACATGGGTTAAATGGCCTTTCTCATCAGACTTATAATTATAAAGAAACTTTGAGCGACCAAATTCTTCAAAAAGTGCTTGAATCATTGATCTCCCATCTAACTTTTCATTACGGATTTTTGTCTTGACATTATACAATGTCCTAGACACTGCTTGAATGTTTGGATTTTTTAATCGAAGAGAAGAAAGAATGTTTCGGGGTTGAATACCAGCAATACTCAATCTTTCCACCTCTGAAGTTTCTGATTTTGTCAATCGCCGACAAGAAGGATGCCCAGCCATGTCTTTAGACGGATCATGATTGTGAGAAATGTCTATCAAGTCAAGTGTCCAAAGCCCATCGCTTTTTCTCTTGCCTTGAATTTTAAAGGGGCAGTTGATAAGACGAGTACTTGTTTCTTTTTTAAGACTTTCAAGCGGATTCTTACTTTTACTACGATAAACACCACCTCTATCACAACCAATAGTTACATACTCATCCTTCTTTGAATTTTTAATAGAAATAGCATACCCTTTTGACACAAAACAAGATTTCACATCCTCGAAAAGTTCTTCACGGGTATGAAACCTTTTACCATGTAAATCGTGGACATCGACTTCTATATCAGTGCTACTATGCATATCCATGACTCGGACTGACAATTTCCTAACCGATAAGAATACGAAGTTGCCAAAATCCACATAAAAATTGTAAGAAAACTACTTTAAACCTCTGTTAATTAAGCCACATAAAATGTATTCTACCATAAAAACAAACAAAGTGACTAAAATAACAAAGGAAAGAAAGTGGATGCCAAGAACAATAATGATTTGTGAACAACGAACAAGGAAATTAAAGGCATACTATTTTCAAGAATTTGGATATAAACAAATCAAAATCAATCACCTAATTAACATTGTATGGAATAGAAATAGATGATTGATTACAATAAAAATTTGTCATCCAAAGATTATCAATACATTAATAATTAAAGTAAATATTTAGGTTATTCAAATCACAACAATTTTTAAGATATGAATTAGTAAAAAAAAATGAGAGAGAATAATACCTGATGAATTATGCCATAAGATTAATTTTTCCTCCCAAAATGAATTATGCCATAAGATTAATTTTTCCTCCCAAAATTGATGCAGCAAGAACTTAGGTTTTGTGAGAAAGGTAAAGTTAGTGTACTTGTTGAGTTGTTGTAGAATTGCCTAGAAAATTGGAGTGGTTTATTGTTTTTTAAAGTCTTATACTCTCAGCAAGTGGGTAAGGGCAATTTGGTCAGTGGCAACTTAAATCCCGCCTCTTAGTTGATTCACTCCGCGTCTTTATGTGCGCCCTAAAATAATGGAGGAGTAAAAGTTTAAATCAAGAATTAAAGAAAAAAATTTGAAGAATTTATATTCAAATTTATTAATTTATTACCAAATCATTGTTGATATTAGAATATAAATATATTGTTTCTAGAAGCAACGTGTATGTTCGATTTGCCGAGTCCTTACAAATTGACGAGGCAGTAATTTGCACGAGCAGTAATTTGCGTCCTTGCAAATCGATGAGTCAGTAATATTAGCAAGTAGAATTAGTAATTTGAGAGTTTTGTGCATCATTTGTTTGTATTTGTTAATTGGTCTTGAAGAAAATCACTGTGATTATATGCTTGAAAATAGGGAAAATTGGTTGGGCTGCTTTCAATTGTTTTCGTTGAAATCTGATTTGTTTTCGAACACTTTATCCATTGAGTCTCTTCCGCTACGATCTTTTTACTGTTACTCCGCCCAATTTAAGAAGAATTTTTTTTGTTCTTGATTCTTTTTGGGGGTATTTTAGTGACATTCATTTAATGAGAGTTTCATGTTTTGGCCCTTTCATTTATGCTTGGTACCGGATAATTTGAAAAATATTTGATTTTCTTTTACCGTTCTCATCCGTAATGATGATATAGGTTGATCTTCGACCAATCTAGTTTTTTTTACCATATAAAGAAACAACAAAATATCGGAGAGAGAGTCTCTTGGCAAAGTTCGATTTAGTCGTAGTCGGGGCAAACCAATGCCGTAAATTAAATAACAATTTTCAAACATTGCCCTTATTATATACAAAGCGTCTTGCTTGTGACGGGTACACTTCATCACAAGCTAAAGACAGGGTAAAATGTACCTCATTTAAGACAAAAATGTAACCATTTTATCTAAAAAAGTTACCAGAACAATTTCCTAAGCTATAATAATTTTTCATTAAAATAGTTACATTTTGTCGTTAAAATGGCGACATTTGGCCGGTCTTCAGCTTGTGACGAAAAGTGTCTGTCTTCAACGGAAATTGGTGTATTATATATTACTGTCTTTGCTTATTTCAAGAAAACTGTGGCAGATCAGGCATTCCGCATTCCCACAGGCTTGTGGATTCATATTTCACCGGAATCCCCTTCATAAACACGAATTTACATCAAAATAGTTCCGACAAAATCCGAGTTATGTATGAAATTACACAATGTAAACTACATCCTCCTTTACCAAATGAGATTGCAAGTTATACCTCTAGCAGGTATTAGCAAGTTCCTTGCAAAATCAACCTAATGATAATGATAATGCAAAAACTAGAGTATGGTGCACATTTGAGGATCAAGGTGATGCAAAATCAACCTAATGATAATGATAATTGCTTTGATGTTGTTGTTGTTGTTCTCATCCGCAATGATGATATAGGTTGATCTTCGATCAATCTAGTTTCTTTACCATATAAAAAAAAAAAAAAAATCGGAGAGAGAGTCTCTTAACACAATCGATTTAGTCCCAGTCGGGGCAAACCAGTGCAGTAAATAAAATAACAATTTTCAAACATTGCCCTTGTATATTACCAGTTCTGCTTTAGTATAAAGTTTTTGAGCACATTTACTAAAACATTACACTACAAAAATATAATATTGCTCAAAATTTATATTTATAAATGGTAATATGCTCAGAAAAAATGTGTATATGCTCAAAAACTACAAGGTATGTGGTACTACCTCAGATGCGTAATCCTTTTTCTCATATATTACTGTCTTTGCTTATTTCAAAAGAAAACTGTGGCAGATCAGGCATTCCCACAGGCTTGTGGATTCTTATTTCACAGGAATCCCCTTCATAAACACGAATTTACATCAAAATAGTTCCGACAAAATCCGAGTTATGTATGAAATTACACAACGTAAACTACATTCTTCTTTTACCAAATGAGCTTGCAAGTTATACCTCTAGCAGGTATTAGCAAGTTCCTTGCAAAATCAACCTAATGATAATGCAAAAACTATGGTGCACATTTGAGGATCAAGGTGATGGGAAAGTCGTAAACTATGATGCCGAAGCCAGTTATCAGCAGCTTGAATTGTTGTAATAGGGAGGGAGCTGGCTTTCGGAAATTCATTGACTCCGTTGTGGTCCAAAATGAAGACTTTGAGCTTGTAAAATGACATTCCGAATATGCAGTTTACAGCCAGCCATATCAAAGCAATTTCAAAATTCGCTTAGGCTTGAACCAAAGGGACAACATTGTCATTCATTCTGCAGTCCTGTGTATTAGTGTATACGAGTAAGCAATCACGCACGAGTCAAAAAGGTGACCTTTTTCTGTTGGAAACGGTGAAAGACATACCGCTAATAGGCGTCAACAAAGAATGAAATGTCAAACACAAGGTTGAAAAAAAACATACCATGCAACATCTTTTGAGCTGATAAGAGTCATCAGCAAGCTGTAAAAGAGACAGAGACGGTCAGAAGCACAAAAGGCAGAAAATGTAAAAAAAAAGGGAAGAGGTCCTAAGAGCCATCTCCTGCATAACTCAATAACCTTTTAAAATAGAGTTATCTAGGAAATCCAAAGAACCGTCTCCCGTATTGGCATTGCTTAAGCTTTTACTCATCACAAAGCTTCACATGATTCACAAATTTAGATCAAAATCGATACATTTGTTGAGAACCAGAGAAATTCAGAACTAAAATTAGAATTACACACAAGGCCAACATCAGATCATACAACATTCCTGTACTACACAAAACTAACATAACAATGAAATGTGCCTAAAATTCATCTACAAATCTACAACACAATAAATGGCTCTATGTATCAATAAATAGTCAAAAGACAGAGTACCTAATTTAAATAATGCAAATATCAATTGTAGTCTGGTTCATCACCTGTTTCCATATTTCCAATGGAACCAAAGACTCGCTACTCTTTGGTTCGGCATTATGATGGAAAAATGGCTCACTAAACTGGCTGCACTTCTTTTGTGAAGTAGCAGTCCTTCGATGCAGTTCTCGACCCAATTTTTATATTGGGTCATTCGGAAACAGCCACTTTGTGTTGCTAACACAAGGGTAAGGCCCCCTTAGCCGCAATTTGTGGGCGCCATCGAGGCGCTGGGGCAATGGCGTCCTTGTCCTTGTATTCTGGTTCAGCATCGGAATAGATAATAGAACATGAGCTGGATGCCCTCCGTATCTCTTTGAGTGCGTTCTTAAATTGATCCAACTCAGGTGCGTCAATTATGATTCCGTCAGGTCCTTTTAACATGGATATAACCAACTCCTTCAAAACAAAGGCTTTACCAAGAAGAAATCTGATCATATTCAGTTCTTGGTCATGACAGCGGCAATGGTAAATCCTGATTCGTTTGAGATGAGAATTGCAACATAAAGGAATCGTTTGAGTTAGTCCCCAGCTAAGAGCTTCCAGTGCAGCTGCATCAGAACTGTCTTGTTTATGCAAACCACATGGAGTGTCATCGCTCAAGTTATGGGCATAGTCAAAAAAACCCTGCAAACAACACACCATTTTGCATCAGAGTTAGGTTTATGCGAATAACATGTAGGGAAATCACGACCAAAGAAACCCTGCAAACAACACGCCATTTTGTAATACAGTCATATTTTTCCTTTAATGTCATTTTTTCTTAAGACACAAAATTGTCAACGTTTTGTCAATCTCCTAAATAATAATGCCGTGATTCTTAGGAATTGCTCCATATTCCATTTTCGGCCTATTCTTTAGGATTGCACATTTCCATTTTGATTATGTTTTTGTTGATATTATTCTCCTACTTTATCGGTAAGGCCCACCGCCTCACTCACAGCCTTAATCCTTGTGCATAAAGTAAATGGCACATTTCCAAAGAATCGGAGGGAGAAGCACGGAGAAGAAAATACGGACTAACCTCCATAAAAACAAGTTCTTCTAACAAAGGTGTACGATGAAGGATCAACAACAGCACAATATCCCATCTTCCAAAGCAATATGAATCACATAATGTATCCAGCTTCAAAGTTTTTAGATTACAAAACATAGGTAGTGGATCCTTCAACTTGGCAGCATAATAAAAACCCTTCAAAACAAAAACGTAGTGATTAGGCATTTTAAGACAGTTTCGATCCGGTACCTTGAGGCGGAACATGTACCACATCATCTTGTCTCTACACTCTGTATCTCACTTCTGTTGTCCCATTTGATTTTGGTGGCAAAACAATGTCAACAACACATCAACATTTCCCCACAACTACTTACGGTACAAGTTTTTCAGACCAATTTTACGTGTCTCTCAGATAAATTAGAAAATATGTCGTGAAGAAAATAAAAGTGGCACAAAGATAGTAACATATAAACCAGCGAGGATGAAAAAGGTGGAGAGACAAACCTTAGGAAACCATCCCCACAGAGATAAATATTTAACATTAGACAAAGGTCTTGCAAGACTAAGCTGGGTCATCAAAGTAGCCTCGAAATTGGGAAATACCGGATCGCGCACCAAGAGGGAAGCTTCGACCAGCGCATTCATATTTATATTATATTTAATTGCTAAATTGTCGGTATACATAAAATACTGCAAGTTAGGGGTGTCAATATGCACGAGGTCATTGCATTTCTCTTGTTCTGCATCTTTTCTGAAAACACTGTAAGAGATACTCTGAAGCGAATGTGAGGAAATGACGAGACGATCCGGCTTCTCCCAGAAACAATAAGTGATAGTGAGATCTTCCAGAGCAGGGCAGTTTGAAACTAGCCTAGTGACAAAGTTGTGGTCATTAAAAACAAAGGAATGGAGGTTAAGGATTTTCAAGTTAGGGAGACAAATGGGTGGGATTATAGTGCTACTGTTAATCTCAAGATTGGAATCAAGCGTCAACACCTCTAACGATTGGCGGGCAAAAAGTCCGGGGGGAAGCTTAAATTCAGCAGGGTTGGGTACATGAAAGGAGAGGTCAAGTTCCCTAAGGCCACAATGGGCTAACGGATAAGAGATCCATGCATAAAGACGGTCGGGTTCAAGGTTGGGGAAACAAGTTGCCCGACATCCGTGCTGACAACTATTCCAGGATCGAAGGAAAGTGGTTTTGTCCCCACCAGAACGAAGTCTAAACCTGATAAGAGGCTGCTGAGACTGAGAAAATTTATGCAGGACATTCTCGACAAATGACTCAAAAAGAGAGGAGCGCTCAACCAGATGGGGATGTTTTACACAATGTGATACAGGAGAATCATCCAAGTCCACACTAGTTATCCAACAGAAAGCTCGTGGCATTCTCTTGGACAGTACTTGGGACGCAGCAGCATCCTTGGTTGGGAGCCACGACAAAATTTGAGCCAATACCTCATCAGGTAAACTGGTTAATCTATCCGCAGAACGTTGGCATTTCAGTTTTCGGTCCATACTCGCCATCCTGACTCCTAATTTAAAAAATAAAAAATCAAGAAGAAAATAAACATCCAATTGAATTTGTTGATTCATACTGAGAAAGGCAATCAATTAAAAGACGGAGGGAGTATCAAATCAATTGCTAATAACAAAGCAGATTAAGATGAAGAAATTAAACAATCATAGAGAAGAAATCCTCCAAATCAATCTGCAATTGAATTTGATAATGACATGCTAACAAAATACACAACTAGTACTAGATAACAACCAAGCAGCACTGGAAATAACATCATTCGCATGAAAGATGATAACTTTATGGAAAAATAAGTGCAATTACATAAATCTCTCAAAATAAAAATAAAAATAAAAAACAGCATGTTGTTGTGATTTAGGTAGCACAGACACTTCTCCTAATCAGCCGTCCCGTGTCCGACACCGTGTCGGACACCGACACTCTTGGACACACGCCGAAACGTATCGGACACCTATAAAGCCGTATCTAACTTTCTACATTTATTCTGGCGCGTGTTCATGGTATTTGGGCCGTCCCCGGCGCGTGTACATGACATTATATATTTTATTAAATTTAAATAACGTGTCCCGTGTCCTAAATTTCATGGTATGTCGTGTCACGTGTCCGTGTCGTGACCGTTTTGGTGCTACCTAGGTTGTGAATCAACAAGAAGCAACTTTAACCAGATTCAGCAAAAGGGCAAATTTAATTTAGTTAAAACAATAAAGTATGACTTACATAAATCAAGTGAAGAAAATCAATTGCTAAAAACAAATCAGATTAAGAAGAAGAAGAAGAAGAAGTTGATGATTAGAAGCAATCAAGTCCTTATGGATGAACGATAACGATGATTACAGGAATAAAGGAATAAAATTTGATGATAAACAAGCAAAAAGGCAAGTTTTAGGGCAAATATTAAGGAAAGGGGGAATTAATCAAACCAATTATTTGATTTATTTTAATTTAATTTAATGATAAGTTACAAAATTATTCCTAAAATTTAAAGGTAAACAATTGATTATTCTTTGTGTTAAAAGTGAAGTAAGTAATAGAGACTAGATTTTGTGCCCGTACGTTGTACGGGTTATAATATTGATTCGTCTCTAATTGTATCTTCGCAATTGAGAAGCTATGTTTACTTTCTTAACATTAGTTTTCTTGTGAGAATGTGAGTATGAGTATATACAAATAAATTAACATTTTTTTTTTATGATTTGCGTATATAAAAGTTATAATCGCCATGCACGAGTAACTAAATAGAATTCTGTTTGTAAGTGAGCTTGTACAAATGTAGTTTTTTTTGCATCTGAAAAATTTAAGTTTTTCTTCGTAGAATAAATAACTAATGAGTTAAATAAAGGCCTTGACTAATTCAATATTAATACTTATATATTATACGGAGTATGTTATATGTTATATTTGAAGAATAATTTGAAATTATTATTATTTTAAATATTTTAAATTACAAAAATAATTGAAAAATCAAGTTTATATATTTTATTAAATTAATATAATTTTTATAAATTCTTCACTATAAGTATGGTAAGTAATATTAATTATAATATTATTGTTATTGAATATGATTGCTTTTGACAAATAAAATATACCATACCAATCTATATTTTGACATGTATTCTGATTCTACCTCGACCCGTGACCCGTATAAGCCCACCCATATTTAGTCTGACCCATATTCGAGTTTAACATGTATGAACCGCCTCACCAGCCGACCCATCCAGCCCGTTTGAGTGGTCTAGTCGTGTGGTAATTATCTAAATTTTGTAGTCTGACCCGTATTCGAGTTTAACATTTATGGCATCGATATATGATAGCTTCCGGACGCCATATCTACCCGAACGCGTAACAAAATAGACAAACTATCAAACTGACTTCCTAACTCAATAATTTCCTTCACAAATGGCCCGCATGTTTTAACGGACTTGTGCTTGACTTCAGCAAGTTAACCAGCTTGCCAATTTGCCTTGCCAATTTCAAGCTTAAAGCGGTAGCCTTGGCCTCCGCAAGGTGGAGTCCAAGCAAAATCCAAGTCCACGCATCATCTCAATAAACTCAAGTCAACAACACCCTTAGTCTTCTCCTATTATTTCTCCTCTGTTATTAGAGTTTGTGTTTACTTGAATCAATTGTATATTCCTTGTTTATAGGTTAGTTTCCTTGTTATTAGCTTCTGTTGACTTAACTCTACGCTTCCAGTTATCTAGCTTTAGTATATATATATGTAATATATATGTATCTTATGTAAACTTCCTAATCATCAATACAATCATCAAATCATTCAACTTTTTACACTTGTTCCGGGTATGAATTCCGAAGCAGGTTTGTTTACCACGCTAGCTTTGTCGAATAATGCCTCTTCTAGCCTTGACTGCTCTCCTCGGCCTCTCCTGCGACAATGAGCAAACTGAGGGCTTGGCTTTGTGCCAAGCGTACTCACTCCGACGCTCAAGTCGGTGAACTTATTTGTGATTAAGTAGTATGTAACTTGATTACGTGTATTGTAGAGAGATGAGAGAGAGATAATACCAATTTAAGTGGTTCTTAGGTTAGATTCTGGATCCCTTCCTCAATGAGGATTGAGGAGTATTTATAGACTTTCACCTTTTGTCACGTAGGTAGCCAAGTGGGCCAAGTGGCCCAGCAGGTGGAAAGATCGATCTACCCTCGGCCGAGGGACCTATGGCAGGCGGCGAGCACTGGTTGACTCCATGCCGAGGGTTCTTGGATATGAGTACGCGGGTATGTGCCCGGCCTGGTAGGTTGCCATGCCGAGACCAGTCGGGCAGGCCGAAAGGCTGCATCGGCTGGGATGTCTAAGTCATTGGCTTGCTGTGGATATCTTTGACCTCGTTCAATATGTTGACTTGGTCAGCGGTGCAGAATATGCCCCATCAATTTGCCCCCAGCGTAGTCTATGCCGTGGTATGGGCTCCGATGTATGCTGAGTGTATATTCTGTGCAAGTGAAAATTTTCTGCCCCGGCTTTTTCTCCTTCGGCTTACTTCTGTACAGGCCGTACCGTATCCCCCCTCCACATGGATGTGTAATGGACATCAAAATGTGGAAGAGAAGGTGATCTTTGGCCGGCGGACCCAAGGTTGAGAGTGCCGGTGTATTTTTGATTGCCCCGGCCGGTGCTGCCTAGCTTGGTTAGTCGTGTTGCCGGCGGAGAATAGATACTTTAGGAGTTTTGCTGAGGAAGATGAATAGGCAAAGGGATATGAAGGGGCGTGTTGAAGACGCTTGGTTACTGTTGCTTTGATTGACATTCAACTGTTGCGTCGATTGACATTCCGTGTACGCATGCCTGACATGTGTCTCTTCGTTGATTGGCTGACGCTTCATGGGCTGCGTTTTGATTGGTCCTCCTTTATGGGCCTTTGCCTATAAATACCAGATCTTTGAAGTGAAATTGGTTAACAATTTCATTCATTCTAAAAATTTTCTTCTTTCCAAAACTCCAAGTCTTTCCCTCTCTTCCGATCTTCAGAATTTTTACGTCGGCGTAGCACTTTTCTTCAAGGTAAACCAAAAAACCTTTTCAACTTTTTGTTTTGTTTAAGTAATTGTTGTGAACCATGTCTTCTACTGACGCCGGTCCCAGTACCCGTGCGCCGGGGTTCCCCGTCGCGTTTTGATGAGGAGGAGGCGGTAGCCGCAATTCCGTTAAGGTCGAGGGGCCCTAGGTCTCCTTCCCCGAAGTTGACCGCGAGTTCGGAGCAGCGGTGGGAGGATGATGACGATGATGAGGAAAGGAATCCTTCCGGTGCGGAGAGGGCGACAGTCTTGCATCATTACGATGCCTGTACCATCGGCCCCAATCGTGCTTGGACCGATGGGCTCGCCCGCTGCTCTGGCTCTGAATTTTTCGAAGAGCACTTCTTTTTTGGCAAGGGGTACAACATTGTCATCCCTAGAGAGGATCGGGCCGTCTGTTGCCCTCCTCGGGTCACATCGGCGTATATATGAGACACCTGGAGTATGGTCTCCGGTTTCCTCTCAATATTTACGTCTCTACCATAATACAAAGCGATGAACGTTGCGGTGGCGCAGCTTCACCCGTTTGCCGTTAGGACTATAGTCGGCTTCGTGTGGCTGTGTCGCTTCAGGGGGGTGATCCCAACGGTGAACTTATTCCGCCGAATTCATTTTCTTCGAATGAATGTTCAAGGTGGCCGGGGGTGGTATAGCGTCCAGACTGAGCCAGGCTTTCTCACCGTGCCTAAGCTCACCTCTTGCAAGGGCTGGAAGGAACGGTGGGTGTATGTCGAGGTCCCAGATGATTATCCGTTGCCTCGGTCTTTTGAGCATCGCGTCAACTTGCGGTGCGAGAGCAAAGGGGAGCGTGAGAAGATGATCCCCAAGGGCAAGAATAAGATGGACGCCGGGAATGTCTATCTTAATGAGGACGAGAAAGGTGCATCGAAGCTTTTCGAGGTCGATGATGATGGGGTGCCGAAGGTTTGGTTGCCCCCGACGCAAATCATCTTGATGGACGAGCCGCTTTGCTATGTCGGCCTCATACCGGCCCTAGCACAGGGTGAGTGGGGTCGGTGTGAGGCCCATTTCTGCTTTAATGTTTTTCGTTGTTTGTATCTTGACATGTCCCTTTGTCTAAGTTTTACTTTGTTTCTTTTACAGAGCACTTTGGTCCCGAACTGTCTGAGCAACTCCTCGAGAAGATGGGGCTGGACAAAGACGGAAACGTTAAGGAGAAGAATCCGAAGGTCGATGTGCATGACCGCCGTCCGTCGCCTACTGACCTCCTGAAGGGCTTGGACGAGACGGCGGCCCAGGCCAAGGTAGCTGCTGCCTTGCCTCGCCGGGTCCGAAAATCCAAGTCTACGGCGGCGACGGTGTCAACCTCAGTTACGCCTCAACCAGAGGTGGAGGTCGTTGACATTGTCGATGGAGAGGATTCCGATGCTGAGGGGTCTCCGCTTAGGCGTAAGAGGAAAAGATCTCCCCATGCCGCCGATGCGTCTGCTTCCGTCGCTCATGTTAATGCGGCAGTAGCCGAGGAAACGGGGTCAACCGGCCAAGAAGAGCAAGCCCTCCGACAGATCTAACTTGCGGCTCAGTTAGCGGCTCATTAGATATACCGATGACCGGCTCTCTGGTATGTCCATGAACGTTGACGTGGACTCTTTGGTTGAATTTTTGTAGATCAACGGCGCGATCCGTCCCAATTCGAGCGGCGAGTTGAGAAGAGGCCCGTACGGACGGCGGGAAAAATGCCGACTCCGTACTCGCGTCGATATCCAACGACCGGCTCATAGCGGAGGGTACAAAGTCGAGCAAGAAGGTTGGGATTTGGTCCGCAGGCGGTCGGCTCTCGTATTAGGGAGCAAGAAAAGGCTTTGGCCGAGACGGGACCGTTGATAGAGCGGTGAGGCTCGATGTTGTTGCCGCAAAGGGGTGGCGGGAAGGCTAAGAATGACCTCCTTGCCGCACTGGCGGGTCGAGGAAATTGAGAAGTCGCTGTCGGCCGAGAAGGCCAAGGTAGAGGTGCGATTCCGCCGCCGCCAAGGTCGAAGGAGGAACGGGACAGTACAAGGGCGGCTACGACGTTGTTGTCGCCCAAAGGGAGGAGTCGAAAAGGGCGTATCGGCTCAGCGAGTCGCATAGGGAGACTAGTGCTATCCTTGCCCAAAGGGAGAAGGATATTGAGACACTTCAAAGCACGATTCTCCCTCGCATGTGTGCTCGATATAGGGACTGACCGAAGAAGCTTTCGGGGAGGTGATAGATGAGGTCTATCCAGGATGGCTCCTTTCGTGGACAAAATTTGACGAGCTGTTCGACGATAGGCTCGAGGCTAAAGAGAAGGCTGCGGCGGATAAGGCTGCCGAGGATGCGAGGGCCAAGAAGGAGGAGGAGGCGACCGCTGCAAAGGCGGCCCTTGCAGAGAAGGCAGCTGAGGATGCTAAGGCAGCTAAGAAAGCTGCGGCGGATAAGGCAGCTGAGGATGCTAAGGCAGCTAAGAAAGCTGCGGCGGATAAGGCAGCTGAGGATGCTAAGGCAGCTAAGAAAGCTGCGGCGGATAAGGCAGCTGAGGATGCTAAGGTTGCCAAGAAAGCCGAGGATGCTAAGGCTGCCCAGATTGCATCTAAGTCGCTCACCGAGGGTAACGCGATGGCGATGGCGGTAAGGGCAAGCAAAGAACGAGGCATAGGGAGACGGGCGGTCGTCACCGAGGCTCACCGGCGTCTCGGATAGCTTCAGCTATTCGGGGCCAACTATTAAGCCTTTTCTCCCTGCCATCCTTTTGGCGCTTCAAAGAACCGATCCGTAACCTTTTGCTTTACTTTTCTTTGTATTTTGTAAGACCTTGGTAGGTAGAGTCTTGGCTTATCCCAAAGGGGACGGCCGTCGTCTGTATTTCTCCTTCTTGTAACTTCGTTATCTTTTCCTTAATGAGATTTTGCTTGCTTTGCCTCTGGCTTGGCCGAGGCCTTTTGATTTATTCCTTCACTTGTCTTCTTGCGTTAATTAATTGAGCGCTTTTCGTTTTTACCTTTGGCTTTAGCCGAGGCAGTTAGAATGCGTATCTCAACTGTGTTTAACGTCTTTAAGCTCGGTCTTAATTTGCCGAGAGCAGTTGCGTTAATTAATTGAGCGCTTTTTCGTTTTTACCTTCGGCTTGGCCGAGGCAGTTAGAATGCGTATCTCAACTGTGTTTAACGTCTTTAAGCTCGGTCTTAATTTGCCGAGGGCAGTCGCGTTTCACTCGTCTCTTCCCGGCCGATTCACGGGGCAACGGAGTTTACGTTTTGACCGCCGTTGAACGTATGTTAGCATAACGGCTCGTCCCCTCGTCACTCCCGTTAAAGGTAGGGATGATCGAGGTTTTGGCTCTGTCTGCTTTGTGTACATATGTTAGTATGCCTTCGATTGGGGTGGATTAACACTTCGATGAAAAACTTGGATGATTCCTCATTAGATATGAATATGCATTGGGGTGCCAACAATTTGTTTTGGGCAACTCATTTGTTATACAAAGTATTTCGAGATTGTCGGTGTTCCAATGGCTCATCAAAGGTATATCTCCCATGTCCGTCAGCCGGTATGTACCCGGCCTCATTTCTTCAACTACCTTGTAGGGACCCTCCCGATTGGCCGTCAACTTGCCATGGATGTTTCCTTTGTTGGTGGCGGCTGACTTCCTTAGGACCAGATCTCCTACTTTTAAGTCCCTTTTGTGGACTCTTCGGTTGTAGGCCCTTTTCATTCGGCTCGATATCTTTGCTAAGTTAAGGCGTCTTTGTATCTCGGCTTTCTTCGACCAGGTCCGGGGAGGTTCTTAGGCCTTCCTCGTTTTCATCCGGGTTAAAAGTGGCCGTTCTGAATGTTGGCACCGTTGCTTCAATCGGCGGGGATCGCCGGACCGTAGACTAGGTGAAAAGGACTGCACCCGTTGCTTCTTTCTCCGTGGTCCGGAGGGACCATAGTACGCCGGGTAGCTCATCGGCCCATCTTCCCTTGAGGTCTTCAACTGTCTTCTTCAAGCCGTTGAGGATCGTTTTATTGGTCGCCTCACTTTGTCCCCGTTTCGGGGGGGGTGGTGAGACGGAGGAGTATGCAAATTTGATGCCGAGTTCTTCCAACCAGCTCATTATTGTGTCACTCCAAAATTCTCGGCCATGGTCGAACACCATGACTTGGGGTAACCCAAAGCGAGTTATGACATTTTCCCGGATCACCTTTTTCTTACGGCCGCGCAGATTTTTGCAGACACGCCACGGCCTCGGCCTCAACCCATTTGGTGAAGTAGTCGACGGCGACGATTAGGAACTTTCTTCCTCCGGATGCCGTTGGAAATGGCCCTAGTAGATCCATTCCCCACTGTGCAAAGGGAAGGGGATTAAGCACTTTGGTTGCGAGTCTCGGGAAGGTGCGTGTATCACCGGAGCGTGCATCCGCATTTGTTGCATTTTCGGTTTTGTTTCGGAATCTTCAAGCATGGTGGGCCGAAGTAGCCGGCTCGGAGAGCTTTGTGGGCTAGTGTTCTTGCCCCCATGTGATGACCACAGATGCCTTCGTGTATCTCACAAGATTAGCTCTGCATCGGCTGGACCGACACATTTCAGGAGTGGCCTTGTCACGGACCTCTTGTATAACTCTCCTTCAAACACCAAGTACCTTCTTTGCGATCCTCTTTATCTTTTGCGAGAGGTTGCGGTCCCCTGGTAATTCGTTTGACAGTTTATACCTCTTTATCGGAGTCATCCATGTCGTCTCGGCTTCCACGTCGCACACCATGCCGATGGTTTCGTCAATGCTTTTAGCGTTCGATGTCCACCAAAGACGGTTGGTGATATTCTTTATGGTTGAACTGGCCAGCTTTGAGAGAGCGTCGGCCCGGTTGTTCTCGGACACAGGGATGTGTCGCATTTTGAATGACTTCAATTTTGAGGTCTCGGCTTTTACCTTTTCCAGGTATCTTACCATCCCATCGTCCCGAGCCTCGTACTCTCCTTCGTATTGGTTAGTTACCAAGAGAGAGTCTGTTTTCAAAATGATGTGTTACGCCGGCGGCTACGGCTAACTCAACTCCGGTTATCACCGCCTCATATTCGGATTCGTTGTTTGAGGTCGAGAAGGTAAACTTCAAAGCGTACTCGAACTCGTCCCCGTTTGGGCTGATGATAAGGATGCTGGCTCCCGAGCCGTTCGTTGTGGAGGATCCATCGGTATATACCTCCCACATGCCGGGACACGACTCTTCCTGATACGTGCACTCGGCCAAGAAGTCGCGGCCTTTGCCCCTTTATCGAAGGCCTCGGTTTGTATTGAATGCGAAGCCGGATAGCTCCTTGCCCATTTGATAAGTCTGCTGATTGTTCGAATTTTTCAATGCTTTTTCCAACTGGTCGTCGGTTAAGACCGTCATGGGATGTGCGTCGAAGTAGGGTTTCAACTTCCTTGCGGCAACAACCACGGCAAAGGCCGCTTTTTCAATCAGCGGGTAGTTTCTCTCGGCGGGCAACATGAGTGTATGGTGATAAAGTATATTGAGTCTTCTTTGCTTGTTTTCTTCCCGACGATTACGGAGCGACCGTGGCGAGGTTCTTGCTAAATATAGATATAGCGTTTCCCCGGCGTCGGTCCGGACGGGGTCGGGAGAGTTTGCGGGTGGGCCTTGAGTTGTTTGAAAGCCGTGCTCTGTTCCTCCCCAGTGAAGTCTTTATTCCCTTTTAGCACTTTGAAGAATGGGGTGCTCTTGTCGGCTGACCGAGAGATAAAACGGGCAAGGGCCGCCATCCTCCCGGTCGAGATCATAACCTCTTTGCGATTCCTCGGCTCCGGCAGGTCTAGAATTGCTTGGACTTTCTCTGGATTGGCATCAATTCCCCTGGCGCTAACAAGTACGCCGAGGAATTTGCCGGCCCGGACACCGAAGTTGCACTTTGTAGGGTTAAGCTTCATCTTGTATTTCCTTAGTGAACAAAATGTCTCGTGTAAATCGGCTAGGTGCTCGCCGTCGGACTTGCTCTTGACAATAGCATCGTCGACGTAAGCCTCAATGTTTCGCCCTTTTTGATTTTGGAACACTTTGTCCACCAGTCTTGTGTAAGTCGCGCGGCGTTTTCAAACCAAACGGCATCATCTTGTACATGTAGGTGCCGTGTATGGTGATGAATGCGCATTTAGGCATGTCTTCCTCTGCCATGAATACCTGATGGTATCCTGAAAAGGCGTCGAGCAGGCTCAGCATTGTGTAGCCTGCCGTTGCGTCTATTAAACTATCTATCCGAGGCAAGGGGTAGCAATCTTTCGGGCATGCTTTATTAAGTTGCGTAAAATCAACACACATCCTCCACCCCCCTGATGACTTTTTAACCATTACAACATTAGCTAGCCATTCGGGGTATGTACAAGGGATGATAAAGCCTGCATCTAACAACTTATCAACCTCGGCCTTGATGGCATCTTCCTTTTCGGCCGAGGAGTTTCTCATCCTCTGCTTCACAGGGCGAGCGCTGGGGAGTACGTTCAGCTTGTGAACGATGACTTCTCGGCTTACACCTGGCATCTCGGCGGCTGAGTACGCAAAGACGTCTTTGTTCCTTCTCGGCCAGGTCAGGAGATCGGCCCTGAATTTTGGTTCCGGCCGACAAGCGATCACGGTGCGTCCTGGATCAATCTCTATCTGCTGTCTCAACCCCTTCGACCATGGCGCGTGGTTGGTGCTCATCGGTTCGTCCTCTGTCTTAAGGATGGGTTCTTCCCTTTTTCCTCTTTCTTTGCCACTTTGAAGGATTGCATGTTGCATCCTCTGGCCGATATTTGGACGTTGACCACCTCGTCTTTTTCGTTCTTTGAGACGAGTTTATGAACCTCCCCGCGGTCCGAGATATACATCGGTGTCGGGGCCGGATGGACATTACAAAGCATCGACCTCACTCGGGGTGATACGACCGAT
The DNA here is from genome assembly GCF_048544455.1 of Silene latifolia. Lineage (NCBI taxonomy): Eukaryota > Viridiplantae > Streptophyta > Magnoliopsida > Caryophyllales > Caryophyllaceae > Silene > Silene latifolia. Next base: position 157,467,744 of record NC_133535.1, on the reverse strand, counting down.
GAGAACGTTGTATGCGGATGAGCCGTCGATGACCACGAACTCGGACATCACATTCTTGGCCGCGTCGGATTGGCCGAACATCACTGGTAACTTGATAGACCCCGGGGGACCAAGCTGCCCGGAGAAGTGTACAATGGGTTGGTGCATGGGCTAAGGTCCGCAATTTTCGGCCGAGCCCCGAAAGCACTCCCCGAACATGATGTTCGTGTAAGCACCCGTGTCAATCGGGCATCTCATGACCAGGTGGTTAGCTATGTCTAAGTGGACTACGAGTGGGTCGCTATGTGGGGCGATGATTCCTTCGTAGTCCTCCTTCCCAATAGTTATGTTCGGGATGTTGGAAGCCGGGGGCATTTGTAGTGGGCACGAAGTTGTGGCTTTGATACGATCCGTTCGAGTCCGTTTGTGTCGCGAGCGGATCCGCCGTTCTCGTTTCCCCGATGACAACATGAATTGTCCCTATCCGTTCAAAGACGGATTTTTATCGAGCCACCGGTGTTAGTCTTTTGGCCTCCGGCAATATACTTGCCGAGGCTCCCTTTTCGGATCAGCTCTTCAATGGCATTCTTCAAATGCGCGATCGTTGGTTAAGTGACCGGTGTGGCGTGGTACTCACAAGATGCGGGCTCGTGTCACCGTCCCCCTAGGTTTGGGGGCCTTTCCCATTTCGCCCCTCGTTTTACGCTCGGGGAGAAGACCTCGGCGGCCGATACGACCGGGGGGTGTGATCTTTGTACTTCTTATGGTAGTACGGACTGAACTCCCCGGCGTCCGCGGGTTACGCTTCGGCGGGCTGTCGGTTCGTGACCTATTATTGTCACGGCGCCCTTCGTCCGGGTTGTCCTCCCGGTGGCTCTTTCTTTCGAGTGCCGGCCTCGCCGTGGCCTATCCATATTTTGTGATAGTCTTCGACCTTAATGGCACAGTCGGCCAATTTCTGGCGGACTCAAGGCTCGAGCCACCGCACTTGATGAGCTCGTTTTTCAAGTCCCCTGCGGGAGGCCTTTCATCGGCGCGAAGGCCGCTAGTTCGCATTTGTTCGGCTCCTAATCTGCTGAACCCCGGCATCGAACCTCTTCACGTAGCTTCGGAGTGACTCGCCTCCCCTCTGCTGATGGTCGGGAGATCCGATGTCTCAACGGCTCTCCTTTTATTGGTAGAGTACTGGGCCAAACGCGTCTCTTAGGTCGGAATAGGAGTATACCGACCCATCGGGTAGCCCCTTGTACCAGCTTTGCGCCATTCCAACCAAGGTCGTTGGGAAAATTCGGCACCAGACCTCGTCAGGTTGCTCCCACACCGACATGTGAGACTCGAAAGCCTCGGCATGATCGGTTGGGTCGCCCTCTCCTTTGTATGATATAGACGGTAGCTTTAGCTTCGGTGGCACCTGGGTCTCTAGGACGTAGGCACTGAGGGGCTGTCTGACCACGTGTCTAATGACACGCGGCGATCGGCTCCTCGCATCCCTAGTCCGGTCCCTCTCCCCGTGGCGGGAAGGGCTTCTTCTCCGACTCTGGTGAGTCGGACTCCTTCTTCGACTACGGTGAGTCGGACTCCTTCTTCGACTCGGTGAGTCGGACTCCTTCTCCGACTACGGTGAGTCGGACTCCTCTCGCCGTGCGGGGCATGCCTCGTGGGCGTCGCGGCGACATCGTCCTTCCGCGAGTGCGGGAAGGGCTTAGTTCTACCACGACACACACAGGCTCCCGGCGTCTTGGTAGGTTCAGCCTCTCTTAGCGCTTCGTTCAGGTTTCTCGGAGTCACCTTTTGGGCCCTAGCTTCCTGGACGGGTCCCGCCGCTCTTGTCGGTGTGACAGTGTGGCAGCCTTGGCTGACGACAATCGAGTCGGGAGCGCCGGCTTTCTTTGCATCAACCACACGCCCCATGACGGTGACCTGGTCGGCGGGCGTGGCGTATCGGCATTATTGGCATCCCGAACTCCGGTTGAATTATCCGGTGGTGGAGGGCGCACAACCTGAAGTGTGGACGGTATCCTGCGGGTGGAGGGGCTCTTGATTCTGAACACCTCTTGTTCTTTTGACATCTTCTTAGCTTTTTGGGTGGGTTTCTTTTTTTTTTTTTTTTTTTTTTTTTTTTTTTTTTTGTGTTTGGGAATGACTAGCTTCTAGTATCTCGTATTCCCACGAGACGGCGCCAATTGTTCCGGGTATGAATTCGAAGCGGGTTTGTTTACCACGCTAGCTTTGTCGAATAATGCCTCTTCTAGCCTTAATTGCTCTCCTCGGCCTCTCCTGCGACAATGAGCAAAGCGAGGGCTTGGCTTTGTGCCAAGCGTACTCACTCCGACGCTCAAGTCGGTGAACTTCTTGTGATTAAGTAGTATGTAACTTGATTACGTGTATTGTAGAGAGATGAGAGAGATAATACCAATTTAAGTGGTTCTTAGGTTAGATTCTGGATCCCTTCCTCAATGAGGATTGAGGAGTATTTATAGACTTTCACCTTTTGTCACGTGGTAGCCAAGTGGGCCAAGTGGCCCGGCAGGTGGAAAGACCGATCTACCCTCGGTCGAGGGACCTATGGCGGCCGGCGAGCCTGGTTGACTCCATCCGAGGGTTCTTGGATATGAGTACGCGGGTATGTGCCCGGCTGGTAGGTTGCCATGCCGAGACCAGGGCGGGGCCGAAAGGTCGCATCGACTGGGATGTCTAAGTCATTGGCTTGCTGTGGATATCTTTGACCTCGTTCAATATGTTGACTTGGTCAGCGGTGCAGAATATGCCCCATCAACACTCATCCACATAGATACTCATTTTGTTCCACACCCGCTGCGCTGTGCATATGGGCATTGATCCAGAGCATGGAGGTCAGTTTCAATCGCTCTATTACACTTGCCACACGTCGGATTAATTCCAGTAACTCGTGTATGAAAGTTTCCACCATTTGGAATCGCATCTACACACCCGCCACATGAAAGTTCATATGCCAGCGGATAAAGTTATATCTCATCTTGACCGAATACTCGCCATCTTTCGCATAATGCCATGTAATCTCGTCCTCTCCCGAATCTGGACTGATAGGTTCGATTAAAGTCCGATTTATTTTTCTGACATCCCCATAGACCCCGTTATTCCATTCTGCCACAATCGCATCCTTTGCGTACACGGTGACCGACCGGAAAGGACGAAGGAGCTGGCATCGTCCATTGATCGCCCAGAACCGAACCTTCTCCCTATCTCTAATCAACCATCGACATCCTTTCAATGGTACTTATATTAATTTACACCCCGTATGCATATGATTAATCACCAGGAGGGGATCTATATGACATGGAAGGAGAGGAGCATTATGGGATGGGAGGGATAGATTCATGGAAATTTTCATATGAAAAAGTTTGGCCAATGGTACTTATATAAGATGGCGATATGAGCACCTAGTATCCTATTGATACTAAAATTTAGCATTAAAGCCGCCTTGCAAAACTCAATCTTTATCTTTTTTGTAATTTACTTATCTCTTATTTGATTAGCTCAAAATAATTATCTTCAACTGAGTTTATTATTAAAAATAAAAATCGTAATTATCTTCAGTTGAGTTTATTATTAAAAATAAAAATCGTGTTTTAAAAAAGTTGGAGTCTCTAGAATTGCCTGAAAAAAGCCTCTTTTATATATATATATTGATTACTTTTTCGTCAATGGCGATAATGGCCGTAGCTGAAAACGGCGTCGTTTCGAGTGAACAACACTACGAAACGACTGATCTTGAGCGATCAAACGGAAATGAGATGATCAATACTTTGAAACCAGTGTGTGCAAAACGACGTCGTGGAGGAGAAGATTACTGTTAAGGAGGTGAATGATGAAAGTAATGTTAAGAGTGATGATCATGAGAGGAGGAATTGGAGGAAAAGTTATCAAAGTTAAACCCTATGGCTAAGGAGTTTGTTCGATTATCAGCAATTAGTCTTGCTGAAGACGGGTCGGAGCAAGTGACGGATAATGCCACTTACAAAACGGATAGGGGGGACAAGGTGGGGTACCCCATGTGCTTCCCTCTCTCCTCTATTTGGGTCATTTGTGAGGGAAAATGGTATCCGTCACTCCAAACTGACAGATACATGCCGTCACAAATGAGATTTTTTGGATTATCAGTATATTGGTGGGAGAAGGGCAATTTGATTGATTGCTTAGTAATTGATTTTTATTAATTCGTTCGTCTCAATTGATTCTTTACGTTTGATTAAAATACTCGGCACGGATGAATAAAAACGTAAAGAATCAGATGAGTCGGAGTAGTTATTTAAGGGACGTGCTTTTTCACATACGCATTTTACTCTTTTATCTACGTTTTTTACAAGTTTACCCTTGTCATTTTTCCCTTCCTCATTCATTTAATTTTTATTTAAGGGAAAATTAATAAAAATTGTATGTGAAAGGGTAAAGTTTGTATGTAAAAAAGTAATTCTGTTATTTAATTGAAATAAAGTTTTTGTTTTGATTGTGTTTGTGATGGTTTGGGTGTGTAGAGGAAGAATAATCAAGCTAATGTAGAGAAGAAGATGAATTGCAGGAGTTATATGGCTCAACGGGAAAAGATAATTCGGCGAACTTTGTATGTTTCAGACATTGATCAGCAGATAGTCACGAGTTCTTTTTTTTTCGAGAGAAAAGAACAATTCATTAATAGAATGCCATACGGCACTTACAAAGAATAATTATAATCGAAAACAAATCTAATGGAAACCAAAGAAAAATAATTTTTTTATAAACTAGGGATCTCAAAACAGCAGCAGATAGTCACGAGTTCTGATCACATATTTCTTTTGCGAGGAAATTTATATTCGTATGTGAAATTTGTCGATTTTGAAAAGTTATATGTAGTTATGTGTTTGTGGAATGGTGAATTTAGGTTATTGAGGAACAACTTGCGTGTTGTTCATCAACTTCGGACACAATTGGTCTCTTTTGTGACGGGTTATCATTTGTGGCGGATATTTTGTGAGATAAAATGGTAACAAAATGGGTTAATGAAAAAAGGGGACCACATGAATAGTGTTGCAGAGAGAGAAAAAGTGGGTACTTTGTGAGCTAAAATGGTATCCGTCACTCAAGAATGACGGATATGTGCCGTCACAAACAAGAATTTGTGCTTCGGACAGGTGAGTAGAAAACAAAAATATTTTTTTTTTTTACATCAGGGTGAATGTGTGGTGCGTGTTTCTGAATTGGGTTCGTTGATTGGGGTGATATAGGTTGTTGATTGACGTCCCGTGTTCGATGCCGTATCAGACACACGACACTCGTTGGACATACGCCTAAACATGTTATAGTTTAGAAAATGAATAAAATGTTAAAAGAGATTAATTAGAAGATGAGTTTAGGTGCGAAATGATAATTAGTTATAGTCAAGGTTAAATTTTACCTTCATTTATTTACATTTAATATCAAATACATTACAAAAATAAGATCATAAGTTTTTATACGTTATTTATAACCATAAAATATACTCCCTCCGTCCCGGTCAATTGTTGTTCTTTGATTTCGGCACAAAGACCAATGAAAGAGGAATGAGTCAAATACTAAATGATAAGTGGAACAAATTTGGAATGAGCGATCAAATTGCTCATCAAGTTCATTCTTAAAATAGAAAGGACAACAAATGACTGATACATCCAAAATGGAAAAGGACAACAAATGACCGAGACAGAGGGAATATATTTTATTAAATTTAAATAGCGTAACCCGTATCCTAAAATTCATGGGATGACAGGGATGTCGTGTGACGTGTTCGTATCGTGTCCGTGTCCATTTTAATGCTATCTAATCAATACCGAAGAATTATAACATCCAAGAAAGTTAGTCAGACTCGGATGTTCTTATAATCTTATCCACGTTGTTAGCGACGAGGCGACGATAGACTCATTGATACGGAGTAATTGCTAAGAGTGCATGACGTGATGTAAATGGGCCATGGGCCGTGATTTGAGTAGTTGGGCTTACACGTGTAACAAATTTTGTCAATTGATGAATTTGCACCTAGGGTTTGCTATAAATAGTGCAATTATTTGATGAGGGATGTGTCATGCCCCTTTTTCTTTTGCAATTTGCATTAAGATCTAAATTGGACAAAAAAACCAGATCTACCCTTTTGAGATCCTCCAACTTCCACAGAGATTGTTGATCTTTCCCAGGTATGTGATCATCAATTAAATTTTTGGTTGTTTATGTTGGTTTTTAACATCAATTATTTGAATAATTTTCAATTTGGGTTATTGTATTGATTAATTATTTAGTTTGATTTTATTATAATTATAATATATATAGATATAGATATAAGCTTCTCATATGTTAAGAATAAGAATATACTTCCTCTCATAAACTCTTTTCTTCCCCATCAACTTTTTTCCTCCTCTTTGAAGTAGGCATGGGGATTAAGGGTGGAAGTATAATATTGATAACGATATGAGTGAGTTTTGATAATTGGAGAGATGTATAAATAATTAAGATTAAATATTAATAAAAGAGATGAGTAGGGTTTGGTTATTGGAAATGTATGAATAATTAAAATTAAATATTAATAAAGAATATGGCGAGGTTTGATGAGTGGAGAGAGGGGTAGGAGTATAATATTAATAAAAACTTTCTCAAAAAGAAAAAAGAAGAAAACTTGAATAATCCGTTTTAGAAAATAGGGAAGAAAATAGTGAATGAGAGAGAGTATATATTTTTTCCATTTCATCCGATTATTTGTTTCGATTATTTATGAGTAAATCTTATGTAAAACGGTTTTACGATAAAGTATCCTAAAACCTTTGATGCCTTATCATGAAAAAAGTGGGGGTTGATTAAAGTTATTTTAGTTAGAATAATACATGTGAAAAACAGTTTTATACAAGAATTATTGATTATTTATTTATCTTTAGTTTAAGAGTAATGATAAATACAGTATTATGGTTGTATTTAAGCATTAAAATACATTCTAAATTTGGTATTAATTTTGAAATTAAGAATCAAATTACACATTTGTCAATGCAATTAATGCATATATTGAATACTTGATTTCTCTTTTAGCTTCTTAAATACATCGTAAGAGTTATATTTATTATTTTACTTAATTTATATACTTGTAAAAAAAAGTAAATAAATGATTTGGAACAAAAAAGAGGGTATTTGTTTTATCTTACCTTTTCAATTCATCTTGATTATTAATTTTTCTAAATATATGTAAACCCACTTGTTTGATGTTAGACTTGTTATACTACATCTCATCTTTAACCAAATGTAATAGTTGTTTTATCACGCTTGTTGATTCACGTTTTGCAACGTGAATATCTTTAGTTACACATTATGAAAGATTATGAAAATTTGATATTCTTATATCTTTAGTTACACATTATTAAAAATTATAAAAATTTTGATTTTCTTATAGCATTCATTATGATAAATCAAATAAGATCTCACATGACTATATTTTGTGTAAAGAATAATACCAAAGATTTCTCATGACCATGAATAGTGACAAAAAGCAAATGTTACATTTTATTTGGATGAGAGATTATTTGATTTAAATAAATAGTTATTTTTACTTTTTTTGTAAGAATATACGAGGTTTTATATATTGCGAGAAAATACTTGTACATCTTGAAAAAGAAGGTGAAAGCATCATCCATAGACTAACTGCCAAATAAGAAAGAAAAAGAGTTAGGTATACCTAATAGGTGAAAAATGAGAGAAATGAGGATCTTATTTAATGTAGGAAAAAAAAAAAGAAGAATAGGATAAAGAAACGGGGAAGTGGAGTTAAGAGGATCCGCAATGGTGACGCTCCATATATCTTATCTTATTCGTCAACCTCATTTTTCACTAATTTTTCCATCTATCATCCCACAATTTTTATCTACATCTATTTAACAATGGGGCTCCCCTACAATTTCGATTTACCCAAAACATTATGGGAGCCTCCCCAAATGAACACCAAAAATGCCTTACTTTTTTTGGGAACCTCATTTAAAAGTAGAGGAATCTCGTAGGGAGGTTGATGCAATAATGGGATGCTCCATATAATGAAAGAAAAGGCATATGAGGAGGTAAAAGTTTGCCTTTTCGGACTTTCTAAGGAAAAAAGAAAGTTATGTCTTAGGGCTTACTTGGGATGAGAATAATTCTTAAGGGAGTAATGAGAACTTAAATAAAAAAAAAATGAGAGAAGATTGGTGCTTTGTGGTTTTTGTGGAGGGTGGAAAGAGGATGAGGGAGGAATTATTACCTCTGTATGAAAGTAATTATTACTCGGAGGTGGAGATAGGTAACAATTACTCCTTTAATGGAGGGATTATTGAACTATATTTCCCCATTTATATCCATTTCTATTTCCAACCCCCATCCCTTCCCTCTATTTTTTAGTTCATTTTAGCTCTATTACTACCTTAATCATTACTCTCATCCCAAGCAAGCCCTTAGGGTAAGATTATTGGTAGTTTTGAGACAAGATTCACTCAAAACTATCAATAATCTACCAAAGTCTTAACAAAGTCATAAGTTGAGTCATGCAAGACTTAACTTAAAGATTTTGGTGAGTCTTGACCCCACCATCGAAAAAAATTATCCAATTAGTGGATCCTATGTGTTATTTTTTTAAAAGTATGTAAAAAAGAGAAGTGAAATGAAAAAGTAGAGCTTGAGGTGAGTCTGACTAATAATGTATGAAGTTTGAGGTGAGTGAATAATGTAAAAATAATACTTCCTCCATTCAACTCCACTATACCTATTTCACTTTTGTACACTATTCACAACTGTGTATTCAATTTCGATTTTCTCTCGATACTTAAGTGGAAATATATTCATGTGAGATCTTATTTGATTCGTTTTTACGAGTACATTAAAAATATCTAACTTTTATAATTTTTGCAAATACGTAGCTAACGATATTTAACGCGTAAAACACGCGTTGACAAACGTGAAAAAAGAAAGTGGTAGGGTGGAGTTGAATGTAGGAAGTAAAAGTTAGTGGAAAACTCATGTAACAGAGTCAAGACTTTGTTGAGTCATAATCTTACGGTCTTTCCCTGGAATTCATGGAATAATTAGCTGGTAAATTTTAATCAGGTGATAATTACTCGATGATAGATTTAGCATACAAAAGTAATGATTAGTGAGAAAATATTTTAATCCTATAATCATTACTCACGAAGAGGACATGGTGGGTAATGTATATTACCCTTCATCAAGTTATAGATTCGGAAGAGGAATAATTATTCTAATACAAATGTATTATACATATCTCTCTATTTATTTCTTCATTTTACACTCAATCCAAAACCGTTTTATAGTCCGTGAAGGTCAACAAGAATCTACGGAGTATAAAACTACCGTCTGTTAACCCAAGTCTCGCCAGTCACCACTGACCTGTCATGTCGATGGAGTCACAAACGTCAAAATCACAGTTTTCATAAACTTCAAAATCACAAAAATCAGTAAATAAAATTCAAAAAATAACCCTCCAAAATGCTCGACACTTCATTAGAGCAGTAACACAGTACACAGTAACTCAACTAAAGCAGTAAATAGTAGATAGTAAACACGGTAAAGTGTAGTTTTACGGTGGTGCGATCTCAAACTTCGTCGTTCGCAACTTCGCCATCGATGATTTCTCAGTACTCTAGGTGACAATCTTCCTCATTTTAACTTCAATAATTGATGAATTCATTATCGCGTAACTTTAATTTGTTATATTTCAATTAACACTTCGAATTTAGGGTTTCGACATTGTATCGGTTATTTATTGCGTTTTTTGCTTGATATTTGCGTTAATAGTATAGATTATGATTATGATTCTCCTAATGTCGTAATTGAGCTGTGTGCGTTGAGTTTAGAGTAATTTAGGAGATATTTTGCTGATGAGCGAAGATTCATGTGTTTTAAATTGGAAGGATTGGATTGCGATTGTTGTGTGTATCGCTGGAATTGTGAATTTAGGTTATTGACTTACTTCGTTTCCTGCTTAATTGCTCGTCTTCTGTAGTTAAACATCGTGTTAATGTTACAGATTAGGATTCAATAACTGGTGTGTGATTTGATATACTTTTGAGGTTGAGTACTTGCCATCTAATTCGATGGATTATTTGTGAATTATCTTGGTTGAGGCGATGGTTTGAGAAGATTTTGAGATTCATTGGTTTAGTATTCTCGAAAATTTGACGGAAGTTGTAATTTATCATGCAGCTGTTGATTTTAAGAATAGCAATGTCAAAGCAGCTGTCATCACTTTGTCAGGCCGGGCAGCTGGCGGAGTCGAGGTCCTTAATCGAGGGGTTCCGTGGTGCATGGTTTCGGTGTGAGGTATTTATGACTAATATGTGACTGTTCTTTTTGCGTAAAACAGGTCCTATATTGTGTTATGTTACTCATCTTTATAGTTGAGATAATGACTGGTATAGGCGTATTTTACAACGTTTTCACACTTAACGTCTAGATTAACTCATTCATGGATGAGCTGGACTTTTGTAGTGTTGTCTTCTTGTTGTTCTTCTATCTCCATTTAGAGATTTTTTATCAGTACCGAGTTGTTATTTTCAGTATAACATTATGGTTTCACGTTATCATGATGACTGATGAGTGATGACATGATCTCATAAGTCCACTGCTTGGATATGTTCTATAACAGCTAATAAGCAAAGCTATGAGGATATAGCTTGATATGGAAGGTCTTGACTGCCAAGTTTCTATATTAGAAAACTACTTTTATGAATCCTTCGTTTTACATTTTACTTAAAACTAGAGCGAGTTTGTTTGTTCTGTTTCGACCATGAAATCTTGGGAACTCCTTAAGCACACGACTTTTAATTCGGATATATTTCTTTTTTGGGATATTCTACCATGTACCCTCGAGTTTTTTGGTTTTCTACGGTGTACCCCTATAATTTTGAAATTCTATGGTGTACCCCTAAATTTCTTACTTATTTCTCTATCATGACCTTATTTAACTCTCCGTTAACTTTATCACTTTCAAACAACCGTATTTTGACCTTTATTCTAACTCGTGAATGTTGTATCACCATCCTATGTGAAAAGTATCACAAATCACTTTTAATAAGCACAAACTACTATTAAGAACCTTAGTTATGATTGATGAAATGATAATGGAGATTTGAAGAATTTCCAGTTAAATTCGTATACTGTTTGGTGGGTTAATGGGTAACCAACGAATTAAAAAGTAGATGATTAGGTTATCGAGTAATTGGAATGTTAAATAAACAATTTAGTAAGTTAATTAAGAAACTTGCATATTAAAGACAAAAAATAAGGTCATGGTATAGACTATTGTATAGAGTTCAGGGGTACACCATAGAATTTCAAAATTGTAGGGGTACACCGTAGAAAATCGAAAAACTCGAGGGTACACCGTAGAATATCCCTTCTTTTTTTATCTCTGGTACCAGTTGTGCCAAACTGTATTTTGTACTGGTATGTTAGTTTCAAAAGTTTCATCTTAGAGTACGCTGTCTGTACTAACACATATTTTGCTCTAAATGGATTATTTGTTGTTTGTTTAGATCAAGGAAGTTGTAACGGGCAAATGGCGAATTAGGTGTCATGTTCGATACTATGATTACGATGATGATGGTGAGATTTCTCTTCCTAACCTAAGTTACGAACATATGTTCACTTACAAAGTTTACATTCACTTGCAAAGTTCAGATGTGAAGAACTGCAATGACACAAGTCCTGAAACCTAGAATAAGCGAGCATTTTAGTGTTGAGTATACATTTCATTGTGTTAATTAATGAAACTAAGGAGTGTGGTCAGAGGAAGTTCGAACTTTGAGAAATACTTTCGAAGCACGTCGGTTTAGATTAGGTAAATTGGTTTAGATTAAGTAAATGTCAAACTGCATATTTGGAGTGTAGATTTAGTGAAACCGGAGTCGGGGAGGCGGGGATGATAATTTCTTATGAAAAGTTTTTTAAAGAATCCAAATCTTTTTTTTCCTTGATTTTACGTTCTATTAACATCACCGCATCTATCTACAGATCTAGAGTGGTTAGATTTGTATCAGATACCCAGGAGCATCAATGGCTCTAAGAAGGCAAAAAGAGAGTTGATGTTGCGACCACAATTTCCTCCAATCTATCATGAAAGTGAATTGCCTCACATTAATGCTAGTTCGGATGTTGCAATTGTGGTGGATGGTGGCTGGAGTGTCGGGGACATGGTTGACTGGTTGAAGGACGGATGTTATTGGTGTGGAACAATAACTGAAATTCTGGATGATGATACTGTTCAGGTAAAAATTTAGCGAGTTTCTCAATTGCCAACTCAACTAGCTTGTTATTTGTTTTGGCTGTCCCAGATTGAGCTCAATTAAACTATAGGCCTAAGCTTGCTAGGCCTTTATGTTTTGTCACCACAGTTACATCCTGTTTTGTTCTTACAAATGCAACCTGTTATAGGTTAAATTTCCAGACCCACCAGTAGGCGAAGGAATGATTTGCGATGCCAGCTTCAAGGATCTTCGCCCAACTCTGAAATGGCGTCCTGATTCTGGTTGGACGTTTCCTGTACGTATGGTATATGTTATTTTACTGATTCATGATCTATGTTTTGGGCTGTGTTTATACTTTAATTCTGAAAATTGGCTTGAGCAATCTCTAGTCACTTCTGCAAGTGATGATGGAAGAAAGATAACTTCACAATAATATTATGCTCCGAGAAATCTGTGCTTGAGGACTTGAAAATTGGAAGAAAAGTGTTGCGACTCTAATGTAAACATAGGTTAAACTCCATGGTATTATTTTTCTGCATAATCATTCTTAAATCATTGTTTTTTGATAAGGAAAGAAAACTAGGCTCATCCACGAGAGACACATGATCTTTCTTTAGCTTGAATATGCTCAACAAAGTAACTAACGCTTACCTTTGAACAACGATTACACTTTAGTTGAGAGTGATCATGATCTTCCGTATAAATAAAATAGGCAGTTGTGTTGCGGTGTTTGTTTCTGCTGCTGCAGTGCTAAATTCTTTGCTTATTTTTTTAAGTTATAGTTAATTAATAAAGTGTACACTTATTATAACCTATTCATCATGATCACAGGATAGTACAAGTGGTCATTCTCATGCTCGTTTGATTCAACCTGCGAAACAAGGTACGGCAGTGATTTATTTTGTACATCAATGTTTCAGGTCAAGTCTGAGGCCCTATATCTAACGTGACATTCTTCTGCTCTGACTGATATTAATGTCTGATCTTTTGTCAGACCCATAGTGCATGATTTATCATGCTTTTATCCGATTGAAATGATTTATCTTTAAAATTAAAGTTAGCCCCCATCATTGTTATTTTCTCATTTTTTTTTTGGCAGCTCTGCTTCAAAAATCTCTGGATGATGTGGTGTTAGAGGGCAATCCAAATCCTAAGGCCACACCTAGGTCCTTACTGGATGTAAGTGATTCAATCTCTTCTCATACGTCAGCCAGCTCATTGCCTCTACTAAACAAATTGATGCGCTCCAAGTGTTCTCCTAAGCCGGGCGAAGATATTTCTGGTAAAGATAGAGCGCGGGTTCATGGAGAAAGTATGGAGATGGATCCACGGGATTCTGCTACTCGAAAGCCTAGTTGCTCAGATAGTGTTTCCAGTGCATACATCAATGGTGCGTTAACTGAAGCTCCAGTAGTCAGTTCTGCTAAAAAGCAGGATGCGGAAAATATATCTGCAAAAAGACTGAGAGTGAATGAGCCAATTCCTCTTAACTCCACATACTGTGATAGCACAGAATCTACAATTATGGATTTAGAGGAGCTTGTATGCAGAGTCAAATGGCTGAAACAAATTTTGAAGTACGGAAGCCTTTCAACCTCCATGGACAATAAATGGGAATTTCTGGAATATCCTGCAGTTTCCGAACCTAACTAAGCTGAGAAAGAGAAATTTGGTAAGAATCTATCCCTTATGTGTGAATTGTGATATATTAAATTATTGGTTGTCTGTCTATATTTGATATTGCTACCTAATAAAGTAACTTCTGACTAATATCTTATTTGGATAGAGAGATGTGGTAGAAAAGGAAAAGATAATTCCCTTGTTTAATCAGTAAATTGGGGTGGAGTGAAAATGGAGCATTATCCTTCCAAAAACCTTTCTAATGCCGAAAGGATTTAAGGGAAAATATCTCACTCCATGCTTAATCTCAACTAGATAGTTCAAGGGGACCGTAGGATAAGAGTGTTTGGGAAAAGTTCATTGATTGATGAATTTGAATTCTTTTGTCTAGATCCCGATCCTATTCACAAATCCTTTTTTACTATTAATTTTAAAAAATATAAAATCAAGCCAAAGTAGTACTCAATATGCATCCTTTACATGTTTTCTTTTTTTCATTTAAAAAATCCTTTTTATTATATCTGTTACATTTTGGACCTTTCCCAATTGATTGTGTATGGCTTAATTTTTTTCCCTTTTGTGGCATGTTTTGAGCTTGTAAAATTCCAAACTTATCTTGCTATAATATCCTCTTTTGCTTTTTTTAGACCTACCATTTATGTCGGATTTCTGTAAATCCTACCACTATCAATTTTCCACCTACCTTCAGCTCCACCTCGCAGGCTCTAGAAGCACCTATCTCATGATCACCTCCACCAAACTCCTATTCTCCACGATCCACCACCACCCACCTCACAACCAATCTCCACCTATGGCACGGCCGGAGCGCTGATCTTCTAGAGAACCTTTTTGTCGGTGGTGAGAGATGCGGTGGTCTAGAGATTGGTGGTATGTTGGCCTTAAGGTTGGGTAGGAAGGGACATGAAGGCGCCTGGGTAGGGTAGGTGGGGGAGGTTAACTAAAGAAGTACTCCTGCTTCTTAAAGATGTTCCACTTTCTCTTTGCACCAAAATTAAGGAGCATAATAATATGTGGATGAAATGTGAGGTCAGAAGTCTTAAGAACCACAAAACATAAACATAAAAAGCGAAGTGGAACATCATTATTATTTTATAAGAACCAAAATCTAGGCAAGTTCTTTAAAGGTCGTTTTCGTAGCTCCTAACACAAATAGCCATAATACCAAGATACACGATATATCTCTACTTTCTCTTAAGAGCGCACATATGTAGGACTGATTTTTTTTGCATAGAATTTCGTCTACAGTAAGTGATAGTAGGCCTCCTCGATGTCATGTACTTGATTCGATCCTCAAAAACCTTTTTACAATGATACGTGTGACTACGCGAACTAAGTTGTGTGAAGGCACACACAACCCTAAATCCCCACCCTAAGAGAGGTCCACCTAACCACCCCCTATATCCCGGCCCGTCCGTCTCAGTGAAAAAGTCATGAAAAAAAACAAGGCTTTGTGTATACGGCCGGGGCAATGATTGGGAAGTCGGAACCCACAACCACTCCGACACGGTGTGAAGCCCTATGACTACCACAATAAAGGAATTAGACGCCAACTTTCAATACAAAGATTATTGAGAATAGTCATGAGCCATTTGAGCTCGTATGTGGTATGTTATGGAGACGTATTCGGTGTGAACAAGATGAAGATGACCAAGACAAAGTGGACTATATCTTTATCTTATAGAAGAGTTATCAAGTAAGTCGTTAATGACGACGACTCAATGGACAACTTAACCAATTGGCATCATAATGATTTTGAGCTCGGAAGTATTCCTTGTGCTATATTCTTCTTCAAAAATTGAAAAACTCCCATAATTCAAGAGGAACTTTATTTGGACTTCCTCATCTTGGATATCGTGAAGGAACAAGAACTAGTTACGTGCAAAGGGAGAAATGTTTGATTCTTCAATTATCCATATCACTTTCAGTGTATTTCATGCCCTTGGTGTTTACGGAGAACAAGTCGCTATTTATGGGCCATATGTTCAAAGTTCAAACCCACTAGACCGAATTACCTTGTTCATAGGTGGCGATGTGGAAACGGTCCACGTTTACTGCACTTTGAAGGCAATTATTTCGTCATGTATTGTTTACGCCATTTTGGATCTCCTATAGCATTGTCAATGCTTTTAGGCCCTTCATTTACGAAGAGAGCATCTAGTGAAATAAAATGGCTAGTCAAAAGTCAAAATTTATCATAATGCACGTAATGTGACATGCGGGATGGTGTATTTGAAGACCATGTTGGAATGGATGATTGTGGCAAGGCGGGATCATGAATAGTAGTATTTCATGTAGGAACATTCATAATCTTTGGCCTATACACAACCCATTTATCGTATAACTTAATTTCTCGTTTAACCCAGTTGGGGAGACCTCCTAAACCACATCTAAGTGTCTCACAATGGTAAAAGAGCGAGAGCGTTTGCTACTTTGTAAATTAAGGAGCTATTTCTTTCACTAATTGTCGTGGCTTATGAAGTGGACTCTCTTTCTTCCTTGTGGGGGTGGCTTAGACTCATTTTCATGGTTTAACATGGCATCAAGGCGTAGCCTACGCTCTGGGTTAAAACACTTATGTGATTGTATCACTTTATAAACCAAGACGGTCATACTTCTCCTATTGACAATTGATTTTAGTTTATGAAACTTCCTTTGCGTTTGTGAAGTGGTACATCTCTCCTTTGTTTAGGTAAGGCCTAGTCCCATTTGCCGTTCTAATAAGGGGGGGTTTGATGAGGTTAAACCTTGCCCAAATTATGCCACTTATGCCATTGGGGGAGGGCCTCTTGGACGGTTTAATAGAGCGCATCTCATGGGAGCGCACTTCGGTTTTGAAGGGACTTCATCGTGTAGGAATAAAAAACTCACATGTGAGTGTCCCACATTGCTTTGCTTGGAGAAGAGAGATTGTAACACTTTATAAACAAGGTTTTTCCCCTTCTATTGCCAATTGGTTTTTGATGGAGGTGTTACAACCCTCGTGATTGTTATATGGTACGTTAAGGCCAAGGTTAATTTGCATGTTCTAACAATGAGTTTAAGGTTGCCTAAATTATGGTGTCGGAGGGGAGCCTCTATGGAGACTCATAATTCCTACTCCGCTGCGCTCCCATGGTTTTGACTTGGTTTTCGAAGGGACCAATTGGTTTTGGATGTAACTCTCTTGGACTTGTGAAGTGGCTCTCTCTCCTCCATCTGGGTGGCCGAAGAACGATTTAATGGGTTAAACACTAGTATTATCCTAATGCATTTTAGATTTGATGACGCAGGCTTGATGATGAATCAACATGAAGGAAAAATAAACAAGTGAAGAAAGTGAGACGAAGAATCTTCACATGGAAATCCGTTTATGCGAAGAAAACCACGGGAACCAAGGCAAGAATAGTCTAATATCTTCTTTAACTCTTTGAAGCTAGGACGTTAAGTATGTGATGTTAAATGTAAACACTTAAAAGATCGGATACTAGACAAGTTTAAGTTTACGTGTATCTTATAAATTGTAGCACTTATGTTCTTCGTTGCCAATACTCTTCCATCAACGTCTCTTTCTATCTTCATAGCCACCATTTCCTATTCTTAGCACCGATCCCAAATTATCTCCCTCGCTTGAATTTAGTTTATCCGACCTCTAATACCCTATGTTTATATGTTTATGTTATTGGTTATGCATAAAGAAGCTCATACGAGTGCTTATACGAATTTATGATACTTAAGGGTGCTCGGCTTGTGCTCAAGAACCAAAACTCGATCTCCAGATCTAGATCTAGATCTACGGCTTTTCCGAGCTTGTAAAAAATGTGCACGCTATCAAGCTTGCGAGCTTTAACGCGAGCTCGGGCTCACTCAAGTTCAAATCGAGCCTATAATGGTTAATTTTTGATTTTGTTTGTTTTCGATATTTTCAATAACAAAGCTCGAAGGTTAAATGTAAAATATTTGGGAATCGGTGAACCATTTGATATATGTGATACAAAGATATAGTCATGATAAAATATTTTTATAAAATATGACCAATATCTTATATAATCACATAAGTTCGAGCGGCTCACGATCTTTTCGAGCGGAGCCTTCGTTAACTTCTCGAGCTCTTTAACCTCTCGAGCCGATCTCACACAAGCTGATCTTTGACTGAGCCGATCTCAAATTGCTCGTCAGTTGTCTCGTCTTAATAACACCTCTTGTACTACCAAGTAACTCATTCCAACAAAGTCGCATTCTAAAAAACCTTCATATGAGGTCATTAAGATTACTCCCAATAAGCGCGTTTAGCAAAGCACATTCGAGTGTTGTTATAGTTCCTTGGATAACCATACTTGCGTAGCTAATAAAACATAAAGTACGCATTGTTGTAATGAGTACCTAAAGTACTCATGACTCGAATGTGCTTTTGCTAAATGCGCTTGTTGGGAGTATTCTTAATGACATCATATGAAGGTTTTTCACTTGTTCGTTTCCCTTTGACCGATTTCAATATTTTGGATAAAATAATTACCTCTATAACAATGTGACTCATCAATGTCGTAGCTAGAGGTGTTAACGAATGGAGCCCGAGCGTGGCGTTGCTCCGCTTGTGCTCAAGAACCAAAACTCGAGCTCTGATCTCGAGCTTACCCGAGCTTGAAAAAAATGTGCTTGTTATCAAACTTGTGAGCTTTAATGCGAGCTCGAGCATCGCTTGCCTCGGGATCAAGCCTACATATGATTGCTAATTTTTTGATTTTTTTTCTTCCGATATTTTCAATAAGAAGCCTCGAAGGTTATATGTAAAAATATATGGTAAATTTGTGAGATATTTGATATGTGTGATACAAATATATAATCATCATAGAATATTTCTATCACATATAAGCAATGTCTTGGCTAATTACACAAGTTCGAGCCACTCGCGAGCTTTTTGAGTCGAGCGACGTTTGTCAGCTCTTGGAGCCTCCTCCGAGAGCTCGACTAGTGCACTCGCGAGCTTTCTCGTCTCATTAAACCTCTAGACGACACACCCGTCTTAAAATCGAAATATATAAGAAAGTGGTTGGTACAAAAGGTGTAATAAAAGAGAGAAGAACAAATAAATTTCAAGTTTTTATAAAAGAAACCCAGACTTCGATTTTAAAACCTATAAGTTTACCTTGACTTTGTATTATGTTTCACTCTCCCTTTTGTTTTTCATTTTTCCTTTTTCTATTTTTTTCGCATTTTGAGGTGTGCGTTCACCCATGGACGATTCTAAACGATGATTCATGTTAGCCCACCCCAAATCATTTTGGGATTAAGGCTCTGATATTGTTGTTGTGGGCCATTTTGTCCTCACTTAAGCTCAAAAGTACAAGCTCTTGTTACTAATGTGATGAGTAAAGTCATAAACCTCTCATAAGCTCCTCAAATTTCTGATGTCGGACAAATTAACCTCATATTTTTTTTGGATCGAGGATTTGTTTGACTTGTTGAAGGCATGGATAACCGGATTCGCTATGCGTACGCCCTTACTGATTCGCAATTCACTCTTATAAAATGTGTTTTATATGTATTTTAAGTAAGCGATATGATATAATTCGCTCTTAACCATTCAGGATTCGTATGGTACTTAAACGAATCCGGTAACGTTGGTTGAAGGGTGCTAGCATATTCTCGAAGTTCGGTTTGAAATTCAATTATCATCAGATTCTCAAGGTTGATTGTTGGTATTCCTAAGCCTGCTTTCAGTTCCAGGTAGGTCATTACGGTTACGGGTCCAAGATGATGGAGGCAGCACAAAACACGATTCTTTTCCGCACACTTTGGCCTTTACAAGCGGTCACCTATCTTAAGGCTATTCCCAAACTTCACATGGGATTTGACAGAAGAAAATGCATTTTGTTGGTATAAGTAGTATTCTTAATACATTTAAGCATTAATATCTTCTGAATTCTCAATGAATTACTCTCGTGGTCTTAGAGGATGTGTCTCAATTTGCGATGCGATGCGATGCGTGGATTGCCGGTGACCTCATTTCACTAATCACCGTCCTTGTTAGAACGAATATTATTAGTGAATTTCAAAACAAGATTTGTATCCATCTTACAATTGTGAAACGAAAGTCGAGTTGCATATCGGTATGAGATACTGGACGATGTTCAGATTCACTGATACTAAAATCCAAGCTAGGACTAGAGCATTAATTCACGAGCGACCGATGTTAGTCTGGTCGGCGGCTAGTTGTTGGTACACACTACACACTGTCAATAATGCCGAATTTGTATTTCACTAGCGGGGATTTCCATGCTTTTGGACCCCTAAAGTACTAAATGAAACTTTAATCTGGCAGAAACAGGATTGCTCATTGCTTCTGATCAACTTAAAATCCGCTTCTCAGATGTATATATCAACTGGCTAGGCGGTTTACCACGAGGTACTCATTTCTTCTCTTCATCTTTACTGTTTACTCCGTAGTTGCGAATTTGGCCTTTGATATCTTCTGGAGATGAAACTAATGCCAATTATTACTGTGTTCCCAGATGCTCCTCTTCAGGATCCTTCACTTTTTGGGCGGCACTTTTTGCATCTTCTCTAGAAGATTCGTGGCTGGCCTCCAACGATTTTAGCGCTGTATATGTTTAGAGCTACTCTACTCGAGCATAGATTTAGGCTAACGATTTTAGCGCTGTATGTGTATACTGTATAGGTACTGTAAGCGTGGGAATACATTTAAACACTGTGTATGGGAAGAGCCCCTGGGTCGAGAGGTGAGCTCGACGCTGGCTTGACCAGTTTTCAAGAGTTTTGTGGTAGTGGCTTAGAAATTTTTACATGCCATATTGGTCAGCAAGGCATAATCCTTGTAAAGAGCCGAAGATTAGCAGGTAGTTGCATTCTCGGAACTTTGTTGAAGCGGTTTTTAGATGGGGAATGGCTTGCCTTGTAAAATCTCGCTAGTAATAGCGATGATTTCAGTTACGCACTTCATTTTATCCTGTACAGGAAAAACAAATATGGCTCCAGTTTTGATTGATTTTGACTATAAAGATTTTAGGTTGGTTAAAAGTTGTGCGGAAATTCGATTCAAACCGTGTGAAACTTACCTTTTAGTCGTTTTATAGATTGGATAATTCCCAATCCAAGCAGATATGCATCTTAAAATGTACTTTCTCCGTCGTAATTTATGACATTACGATGGAGGAAATATATTTAGGATGCATATCTTCCTCCGTCGTAAATTTACGACGGAGGAAGTACATTTTAGGATGCGTATCTGCTTGGATTGGGAATTTTCCAATCTATAAAACGACTAAAAGGTAAGTTTCACACGGTTTGAATCGAATTTCTAGTCGTAATCATCTGTTTATCCTAAAATGTACTCCCTCTGTCCCAATCCAAGCAAATATGCATCCTAAAATGGGAGCCTTAAGAGACATTGAGAGAATATTGTTGTAATTTCTGTGATACCTATTTGTGTACTAACCTCAAAGACATTTATCTTAAGAATAATAAGCGATGACATCTTTTTTTTTTTTTTTTTTTTTGGTGACGAGGAGGTTGGATCCTCCCGGATCACGAGACCCCACCCGCTAGCGCCCTGTACTACGTGTGAGTTCATTTCATGGGATTATTCCCTCTCCGGGCGTCAGGTCCCCAGGAAAGTGTTCATCTAGGGAATCGAACCCAGGACCTCGCAATTCCTCCTTAGGAGGCTTTGAGGTCACCCTGGAATTCCACTAGACTCACACATCTTGGGTAAGCGATGACATCTTGTAACAGCGCAACTTAGTAATTGAACCTCAACCTCGTAAAATAATTAAACTCGAATCCAAAAATCAACTGTAATCTAAATATCAATTGAAAAATGTGAACTCATATGAGATGGAAGACTTGATATAAACCTAAAGTGTACCCAAAACCCGCTCAAATCCTAATCAAGTCGAACTTCTACCGAAATCTACATATAACGAAAAGATAACCGAACCTCACTACATTTTAACAAATAGCCCCGAGCTTAAGACAACTAGACAAGTTCTTGTAACAGAAACTAACTTATCTGACTCACTAGCACTTGAATAAGAAGATTCCACAATCCCACGCATTACAATTTACAATATTGTAGATTAATATATAAAATGGAGCCCTTAAAAGACAAATGGGGTGGTGGCGCAGTTGGCTAGCGCGTAGGTCTCATAGCTTTGTTGAGTGATCCTGAGGTCGAGAGTTCGAGCCTCTCTCACCCCATTTTTTAGCTTATCTATAATTATCCATGATATGTTCATGAAACTAAAAGAATATGATAACAATTAACAAATGGCATCTCTACGACGTATGTAGGTTTCATTTTTTTTTTTTATCTCGTAATCGGTATTATTTAATACTCGTATCACGGATTCTTATTTATGACGATAATGCCTTTCTTAAATTTAAAACGGGGCGGGTATGATAGATGCAACAAAATGGGAATGCCTAAGAACTAACAAAATGTTGTCCAATATATGCAAATGTAAACCGGGCAAAATTGATCCGACCCGAGCATAATTCACAACCCGAATGTTTAATGTTGCAAACTGATTTTTATCCTTAAAAACTTTATAATAATAGATCCGAAAATGACACGAATCTGAAATGACGCTGACACAACCTAATCTCACTGGAAGTCTTACAAACCCGAGAATCACCTGATCCGGAATGATTCAACACGGTTGACCCATACATTACCAATTAATGAGAGCATATTTAAGCCGTTTTCTTCTTAACATATACGATCGTTCTAAAAGCGACTTAAAATAAATATATGATGCAACCAAAAACCCCATGGTTGATTCCCATAGTCATAATAGCCACCCTATTGGATTGATTGACAATCAAAAATTCAATTCAAAACCCTAATATTTTTCTGACTGACCCTTTTGCATATACAAACTTAGTATCATACCCACACCACTTCTTACTTCTTAGTCAGACCAACCTCTTTTATTATAAATCAACTCAATTTTTAGCATATACTTTTATGCAAATCTCATTTTAGACCGTCTTAACTTAAGACGAGAAAAACGTTAATCATTAATTCATTATAATAAAAATTAACCATCTAACCAATAATAATTTTTTTATCAAAAAATACTCATTTTTTATCGTAAAATAGTTACATTTATCTGTCTTGACTTAAGACGGATACCATCGATCTTACTAATGCTTTAATTATATTGACTGACCAAACTTTATTTTATACGAAGTATCAACTTGATTTAAAATCAGACGGCACCATATTATACTAAGGGTAATTCCTGTAGTTTTGACATACGAGCCATATAAAATGAAGGCCCATTTATAGGTTTGCTATATGGGTTCAACCAAATTTCCACTAGATTTTAGACTGAAATCTTTATATTTTTAATTTTAATTTTAATTTTAATTAAATATTCTAAGTTGGGATAGGATCTTTTCTCTATCCCAATTTATTTGGTAGAGTTTCTTTAGTTTTATTTAGTTTAGGGTAAGAAGTGTGTCATAAGATCAAGTTTTGTTTATATGTCCTTTCGTTATAAGTTTGTTTTGGGTTGTCAATGTTTATCAACTAGTCGTCCTAACTTATGCACTCTACTCTATGAATTGAACAAGTATTCGGCGCTTTTAGTTAGTTGTGTTTATACTCCCAACTTCATTTTTTGATTTTGTCTTGCTCTACATGCATGCATTGATTCTCTTGCCATCTTTAGTGACGGAGCCAGAATTTCCAGTTAGGGGCGAAAAATCTCAGTATGGAGAAACGAGTAATTTCATAACACAAAACTGAAAAAAGCTCGAAAATTTAACTAAAAACTTTGGGTTTTTTCACCTTCAGCGGGGGCGACCGCCCCTACTAACCCCCCTCGCTCCACCACTATATAGAGGACTATTGAAAGCGGGTCGACTTCCGCTGATATTTTATATTTTAATGTAAAATTATTATCTGATCTCTTTTAATCAATAATTGAGTTTTAAATACACACAAAAAATTAATAGCTTAAACCTTGATACTCCATATCATTTAATATTTTGTCATGCTGGTAGTTGTGTACTTGTGTTTGTACTCCCTTGTACAATTTAGTAGTTTGATTGTCTTGCTCTACATGCATGTATCATTAATTATTATTGGGGGTCTATAATTATATTGGAAGGGGATTCGGCCTCGGTTGGTTTTCATATTTTAGTGCAAAACGATCATCTGATCCTCTTGACTCAATAATTAATTAAGTTTTAAATATTCACACGCGAATCTAATAGTTTGTTATAGATTTATTTTTTTGTGTGTAAAGGGTGTTCGAGGGTAAGTTTGATGTTGAAGCCTGAAGTTGAAACCAATGACATATAACACATTTCGTGACTTTATTATTTAAGTGATAAAGTCATGAAATGTGCTATATATATATATATCAACCCTCAAAAATATTGCGTGAATTTCCCAATGCATTATATCGACTTTAAAATTCTAGTTTTGCCACTTATTTACAAGTTAAAAGTCTTAAAACTCTTAATTGAAACGAGAAAAGAACACTAATAACATCCACTAGATCCATTGCCAGAAATGGCAGAGTTTTGTAACCTTGGAAAGTGAGAAATCCCATGGTTTCCATTTTAGTAACATGTGCATATCACCCTCAAAACATAATTGATAAATACCCCTTCTTTTAGTATCCATTTCACCCCACAAAAAATCAACACTTCTCTCACAAAAATTACATTATTTCTCTCTAATTATAAGTCCTATGGAAAAGAAAAATGGCAATAATAATAATAATAATAATAATAACAAAAATAAATTATTATTGCAATATTCATGCAAGAACAACAAATTAAAACAAGTATGGGACTCATGTAATGAAGAATGTGATGATCAAGCTCATAATCTTAATCTTAAATATAATAATCGCGACGACGATGATGATGATGATGATGATTTATGTTATGCAAATC
The DNA here is from genome assembly GCF_048544455.1 of Silene latifolia. Classification (NCBI taxonomy): domain Eukaryota; kingdom Viridiplantae; phylum Streptophyta; class Magnoliopsida; order Caryophyllales; family Caryophyllaceae; genus Silene; species Silene latifolia. The sequence continues at coordinate 157,442,965 of NC_133535.1, read as the reverse complement.
ATGAGAGTATGGTGATGATGGCATGGCCACCAAGATCATACACATGTAGTTTTTGTAAAAGAGAGTTTAGGTCAGCTCAAGCTCTTGGAGGTCATATGAATGTTCATAGAAGAGATAGAGCTCAATTAAGGCACCTTTCTCTAATCTCTACTACTTCAAACTCTAATTATCATTTTATAAATACTAATAAAATTAATAATAATTATAATAATAATAATAATAATAATCTTAATTTAAACCTTAATCTTCCTCCAAACCCTAGTATTAGTAATGTGATATTACCTACACAATTATCATTATCATCTTCACAAAAACATGCTTCCTTTGCCATGAAGAAACCTAGAGCTAGTGTTAAGAAAACACATTTTGAGTGTTTTAATAATAAGAAGCAAAATTTGAAGGGTATTTCGAAGAAGGCGGCCGATATCGAGTTTAATGTTAGTGTTGGTGTTGTTAAGGAGGGTTTAGACTTGGAGCTTCGTCTAGGTTACAACTAATGATCAAGAGCTTTATGTATGATTAATTAATTAAGTGTTTTCTTTTTAATTTTAATTTTTATTTAGTTTCTCGAACTATGTATTTCTTGCAAGCTAATTGTGAAATTAGCTAATTAATTAATATGCTACTACTGGATTAATTATGTTTATTTATAGTTGTCGTCGAATATGTTTGCCAAATAAGACCGTTGTATGACGTACAATAACCTTAACCGATAGTGTTTGTTTACAATATATAACGTCTTGGAACACGAGGCTGACATATCATACAACGGTCTTACACGGGTACAACGAGTTTGCTAGCCATATTTTTTTTAGTGCATGGTTAGAGTTTAAGCATTGGCATAACGCGTCTCGAGTAGTCTTTAATTTGTAAAGCACACCAATTTTTAAATTTTTTTTTTTTCTGTACGTTAAAATTCGTATAATGTTATATTGTTGACCAAGGTAGGCTAGCAATAAATTGATAGTAATATAATAATGATAATCTACTCATATTGTTGTTGAAAACTTGAAAGGACAAGCCTAAAAATAAAGAATGCAAAAAAGGAAGATGGTAAACAAATGACCGGCACGGACGAGTAATAAATTAAGAAAATGAGATATTGTTGTGGAATATTATCTAGTCTCTGTACAACCGTCTCACATGCAGAATTCATTATTTTAATAAACTCTACCCTACATGTTATAGGTGATTGACTGATTGTATGGTATTGAGACTTGGTACTCGGATCCTTCGAATCCAAGGTATCATCGAGTGAGGCCCTATCATTGCCTGAGCTGAGCCCTAAGGTGGGTAATAAAGGCATAACATAGTAGTAGCGAGTATTGGCTGTTTGGGTGAAAGAAAGAAGATTTTGAGTATTTTAACTTTTTAAGCAAACTTTGCATGAATATTGAATATAGAGGATATAATGCTTTATACGAGTAAATGTTATTGCAATCATTCCTCTTTTCAAAAAAAAAATGTAATTTTTATATATAGTACCAGCATATTTGATTTTTACGTGATACCCCTCGATTTTTAAAAACCACCATTGATATCCCTGAACTTTATAAATTGTTCATAAAATACCCAAAATAATAAAATTCAAGTTTTCTAACAGTTAAATTTAATAAAGAAATATATTTAATACAATGAGTAAACGGAGTTTATAATAATAGTTTGATAAATTATAGTAAAAAAATCAATAGTAAGTGCAAAGCTACAAATTTCAAAACGGTGAAATAGAGTATTTTGGGTATTTTATTCAGTTTTCATTAAGTTTAAGCATATTGCTGATATTTTTCAAAAGACAAGGGGTAATAATAAAATGTTGATGACACAACGGTGTAAATATTTCCATATATTCTTTAAAAGTTTTGAGTGAGGTTCCCAAAATCTTGAGGTATATATGAAGAGTAAAATGTGAAGCATGTTAATAATGCATGATGATGTGATTTCCTTAAAAGAGTTTTAAGTTGCTTTGGTCAGTATCGACTATATATGTTGTTTAGAAATATTACTTGCCTGAACATGCAACATATTGGTGTTTAGTTATTTACACAACTTGAGATTGAGGACATCCATATACTTACACATTTGTACTCACTCTTTTATATGATTCACTTTTGTTAATTTGTCCTTGGCACTTGTACATTTTGATGGTGTTAGATACCACCATGCATATATAATTCATGCATGCAAATTCCATTTAAGTGAACGGAAAATGTTAGGGCATCATCGAATGTATTAAGTTAGGAATATGATCATATTCATGTTAAATCGTTATCTTAATTACTCGTATACTGTTATGATGATTATTATACATTGTATTTTAGATATACGTGATGTACCGAATTTTAAATTAGTCACACTTTCAATTATATATACATTCACTTGAACACTTTATAGGGCAAAAACACTTTTTTTAAATTTTACATGTTTTTTGTATTAGTGTATGTAGGAGTCTGGGTCGTCTAATGGGTCCGGAGGCCATGTTCTAAATGTTAAAACGGGGGCCCGAATTTATAAGGAACCGTCTTTTGTATAAAAACTACTCATACAAAAATTAATGATGATATGATTATACCAAGGTAACTACAGATAAAAAATAATACTCCCTCCATTATTTTATATATGACGTTTTCGTTTTATGAGGTAAGCCTTTGACTTTGATTTTTATGAAAAAATACTCTAGAAAAAATTATAAAAATCATATCGTTAGATTCGTCATGAAATTTGCTTTCATAAGAGTATACATTTCATATTATTAGCTCATGTATTTTGAGAGATATTGAGGAGAAAAGTGACTGTCTTAAAATGTAAGAATGACATATATAAAATAATAGAGAAAGTACTCAGTATCAAACTAGTTCATTGTGACAATTCATGGATTATACAACCAGTTGTACCAGTTGTACGGTATAGAATCTGAGCTTTGTAATAAAGTATCCGAGCTTTATGTTAAAAAATATGAGCTTTATTAGAAAGTATCTGAACTCATCCATTTACACATTAAAAATATGAACTATAAATTAGCTAAAAAAAAATACATATAAGCTCGGATTCTTATACCTTGGTTGTACAATGCTCTATATACAACTGGATGTATAATCCTATTTGTGTCATTGTGACTATTGACTACGACCCCCATAAAAAATCCTGCTCAAACTAACCCATTGGATTTTATTCGTAATCGATTTTTAGTCAATTCGAAATGGTTTGACTACGTTAATTAGCTTAAACTTTTCGCAATCAAGCTAAGAACGAGTCATGATAGTCTCCATTTCTTTTCTCTTTATTTCCTATCAATTTTCTTTAAACAATTCATTTAATATACTATTATGTTACCTTCACCTTATCCTCTTCGTTATTTGAAATTCTAACTCATAATTCGTTCAAAGATTGAATCTAATCGCTAAAGGAAATTGAGAGAAAAGCTAATAGAGAAGATCCTAATTGAGCAAAGACTAGCTACTGAATTAAGAACTTAACTTTTGCATGGCTTTCAAGATACTACGCTAATTTGACTACATTTTTCTCTATTTATATACATACATATTTTAGTATTAATATTTTATAATAAGTCATCTTTTGATGAAGTAATATAAATACATAAATGCCATATTTTATTTCTAATATTTTCTGACATATACGTTGAAACATTGTAATAAAAATTAACCACTTTGAGTTTAACACGTGTAAAGTATATATAATGTGATTCTATGTAAGTTTTACAAAATTGACAAATTGACCATCTTTTATGACGGCAGGTGACGTTGCATGATTTGGATTCAGAACGGTAATAATGATCAAAGTACAATCTCAGATTATTTGACCGATTGATACACTAGATTTGGTGTTCTTAATTGTTTCATAAACCCTTGAAAAAGCCATTGAATAAATTAATATCCTTCCTCACGAGTACTCGTTTTATCCACTTTATTAAACTAATAAAGTGAAAATTAGTCGACTACAAGTATACACTTTTCATTTATCAGTCATACTCGACTCGAATCTGACCTAAATAGAATATAAATTAGTCATATCCGTCTCAAATCCGACTTAATTAAATAGGATGAATACACCAAAACAAATTATAATCTTATGAAATAAAATGAGAAATATACGTAAATTTTATTCCTAGTTTTTAAACATGGTTCTATCTGATACTCAATTTATTTATAAAGCTTTTCACAAATGAGAATACATACATACATATATGTATATATATAATCGTCATATTGGTTAAGTAATTTCGGATTAAGATACTTTCATCATCTGGTATTGCCCTAATAATATCTAGGTAGTGGTGGGGCGAGGGGGCTAGTAGAGCACTATCCTCTGTTAAAAAATGAAAAATGCAAAGCTTTTAGTTAAATTCTAAACTTTTTCAGGTCTACTTTTTTACATTAATCACTCGCTTGCTGTTCTTGCTAAAAAAAATTCGCCCCTTAAACGGAAAATCAGGACTCTGTGATTGCTTGTAGACGAGAAATTAAGTAGGTTTGGTTTGAATGTTGCTCATCTTATACCTTAACGATTAGGTAAAGGTTCAATACTAATTACTGGAAATGAAATAAATTTCTTACTCAACCGTTTTTATCTTTTTAATTAAAGAGCACCCGTGACAATAAGATTACTCACTGTTGCTGTCGTGGACAGTGGAGGACTTTAGTTATGTCGAGAGCGGGCTAAACCCCAGTTAATTTTTCATATTTCAGTGTAAAATTATCAATCGAAACCCCTTTACTCAGTGATTGAGTCTTAAATATGTTCATTTATATTACGAGTAATAGGTTAAATCTCGGCCCCCTCTATCATTTACTCCAAGATCCGTCTCGGTTTAAAAAAAAGAACATATAATAGTCAAAAACATACCAATAAGAGCAAACACTTGAGGAGTTGAGGCAATTATTATTGATTGATGGTTGAAGCATGTATGAATCAAACTATCAATCCCTTTCATATTCGAAACATCATTGTAAGAGTATAACAACAAATTTTCATGCATGTTCCCAAAAAATATAACAGGTAAATTTGAAGGGAATTTTCAAATGACAGAAGGGTAAATATATAAAAAATATATGTAATTAAATGGAGAACAGTAAGAATATGTGTAGGAACAATGATGACATTTCCTAAAAGAGGATATAGAAATTGATGTAATTTCAGGAGAATTTACTACCTTACAATTCTTTGCTTAAAACATCATATATTATGCAATATATAAAAAAAATTGTGTTTTTTCATTTTAATCATTCATGCAAATGTAAACTGTTCCTTCATGATTCTTTGATTCTTTGTTCACATGCTTTTTCTGAACATTTTGTCAAAAATATGTCATAGAATGGATTATTGGATACAATCATATCAAGTTGAAGCACATTGATCGAGTTTGTGTATATTTGACTTCTTATAAAATTACGTTACTCCGACACTTCACTTAGTTGTTACGGTGCGTGTTTGACACTGCAACACTTCAATTTAGACAAAGAAATTATAAAATTTGAACAAAATAACCGTAACTGACACTCCGACACAACATTATATGAGTCGAGGTAACACAATGGTCAAGTACCGGCATAAAAACGTTGTTAACAAAATAGTTCGTGATAGTTAATTGAGATTTACAGAGAGTCAGAGACGATATACATAATATGCGAGGGAAAATTTAGAAAATATATATAATTAACTGAAATAGAGAGAGTATTCTATCTAATTTTACGTTTTTACAAATTTTATTATCAATATCAATTAATATTTTCATTGGTTTAGTGTACAATAACGCGGTAATTTTCTAAAGATTGACATGCATGCTCTACTTAAGAAGTCCCTTGTTTATTAGGATAGTACGTACTTTAATTAATTTATTGCTTATAGAAAAGAAGTTATTCATAAGTCATTAGTAATAATGTCCTATTTTATTAGGCTAAATTAATCAAGTTAGGCACTCGGGTTCATTCACGTACGAGTAGTTATTAGATGTAGCTTTTGCAGCTTATAGTGAGCAAGTGACATTTAATTATAGCAATAATAAATCTCTTTTAAAACGGATATATTCGTCTTAAAATTAAAATAGATCAAATATATGTCACTTGCATAAATAAAAACAAGTCTTTTGCTAATATCTGGACATTTGATTTTTGTCTTATTTATAAAAATAATAGTTATTTGACTCATCTTAAACTTAAAACGTTTTAAATGAGAATTTGTGTAATTATAGAGCTCATTCACTCACTTTGTTATGCATGGCTAGTTATTGATAGGCTACGAGGCTATCTATTAGCCTATTAGCACCATATTTGTAAAGGGAGTTGAGACTACAAAGTTGCAATTTATAAGCATGCAATTAAGTTTCCTACTAGAATTAGTAGGAAATCAATTGAGGTTGTCGACTTAATAACAAGTCCAAAAGAATTATCTTAATTATGCATTTATGCTCAGTTCACAATAAGATATGTACTTCATTGATGTTTGAAGCTATTTATGTCCTCTTTTGGAAGTTTACCATGTGCACATCTAGTCCTAACAAATGGGTCATTCGGGTTGGATTAATAATTATCAGGTCATTTTAAATCGGGTCGTTTCGGACAAGGTCAAGTTCGTATCACACTTTTCGGGTCACTTTGAAATCTCGGATCATCAACCTTATTAAGTCATCAAATCATTTGGGTTGGGTCGAGTCAATTTGCCAGGTTTATGCGCACGATAGTCAGAAATCAAAGGAGATTATTGACTTAACAAATCAACAAAAATTATCTTAATTATGATCATTTGACTATAAGATAAGTAATTCATTGATATTTGAAGTTAATAATTGTTGGAATAATCTAAAATTCACATGTTAGTGTTCCATATTGTTTTGAGAAAAACGAAAGATTGTACTCCGTACATTTTATAACCAAGGGAGTTACTCATCCTATTGACAATTGGTTTTAAGATGGAACCTCCCTGTATTTGACGAGTGGTTCGTCTCTCCTCCGTTTGGGTGTGGTGTGGCCTGACCGCTTGCATGTTCTAACATGGTATCAGAGCCCAAGGTTTCATCTAAGTTCCGAATTTGAAACTAGGCCCAAATTATGCCACCGGTAGAGGGTCTTTTTGAGGATTCGTTATTAATTCCCACTCTGGTGAGCTCCCAAGGTTCTGCCTTGGGTTTCGACGCGACCGGCCAGGATCGGTCAATTCAAGCTCAACTCGGCCTGGACTGGCCCAATGGGGGTTGAGGCGGGCAGAGGCGGGTCAGGCAGGATTTCCTTGACGCAAACACGACCCGAGGTAGGGGTTGGGTCGGGTCGGACCTGGCATGCACACGGGTCATCTGGGCTGGGCCAAGATTGACCTGAGTGTCCGGCCAGTCACAGGTGGGCCGGGTCGGCCCTTAGCTTTGACCAGCCCTAAGGAGAACATACTTCTCAAGTTATTGGTCAACTACAGAAACACATGGGCTCTTAACTACTTTAAGTGAGCAAGCCCAAATAGTAAAAATTCGATTTACCAAACCCCGCTTTCATTGGGCTAGTCCACTCGATTGATACCTTTCTGCCTTTATTTGTTTTTTTCTATTCAACACTTTTCTTGGGACAAGATTATCACACATGCAATATTTACTCTCTAAATGCATACTCCATCTGTCCTAACAAATAGTTTACACTTATTTTATTTTATGAGAAAAAAAAAAATTATTGTGTAAGACCACTTTATCCATAAAACTAGTCCACTAACTAAAAGCCCAAATAAATTAATTAATAAATTTGTAAAAAATTATTTTATTTTGATTACCTAAAATTTTATATTGATAAATTGTATATTTAGATATGTTAGTTTTTATCATAAAATGTCGAGTGGTTAAAATAAAATTAAAATATAAATAAATATAATTGTTTTCTTTGAGCTTCTCTCCTTTTGGGTCAGTCAGTACTCAGTCCTATGCTATAGGACGGTCCTATAAGAAAGTTGCTGGAAAAAAATATAAAGTATTGATTGGTACGAAGAGTACATATAACTCTTTATAAAATAAACACAATTTTTTGTTTAAAATGGAAGTATCCTTCTTAAACTTACAAGGTTCAACTATTATAAATAAGATGAAAGCAAAATATCAAGATATTAACAAAAAACTTGTCCTATTTATGCAAGTGAGATGCTATTAATTAGTCAATTTTAATATTAAAATGATTTATATCTGTCTTAGGAGAGACTAATTGATAAATAAATAATTAACATAATATAACAAGTTAGCTATATAATTCAATAGCAAGGGTAGTTTTAAGTGTAAATTAGGTCAATGACTCTATGAGTCGATGTAAATTAGATACAAGAGTCTAATTATGATTAGTCCGGTTTAATATAGTCTCCATTGCTTTCGTTTATCATTTTCTTATACAAACAACTAATAAGAGTTAATGAATAGTGAAAATAAGCCGAACGCATAAGTTTTTATAATGACCGGTGTCACGATATATCGTTCATACAAAACTAACTGTTATAATAATTACGAGAAAAACTTAACTAGTAAAAAATTCGAAACCGATTAAAACATGAAATCCATCACTTTAATTTAAACATAAATCATCAACAAATGCATCATTTCTGACATCATAACATCATATCATCCACCAATCTATGCAAATTCATTAATGTAGTAAATTAGTAATGTAGATGCAACAATCCTCCTTCAATATCAATCTTTAATTAAGTCCTATAAATATATATGTACATATGTCAAAATAGAACTCCTAAGCTAGGGCTAGAATAACATAGGATGTTAGTCACATGCTAATGCTATACAATTAAAACAAACAACATTTTTACTATTTACATGCCATATGTCATTATTTCAAATCTTCATGTTCACACTTCACACTTATAACTTTAATTGTTTCACACGTAAATTCTCACTTTAGATGGATGGTATCCGTCTGAAATTAAAATGAATAAAATGTGACCAATCTAGGACAAAATATGAACATTTTTTGATAAAAAGTTAGTACCAGTTTGTTGTTAGGCCCTCTTGTTTGAAATTTATTTCAGTTTTTATAAGTTCAGTTCAGTTCAGGTCCATTAAGTTCGATTCAGTTCATTTCTGATCAGTTCAGTTTAGTTTAGTTCAACATTATTACAATTATGATTTCAGTTCGTTCAGATCAGTTCAATTCATATTAGTTTAGTTCAGTTTATTATTCTTGTCTTAAATTAAAACAGTCTTAAGGAAAACCGACAAATTCTCTTAATTTGAAGTTACTTAGTTTACTTAGTTCAGTTTAACATACCCATCAGTAACTCATTTATAGACAAAAAATGACTAGAAATTAAACTACTTCACGCTTTTACTAATAATCATATTTTCATACATATTCTTCATTTCACTTTCTATCCATCACATCTCATTATATTCCAACTCTTCACTTTATTCTTGCCTCTTTATGGAAATTTTTTTAATTACCAAGTGTGAATTCTGTATCATCATGTTTAGTGTCATATTCCTATTGTTTCTTACATATAGCCTAGTCTCGTTTTCTTATTTGACTTTACACGATCTTTAAAACGCCAATATCGTTGTATAATACAACATGTCAACATGTTTATTAATATTGTTGATTATCAAATAAGTTGCATGATATGGGTGATGAGATCTGATCATTTTACGAGTACAACGATTTTATCTGAATTTTTGATTAATTACTTACGGAAAAATATGAACTTAGCTTGTGAGTTATCTTTTTCAATTTAGACATTTGAGAAATATTTTAATATTATGCAAAAAATTTAGGGGTTGTTTGGTTACCCACTAAACAATGCGGGAACTTAAATTCATGTGAATTGCAAAATGGGTATGTTGTTTGGTTACCCCAATTCACATGAATTGGAAGTTCCCATGAATTCCAATTCCTCCACAATGGAGGAAGTTGCTTACCTAGGCCCCCCTAGGTAAGTTAGAATGCCTACATGAATTGCACTTCCTCTATGACAACCAAACAATTTTTTGCAATTCACATGAATTCCAAATTCACGTGTTTTATGACTTCCTAGGCAATACAAATTCCTATATGCAACCAAACGACCCCTTAAAATATTTCTTGATACATATCAGCGGCGGAATTAGGGAAGGGGCTAGCAAGAGTGCTCGTCCACTACTTGTTTGCTTCTGTTGAAAATTTCCAGCCCACTAACCGTGAATCCTGACTCCGTTACTGGTATATGGTTGTAATGCATAGTTATAAAGTTTTGACTTATAAAAAAGCCAAAAGAGAAGCTTAATTTGGGAAAAAGTTGCGTGTACTTAGCTAGCCTACGAAGCAAATCGTCATCAACTAGAGAGAAATAGACACTACACACAAGATAATTCCAAAACCAATTGCTCGTAATTATACTAGTCCACGAGCTTATACATAACTCATTTTATACGTACTCGTATGTATTTGAAGTTCTAAAACAACATAATTTCTCATGTTATACGTATTTGCATGTATGTAAAGTCCTAAAACAACATACAGTATTACGGAATATTAAGCTCTGTTCTGTTATGCTGAACAAAACTGAATTGAGTTGATCTGAACTGAATTAAACTGAAGTTATCTGAATGAAGTTAAACTGAATTGACATTTGCCGAGATAAATAAAGCTGAAATAAGCAGAATTGAACTGAAGTGAGCTGAATAAACAGAGCCTCAGTACTGAGTATATCCTAACTCAAATGTTCAATGGTTTTTGAAAGCTATTAATTTAGCAAATACAGTGAATGATGAAGCTTGTGCTCAAACTACCGTATTCCACCAGCATGTATCTAATATTCGACATTGTCATCTTTTTGTAGTTCTAATTTCATTTAAATGGACATTAATTCTATTTCAAAAAAGATGTAACAATGACAACTCTAAAAGTTCTAACATTATGTATTTGCATTTTTTTGTTACCGTAAAAATCAACAACTAAGATGCATCGTTAGAATTGTATAACAAACTTAATCTTTTGTATCATGATAGTATATCAAATTGACTATGTCACTTCTTTTACGGGACAAACAATATAATCTACGTATAAATGTACTATATTGTCATCCTTAGGAGTTGATTTAGAGTCATCATCCAAGTGTAATCACAAGAAAATGTTTACTTTACTCGTTTTAACTTATCACTCGATAATATACTCCATTAGTCTCATTCATTTGCTTACCTTAGATATTATTTGCCAGTCGTGTTTTAATAAAAGGTGAACAAATGACTAGAATAGAGAGATTGCTGAGTATATAATCGACTTATCATCCAAGTATAATCACGAGAAAATATTGTACTTTGCTCTTTTCAACTTATTACTCCTAACATATTCCATCCGTCTCAATGTTTTATCCATTTGTTTATCTTTTATACTCCGTATTATTTATCAGATGTATTTTAATTAAAACTAAACAAACGACTAGTACGGAGAAAGTATATAATCGCTGTATTATTATTATTATACATTTCCTATAAATAACAACCTAGTTAGCTATAGTCCATTTTGCATGGACCATGACCTAGTATAATGAAAGTTAACCAACTTAAAAACTATATGCTTAATTAAAAATGCAACTTAGAGTTGCATGATAAAAATAATAAAGGCTATATATAAGTTCACAACCAACTCCCTAATTTCATACTCTTTACATATTTTACTTAATTTAATTTCTACTTTTTTTGTGTTTTATAATTATCTTCCTCAACTTCTTCCTTTTTATGCCTATAATTATAATAAGAAAACCCACTAAAAAAATCACACTTGCTTAAATTATGAACATGGAAATGGAGAAGTACCATGAGATCCTAGAAACCTCAAGCAAAGTGATCAACGAGCTTAGTGATTCAACAATGGCAAAAACCGATGAAGACGACAACACCGGTGTTGGACGAACATATGAGTGTAGCTATTGCAAGAGAGGGTTCACTAATGCTCAAGCCCTAGGAGGCCATATGAACATCCATAGGAAAGACAAAGCCAAAGCCAAACAACAACAACAACAAAATTATTACACTTCTTCATCATTACCTAAAATTCCATACAATAATAATAATAATATAAATATTAATGAAGGATTATCATGCTACCCTAATCCTAATTTCTCTCAACAAATGAGTTATTATGGTCCGAATAATTTATATTATCAATCATATAATAGTAATAATAATAATAATTATACTTACCCTTTTGTTAATACCATGTCAACACAAACTTCATTTAATTATGGTAATACTCGAGATTTTTCGAGTGGAAGAAGTCGGTTGTTTGGAAGGTATGATGAGCATTTGGGGACGGATTTGAGTTTAAGGACGAATTCATCATCGATTGTTAACCATTTTCATCAAGGTGAAGAAAACAAGACTCATGAAGACAAGTATGGTTCAATTGATTTGGAGCTAAGGCTAGGGTACGATCCATGATTTATTTTCATATGTTAATAATTTTATAATTAATAATGTTTCTTAGGTATGTAAGGAGATTAATTAATTATATGGTGTGTTGATAGATGCCATATTATTAGGGTTTTAGTTTTGAATTTTATAATTTATGGTTTCGCAACCTTATTTATGATGCATAGGTAGTTTTATATACTCGGTGATGCTAACTCATTTTTCTTAATTTAAGTCGATTAGCGAGGGTTGAATTTGATAATTTAAGGTTTTGTAACCTTGTTTATGATGCATAGCCCGCATAGGTAGTTTATATACTCGGTGATGCTTACTCATTTTTCTTAATTTAAGTTGATTAATGCGGTTTAAATCGTCAAATTAATTAAATTGCCAATCAAGATCACATCTTTCTTGTTGCTTTGATTGAATCATGTATTTTGCATTTTTATCTAATTATATAGAAGTAACGTCTTGTATTAACATATTGTCCATATGTGTGATCGATCAATATTCGTTGAGATGTGATTTTTTTTTTTGATAAATTGAGATGTGAATTTTATTTAATAGAGATTGAGGACATTCTTGATTTCCTTAAATTGTCAAAAATATATGATTAAAAAAAATCTAATTGATTTGGGATGCTTTGCAATTGTATAAGGTCATAAGAGTCATTTTTGAGATATAAAGGGCTATACTTGCATACTTTTTACTTACTTAAATAGAACGATCACGTAATATAAAAGTTTTTCACTCAAACTTAATACTTTCTAAGTTCCAATAAATATTTGTGGATCCCTTCACATAAATGATCTAAATGTTCATAGGTAACTCGTATAATGATACTTTACATTAAATCTTTGATGACCCATTTTACCGTGTAATTTTTGTTTCTGACGATTTCTTATGTAAGATGGTCGTATTGGTAAGATCAATCTATAAATACTTAGTAATTTCATTTAGAAAATACTCTGAATATATGATTATAAATATATTTTTCAATTTATTAATTTTGCCATGAATATAAAAATAATAATTAAATAGGCTGAAGTTCGGCCCGTTTCGTTCATGGAGCCCAAGGCCTAAGCAGCATGACCGTCCTTGTGCAATTAGTGTTGTTTGGCCCAAATAGAACAATTGCCTATTGGGCTTAATGTCAGGATTTTCCGTTACACTAATTCTCATATGAGACGGTTTTTTCAACAAGTTAATGCGAGACCTCTCAAATAGTATATGTGTAGATAATATTTAATGTTTCTTGTTTTTTATTCTCTTATTATTATAGATTTCACTATTCAGTGTATTAACACAAAATTAGTGTGAGACAATCTCTCACGAATTACTCCCTCGTTTTTACTACTCGTCTTAACGTCACCCCCCAAGGTCCCAACCGGCGTGACGGGTCTCGATATCATAATAATTCAACTAGATTAAGTGTAACTCATGTAATAAAAATACAGAACATGCAGATTTGATTACCACAAATTCCCACTATTTTACTATTTAAATCATTTGTAATGCCCAGAACATGGAATTTAATTGTACTTAAAAAGTTGCACGTTCTTGCCTTTAACATCGACTAATCTCTGTAAAAACACACTACATAGTATTTAATTTTGTGTTATATTATCCTAAAGAGAACTTTTTCGACGGAGGAATTTATCGAATTCAAATGTTCAACATACAATAAAAACACGGTTGAAATGCCTAAAAAACTCTCGATTATGGTGTAATAGTGGTTGGACAGAGGGGGCTCGCTCTCGCTGGCGTTTAAAAATTTCGAAATTTTTAGTTAAAAAATTTGAATTTTTTCGAGGCCCCCTTATACAATCACCCTTTCGCCCCCGCTAACCTCAAATCCTGGCTCCGCCACTGCATATACCACCGTCGACAGATTTCATGAAGTACATTACAAGTCAGAAGAAGACATGCTGACAGCATATGGAGCAGGTTGAACTGCATCAACAAAACCACTAATAAAAAACCACAAGAATGTTCAATAGAAAATTCTATTTATAGAGTTGAGCAACAATACTTGGGTTCCAATCCCGTCATCATGAATGTAGATGTCGACTAGTTTAGTTGGTAAAGTCACAAGACGTGAATGTTCGTTCCAATCCTGTCAGCATAAAATTTCCCTGCCTGGCTTCTTTTACACTGAAGTAATGGAAACAGGCCAAAAGCTTGCTTTTAACAGACGCCGCATTTTGGGATTAAGGCTCTGATGATGTTGTTGTTGATGTGCGCACACCGATAAATGGAGACATTTGGGATAAATGTAAGAAAAAAATTATTTATCATGTACAAGAACATTTTCCAGAAGAAAAGAATGCTTCCTCAGTAATGACAGAGATATTTGTACTTCAGAAGTCAAAAAATATAATAGGTCATGAGCTGAAACATGCTTAGTATACCTATCAATTGAGGTAAGAATTCTGGCACTGCAATTGCCACTCCATCCAATCGCCAAAGTCGAAACTACTAGCACAGTCCAAAAGAGCATTCTGCTGTTGTTCGTAACGACAGATAAAATTTAGACCAACAAGAAGCTGACACATGGCTGATTCTGTCTTCACCCTATCGGCAAAATAAAGAGTTTGGAGAAGAAGAACGTTTGTTCTCGTAACCATTTGTTGTTGTTCAACGTTGCGTTCACTTTGCCATCTGATCATGTTATGTGCCAGAGGAGCTAACCAGTTTAGAATCCCATCAAGGTTCTCTTTCCAATCATGAGCTAATGCACCATCGTATATTGCGAAGTTGTTGCAATGTGACTTGAGACTGATACGCAACGTCTTCCTTAAGCTATTAGGCAACATTTGGTATAAATCATCTCGAGCTTCCTCGCCCACCAAATGTGGGTAGCAAAGAAACTTCTCTATTACTATAATGACGTTTGCATAATGAAGTGCGAGAGCAGATCCCCCGATAGTAGATGGAGTAGCACGAGTTGCCAGCCGACTTTTAGTACCAAAACGAGGTGCATTGTATGGAACACCAATTTGCGGGAGGTTTAAGCCATTTGGCACGCTAAAACTTCCCGAGACATAACTCTTCTGATCACTGAAACTAGAGCAGTCGTCTTCCTTGTCAATTTTTGAAGCTGAACTACTAAAAGTAAGGCACTCCTTAAAGATCCTCCCCGGACTAAGCGCACAAGGTAAAACAAAGTCGACTTCTTCTTTTTGCAGACCAAGTTGAGTCCTTGTCCTTAAATTCGGGGATTTATTTTCCGTTCTCTCATTAGGCAATGATTTTAATCGATTTAGTGGCCTTACAGATGACATATGCTCAACCTTCCCATTACTCTTATAACTTTTCGCCTTCACTAAACCACCGGGATAATCCTCTTCAACCAAGATACGAGAAACTGCAACAACACTCCTACTACAACTCCGTTTCAAACCCATACCAGCATTGCCAAAGACAAGACATATCCTCGCATAAAGCGTGCAAACCGTCCTAGCCAACAACTCAACAACCTTATCATACCCTTGATTCCACAACGAAACATCCTTCAAATGCTTCACATCCTGCCTATGCCACACCACCTTCTGCTCAAAAGCGTGTCGACTCTCAACATTCGAATTCAAAGGAAACTTCTTAACCGCCTGTTCTAACTCATTCAACACCTCCAATTCACTATACAAATTCGACGTGGAACCGACATACCTCTCCATCTTCCTAATCATACCCTCCATATCCTTAACCAAAAACCCTAATTCCTTCACCTCAATCTTCCCACTAATTATATCACCATAAACATGCTCAAACCCTTGTAACGCCGCGGTATTACACTTCTTCCCTAACCTAGAAACAACCTCAGCAATCCTATTCAAATCATCTAATCTTTCACCATAAGCAAGCTCTATAAGGTAAGATTCATCACAAGATACCAACTTTTTTACCCCTTCTAACTTAATTATCTCATTAACAAGCCTAGAAATTTGTTCATCACAAATTGATTTATGTAAATGCACCAATTTTGACATAACATTTGCTACCTCAAATGACAATATACCAATACATTTTTTCACATTTTTGGTAGATGGGTAATTTTTTTTACTACTTTTTTGGTGTAAAATTAGTGAATTCTTGAGATTATTACTTACTTGATTCCCCATTTTAATTAACCAAGGCTCAACAACCATTTCTTTACTATTTCAAACTCAAAAAAAATTCAATCTTTTTCACAAAGATCATAACTTTATACCAAATTTGTGATAAATAAGTGAAACAATAACAATTAAACCATGAAATAAGATGAATTCTTGAGATTATTATCCTTCAAACACCAAAAAAATTCAATTTTTTTCACAAAGATCGTGAATTTATACCAAATTAATGAGAATTAAGTGTAAAAACAACAATTAAACCATCAAATTAGATAAATTAAGGTAAAAAGAGAGGTACCCAGATGAAATTATTCCTATTGAACTCAAAAAAATTCAAATTTTTTCACAAAGATCATAACTTTATACCAAATTAATGACAATTAAATGATAAAACAACAATTAAACCATGAAAAAAGATAAATTAAGTTAAAAGGATGAAATTATTCCACTTCAAACTCAAAAAAAAAACAATTTTTTTCACAAAGATCATAACTTTATACTAAATTAATGACAATTAAGTGAAAAAACAACAATTAAACTTTAAAATAAGATGAATTAAGTTAAAAAGAGAGGTACCCAGATGAAATTATTGGGGAATTGTTCTTGTAGGCAATAGGTCGAACACTTCATCGACAACCCATATGAGATAACAGCAGTGAAAGCTATTATTAATGGAGGAAAGATAGAAAATTGAGAATAATTTTTTTGACAATGGAGGGATTGTTTTTGATGCAGTTTGTGGGTAGTGTAGTTAAGGTGAAACTCAAATAATGACGTTTAAATAGGCACTTTGATGGGCATTATGGAGTGTATTATGGAGTGGGGCAAAAGGGAGTAGAATGAAATAATGTCATTAAGTGGCGGAATCAGAATTTGTCCTTAATGAATAACTTGGAGAATGAATTATTTACATGGAATCAGTGATTAGAGAAAAATTAGAAATTTAAACTAAAAAATTCGCCATTTTTTTGTTGTTGTTTGGGCGAAATCACCTTTGTTATACGACTTATACCCTCTAGCAGTCTAGCTCCATCGATATGTTATCGAGTTATACTGCGTTTCGAAATCAGATTCTCAAATGGATTTTAAACCTTTTATCTACGTGTAGTTTTTAATTTGTGAGGTGGTCTTGAATCTCAGTATAACTCGATAAAGTCTATAACTTTTCTTAATACTTCAAACTACGTAATATTTCTAGTTTTCGACTAATAAAAATGATTTCTTTAGTTAAATATGAGTATTAAGTTAAAAAATGCTCTTATTAATCTTTAGAGTTGACTTTTTTTTTTAATAAAAAGGGAATTATGTCAATTGTCTTTAATTTTGGTTTTTTTAGTAAAAAAATTAGGTAAGCAAATTGGAGGTGGAGCGTAAATGGAGTTGGGAGGTCAACGTAGGGTTCTTAATTGTCAACTACAATTATCATAAGCATTTGTTTGTTCTAAATTATGAATCATAAATTATTTAAATTAACATGAACTATTTCAACTTCCTCACTTTGAATTTTGAATAGTACAAATTTTATTTTGTACTTCACTCACTTAAATTGTCTTTATTTGATTATCATGGAATAGAGTGCGCTTGAAGTGGGGGGTGTGCTGCCCTTATATTATATAGCCGGGCTCTTCCCTACTTTATAAGTCAAACAGCAAATTCACATATTATATTCTTTCATCGGTTTTGTGCATAATGTAATAGATAACAATTCATCGGGACAGAGGGGAGTATTAATTATAACTTATAAGTTTCAGAGTAAAATGGTCTCGAATATTACATATGGGGCAATAGAACATTTATGTAATATAAACAATTAATTATTCAAATAAAATAAATTTATAAATATAAGCTAAATTACTTGTAACTAATACCTACCACCAATAAAATGAAATGAAGGGTAGATAAATAAACAAGAAATTGTTTTGTAGTTTACAAAAAGTGCAAATTAATAAATTGCTAATGACCAAAGTTCAAAATTAAAAAGGTGATTTCTTTAAAAAGCTAAAGTAATTAGTGGAGTAGGTGAATCTAATTCTCAAAATCTTGTTTAAAAATTCTAATACATGCATGAGACTTGACTTAAGTGAGCTACAAAACAAAAAGATGGAATTAAAATTGAACGATTACGTAAACCTCATCGACTCATAAACGACCAAACGTAGAATGTTTTAATGTTTGATATGGATTAGCAGCCAAAGATTAGAAAAACTATGATAAACCTTCCTACTTTGATTTGCCTAATAATTTTGGCCTTATATTCTTTGTCAATTTCTTACAGTAGCCCCTTTTTTTTTTAATTAATTTTACTTTAGTTTAGCTTCGTTCAATTCAGTTCTGTTTAGTTCAGATTCATTCAATTCAGTTAAGTTCTTTCCAACCGAAAATAACAAGGCCTTACGGAGTACCACCGTCATAACAAGTTTCAATGATAAGTCTCTTTTAAAACGACATTATCGGTTAAAATGAAGACAAATCAAATATACTTCTACTACTTGCATTGTATTGTCCTTGGGCTCATTTCATACACACAAAAAAAAACGGTAGAACCACCTGATGACAAATTTAAACACAAATATGTTATCTACCCTCTTCAGATCACTCCAGTAGGTCCCTCACTCTATCATGTAAGAGGTCTCTCAATAACGCTATTAAGAGACCGTCTTTCTGGAGTTTTGTGTTCAATATATCCTTAAATATATTAGCGAAATTTTTGAAAATGTAGTGAAATGACTTCAACAATCGAGAATAATTTTATTTCAAATTACCAACATGTCATTAAACTATGATAAATATAAATGGTTACAATTCAGCTTCTTGCTTATAAAACCGTCTCATACACTTATAATCCGACACTTGAATAATGTCATAACTTGAAATATTCAAGCCCATTTTGATCAACAGGCCTAGAGAAGAAATGTGTGTAGAACTCTTCAAGAGTAAAGTCTTTGTAAATGGGCTGATTTTCTTCGGATAATAGTTCCTTAATGGGCCCATATTTTTCTGGAGATGAGAACAAGCCTTTGAAAAATAATGCAATGGAAACCCTTGGTCCAATAGTTTGTGCAATCACTCTGTGGCTCACACTTTTAAGCTTGTCATTGGAAATTATCTGTACAAATTAACGTTTGCATAAGTAAATCATTAACTTATATTTTAAGTAAATAAATATCCGAGACGGACGAACTATGAGGTAAGTTGATTTAATGATTTGTCATTGTGAAATGTCATAGTATGAAAATAGAGCTTTTCATGGGTCGTCCCGTCCATTGAACCCGGCCCATTCTGCGCGCAAAAAATACGGATACGGACAAGGCATTTAAAGAAAACTACAAAGACCCAGTCTACTAACCCGTCCCAAACCCGCTAACCCGCTTGTCTGTGGGCAAAAAATTAAACGTTAGCCCGGACCATACACGACTCAAGCCCGCATTTGAACACCTCTATATGAAAATAAGATCGTTTTGAAATAGTGTTACACTAGTTTGTAATTGTAGACATTAGACTTGACAAATGGGTCAATCGGGCAGAACTCAGGTCGGGTCAATTTCGGGTTTGCAAGAGTTCAGGTTAGGCCAGGTCGGATCAGGTCCATTTTGCGTTCAGGTCAGCTATTATGATAACAATCCATGTGCAATACTAAACAATCGGGTCATGTTATACCGGGTCTTGTCAACTCAGGCTCGGTTCAAGCCTCAGGTCTTGATTTTGGTGTCGAGTCTGGTATGGGTCGGGTCATTCAGGTCGGTCAATTTTGCCAGGTCTATTTGTAAATTAATTTGTAGAAGAGGAGGGTAAACAAAACCTGGAGCAAGTCACCGATGTTAACAATCAAGGCACCGGGATGAGGCGTAACATTAACCCATTGATCGTCATGAAGAACTTGGAGGCCGCCGATATGATCTTGCAAAAGTAGGGTGATGATTGAGGCATCGGTGTGTTTGCTTGTTCCTAAGGTTAACTCTGGCTCCGGGCATGAAGGGTAGTAATGGCATGCAAAGTTCCATGCTTGGTTACTTTCTAAGTTTGAAAGATAGTCTTGTTTTAGTCCAAGAGATAGTGATAGTAACTCTAGTATGAGGTCTCCTAGCTTTATGGTATGCTTGAGGTACTCCAATATTGATTCCCTTGATGTAACAAAATACTCCGTATTAGTTAGTTTGACATACAATTTAGTGTTATCTGAGAATAAAATTCTCATTGAAGACGGACATTTTTCGTCACAAGCTGAAAACGGGTCATATGTCGCTATTTTAACGATAAAATGTAACCATTTTAATGACAAATTATTATAGCTTAGGACATTGTTCTTAGTGGCGGACCCAGGGGTGCGCACAGCACCCCACGTGCGCACCCTTGGTTGGCGGAATAATTTTTTTTTTTAAACTGAAACGTATAACAAGAATCTATACTATTTCCGTGTAAGCATAAACAACAACCAAGTAGTGGCTCAGCGGATAAAACTTCTAATTCTAAGCAAGATCACAGGGGTTCGATCCCCCTGAAGCACTCTTTTATTTTATTTTTTGGCTCTTTGCTACTCTGACCATACTTATTTCGTTTTTTTTGCCAACGACTTGTACTGCATTTTGCGTAAGTTATCCAAATCTTAAAACCTTAATATTTTTTTCAAAAAAACCGTAGTATTGAAACTCCTCCTTCACCAATTTTGTAATTTAGATGTTAATTTTCAGCTCTCTTAGATAAAATTTTCTATGAACATTTTTTTTTTCTTTTTGTTTTGATTTATTGTTGTCTATTTATGATTTTGTGTTGTGAAATTTGATTATGTAATGACGATTATGAAATTGTATCTCTAATTATTTTGCAATGTCGTTCGAAATTTTTTTTTCTTTCAATTGTGCACTCCCACCCTTAAACTTCTAGGTCCGCCACTGATTGTTCTGGTAGCTTTTTAGGTAAAATGGTTACATTTTCGTCTTAAATGGGTCACATTTTACCCCGTCTTCAGCTTGTGACAAAATGTACCCGTCACAAGACGTTTTGTATCTGAGATTGTCTCACATTAAATTAATCTGTAATGCAATATAAAATACAGCAAAAACAAATGAATAAGGAAAAAGAAAGATATTAAGTAAAAAAAATTTACCCATAATATGTCTCATATAAAAGCAGACATTTTCTCCTTTATTTGTGTGTTATTCAGACTCGTTTGCATGATTTAAAACTCAGTTTAACTCACAAATACGGCTATTCAACCTGTTGTACAAGAACATTGTACAATCATAACAAATCTAACCGAATGTATTTTTCGACCTTTTATAATTTTTGATTTATATTTAATTTTTTTAATGTCAAAATAAAATCTAATTGAGTTTCATTATAATTTTTTAAAACCGATAATTTTATAAGGGAGCTCAGATTCTTTCAAATTAAGCTCGTAATGTATAAGTCTAAGCTCAAATAATTTATTATAAAGCACAAATTATTTTCTATACAACTAATACAACTGATTATATACTCTACTTACCGAGTTTAACTAGGGGTGATTAAAATTTGATTTGGGCCACATACTAGGCTAAAGTGGTATGTGACAAATTAGTAGGCCATGCCTTTATAAATTTTCCACAATCCAATATTTGTGTCGCCTATTTTGACGGTCAACTTTAATTGACGAGATAATTCATAAACAACTCCAATTTGATACCTTTGTCTAAAAAAACTCCAATTTGATAATTCTTACATTTCACCAAAAAAAAAAAAAAAACTCTAATTTGATAAACGAGATAAATTGTGATTATGTTTAAATTAGGAGAAATTTAATGATCAAAGTCTACAAAATTGCAAGCAACACAAATGTAACAAAACTCGATACCACCAGATAACGCTCTATTAAAATTTAAACACAAACCTGCAAATTGATGGCAAATCTTGAGAATCAAACTCCCCAGTAATCGAAGTATTAACAGACAAAGAATCCCTCCAATTCGCAGCTTTCGATTTATAAAAATCATAGTTCGTATTATACGTGACAACCTTAGTCCGATCGCGACTATAAAACTGTTTCTTAACCTCGTCATCTTGTTCATGAAACATCCTCGTACCGTCAATCATATTATTCAAAACTTCTATAGGAATCCCATGATTCACTACTTGGAAAAATCCCCATGTTTCGGATGCCGAGAGCATTTCTTTCACAATTTCGGGTTTTGATGAATAACCGTCTTGGTTGACGTGAGTAAGGTCTATGATCGGAATCGTTATGTTTTCGGGACAAGTAGTTAAATCTTTTGAACGATCTTCGAGTGGTCGAATAAAGATGCTTGGAACTTGAATTTCCCCTGTTGGTGGTTCATCTAGTAGCCCTTTAACACCGGTTTTTCGCTCGTCGAAAGCCTTAAGATCATTGGTTCGATCATAGCTAAGTTGGTTACTCATTTTTGAATATTTACAATTTTTTTTTTTTTTTTGTTTGGTAATGGAGATGGAGTTGAGCTACTTGACTAGTTCTTCGTGTGGTCAAGGTTTTATTAAAATATGAAAGGGAATATAATCACGTATGTCGGCATATAGTCAAGGAAGTACTACTCGATTGCTTTATTTTCACCTCACAAAATAAAGTAAACGTAAAATATTTACTAAAACAGATGAGTACGAGTATGTATTATTTATTGATGGGATTCATGGGATTTCTTAATGGTAACAAATTAATATTCTAGACTTCGAGCTTGTTACTCTTGGGTGACTTATCTGGTATACGTGAATTGCAGGCTATCACGTTCTATACAAGAGTTACCAATACCAAACCCGGAGTAACTTGGTATTACACCCGATAATTTTTGTCATTTTTCCATTCCCGTTTATAATTCTCAATAATCCTCCTTACTACTAAAAGAATAAAAGTTCTCAATAATTTTCTCTCCAAAAGGAATCTGATTAAATAAGGAACAATACTATATTTTTATTAAATTATTATATTTAATTAATATATAATCATTAATCATTATAATCTTCTAATTAAAATAAAACAAAACTGGTATAAACTAAAAAATTGTGTATGAAAAACCGATAAATTGATATTCGTTCTTAATTCGTATTAAAAAAATTATGAGCTGATATTATTAATTTCGTGACAAAAAATTTCTTTAAAATTATTTGAGAAAAATTATAAATTAAAAATATTAGTTTTATGTTAAATTTTTTTATTAAAATACACATTTCATTACTTTACTCAATTCGATTTCAATTTTTTATCCTCATATTAAAATATGAAAATTTTTTAATATGTCAATTTTAAATCTATAAATAATACATTATAAACTATGTAATCTATAAATATAAATACTGCGCATGCATGTGCGGGATCCATACTAGTTTTACCGATTAAGCTAACAAACCTGCCTAGACCGGAGACAAATCTATTGTGTCGGGCCTTAATACAAATGCAACTGAACCGATAAATTAATTAGAGTCCAAGCCCATTTACAATGCATTCTCGCGAATCGCGATTGAAGATTTGTACGTTGGTTCTTCGTGTCAAGTCTTTCAAATATTATTGTACTCATATAACCCGTCTAGTCGGGCGTACCGGGATCACAAAATTAATGTACAGATAAGATGGATTATTTTTTATTTTAACCGAAGTGGCTTGGGTGTAGTGGAACGCGGGAGTGCCTCAAAGCGTTGTAATTGGCAACGAATTGAGAGGTCCCGGGTTCGACTCCCTACACGGGAGTGCTGCGGTTACCTGTCACCCTAAATGATGTCTTACCTGGCACACGTGGTTTGCAGGGTACTGCATGTGTCCGGGGGATTAAACCCTCGTCATCAAAAAAAAAAAAAAAGATGGATTATTTTGGAGAATGGGAGGGGAGGATAAGTTATGTGTAGTGTTATTTGACGGAAAAGATTATGGTGTGTGGAACTTTGAGTCCCACGACGCAAATTGGTGGACATTTGACGTTTTGTCTATAAAAATAGTAAAATATAAACTCTTGTTTAGGACGGAAGTCAGTTTTAAAAATAAAACGAGTTAATAACATAGATAAAACAAAGCAGAATGTTTAGATAATAAAAAAAAACTTGTCCTGTTTATGCATGTGGAATTGAATAACCTTATCAATAGTTCATTAGATTTTATAATATTCTCAATGTCGAATGTTATAACCCAGATCATGAGCATCAACCAACCAGCTAGTTGACATCTGCATGACTCTCCGCCTTAACGTGTTCAAACCTAGACCCATTGAGAGGGCGGTTGAAGAAGTGGGTGTGAAACTCGCGAAGAGTAAACTCTTTATACACAGGCGGGTGATCTTGAGACAATAACTCTTTAATAGGTCCATATAACTTCGTAGATGAATGAGAACCTTTGAGGAATACTGCTGTTGAAACCCTCGGTCCAACAAGATTTGCAGTCACTCTATGGAAAACACTCTTAAGCTTATCATTCGATATTATCTGCATCAAAATTTACAACGTTAAGTATAAGATACACAACAAGTAGCGAGTTTTGTATAAGACGGTCTGATATATGGAAGCCAATCTACACAACAATGTTAATGGGCTTGTTCACATTACC
The DNA here is from genome assembly GCF_048544455.1 of Silene latifolia. Lineage (NCBI taxonomy): Eukaryota > Viridiplantae > Streptophyta > Magnoliopsida > Caryophyllales > Caryophyllaceae > Silene > Silene latifolia. The sequence continues at coordinate 157,417,950 of NC_133535.1, read as the reverse complement.
CCCCCCCCCCGGACTGCAAATCCTGGATTCGCTATTGCATACTTCCTCATTCCAATGAATTCTATACATTTGTTTTATACACGTATATCAATGCTCATTTTCTTTTGTTCATATCTTTAATTACATATTAGTCAAAATTATAAAAATTTGATATTCAGAATGTACTCGGCAATACAATTTAAACACGTTCTCACATGATTATCTTTTATGCTATATATTAGAAGTTGTATCGAAGATTCTCCGCACTTATGAATAATGCCCAAAAAGCAAATGTATAGAATTCATTGGAATGAAGGAAGTATAAAATTATAGCATTAGATGACGAAAGATACCTGGAGAATGTCTCCAATGTTGACAACAAGTGTGCCAGGAATCGGTTCAACATTAACCCATTGATTTTGATGGAGAACTTGGAGACCGCCAATGTGGTCTTGCAGAAGAATGGTGAGAAATGAAGGGTCGGAATGTTTGCTCGTTCCCAATGTTAGTTCAGGAGCCGGGCAAGGAGGGTAGTATTGGTTACCCAAGGACCATCCTTGGTTGCATTCCATTTCTTCTTTTAGAAAACTTGGTTTGAGTCCAAGTCCCATAGATAGTAACTCTAGTAAAGTGTCACCTAGTTTCATTACTTGGTTGATGTAGTCCACCATCACATCCCTGTGTATTATTGATTAGGACACTATCTTGTGAAATACTCTAAGAATATTCCTCAATATAAAATCTTAACTATAATATATTATCTAATGATAATATATTTTTCTAATAAAAATATCTCTAATATAATACTAGTGTAGTTCCCGTGCTATAGCACGGTACTTTTTAGATTTATTTTATAAAGAGATATTAATAATTAAATTACTTGCATAAATGAAGTATACTTTTAATTTAATGTTATAATCTACTAAATATAATATTAATAAGAGGTTGAAAAAAAAGTTTACTACCATAAGAAGACCTTTTAAGTTAAGTTATTTTTTTCTATTAAAAATAACAATAATTTTATACCATTACATGCAACTAATTTATGACATTAATAGTACAATTATTAAGTTAGTTGTATAATTTTATTAAAACGCGTATTGACCTTAAAACGAAAAGCAGTAAAAACTATTCCTCGCGTTGAAAAAGACGATTTACGAATTATTAAAATAATGTTTTCACTTTTTTTTTTTTCTAATAGAAAATACATAAGTGTTTTTACATCCTTCAAAAAATAGTCCATATTACTAAGACAAAAATTTACATAATAAATAACTGATGATTTCTTACAAAAGAGGTAACATATAAATACGAGTATAATATAAATTTAAATTTATATGAAATCAAGTTCACTCATCTATCTAATAATATGACATATAGAGTCCAAAATTATGGGCTATTAATAACTTTTACTTTGATAGATGAGATAGAAAAAGTGGGTTATAAGGTTCACAATTTACAATCTATCAAATCTTGTTGTGTTAGTAGTATCCAGAAAAATAGACCCAATTAAGAAGAAGTCTCTTTAGGTGGGAAAACTAAGAGAATTTTTATTCTCTTAGTAGTAGGAGGGATTCTCTAATACCCTGCAACACAAAATCTTCGTTTAAGTTAACAAGATCGATCCAAACATATATGAGCTAGCAGTTTAGCTGATAAAGGGGTGCAATACGAGGCTTTCTCAGAAATACATTATGAAAATTGTGTCGAAAACTACATTGAATACCTGCAAATTTCGGGTATTTCATTGGTGTCGAGAAAACCAGGATAAGGATTAACAATCGCCAAAGTATCCCTCCAATTAGCAGCCCTCGAAAGGTAAAGATCATAGTTACTTACATACAAAACTGGTTTCGTCCTATCGCGAGTATAAAACAATTTCTTAACCTCATTATCTTGCTCATGAAACATTTTATTCCCTTGCAATGTTTTCTCAAGAACTTCAAGTGGAATTCCATGATTAACTACTTGAAAAAATCCCCATTTCTCCGATGCATGTAAAACTTGTTTAACAATCTCGTCACGAACATCTTTACTTTCGATACCTTGTAAACTTATTACCGGAACTTGGAGATTAACACATGGAGTTTCATGTTCTTCAGAAAGCTCATCTTCGGGTCTAATGAACATCTTTGGAAGGGTTTTCGAACCCGAGTCGGCCACTCCTTTAACACCCAACTTTGTTTCATCGAAGGCCTTAAGTTCTTTTACTCTATCATAATTTGAGAGTAAGCCATTAATTGTTCCCATTTTTTGAAGAAGGAATTTCTTGAAGTATAACCATATTATTCTTAGGATTAATACCTTACAAGTTAGCGTACGTGTGTCCATTAGCTCCTCTCATTTCAACATTAATTGGCCTTACTTTTCTTTGGAAGTATCGCTCCGTCCCTGTCAATAGTTTACGTATATTTGTTTTATTTTCCCTTTACTTTTATAGCAAATGTAAACTATTCATTGTATTAGGAAATACTTTATATAGTAAGATGTAGTCTAGGGAAACTAAACACATGAATTCACCGTCCCCCAAATTAGTACTGAGTATCACGATCGGTTATTCTAACGTGTGTTCTAGAGCATATTTTTAATAACCTAGCCAGCTAGATGTGCTCAGATTGACATGATATAAGAAAGGGAAAGGGAAACAAAGTTATTGATTTCTCTTGTTGGTGTTCGTTTGACATAAACAAAGAGAATGAAATTCTCTTCCTTACCCCTCAATCCATCTAATTCCTTACCCCCCAAAGTATGAGATTTCATTACCTTTTGATAAGTGTATAATTTACATAGTTTTACCCCTTAGATTAGCTCCGTTTTACATGTCATTTAGCACTTATCATAGTGTTTTGAGATAATATTTATTATTCTAGTTGCAATTGCTTTTTTCCACATGTTTTGTAGGAATTTAAGCTTTTAAGAGCTAAAATCCAACAAAGATGCAAGCTAGAGTGCAAAAGCTAAGCAAGAGCAAGTATTCGACTAAGTGTATGAAGTTGCATGAGTTTTTCCATGAAGATTTAATGGATTGAAGTAAGAATTACAAATGAAGTCAAATGCAAAGTCAAGCCCAAAATGAAAGTCCAAAATGAGGTGGAAGCTTTGGATGCTAAAGAGCTTTGGATGCTAAGATTAAGAAGCATTATCGGGTGATTAAAGGAGCATTAAAACATGAACATTGGATTCCTTGAGCATTAAACCAAGAATTGAAGAGAAAGAACCCGGATAACCACGCCCCCGATCGGGGTTGAAACCCTCTTGGAATTTTACGTTATGCCCCTATTTTGTTATAAATAGGGGCCTTAATCCGTCATCATTAGGGATATCTTTTTCTTACGTCTTCATACACTATAATAGCCTTAAGCAAAATTCTCTCATTAGTTTTCATATTTAGTTTCAATATTGTTAAGCATTTGATTGTTAAACATTTGGTTATTTATTCAAGCATTTGGTTCTACTTTGTTCTTCTTTGCAATTCAAGTTCCATTTCCATTACGGTATTCTTAATTCTAGCTTACTATTTTACATTTCTATTTTAGTTATCACATAGTTTACCATTAGCACTTTTATTATATCACATTAGTATTATTCTTATTTTATGTTTCACCGTTTAGTTTACATCATTTCTACAATCATGTCTAGCATTTCTTACAACAAAGTTTATAGTTTACATTTCGTCGTGAGTAGCTAAATTCCTTAGTCTAGGGGTTAGGGAAGCCATGTAAAATCAAATATGTAAAATGATAAATTAGGTTGATATAATATTGTCTAATTGTTTCTATCACATGTTTGTATCGTCACGTTTAATCTTTGTTTAAAGGCCTTATTCATTGATTAAGTTTGTTAATTCGTTCAAAAAGTCGAGAGGCATTGAATCGGATTAGACTAAGCATGTGTAGTAGGACGACCTAATCATAAACGGGAGTTTCTCTAGGACCCGGTCTATGGTTGACCTAATATCGTAAGGTGGGTATCTCTAAGTCTATACAATTGACAATGTTATTAATATCAAGGTTAATATGAACATATATTTACCTTTGCATGTGTGACCCGACTCCCCTAGACTCCCTTTTATCATATAGTTTACATCTTCATAATTGTTAGTCATCAAATCAAACAACAAACAAACCCAAACAAAATCGACCTTGATAGAAATCTTTCCATAGCATTTCATAAATGCAATTCCCGTCTCCTTATGTTCGACCCCTATTACTACATTAATTTGTGTCTAAGGTAATTATCTTTGCATAGGTGTGCGATAGCCTATCACCTTTGTTACCCTTCAACCACCTTATTTACCTACCACCACACTTGCGACTCCCACCACACAAGTCACCATCAAGACGCCATCGCCGCCGCCACCAAAACCATCACCGCAGCCACCCCACATAAACCACCACCACAACACCACCGCCACAACTACCATGATGCCACCACCACCATCACCATCACCACTACGCCACCCAACTGCCACCACCACCACGCCACCACCACATCCACCTCACTAAACCACCACCCGCTCACAAAAAAAAAAAACCACAATCCACTACACTTCATTTTCTTGATGTAACCAAACAACTAATTAAGTTTTAGGTAATTTCTTAACTTTTCCCCCTTTACCCTTTCTAATTTCCTTTCTCTTTCCCTTTCTCTAACCAAACGCCCCTTAATTTTTAACATAATAAATAAAAATATCTTTTGAATCTTACCACATATAGATATAATTGCAACTGAACAGATATATTAATTAGAGTCCAAGCCCATGAAAAAAGTAGTGAGGCTTTATAATGCATTGCACTCGTAACATATAATCGGGCCAATCCATATGAAAGAGACATAAGTTAACATAGGGCATGCTCCTTTTTTTTTTTTTTTTTTTAAGAAAAATCTCTCGAAGAGGTTAACCATTTACTAATAAACTAGTTTAGATCTCGTGCATTCACACGGTATTTTAGATTGTAATATAATGAGAAATTAGCATTATTAATAATTACACTTTAAATTTATTATTAAAGTCTAAAATATTGATGTGTTTTATTAATTATTAAGATAGAAAAGTGAAAACTTGAGTACAATTTTACATACGAAAATCAAAATATCATTACATTGACTAATTTTAATAAATATTGTGTTTTTGGTGATGTATTTTAGAGAGATTTCGTATTTTATAAAATTACATTAATTAGTATTTCAACGATGTATTTTTCAAATAAGAGATGAAGATAATTGTGATGAAGAAAATTCTTTAATATAATAATTAAAATATATTTATGGTTAAACTGTGATAATAATGATATGAGTAAATATATAGTAATCTTACAATGTGACATATATCATAGAATATAACATGCGTAAAAAATATGGTAGTTTAAAATATACTTCGTATTTAAGTATATATTGAGAAATAAGAATTATAAAGTAGACTAATATTTTTGTATAGAATAAACAAAAAGCCCAATATTTGAAAATAACCAAACATATTTACTATTAATGCCCAATTTGTAGTTGGTGGTGATTGAGCGGAAAAATTCCTAGTTTCATCTATTCATTTAGTAAATAGAGGATCATGTGAAGCAACGTTAACAATGTTCAATGGAACGCTACTCGACCAATCCCGTTTACCAACTTGTCATGGCATATCGTCTAAAATCAAATGAAAATCACTTCCACCAAACGAACGATGCTTCACTGCTTCGACCAAGACTTGACAATCGCTCTCCATAACAATCCTCATATGACCTCTTCGTGCAGTTTCTTTCAACCCCATCAACATGGCTTTCGATTCCACTTCTCTAGGTTCCAACCACTCCCTCCTTTGCACCGTAATGGCCCACCGAATCATCCCCCTGTCATTCCGACATACAACCCCCAACCCCAATCCCTCCTCATCCCTTACACACACATCCACGTTCAGCTTTACCTCCCCTAAGCACGGCTTTGCCCAACCCTCATTTCTCCCCTCACCACGTCGTTCCTGCTCATCCCTCCCACCTCCCACAGCCTCGCCTTCCTCCATCTCATTTCACAACTCCTCCACCCTTCTAATCACACATCGAGTCCCTTAGAAACCTCCTTGAACACCCAGTCGTTTCTTCTTTCCCATAACTCTCAGCAACCCGTCATAAAAGTAACCAACTCTCTCGCATCAAGCTCCCTCACCACCTCACTTACCCACTCTCTCACCCTGTAGGGGATTTTCGTAGGGTAATATATTTGACCACACACACAATAATAAAGACAAGAATAACAGGGACACAAATATAACGAGGTTCACCAAATTGGCTACGTCCTCACTGCGGTTGCACTAGGATTTTATTGATCACACTCAGAGATTACAATAAGAGTAATATACACAAGAGACTTAAGACTGCTCTTATTATTACACTTATAACTCACTTATGAGGATTTGAGGGATGCTTATACTGAGCTTCGTCCATCTCCTTTTATAGGCAAATGAACCTCATACGTGAGCCACCATATTTTACTTTGCTCACAACAATAAATGCATGCACACATACATTTCTTCATTTCATATTGCTTTCCGTAAGTTACTGCAAACTTGTTGACAAACTTACTTCACTCCAAAATGGAGGGACCCACTATCATGTCAACAAATCTCCCACCTCCCGACACTTTTGGAGGTACCACGAAAACACCTCATTCACCCGATCCACCTAATACAACCGCGTCTTCGCTCATGCCAACTGCAAAAGCCCAATCGAGGTACTGTCCAACCTCGACCCATTATCATCCAAGTCTGTTCCCAACGGCAACCATACATGTCGGGTTTCACCCATCGTTCCTCGGGGCGTGCACTCCCACCTAAACGAAACACCCTTTCGTGCCTCCTTGGAACTCCTTGAATTTCCGCACACATCCCAGCGTGCCAGTTTCACCTTGTGCGTTCTCGGACCACCTTCCGCCTTCAAGCCACCGACTTTACTCACACGGTGCTTAGTGTAAGGCCCACTATGCATAGTTTTCGGATCCCGCGACAAGTCTCGTGAAACAATTTCAGACTTCATCCCTCCAGCAGCTACTCTACTCATGTCACAACACCCTGCAGTGCTGTACAAAGTTCCACTCTTAGTCCCACGAGCTACTACCATAGCTTCCTTGACTATTTTCCAGGAACTCCCCTCAAAGACAACCTTGTAGCCTGCTTCATCAAGCTTTCCAATAGATATCAATTTCTTTTTCAAGTTCGGGATGAACATGACATCTGTAAGCTCCCACCTACCCCCAGTCGGGGTCCGGATTTTCACATCACCTTTTCCCATAATTGGCATTGCCTTACCATTCGCCAGGTAAGCGGTACCACACCTTCCACCAACAAATTTATGAAAGGAATTTTTACATGGGGTAGCGTGAAATGACACACCAGAGTCTAACACCCAAGACTCCATCTGTAACACCCGCGAATTTTCCATTTTGACATTTATAATTTAATTAACCATTCTATTGTCTTATTTATATTTTAAATTATTTAATTTCATTAATTTCATTATTAAATATGAATTTTATAAATATTATATTTTAAAGCTTAAGTTATACAAAATAAATATTTTGGTCGGATGATAATGATAATAATAATAATATTTCCCGTCTTGAGTTGTAGTGGGCTTGAGACGTCATTTCTAGTAGAAACCGACTCAATTTGAGTTGTTGGGCTTTTTATAACTCATGGGCTTTTCCCTTCTCTTTTCCATTCACAAAACCCCCAACTAAACCCTCACAACTCCATCTCCCTCACTCCTAAATTCTGAAATTTTCCAACAAACACACAACTACAACACCATTGTTACACAACTTCCACCTCCTTCACTAAATTGGCCATAAAACCTTCATTTCTCATCGGTTTTCAACGATTTTCGCGTCTATCTCTTCCTCTCATCGCCCTCCTCCTTTCTAGGTAAGAAATATACCGACTTTCATCCATTCATGGGGCTGTCGAGCCATTCTCTACATGGTACCCTTTTTCTAGTTTTGATTCTTAGTCTTATTTTGTGTTTTCTTATGTTTAGGAGAAGTTTTAGTGGACACGGAAGTGGATTCTTGAAAGGTAGACGAGTCTTTTGTGGATTTAAGTGCAAAAAGGTAACGGTGATGGGTTACTCGACTTTTATGTTAAAGTTTGTGTGCTTTGTTTGTTAATTTAACCCTTCAAATGTTGAAATCTGATTTTTGTTATGTTCTACTTGAATTTTGGTTGGATTGTATCCTCATATGAATTTCTCACATGTTTGATTTAAAGTTTCAATCTTTATTGCTTTAAATCCGTAGTTGTTGGATTTCCTTCTCAAATATGTTGTTTTTCCGAGTTAGAATCATGCTAGGATACGTAAACAATTGATGGGAAATGATTTGTGTTGGTTTCAAATGGTTTGGAAGTCGATTTGCATTGAAACCGTGTGTATGTACTCCCGGCCGGTCGACCGGCAACCGGTGGTCTGCCCGGCTGGGAGATTCCTGTAAGTTTTGGACATATTTTAGTAAGCTGTAGTCCCAGTAGGGTGGGTGATGGCGCCCGGTCTCTTGACCGAGTGGGAGTACACTGAGGGTTTTAGGTGATTTTGAGTTTGGGCGTATTCCCAGCCGGGGTGACCGGCGGCCGGTCTACTGACGCGGCTGGGAGTCATGAAGGTTTTATGTGTATTTGAAATTTGGCCGTATTCGGTAGGTGGGGCCAATCGGTCTCTTGACCATTTGGGGGAGTCACTTGTAAGTTTTATTAAATTTCGATTTTGGCATGTTGTCCCCGGCCCGGTGCGGCCGGTACACCACCCCATTTGGGAGTCCCATGTTTGCTCTATTTCACTTGTGACTTCGATAACGATTGAGTTATGCATGTATCTTCTTTCCTATCGATAATTAGTTACTTTAAGACTCATTAATGTTATGAACATGCAAAATGGTTATGGTTCTTGTTCGGACCCGAGTGTGACATTTTACATTGTGAGACTACTCGACATTCCCTATTTATTTGCCCTCGGACATTGGGTCACGGTTAGGTGCCATTGCCTCCGAGTTGGGCTATTTTTCCTTCCGCCTCTTCGGACCGGGGGTCACGGTTAGGTGACAAGGTTCCGCTTGAGGTTACTCGACTTTCGGGCACGGTTAGGTGTACCATATTTCGAGTCTTGGATACGATTTGGTATCGTTTGTCAAATCGGGTGTCGTCCATCCCGAGAGTCTGGCCAGGTTTAGACTAGGACCGTATTATGATCGTCGTCCTACCAAGAGGTTGGAGTCTAGAGGGTTGTCTTGTTTGAGTCTATACTTTGTAATTGTCTTACATTTGAGTCGAGTTGATGTGTGACAGTTTGACCTAATAATTCCTCTCTCATTTGTGCTTTACCATTCCTATTTTCTTATGCCCACTAATCATGATTTTCGTAATGCCGTAAGTATTTACTCTCATGCTTGTTTATTTAATTAAATTCCTAATTACTTGTATCTTGACATATTGTGGCTGGGAGAACCCTGAGTTACTCCCCACTGACTGTGACTTTCATATTTATTATGAATGACAGGTTTGTGATGAAGCTTAAGTGGGGAAGACCGTGTGAGCTAGCGAGAACGTTGACCCTTGGACCTTAGTTATAGTTTGCTTAGACTCACCTATCGTTGGACTTGTGTTTATTCGTGGGATATCTTTTCCCCAACGAACTTTGTTTTTAACTGTAAAACTTAATTAACTTACTTTTCGTTGTCGTTTGATAACCTATGATGGATTTTGCACTTTAAACTTTTAAAGGTTTTAAAAATCTCGTATTTTCCGCTTAGATTTAAATAGTTATTTTGATGCCTCATCGAGGGGTGTCACAGTTGGTATCAGAGCATATGTTGCTCCCGACGCACGCACGTGTACCCCGAATTTAACCTTGAACTTGACCTTGAATAATGAATGAGAGATGGGTAGACTTAAGGACCTAAGGTGGTAGTCTGTAGTGTGTTTGCTCTTTGTTAGGTACTAACATGTTTGTTGATTGTCATTTAATAATTGTTGTGTTCTTGAATCAATGACCGTGAGCTTATCTATACGAAGATCAAGATTTGGTGCCTATTGCTGAGGATTGAAGATTTGTTCAACCTTTAAAGAATGCTTCTACTTCCTTGAAAATGTTTCTCGTTCTTTGTGTATCTTGCCTCATTCTTTATCTCTTGGTGCTTATCCTCTTTCGAAACTCTCTTCTGTTTTACTTTAAGCTACACTTATCACCCCGGGATTGGATGCTATGATGTGCCCTTGAAGTGTTACCATTGCAAGGAGCCCGGACATCTCATGAAGAATTGCCCCGAGAAGAAGACTACCCCTCCTCCTCTCCCTCATGCTCCAGAAGCCGAGCCAAGAAGAGTCATTCTTGTCGAGAATCAAGTCGGAGCTGTTGTTCCTCCCGACACCGTTATGGGTGTGTTTTCTATCCTTGACCCACCTTTCATTACTTTTATCCCGTGATGCTCATCCTTCCTTTCTAAACTCTCTTTTGCTTTACCTTGGAGAGCTTGTTTGGTACCCACCCGGCCTATTCTTCGTTTTTGTTTCTTCTTCCATAACATCTTTCATATGGATCTCTTTCTCTTGAAGAATGTCTTCACCGTCTTGAAGATACCTCCCTCTCTTTGAGCACCTTGTCATATTCCCTTATCTTTGTGCCTCTATGCCTTTCGCAACTCTGATTCCATATCTTGGGAGTTGTCTTTGTACCTTTTCCCCTTATAAGAGCCCTCTTGTACACCTTCATCTTTGCCTTATGGAATGTTAACTTTTGGTCGAGTAATTTAACTTTTGTGGAGTTTGTTTGTGTTTGACCCTTAACCCCGGTTTTGAGAGGTCGTGATGTTGGAAAGACTTAGGTAATGTGGTGATAAATACTTAGTGATTCTTATACCTAGTGCCTTGACCAAGTGAGTATAATTGATTGGTGGATTCTTTGTGTTAGGAATGAGTTGCCTATGTGATTAAAAGTTATAGAACTTGGCTTTGTTGTTTATGTTTGGGATTTGAAAGCTTAGTAGGTTGAGCGTCGTCACCTTAGGAGTAAACATGAGATAAGTTTAGGATATGAATTTGGAAGAAAACCCATTTTTAGATGTTAATGATTCCGTATAGATTGGTGATGTGATTTGATGATAATTGTTCCTTGAGAACTTTGTTGAGAAGTCTTTGTCAATTCATTCTTTGGTTTTTAAAACATTGAGGTTGTGTCGAGTGCTTGAGATAAAGAGATGCTTTTATACCTGAGTGGTAGATTTGCTTTAGGGAAATCCTAATATGTGATAGGATAGGTGAACAATGAATCTAACTAGTTTATCAACCCTTGAGCGAGTGTTTATTTTACCTTGACCCTCGTTTAGGAATTTGGTTATTTTACTATGGAGGTACAATATCCTTGTTAGAGAGAACCTTAAGTCCTAGGAAGCGTGTGGTTTAAACCTTGAAATCCTCCTTCGTACCATTAATCATCTTCCTTCCCTCCGTTCATACCTTGATTAGATTTATTTCTTAAGTATAAAAGTTACTTGTTGTTTCCTTGCCTTGAATACCTCTCCAATTCTGATGTCTCTTACTGGTGTTAACTAGTTACCTTTAATATTGACTCCTTTAATCTCACACCTCGTCATGTTCATGTATTCCCTTGAAATTTCCTATCATTTCTTGACCTAGTTATTACCCTTTGTTTCCTTAGTGGAGTGATGGCATTGATGGCTACATTGTAGAGTGAGTGAGATGCTCTTTGAGGATTCTTTGTAAAACCTTGATTTCGTCAATATTGGATTAGTGGAACTTGAGCTGAGTTGGGTAGGAAAGATTGTATGACAAACCTATTTACTTTTGGTTGGTGGTCTTTATGATTTGGGGAACGTGATCATCTATGCTTGTGAATGCGGGTGTGAATAAGATTTTGGTTTGGAGTGTTAGAAAGTATAAAGACCTTGGGATTTTGACCTTTGATTAAGGATTTTACCATAGTGAGAACTCCTAATAGTAGATAGTTGGTTATGTGTGTAACTCTTTAGGTATTTTTGATCTTTCGTGGAAATCGTTTATAGATGATTTATATTTGAGAGTTATAGAATCACAATTGTGGCGGAGTGACTTGACCCACGGGGTAGCATAGGAGTAAAGTGTGAGTATTTTGAGGAAATTATTGGGAGTTATGTGGTTATGAGTTTCGTGGTTAGGAAGTTTTCGGAACCGTTGGGGATGACTTTGTTGTTCGAGATTTAAGTATCTGGCGTTTCCTTGTTGCCTAATTTCCCGTCCTCTTTGACCATAAGTGTTACCGTTCATACCTCTCTTCCTCGTTTCTGCTTGCTCCTCCTTTAGAATTTGATGTTAGCCTATGGAATTCAATCTTTGATATCCTTGTAGATTCGATTTCAACTCTTCTCCTAGGAAGTTCATCATAGCTCTTTTGTTGGTTAAGTTTAAACCCTCTTAGCGTACTTTGTTTTCATGATATCTAAGTTCTATTCATTTCGTGCTATTTCTAAACATTTCAAGCTACCACTTTTGATCCATTGTTAAAAGTTTATGTTACTTTTACAAAATCCTACTTATTTTAAAGGTTGAAAATGAGAATTTGATTTAGTTCTCCTTTTGTCCTACGAGTATAACTTCTTTTTATTAATTTTTAATTGCTAAACCCGAGCTACTTTTAACTTTGCTCAATTCCTAACTAACTTTGATCTATTTATGATTTCTTTATCAGAGTTTAATATTCTATTTTCAGGAATTTGACTTCCTTTTTGAATTTAGAAATGAAACCTTTGTTTCTATTTTGACCTTTGCAAAAGAAAATTTGAGTGAATTGCCTTTTCTTTTGATTTTGACGTTGATCGGATGTTAGAACTCGTTATTTGAAACGTTTAATAACTTGTTCTACGCTTGTCGACGAGTGACTTTTGTCTTAGATTTGTCTTTGACTTGGAAAGTTAGCGTTCTTGTGTGCACGACAAGAGCAATTTCGTTCCATGAATGAGACTTATACTTTTGAAAACTCTTCATTAATGTTTTTGAAAGTATTTTGATTTTCGATTTATACAAATGATTTGCTTTTGACCTTATCCTCGATTTGGAATGTGATGTTCTTGAATGCGCAACGAGAGCACTTCCGTTCCTTTGATGAGAATCTGGTTCTGTCGGAAAATTTTATTTGAAACTTTTGAAAGGGATTTCGATTCTTACTATAAGTAACCTTTTAATGTTTTGGTTACCGATTTCAAAATTCCGGTTTTATTGTTATATGACTTTTCATTTCTATTTTCAAGTTTCGAGGACGAAACTTTTTAAAAGATGGGGTGATTGTAACACCCGCGAATTTTCCATTTTGACATTTATAATTTAATTAACCATTCTATTGTCTTATTTATATTTTAAATTATTTAATTTCATTAATTTCATTATTAAATATGAATTTTATAAATATTATATTTTAAAGCTTAAGTTATACAAAATAAATATTTTGGTCGGATGATAATGATAATAATAATAATATTTCCCGTCTTGAGTTGTAGTGGGCTTGAGACATCATTTCTAGTAGAAACCGACTCAATTTGAGTTGTTGGGCTTTTTATAACTCATGGGCTTTTCCCTTCTCTTTTCCCTTCACAAAACCCCCAACTAAACCCTCACAACTCCATCTCCCTCACTCCTAAATTCTGAAATTTTCCAACAAACACACAACTACAACACCATTGTTACACAACTTCCACCTCCTTCACTAAATTGGCCATAAAACCTTCATTTCTCATCGGTTTTCAACGATTTTCGCGTCTATCTCTTCCTCTCATCGCCCTCCTCCTTTCTAGGTAAGAAATATACCGACTTTCATCCATTCATGGGGCTGTCGAGCCATTCTCTACATGGTACCCTTTTTCTAGTTTTGATTCTTAGTCTTATTTTGTGTTTTCTTATGTTTAGGAGAAGTTTTAGTTGACCCGGAAGTGGATTCTTGAAAGGTAGACGGGTCTTTTGTGGATTTAAGTGCAAAAAGGTAACGGTGATGGGTTACTCGACTTTTATGTTAAAGTTTGTGTGCTTTGTTTGTTAATTTAACCCTTCAAATGTTGAAATCTGATTTTTGTTATGTTCTACTTGAATTTTGGTTGGATTGTATCCTCATATGAATTTCTCACATGTTTGATTTAAAGTTTCAATCTTTATTGCTTTAAATCCGTAGTTGTTGGATTTCCTTCTCAAATATGTTGTTTTTCCGAGTTAGAATCATGCTAGGATACGTAAACAATTGATGGGAAACGATTTGTGTTGGTTTCAAATGGTTTGGAAGTCGATTTGCATTGAAACCGTGTGTATGTACTCCCGGCCGGTCGACCGGCAGCCGGTGGTCTGCCCGGCTGGGAGATTCCTGTAAGTTTTGGACATATTTTAGTAAGCCTGTAGTCCCAGTAGGGTGTGGCGGCGGTCTCTTGACCCACTGGGAGTACACCGAGGTTTTAGGTGATTTTGAGTTTGGGCGTATTCAGTAGGGTGTGGCGGTCATCGGTCTCTTGACCGGTGGGAGTCTGTGAAGGTTTTATGTGTTTTTGAAATTTGGCCGTATTCCCAGTAGGTGGGACAGCGGAGTCTCTTGGCCACCGACCGGCCTGGGAGTGCACTGTAAGTTTTATTAAATTTCGATTTTGGCATGTTGTCCCAGCCGGTGGCCCGGCGGCCGGTACACCACCCCCTACCGGGAGTCCCTGTTTGCTCTATTTCACTTGTGACTTCGATAACGATTGAGTTATGCATGTATCTTCTTTCCTATCGATAATTAGTTACTTTAAGACTCATTAATGTTATGAACATGCAAAATGGTTATGGTTCTTGTTCGGACCCGAGTGTGACATTTTACATTGTGAGACTACTCGACATTCCCTATTTATTTGCCCTCGGACATTGGGTCACGGTTAGGTGCCATTGCCTCCGAGTTGGGCTATTTTTCCTTCCGCCTCTTCGGACCGGGGGTCACGGTTAGGTGACAAGGTTCCGCTTGAGGTTACTTGACTTTCGGGCACGGTTAGGTGTACCATATTTTGAGTCTTGGATACGATTTGGTATCGTTTGTCGAATCGGGTGTCGTCCATCCCGAGAGTCTGGCCAGGTTTAGACTAGGACCGTATTATGATCGTCGTCCTACCAAGAGGTTGGAGTCTAGAGGGTTGTCTTGCTTGAGTCTATACTTTGTAATTGTCTTACATTTGAGTCGAGTTGATGTGTGACAGTTTGACCTAATAATTCCTCTCTCATTTGTGCTTTACCATTCCTATTTTCTTATGCCCACTAATCATGATTTTCGTAATGCCGTAAGTATTTACTCTCATGCTTGTTTATTTAATTAAATTCCTAATTACTTGTATTTTGACATATTGTGGGGGAGAACCTGAGTTACTCCCCACCGACCGTGGCTTTCATATTTATTATGAATGACAGGTTTGTGATGAAGCTTAAGTGGGGAAGACCGTGTGAGCTAGCGAGAACGTTGACCCTTGGACCTTAGTTATAGTTTGCTTAGACTCACCTATCGTTGGACTTGTGTTTATTCGTGGGATATCTTTTCCCCAACGAACTTTGTTTTTAACTGTAAAACTTAATTATCTTACTTTTCGTTGTCGTTTGATAACCTATGATGGATTTTGCACTTTAAACTTTTAAAGGTTTTAAAAATCTCGTATTTTCCGCTTAGATTTAAATAGTTCTTTTGATGCCTCATCGAGGGGTGTCACACCATCGGATCTTCGACACTCACAGCCAAAAGATCACCCTCACTCTCAACAGCTATCGCCGTACTACCATCCTCATAACTACGCTGCTCTCGGTTTTTCCTAGGATTCACACAATCCCTCCTGACATGTCCACTCTCACCACAATCCCAACAAGTCGGGCCACCTTTCACTCGTGACTTAGATCTCCCATGATGACCACCTCTGTAACTTTTCCTCCCTCTACCCTCTGCAACTAAACCACTCCCATCATTGACTCCCGATGTTTCGCCTAATTCCTTCTTGCGAATACTTTCGCTCAGAATTAGATCTCGTACCTCGTCAAACTTGAGCTTCTCTTGTCCTTGCGAACTACTAATTGCAGTGACAGTAGTATCCCAACTACTAGGTAACGAGGATAACAAAATTAAGGCTTTTATCTCGTCATCAAAATCTATTTTTACCGAACTAAGTTGCCTCGTGATCACATTATAATCATTAATATGATCAGCCATTGTGGTTCCTTCATGCATCTGTAAACCAAACAGTCTACGCATAAGGAATACCTTATTTGTAGTAGATGGTTTCTCATACATGTTCTCCAGGGCATTCATCAGGTCAACCGTCGTCGTCGCATTCATCACATTGAAAGCAACGTTTCTGGCCAGCGTCAACCGGACCACACCTAGCGCCTGCCTATCCAATTTTTCCCACTCAGCCTTCTCCATGGAATCCGGCTTAGAGCCTTCCAATGGGAGATGCATATTCTTCGAATACAAATAATCAGTTATTTGCATTTTCCAGAAAACAAAATCTTTCCCGTCGAATTTATCGAACATGATTTTACCTCCTTCCATTATTGCGAATTTTT
Organism: Silene latifolia; assembly: GCF_048544455.1. Classification (NCBI taxonomy): domain Eukaryota; kingdom Viridiplantae; phylum Streptophyta; class Magnoliopsida; order Caryophyllales; family Caryophyllaceae; genus Silene; species Silene latifolia. The sequence goes on along the minus strand of NC_133535.1, from coordinate 157,401,398 downwards.
TTGTGGTTCACTCTCCCTCACCCTTACTCGCCCAACCGGGCTCTGATACCAGTTTGTAGGGGATTTTCGTAGGGTAATATATTTGACCACACACACAATAATAAAGACAAGAATAACAGGGACACAAATATAACGAGGTTCACCAAATTGGCTACGTCCTCACTGCGGTTGCACTAGGATTTTATTGATCACACTCAGAGATTACAATAAGAGTAATATACACAAGAGACTTAAGACTGCTCTTATTATTACACTTATAACTCACTTATGAGGATTTGAGGGATGCTTATACTGAGCTTCGTCCATCTCCTTTTATAGGCAAATGAACCTCATACGTGAGCCACCATATTTTACTTTGCTCACAACAATAAATGCATGCACACATACATTTCTTCATTTCATATTGCTTTCCGTAAGTTACTGCAAACTTGTTGACAAACTTACTTCACTCCAAAATGGAGGGACCCACTATCATGTCAACACACCCGCTCAAAATCCCCTTTCATGACACACCCTAACTCTAACCCGTCCCACAACCCCCCCCCCCCCCCCAACCCCGTAAAAGATGTAGCTGAGTTTCATAATCCGTCATACACAATGGGCACAAGCTATGTGTACCTCATATCAATCTTGCAAGATTGTTGTTCGTTGCCAAGGACTCGTTACGAAGCTGCCACACGAAAAACATAATTATCGGAATTACCGGCACACTCCATAATTTATTCCACAAACGACGCTCTTCATACCGTGCTGAAGCCGTAGCCATATCAACCCCATCCTTCGCAAGCACCTTATAAGCTGATTTAACTTAATAGCAGCCGTCCTTCTCCGAATCCCAACACCAACAATACATCGGTCTAGACTCACTAATTCAAATATTCATAATTTGTTCTTGTTCAAATGGAAGAAAAAGTTGCCGAATTAGATGTGAATTCCAGCCATCCTCTCTTCCATTAATGAGCTCCGCAACAACCATATTCTCACCAGCCGTCCCTTTGGCTTAATTTAAGTTTATTTCAATTCAGTTCAACTCTATTCAATTCAACTCAGTTTAGTGTAGTTTCATTCAGTTCAGTTCAGCTCATCTTTTCATAATTACTCCCTCCGTTCCTTTCAAATACGAGTAGTTTATAGTTGCTTTATATACATTATAAAGGTAATGATCCCCACCAATGTGACTTGAAACACCCAAAAGTAACCTGAAACGAGGAGGAAATGTAATGATCCCCACCCATGTGAATTGTTTTTATTTACTAGGAAATTAAGGAAAGTGTAAACTATTGATTGAAACACCCAAAAAAAAGGAAAGTGTAAATTATTGACTGGCACGGAGAGAGTAACTCTTAATTCAGCTCAATTCAGTTAAGTTCAGTTCACCTCAGCTCCATTTAGTTCATTTTCATTCAATTCATCTCAATTCAGTTTAGCTCCTATCAGCCGAAAAGAACAGAGGTTTACAGAATAAGAACTGATCAAACGACCGAACAAACTGAGCCCATGGGTTAGGTAGACGGGTTAAACATTACATTTTGAGAAAAATGGCATTTGGATATTGCTTTTGTGCATGGTTTAATACACACAATTACTTTGTTAAACCGATTTAAAGTAAAATCGCTTTTAAGAACAGTAAGTCTAAACGTTAATATAAGGTCGTAAGGTAATTTCTCTCCTCGTTATACATCATTAGTTCGAGTATTGTTTAAACCGCAAAGAACAAAATGATATAAGGGAAGATCTTTAATCCTTTATCTTATTATTTTATGGATTTTTCTAAAATGTGCCTAATAAGTACATGTTAACATGCTAAGAAAGGAAAGATTTACATCAATATATCATGAGAAATTGAAATCCAAACTCATTATTACCATTTTTCATGATATATTGATGTAAATATTTCCTTTCTTAGCATTTTAACATGTGTCTATTGGACACATTTTAGAAAAACTCTTATTTTATATCTCATCAATTGTCTTACTATTTTCCCTTCTTGGCATATCATGAATTCAATTTGAATTCAATTCAATTTAAATTACAATGATTCTATACTAGTTAAACATTAAAATGAGACAAATGTCTTAACTCTATCTTGCACCTTGTTCAATTTTTTCTTCCTTCTGTACTTAAAATTGTGATAAAAGATAAGTTAAACAGTCTCATAATAACATTTTTCTGCATGTTTTAATTTGCATCCTTTAATCTTATTTTTTTCTTAGTATACAACCTTTTTTATTAGACACTTCTTAAAAAAATATTTTAAATAACATAAGCACCCGAATCATGTATAACTGTGATCTTATATTAGACCGTCTTTTAAAACACCGACTTCTTAAATATCTTACCCTAACATCCCTTATATTTTTTCTTGAATCTTATAAAAAAGTCTTGAAATCTTAAACACAATTAAATTGGTTAATAATCATATTCTTGCCACGAATAATGTCATTCCCGTGGCAAAAAAGTGTTTTGCCACAAATTTGTTCTCTGCGTAATAACTTTTTAGAATTGCATAAAGATATGTTCATGTTATGGTAAATGCAAAGAAAATCTTATAAAAAAAATTACAAAGTTGAATGAAATTTAATCAAATATAGATAATGCTATTACTTTCAAGTTAAAAAGTAAAGGAGTATGAAGATGGAGAATGAAAAATAATTAAAAAATATCTAGTATTCATTACGGGTCTAGGGCAACCTAGGGTTTCCGTCTAGCCCTCCTTATTCTCGTCAGATTTTCTTTGTTCTTCCTCTACTCGAGGCTTGACTCACTATCTTTGATTGTGAGTTTGGTCGGCTTTTTCGTTTTGCTTTTTGCTTTTGTTTTCGTGTGCAGGATCAGATGGAGAGTGCAGCAACGGGCCAACACCGGGATGGGAAGCAGCCTATGGGGTCGGAGGAAGGGTTGTTCGAATGGGATGAAGAAGTGGTTTGAGGAAAGGAGCAGGAGAAGTTCCTTCTGGTGGGGAAGCTTTGGGCATCTAGGGCTATCAATGTTAAAGCGGCTATCGAAACCATGATTAAGCTATGGAATCCCACGAATCCTATTGTAGGGAATGTCATCGATGCGAAGGACAAGACTTTTATCTTTCGTTTTCACTCGGAAAGGGATAAGGCGAGAGTTCTGGAAGGGCATCCATGGCACTTCGACAAGTTTATGTGGTGTTTCGACGAGCCTAATCAATCGGGTAAACTTACTGATTCATCCTTAAATTTCTTCCCAATTTGGGCACGAATCTATGATCTACCAATTTCGGGTCGTACGAGTTTATCGAATGCAACACGTTTGGGGAATTCGCTAGGTACGTTTATGCATTTTGAACATGGCCCTAATCCGGAGCATGATAGGGCGATTAGGGTAAGGATTTTATTCGATATTAGGGAACCACTTAAAGCTGCTATTCCTATTCGAGTGCGTGATGGCCAAACTATCAGCTTCCCCGTTAAATATGAGCGATTTCCGACGTTTTACTATGGTTGTGGGATAATTGGACACGGGGAAAAAGATTGTGATCATGGACCGTATGAAGATGAGAACCTGAAATTTGGGGAATGGTTAAGAACCTCACCATGGAAGGTGGTGAAAACGGAGAACGAGAGATCGGGGAAGGCGGCGAGGGATGTTCGAGCAATGATGAAGTTAGTGCAAAGGAAACAGAAGAGACAATTTCTAAGATGATTGATGCTCAAGAGTATTGCTCTTGGACTACGTACCAAGAAACAGGCGGCATATGAGGAGGGGGAGAAGGTTGATAAAGGGAATGTTCCAAGGAGGGAGAAGATTGCGGGAGGCAGTGTGGTTAGGAATATGGTTGAGGTGACTGAGGGGGATGCTGTAAAGGAACCTGCCACTGATGGGAGAGGGGATAGGGCTCGGGAGGCAGGTGATGTGGATATAGCTATGGAGGAAGGAGTTCGTCAATTTACTGGGTGTTTGAATGGAGTTACGAGTGGGAGGGAGGAGGGGTCAGCAGTGAACTATGGCGAGGGTGTTCGGGGTGGGGGTTCAGGGACTGGTCAGAGGTGCTGGACACGCTTGCCGAGGCTAGGCGAGAAGGGTGAGGGGGGTGGCAGGAGTGGTGGGGATAAAAAAGATGATTTTGCAAAGAGGAGAAGAGAGAAGAGTGCGGAGGATGGGGTTTCGAAGAAGCAAAGACTGATTCTAGACGGGGGCGTCCTAATACCTGAGGCGGAGGTGGTTGACGGTGGTCAACCCCGCCCGGCCCAATGAATATTCTAAGCATCAACTGTCGGGGCTTGGGCAACCCCGACACAGATTCAGCTCTCCGTGCTCTTATACGGAGGGAGGCCCGGCCATTGTGTTTTTATGCGAAACAAAGCTCAGTGGTCGTGAGTTACGGAGGGTGCGAGAGCGGGTGGATGGTTACTTTGGTATTGAAGTGGATAGCATGGGGAGATCGGGTGGTCTTGCTATGATGTGGAAGAAGGATATTGACTGTAATTTTCTTTCGTCTTCGGTGCATCACATCGATTTTTCTATTCGATGTGAGGGAGGGGAGTGGAGGCTTACAGGTTTCTATGGATGGCCAGCTGTGTCCGACCGTCATCTCTCTTGGGAGCTGCTTCGACTTTTAAGTAGACAATCTCAGCTACCTTGGGTTTGTATTGGGGATTTCATTGAGGTCCTTCTCTCAACGGAGATGAAAGGGGGAAGTCGGCCTCAATGGCAAATGAATAATTTTCGGGCAGCGGTGGATGAATGCGGTCTTAGAGATGTAGCGTGGGTGGGGAACCGATTTTTTTATGATAATGGGCAGGTTGGTGACGCGAATCGACAATGTATGCTTGATCGAGCGATGTGTTCGTCCTCTTTCCTTTCGTCAAAAAGCTTTCAAGTTTGAACAAATGTGGGTTGGAGAGGAGGGTTGTGAGGAGGCGATTGAGCGGGGGGTGATGCGAGGGAAGGGGGACTTGGTTCGGGGCCTTCCTGAGTGCACGGTGGAACTGCGTAGGTTGAAGGGAGTCAACATAAAGTAGCTGACCCGCGACATTGAGGTGAAATATCAGCAATTGAGTCGTCTTAACGAGAGTGAGAGGACTGAGGTAAATGTTCACAAGAGACGTAAAATTATCGCGGAATTGGCTAGCTTTAGACGACAAGAGGAGCTTTACTGGAGACAACGATCACGCGCCTTGTGGTTGAAGGACGGGGACAAAAACACGAAATTCTTCCACACGAGGGCCGGAGAAAGAAAACAAAAAAATTTCTTAGCTAAATTAGTTGATGACCAGGGAGTTACGCGGTCCGACGATGAAGCAGTGGCTTTGGTTGCTAATACTTATTTCCAGGATTTATTTACGTCATCAAATCCCGCGGTCCCTGATGACATTCTACATGGTATTGAGCAGCGCGTGACAGATGATATGAATGGTATTTTGAGGCGGGAATATTGTGAAGAGGAAGTGGTCGATGCCTTACACCAGATGCACCCTCTTAAAGCTCCGGGTTCGGATGGTATGAATGGACTTTTTTACCAGACTTATTGGAGTCATATTGGGATGGAGGTGGTTAGCACGGTTCTTGATATTTTTACGAGGAGTGTCTTCGCCAAGGGAAATAAACAAAACAAATATTGTTCTTATACCAAAGAAAAAAGCCCCGGACAAAATTCGTGATTTCAGGCCGATTAGCTTGTGTAATGTGGCGTACAAATTGGTCTCAAAGGTGTTGGCAAATCGGTTGAAGCTTTTTCTTAATGATATAGTGTCGGAGAACCAAAGTGCCTTCACACCGGGGAGGGCTATTGCGGACAATATTCTAATTGCTTTTGAGATTTTCCACTACATGATGAACTCGAAGAGCACGGAGGGTTTTATGGCAGTGAAGCTCGATATGGCAAAGGCATACGATAGAGTCGAATGACATTTTTAAGAATGTGTACTTCGCAGAATGGGGTTCGATAGAGATTGGGTGTCGCGGGTAATGGAGTGCGTTACGACGGTCTCCTTTTCGGTCCTTATAAATGGGCAGCCATCTGATTCATTTGTTCCATCAAGGGGGCTTCGACAAGGTGACCCACTATCCCCTTATTTTTTCATTCTATGTGCCGAAGTGTTGTCTAGTCTGATGCGACGGGCGGTCGAAATTGGCAGCCTACATGGTGTCCGAATAGCGACAAATGCACCTGCCATTTCTCACCTTCTTTTTGCGGACGATAGTATATTCTTTGTGAAGGCCAATGATAGGGAAGCTGATGTAGTGTCGGACATTCTTCGTAGGTATAAAAATGCATCGGGTCAACTTGTTAGCCTTGACAAGACAACCATCTCTTTCAGCAAAGGGATACCCTTACAGAAGAGGAATAATCTGGCTACTAGGTTGGGCATTATGGAAGTTATGGAGCACGAGAGGTATTTGGGTCTGCCCACTGTAGTGGGGCGGTCCAAGAAGGCCATTACGGATATCTTGCGAGATAAGCTTAGCAAACGTTTGTCTGGTTAGCGCGGGAAACTTTTGTCTAGGGCTGGTAAGGAGGTTCTTATAAAGGCTGTGGCCAATTCACTCCCTACCTATGTTATGAGTATTTTTAAAATTCCCGTTAATTTTTGCGACGAGCTTAGAGCTTTGATATCTCGTTTTTGGTGGGGCATTGAGGAAAATAAGAGGGGCATAAATTGGGTTGCTTGGAGAAAACTGTGCCAGTCGAAGAGTCTAGGAGGTATGGGATTTCGCGACTTTCGACTTTTCAATATTGCTCTTTTGGGTAAGCAGGTGTGGCGCTTGTTAACTGAGCCTGAAAGCCTATGGGCGAGGTTAATAAGAGCTAAGTACTATCCCACGGGTTTCATAATGTCTGCGAGTTTAGGCCATAATTCGAGTTATACATGGCGTGGTTTTTTGGAGGCACGGGATTTGTTGTGTGGTGGATGGCGACGTCGAATTGAAGATGGGCTTTCGACTAGAGTATGGGGGGATGCGTGGCTGCCAGAGACCCAAACGGGGCGTATATTATCACTACAGGTGCCTGGTTACGAGAATATGCTGGTGGCGGAGCTCATGGAGGAACATGGGAGCGGCTGGAATGATACCTTGCTCTCGGTGCTGCTCTTACCTTTCGAACAGTCCCGCGTCAAGAACATACGCCTGAGTGTGTATAAACCGGTGGATGAGTGGTACTAGGTGGCGGAGAAGGATGGCGAGTATAGTGTTCGGTCGGCTTATAGAAGACTGACGGGGGACAGGGATGCGTTGGAGCTTGGAGGGGTGTCGAACTGGGAGAAGGAAAGGTGGTTGTGGAATAGGCTATGGAAAGTTCCGGTTTGGCCCCGAGTGAAGCTCTTTTTCTGGCAACTGTGCAGCGAGGCATTGGCGACATGAGCGAATATAGCAAATCGAGTTCGAGGTGAGTCTGACTTTTGTTCTTTATGTAATTCTTTTAACGAAACGAGTTTGCATCTTTTTCGTGATTGTGCTATTGCTAACCGGGTTTGGGAGGGTCTGGGTCTGAATGTGGGAGAGGGCGAGGGGACGGGGGTGCGTGATTGGGTCGAAGGGAGGTGGAGGGAGATGAGATGTAGGGAACAAGTCGTATTCATGGTGGGTTGTTGGGCGTTATGGGAGCACCGTAATAAAGTGATCTTCGATGCTCGAGAGGTTGACCCGCAGTCGGTGTGTAAGAGGGTCGAGGATGTGGTGGATTAAATGGAAGGGGGTGGTTTCTTGGTGACACGGCGTGGGAGCAGGGACAAGGAGGATACGGCTGAGGAGGTAAGGACGGGATGAGAGGCACCTCAGGTGGGCTTTGTCAAAATTAACGTGGACGCCGGTGTGAAAGAGGGAGTCGGGGTGAGTGTGGGTGTGGTTTGTCGTGATGAGGGGGGTAGAGTGCTATGGGGTGTTTCGATGGTGCAGGATATCGCATGGGAAGTTCATATTGCGGAAGCAAGTGCCATATTTGAAGGTGTCTGTGAAGCAGGGAGACGTGGACACACAAGGATCGGGGTGGAGAGCGATTGTTTAGCTGTGATCGAAGCAAGCCCTTAAGAAGAAAGCTACTGGCAGGAGCATGTTTTCCTTAATTTTAGATGATATTTTTTACTTATGTAATTCTTTTACGTCGGTTTTATGGTCGTACACTAGGCGTGACAACAATATGGTCGCACATTCGTTAGCTCATTCTTTAGATAGTGTAGTTGGTCGGGTAGAGTGGTCGGATGTGTTACCTCCGATTGCAAACAATGCTGTTAATTTCGATTCTCATTCAATATATTAGAGTCTTTGGGCTTTACCTTCAAAAAAAAAATATAGATAGTGCTCCATATGAAAATAAATTCAAATATAAAATTTCGAAAATATTTCGATTGTTTTAAGAAATTATTTGGTATTCTGTTATTTGGTTTTAATAAGAATATTATAACTTTTAAAAATTGTAGAAAAGTAGAGAAATTAATTATTGTCTAAATTTTGATTTATTAAGATCATAATTTTATTTTGCGGGTTTTTCATAACATCGATAATTTAAGAAATATACCCGAATATTATTTTTTTTGATAAGGTAAAAAAACTAGAATGATTGAAATCAATCTATAATATCCTTTCGGATGAGAACGTTAAAAGAAAAATCGATTATTTTCAAATTACCGGGAACCAATGATTCGAACGTTAAAAGGGCTACTACGAATTCTTAGCTTTCTAATTTCCAAAAAAAATCAAGAGTTTACTTTAGGGACCATCTACTAAGTCCGCTAAATATCTTACAATGTCGGGGTGCACAAAAATGGGAGTAGATTTGTATGGTGTTCTTCCTCTAAGAGGTAAATTGATGAACATAAGGGATGTTAGTGACGATCAGATCTCACGTGCACGTAATGAGGGCATTAGTAAAATAATAAAGGCTATGGGTCTGGATCGGCGACAAACTTATACTCCGTAATAAAGAATATATTCGAATATATGATTTGGTTTATTAAAATCAAAAAATTTTCTTAATATAAATTTTTTAAGTTACAAATTTATAATCTTGCGTAACATTCTAAAAAGATATCACATGCATATAAATAGAATTATACATACTAGCTAAAATGTAATGATTATAATTTGTGCACTAACGGTTTATTTTATGGTCTTAAGCATGATGCTCTATCTATTGCTGGCGAATGGAGTAGTACGGTGGTTCTCTTCAAAGTCACTAATGAGCATTTTGATAAGATTTATCATTTCTTACCTTTGATCTATTATGCCTTGATCTTATCAATTGTATGAACAATTTTATAATCAAATGTATGGACATGAAATGAATAGTGGAAATATATGTGTTGTTTTATTTCCATCGTCCAAATACAATCGACAAAGTATTGCAAGGCTATAAACATATTATACATGAGAAGAATTACCTCCAAGGGTTAATAGATTTATGCGTTAAACTTACAAAAACAAATTCCCGCCAAATATCGAAACTATCACAAAATAATAAATTGTTAAATGCTATAATATAATACGTCAGATGCATGTTTTTCTTTTCCATCTCAAAGTGCTACATATGTACTAGTTAATTTTGATCTGAATCGACCTAATTTAAAAGCTCATGGTAGTATAGTACATTGTACTAAGATTCAATGCCACAATTTTATTGGATGATCCATCGGGTCCAACATGTAAAAGCCCAGAGGCCCTTAAAGAAATCAAATTCTTGCTTGTGACGGAGATACCTATCGCAAGCTGGCGATGGGTCAATTTCATACCATATTAAAGTCGGGTCAGGGAAACAAGCTGGGGACAAACAACTGTGCGCATTTATTGAGTGTTTTGTACATGTACTTGGCCCATTATTTATTATCAATTATTTGCAATAAACGTGAAGGGCATTAAATGCCATAGCTTTCTCATAAATGCATGCAGTGTGTGGGTTTTCTATTGTTGCATTTGTAAGAAGGCAAAAAACACCAAATCTCATTAATTTCCTCTCTATTGTTCACAATCATATATTCTCATCGGCTAATTCTCATCAATTTCTTTCTACAATTTTTCATCCTTTGTTCATCAGCTAATTCTCATCACCCTCCCAAATTCCTCTTTTTAACTTTTTTTTTTTCCAAAAACACAAATAACCGTTCTTGAAAACACAAATAACTTCCCTTTCATCTTCAACTAATCATCATCTTCATCTAATTTTCTGTCAAAAATCAACATTCCTATGGCAAGGAAGACGATGGATACTTTACCCCCACCCAAAAGGTATTCTTATTTTTATTGTTAACATTATTATTAAAATCCATACCTCAAAATATTACATTTATTGAAGGTATGAAAAATTCAATACAAAAGAAGAATCATAATTTATTTTGTTTACATTTTTTGAAGGTAAGAAAAAATCAATACAAAAAAAATCTTATTTTTTTTTTGTCCATCAAATTTGATATAGATTCATTCATTATTATTCAGATCCATACATAAAAGAATTACATTTGTTGAAAGTATGAAAAAAAATTGAAAAACTCTTGTTGAAGGTATGAAAACATGTTTTTGTGGTTGTCTTCGTTCCATTAAATTTAATTTCTCATTTATTTTGTGAATGGTAACACTGTTTTGATTGAATGATAACATATTTTTTACATTATTTTATGTTGATAATTAGTGATTGAAAAATGATATTATATACCTCTAGAATGGTGACATCATATACTAAAATAATAACATGGTGATTTGAAATAGTTTAGATATAAAAAAAAAAAAATTGATTTCTACAATATTGTATTTATGTGGTAACAAGATACACTGATGTAGTCACATATTTTAGTGCAATGCTAAAATAATTAAATTGAATGATATTAGATAGAGTATGTTTTTTTGCCAAAAATCTATTGATGTGGTAAAATGCATTACTCAGATGTAAACATATTAGATTGAAATGACTACGTATAATTTACTATGTTAAAATGAAGTAAGGACATATACATAACTGTTATGCTTAAATGAAATGCTAACATGTAAAGCAAAAATGGTGACATATTGAATGTTCAGAAGATGTTTATCGTAACTGGTTATTCTGTAACCATATATCATTATAATGTCTGTATATTTGATCCTTTTGTTACTCTGGCAACCTTGACAGGTATTACTTAGTCAGTGTTTTATGATGAATCAATATGTACGTAGTTAATTATCATCTGAATATGTAGGTAATTATCATCTGAACGTGTGTAATTTTGAACTTTTTGTTGCCTTGTCAATCTGTCTTCATTGCCTTTGTTGGCTAGTGCATCTCCTGTGTTTTTTTATTGTGTTTCAGATCATTTTTATTTATATGTTCCTATTTTGAATTTAATTCTACTTAATATGTTGGTATCTGTCTTCTGAATGTCTACTTTTTTTTATTCTTTTGTCGTCATTTCAATCTCCACGGGTACAAACTACTAAGGATCCCTTGTTGGATTGACCGCGAAGAAGTGGGAACTCATATGGACGATGTATAAAAAACACTCACGGGCCAGGGCGTAGACTTTATGTTTACAATTATGTTAATTATGTTTACAGTTTATGCTAGAGCGTAGCAACATTCTCAGTTGTTTTCGATTTATGTTCACATTTATATTCAGAATGTTACCGTTCGTTGTTTGGTAACATATGATTCATTAATATAAACATGTTTTTTTTATATGTGAACATGAACATACGGTGTTTATGTCCTTTATATAAATTAATACAAACTTATATTAATATCATTGGGACATGTGATCAGAACTTGTGTAACAGTTTATGTTACTATAATGCTTTTAGTTTGGTAAACATGTAGTGTTTAAAACGTGTAATGTTTACAATTATGTAAATTATGTTTTTACAGTTTATGGTAGTGTGTGATAACATTCCCAACTTCTTCCGATTTATGTTCACATTCTTACTGAGAATGTTGTCATCCTTTCTTTGGTAACCTATGATGCATTAATATCACTTTTTTGTTAAAAATGTAAACATTATTGATAACAATATGAACACATTACATTTATTGATAAAAATGTGAACAACATTTCTGCTAACATATTCAATGAATATGTAAATTTTTTTCAAACATGGTAACACTATATTTGTAATTACCAGTATAAATATCCACTGTGTTCACATTTTTTAATAATATGTTACCATATTTAGAAATATAAACAACTATGTACAACAGAACATTCCGATTTCTTGGCAGTGGTCCTTTTCTCCTGGTGCGGGTATTGGCCACAACTTTCTTCTTTCCTTTAGCCTTTAACGGCTTAAACGGTTCATTTGCCACAACTTCTTCAACGTCTAATAACACCAAAATGAATAAACCAATTTAATAACATTAAAATACGATAGTTTAAGTCACAGAAAATGTTTACAATTTAAGTCAGTTTGTGACTATTTCAACTACATAACAATGATATCTAAAATGGTTGCAAACTACATATCACCCAAATACATACAAAAACTGCAAATATTTTAAGTCAGTTTGTAACCAATTCAACTATACAACAATGAAGTTTAAAGTGGTTATATTTAAATATTGCCCAAATACATAAAAAGTACCTAATTTAACAAACAATGTTACCTACCTGTATTTTTAACTTACCTACCTACATTTTTAATCAAAGCCAAGACATATTAATTTATCAGTTGCATGTATCCATTATCCTTAACTCAAATGTGACCAATTCATTTAGATAATATTGAATCATAAACTGGTTACAAATAACACATTATAAATGTCAAAAAAACTGTTTTAAAACCAAAAAAAAAACAATAAAATAGACGGAAACCACCAATATCAGTTGCATGTATACATTATTAAACCCTAAACAAAAGCATATACAAAGAGATTGAAAAACAACAAACAAAACCAAAACCAATCGATCCATAATATGTCGACATAGATCACTAGTATTCTTCTTCACTGAAAAACAACAAACAAAACCAAAACCAAAAACAAATAAACTAAAAATAAAATCTATGAAAAAAAGATAACCTCCTCCGACATCATTTACTAGTATTCTTCTTCACTGATTTCCGTCTTGAAGCCTGTTTCATTCCATCTTACAAATATTTTATAATATTGTTTTGGATTTGGGTTGATTTGTATGATGATTTTGAAATGGGAGAAGGAAAGATTGAGAGAAAAAGGAGAGATTGAGAGAGAAGGACAAATTTTTAGAGAGAAGGAGAGAAATTGAAAAAGTGACGGTACATTGATAACAAATTGTTTAAATTAGGGGTTAATGGTGTGTTTTCAAATGGGGTTTGCTAAACGTCGCCCCTAATTTTACTATTTTGTCCTTTGCTACTTTATACACCATCACTTCCTTTATTTTCATTTCCGTGTTCAAACTATTTCCGCTTCAAAACCCGCTTCAAAAAAAACAAGAAATTCAAATCCGCTTGAAAAGTAACAACAAAAATCGGAAAAAAAAAGGACAGAAAAACGAGACAACTAAACATGTAGATTAGTTTATAGGGTGACTTAGGATAGGTAATATGCGACGAGATTAGAGCCAAATTTGTATAGATCTACGAGATTAGAGGGGGAAAAATGTCGATTTGTATCCGAAAAAAAAAATCGAAAAAAAAAATTCGATTTGGCCCCAACGTGTGAATTACACGAAAATGGCCTGGCAGAAACATGTGTTTTACACGTTTGGGCCTGGGCTGAAACGTGTGGTTTACATGTTCGTGCCTGGGCTAAAACGTGTTTTCCACATGTTCGTGCCTGGGCAGAAACGTGTTTTCCACATGTTCGTGCCTGGGCATATTCGTGTATTTTACACGTTTCAGCCAATTTTTTTTTTTTTTTTTTCGAAAAAACGTAATTTTTTTTATTCAAAAAAACGTTTATTCAATTAGTTGAATTAGTTTTTTTCTTCAAAAAAGCATTATGTTAAAATTTTTTTAATTGAATTAGTTTAATGTCATTAATTTACTTATTTATTCAATTAGTTTCACGTATTTTCGTATAATTATATTCATTATGTTAAATTATTTTCGTAGTTAGTTAATTGTTAATTTTCATTAGTATACGATTCACACATGTATCGGAAAAATGGGTTATCGTCACCCATTTTCGACTCAAGATAAAAAAAATGTGTTTAATAGTTTTTAGAGAGAGAAGGGCAAACTTGTCAAAATGAAATGAAAATAGGAGCGACGTTTAGTAAAATAGGGGCGACGTTTAGCCATTTTGTTTCAAATCCTATTTATTAAACAAACAACCACAGTGCTGAGTTGTCAGCCTGTGGTTGAAAGTCAATAATTCAAAGGGCCCTTTGCATTTCCATGATTTAAGGAAGCACGTTCTTGCATCTAATTAATTAGAGGTGATTTCAATCTTCCTCACTTAGAATCAATGTTGTCAGGATCGGGATTCTACTTTGGATCGATGGGGAGGGTAGGATCGATTCGGTAGAATCGGATCGTAGAATCGCAATATTCTACAAATTCACTAAATATAATTTTTTATTTGGTAAAAACATATAATTGGAAATCAAAACACTTATTTATTAATATTTATTCATAAAATATTGGTAATTAATGATTTTAGTATCATCGTATGAACAACTTACACGAAATTTGGGTTTCACGGTGTCATTATATAAAAATATATATTAATTTTTTTTTATTATGGAATCGGATCGTAGGATCGTAAAATCGTAGGATCGTATTATGATCCCATCTCTAGAAATTTTCATATTAATAGGATCGTAAGATTCTACAACTATGATAGAATCGTAGGATCCAGGATCGGTCAAGAATTTTTGGATCGTAAAATCGTAGAATCGTTGGATCGAATCGCGATTCTGACAACAATGCTTAGAATTGTTCAGTTTTACAAAATAAAATTAGATCAGCTTGAATATTCAATGAATTATTCAATAATTGACCAGAATAACTTTACTAATTACTCCGTAAATTTAAAAGACATACTCCATAAATAAGAAAATATATTGAACTAATCCAGAATATATATAATTTTTATTAAATTAAAAACATAATCAAGACCAACAATAGTATAAAAATAGTAGGCTGGTTCTTATTTTAATAAATTGATCTGACAAAAAAATTGATAAATCGTATTATTCATAATGCATCTGCAAAATTAATACTTAAAATAGAACCGCATTGCTGAAGAGATTAATAAGAGTTGTCACAAATTAACTCATTAGCATCCATACAAAAATTATACTCAAAAACAAAGTAAATCTGAGCAATGTTTGAAAAAGTACCGAGTAATTTTTTCTAAAAATAAACCAGACAAGCCTTAAAACAAAGAGTTTGGACACTTGGTCTACAAATAACTTTCGTAAAAATAATTGTGATACAGGAAAAAAATGGAATGACGTCATTTGAAAATAAAAATATACTCACAAAAAAATATAAAATCAGAACAATTTAATAAAACAGCAGCATAATTACTGATATAAATATTAAATATGAAATTTTTTAAACCTTTTTAAGATCATGTAATGAGCTCCGAAAGATAATAAGAGATTTTGCTAAATATATGGGAAAAGCTTTATATAGGGAAGAGGAGGAGTGACGGAGTGAGAGGATATCAACATAAAGTTTAATGGTGAGTTTAAGAGTTTGTAATGGGGAAAGGGTTCTTTTCTCAAGCCTATTGTATATTTTGTATGCTTAAGGGTAGTGTTTGGGCGTAATGCAAGTTTGGTCCAAGCTTTGTATGTTTACAATGGGTTGACATATATTTGGTTTCATAGGCCCATTGTTTAATCAATAGCTCTCATGTGTGATACTTAATCCGTCTTAAGTTTAAGACGAATATGCGCATCTTAAATAAGAATACGTGTTGTTCAATTTCTTATAGCGTGTTTGTATTACATGGGTCAAATATTTCGTCATACGGATTATAGTCAGAATATGGGTCAAATAAGTTTCTAAAGCCATTTTCTTACTCTTTTTAGAAAATATAAATTATAAATCCTATGTAATAAAGCAACAACCACAGCGCCTACGTGACGCTCTATGGTTGAAAGTCAATATGTCAAGGCGGTTTTAAGTTTGCTGATTTTTAGGGCCATGTTCTATTTGTGAATTAATTAGACATAAGTTCATTGTTCATTGTCCCTTATTCTAAAATTATGCAATTAATTCTTGCGAAATGCTAATGAAAAACAATTACTTGAGGATTTTCGATATTATAATCAGTAGATAAATTACATAGTGTAAAAATAAAAGCAATTTTATTTATTTTTTTCCGGTATTTTATAAACTAGATAGAAAATAGAACT
Source organism: Silene latifolia (assembly GCF_048544455.1). Taxonomy (NCBI): domain Eukaryota; kingdom Viridiplantae; phylum Streptophyta; class Magnoliopsida; order Caryophyllales; family Caryophyllaceae; genus Silene; species Silene latifolia. The sequence goes on along the minus strand of NC_133535.1, from coordinate 157,385,184 downwards.
AAAATACTCACCTTCTATTGAGCGATGATTTAAAACTAATTTTTTGTTGAGTAGTAATGTCAATTTTATTGAGGAAAAAATAATACTCATTAATCTAAAACGTAAAAAAAAAAAATAACTAACTAAAATCAAATTACAAATCAAATTAAATTTATAAGTGTAGATTATTCCATGAGAAAAAGTACTGCAAAACGTAATAGATGGTAGTTTAATGAGAACAAATTTATAAATAAGAAAAAAAATCGATAATTAAATTATAGTTTAAGAAAGTAAATAAATTACAAATTTCTTTAATAAAGTAGCAATATGCAGTAAATTTAAAAATACTTAAAACGTAAATGAAACCAATTACAAGGATTTGAATACAAATAAAAAATTCTTCCAATTGTTTGACAATTTTTTTTAATAAAAAAATTATCTTGAAGACAAAAAATGACCGAATTTGTTGATTACTTTCAGTTTAAATAGAAAAGTTAACAATCAAACCTTGCCTTCTAATCCCATGCATACATTTTGAGCACTCCATATCACATTTATTTTTTGGGATATTCTACCGTGTACCCTCGAGTTTTTCAGTTTTCTATGGTATAGCTTTACAATTTTGAATTTCTATGGTGTATCCCTGAACTCTATACAATAGTCTATACCATGACCTCAGATGTTATCTTTGATATGTAAGTTTCTTAATTTACCTATTAAATAGTTTATTTAGCATTTCAATTACTCGATAACCTACTCATTTACTTAGTAATTTCCCAAATTACCAATTAACCCCAAAATAATATACGAATCTAACTGGAAATTAATCAAATCTCAATTATCATTTCATGAATCATAACTAAAGTTTTTAGTAGTAGGTTGTGCTTATTAAAAGTGATTTGCGATACTTTTCATATAGGACGGTGACACAACGTACAATGAGTCTGAATAATGGTCAAAATACGGTCATTTGATAGCGATAAAGTTAACAGAGAGTTAAAGAAGGTCATGATGGAGAAATAAGTAAGAAGTTTAGGGGTACAATGTAGAATATAAAAAATGTAAGGGTACAACATAGAAAAACGAAAAACTCGAGGGTACACGGTATAATATCCTTATTTTTTTTAGCAGCAATTGAAGGGGGAGAGGGTGACGGCTATTGAGGAGAGAAAGATCAGAAGGGCTAGCTTGGTTTAAGGTTTTAAGGGTTAGGTAGACGTGAATAGTGATTAGGTTTTAGTGAGTTGGTTCAAGTTTTTGGTGGATAGGCTTAATTTATAAGTAGTTACATTGCCCCAATTGGCTAATATTTTACGTAAAAGTTATGTACTCCGTATATATAATCAGTTGATCTCTCTTGTGACCGGTCACAAATTGTGATGGGTCTAAATATGATTACCTTAAGATAAAAAGTAACCACTCTGAAAATGTTACCTATCAAATAATGGTCACATTTTCTCATTAAAATGGTCACATTTGGATGCGTTGCAATTTGTGACGAAAAAGAGCTCTTTACAATATATAATTACAAACAAAAATATGACAACGGTTTTAACATGTGCCGTGAGGGCACATTGTAAGAAGTCAATTAAAAAATATATTATATTTAACCAATCATGAGAAATAGAAAGATATACTCATCCGTATCACTTTAATAAAAAGATCTTAAAAATATTGTCTTATATGATTTTTTAAGGGTGCATGTTAAAAAACCGATATAACAATAAAAATAAATAAATTGCTAACACGTCATAATTGTCATTTTGTTTCGTGCACGGGGTTGACTAAATGGAAGACGTGGTTAATAATTTATATAAATGTACAACTATTTAGACCCGCGCAGTTTAGGTAACAAGAAGACATACGGTACTATAAGTACACAACCAATTGATTCGTTGTATTATTTATAGTAATTGCAAATGAAATTTATAGTAGTTCAAATCTAATCTAAGATCTTAAATATGATTTTATAACTCAATTATTATTATCAGAAAACTAAAATTGTTAAACAAAAAGTACTACTTTACTTTAAAACATTATTTCTAAAAGATAATTAAATTTCAAATTCAAATGAGAAGTTAAATAGTAAATAACTTAATCTTGAATATCTACATTTTCTTAATAACAATCCTCTAACGAGCATTTTCGTACAATTTACACGGGTTTAAGACTACTTTAAAACATTATTTCTAAAAGATAATTAAATTTCAAATGAGATAGTTAAATAGTATATAACTTAATCTTGAATACTACATTTTCTTAATAACAATCCCCTAACGAGCATTTTCGTGCAATTTACACGGGTTTAAGACTACTCTAAAACATTATTTCTAAAAGATAATTAAATTTCAAAGGAGATAGTTAAATAGTACTTCGTTAATTAACCTTAAATATCTACATTTTCTTAATAACAATCTTCTAAAGAGCATTCCCGTGCAATTTGCACGGGTTTAAGACTAGTTTATAGTAAATACTCAGCCTAGGGAAAGCAAATTGATTTTTTTTTCCCCAAAAGTCACTTCTCTATCCGACAGTCATAATAATGCGCACAGTACATGCACAATACCCGTTGTCTATAATCCGACCTGCCGCAACCTTGTGACGGATACCTCCGTCACAAGCAAGACTGACTGAAGAAAGAATGAAGTTACGCGATTCCAACATGTAATCAAATGTATGGACATGAAATAAATAGCGGGAATATATATGTTGTTTTATTTCATCGTCCAAATACAATCGACAAAGTATTACAAAGCTGTAAATACACTATACATTTTGGAATAGGACCAAAATTACAGTTTCATTGAAATAGGACCAAAATTACAGTTTCAATATTAAACGTTTTTAATTCCAGTCATATAATTCTTAATGATTTTATTTTATGATTTTATCAGTTAAGCTAACTAACATGCCTAAACCGGGGACAAATCTGTTCTATCGGACCTTAGATACAATTGCACTCCTAAAATTTAATTGGGCCATTCCATATGAAACATACACAAGTTAACATAGTGCGAAATATAAACTGATAAATGGATCGGGCAAGATGAGCCCATGGGTTAAGTACTTGGGTAGATGGGTTAAATATGTAAATTTTGAGCCAATTGGAATTTTGATACTGCTTTTGTGCATATTTTGATTTACAAATAATTTTGTAAAACCGTCTTATAGTAATAAAATCTATAAATGTCTCATTGTCACCCCTAGTGTCCAAATACATCATTTGTTCAAGTATTGTTTAATCTTCAAAGAAGAAATTGATACCAGGGCATATCCGTTGTCTTATTTTGTATCTCATCTAATGTCTCATTGTCTTTTCTTCGTGACATATTGTCAGACCGATATAAATTACCTTGTCCTATTTTTCAAAAATTTATTTAGTGCGATGAACATGAGAGATAATTGAGGTGTGGGATAAGTCAAATTAAGTATCATAGTAACACTCTTCTACATATTTTAGCATGCTCTTACGTATATCTTTTTTTTGTACATAGCCTCTCATACTAGACAATTTTTATAAAAAGTATCGTGAATTGTAAGATAACCTAATCACTCGAATTAGGCCATATACAACTATGATCTTATATTAGACCGTCTTTTAAAAAGCGACTTCTTAAACATCTTACCCTAACAAGTAATATGGCAGTCCAGGGGCGGATTTAGGGGTAGGTTGGGTAGGCACGTGACTACCCCTAAGTTCCAGAAATAAATAGATATTGGTGTATAGTATTAGCATTAATTCTTGAATGACAGAATGATCAGTTGGCCATTATATGATCAAGAAGACCCGTGTTTGAATCCTACTAGGGCTTTAATTTTTAGCTTTTTTTTTTTGGGTTGTCCCTTATTATTGTAGTGAAATGAACATCAAATAGAAATTCAGTAATTGCCCAATTAATACCAAATATACTTATATTTAATATATTTATTCTGGAAAATATCCAACACCAAACATTATTTTAATAAAAAAATCAGTGCCTATCCTCGAGTAAAATTTTGCATCCGCCCCGGTAACATGCATTGTATTTATTCGTTAATTTTTTTTTTTTTTGTAAAAATTCTTAAAATCTCAAACACAATGAAATTGGTATGTGATGAGTATTTGATTCACATAATCTCGAATCAAACTCCAAAGAAGATCAAAGAAAATAAGGTGGTCAAGTCATGGTCAAGTTGATACTTCCACTTGCATTGTATCTAAGAATCTTGCCAAAGTTTTAGGAGTGTGCTTGCCTTTTTTGGGCATTTGATTCCTTTCTCAAATCTTCTCACTTTCCTCATTATCAAAGCCAAGTATATATCACATGATATGATTCAAATCTGATTTCCCATGCAACAAATTCTAAGGGATCTTTTTAAAATAGTGCAAAAAAGCTACACATATACATCTTGCGCTGGAAAAAAAAAGTGTTAATATATGGGTCATGTACACAGACGAGTTACCGTGACTCTGATCAGTAACCACTACTACCGGGCCAAGTTTTGGTCTGGTTGTTACATGTACGACTGATGATATAATCTCAAGTTGTGTCTCGCACAATATATTACTCTCTCTGTCTCGGTTATTTGTTAAATTTGGTTTTGGTACAAAGACCAAGGAAAGAGGAATGAGCCGGCTGGATGACAAGTATACCAAATTGAGTGTCGATAATCAAGTTACCTATTAAATGCATTTCGAATATAAAATGACAAACAATTAACTGAGACACTTCAAACTGGAATATATACACAATTGACCGGGCGGAGGGTGTACAAGAGTGAGTAACATCACAATATTATGCTCCCTTCTAGATTTAGAGTCTCTTACCCCTTAAAAGGGTTATTGATCTGATATACGTGATTTGCAAATCATCAAATATACTCGAGGGTTTATCCAAGCCAATACACACTAAAGCTATCGACTGTGATTTCCCTAATCACCCAAAAAAATGATCATTATATATGTTATATACTCTGTTGGGTTCCTTATGTTGATGATAACATGCCCATTTGATTTGTGCTATCTTAGTTTACCTTTTCAGGATTAATGATGTAATCAAGCTTGGATTAAGAAGTGTTGAAGTTGTTAATCATTCCATTGTAATTAGTTGTGTGTCATCTAATGTACAAGTAAGAAAGTTAAGTATAGTAGAGTAATAGAAACAGTCCAGATGACTGTTGCTTTAACAAGCAAACAGCTGAGTGGACTTTGCCATGACTCGTAAAAACTTGAAGATCTTTTTTATCTTTCAAATGCTTTCTCGTGTCTCTTATTTTCAAAGATAAAAATCTGATTTTATTAAGGAGGTAGTATCCAATGTAGAGTGGGTTGAATTATTCAAAATGTTTCCTCTTTGTGCAAATTCATTCCTTGGTTTTTTTAAGAAAACAAAAAGTGTTTTTTGCCATTTTGGTGATAACTTGTCTCTTGTGACTTGTCTTTCATTCTTTGTTTTCTGATTTTGCATGAGCATTTAAGGTTATTCTTCAATCCTTCTTTCTCTATTCTTACCTATGCAAAAGACTCCCTTTTGGTGCAAGCTTTTGAATGGTTACTATTGATCCTCACATGCAAAACTTTTGATCCTTCAAAACCCTAGCAACCCCCTTCACTACCTCCTCTATAAATACCGTGTGCCTTCTTCCATAAATGCTTAAGACTTTCTGATTTAATTCTTCCATATTTGCAAAGTATTTTAAAGCTTAAAATCGTCTTTAATTTGCAAGATCCTTTTAAAAGTCTTCAAGTGTCTTTCAGTTTCTACGATGTGGCCCTTTGTTGCTTTTCTATACTAAACTCTCTTGCTTAAAAGTGTTGATCTTGTAAAAGTTGTCCACCTCTATTCTTTGTTAAGAATGTGTTAGTGGAAACTTGATCCTTTACATTTTAAGTGTGTTAGAAGAGTTTAGGACGGAGTAGTCTTTTACTCTTGACAACCGGAGTAGGTTGTGAGTTGGCAATCGGAGTAGATTGCGAGTTAGCTTGTCATAGAACGGAGTAGTTCTTGTACTAGCTTTGCAACCGGAGTAGGTTGGCGTCTTTTATTACTAGGGTCTTTTAGTTGTCGGAGTAGATCACTAAAGGAAAGTAATAAAAAGGTAGATTGGACGTAGGCACTTTAGTATTTGCCGAACCAATTCAAAAACTCGTGTTCATTGTTTATCTCTTTAATTCCGCTGTTTATTTACTTTGTTTGTTTGTTTCGTTTTGCTTAAACTTAGAAGTGATTCATTATCTTTTGTCGTATTTGGTCTGCGATAATACTCCACAAACCGAGACAAATAGATACATCGAAACGATTGTTGCTTTCATACTTCAGCAAACATTCATTGTGATACTTGTTCAATCTTTCAATATTATTCAAAGTATCTTCTAATCTCTTTTGTTCACTTAACTTACTTTAATCCAATAAAGTTGAAGTTAAATTTTAAAAAGGGTACCTAATTCACCCCCTCCCCCTCTTAGGTACTTGAATCCATAAACTCAACAATTGGTATCAGAGCCTCGTGCTCTTGATCGAGGCTAACCGCCTTAGAGTTTGATTCGTGGGTAATGGATTCCGAGAAACACTCCAAGATCCCGGTCTTTACCGGTTCGAATTTTGGATGGTGGAAACTCAAAATGGAACATTACATCAAAAGTATCGATTATCAATGTTGGAACATCATCCAAAATGGACCTCTTGCCATTGAGGAAACCGATATTCTTAACGGTTTCACCAAGACAAAAGAGGAAAGAAATTACAATGAGAACGACTTCAAACTTGCCGAAAAGAATTCCAAAGCAATGTCGATTCTTCAACGTTGTGTTGGTGAGGGGGAAGTTAGTCGAATCTCCGGGTGTCCTACGGCTAAATCTATTTGGGATTCCCTTGTACTTGCATATGAAGGGACGTCCCAAGTAAGAAAACACCGCATTGACCTTCTCATGCAACAATATGAAATGTTTAGAATGTCAAAGGACGAGTCTTTAAATAGTTTCTCTTCTCGTTTTTCTTGTATTATTAATGAGCTTCAAAGTCTAGGAAGGAATTTCGAGTCCGAGGACATCATTCGAAAAATCCTTCGTAGTCTAACTCCTAAATGGCAACCTAAAGTCACCGCCATAGAGGAAGCCAAAGACTTGTCAACCCTATCTCTTCATGAACTAATGGGATCACTAATGGCTCACGAGTTTAATCTCGATAAGCATTCTAGTGAGTCATCAAAGGGAAAGAGTCTCGCCCTCACATCTTCTCCAAGTGATGAAGAAGATGAGGAGGAAGACGAGTTTGCTATGTTCACAAGAAACTTAGCCGGGTTGATAAATGGACAAGGTAACAAAAAGTTCACTAATAATTACTCGAAAAAACGCTTTCCTAAGAGACGACCTACTTCCACCGTGGGATGCTTTAAATGTGGTGACAAAACTCATCAAATTAAAGAATGTCCCAAGTGGGAGGAAATCAAATCTAAGGAAAGAAGAGAAAAGGTTAAAAAAGACTATAAACATAGAGTCATGAGTGCTATATGGGGAATGTCCGACTCCGAGGAAGATGAGGAACTCATCGAGGAGGAACTTGAGGCTAAAATGTGTCTTGCAAATCATGGTAAAGAAAAAGTCTCAAAAAACCCAAAACTTGAACACTTAAGATGTCTCATGGCTAACCCCGATGATTCCGACTCCGATTCCGACAACGAGGTAAACAATCTAAAGGCCAAGGCTAGAACTTACTCCAAAGAGAAAGTATGTAAGCTTCTTGATCAACTTTTTGATAAGTGTCGGTCTCAAACTAATAAGCTTGACATTATGCAAAATGAGATTGAGGAAATTGCTCAAGAGAACTTTAATCTGAAAAATGAATTAAAAGCAACAGACTGCGTTACTGTCACTTCTGAGGCATATAATGAAGTCAAAAGAGTCAACAAGTTAAACAAACATTTGACTAAAGAACTAGAGCGTCTTAGGTTGACCCCCACGGACATCTCTGACCTTGAAAATGTCAACACAACTTTGGTGATGCAAGTTTCCCAACTAACCAAGGAACGTGATGACATTTTGAAGGACAAAGATGCTCTTGAAAATGAGATCTATGACCTTGTAGTTGAAGTTGTAGACTTAAGAGAAACAGTCTCTAAGACTGTTGCTTCTGACCACGATTTAGACAAGTTTAAAAGAAAAAGTGAATGGTTGGAAAATGAAAATGAGTGTCTTAAAAGTGAGGTTGTTTGTCTCAAGAACGAAATAGAAGATCTACATGATAGGCTTACCTTCTTTCAAAAGGGTATGCCCGAATGTAGCACTTCTAGCTCTTCTCCTCATCTTAGATCCGATGAAATCGTTGATCTAAACCAAAGACTTGACAAGATGACATCTAAGTATGAAGAGTCCAAAGAAAGAATCATTTATCTTGTGTCTAAACTCAACAATCACACCCATGACTTCATTGTTGAGAAAAGATTGTCCATAGAAAGTGCCAAAGATGATGAACTTAAAAGAGAAAAGGAAAAGAATTTGCATCTTCTCTCACGTGTCCATGACTTGACCAATGAACTTGTTAATGCTAAGAACATCACTGAAAAATGGGAAGGAAGTCAAACCGTGTTAAACTTCCTCACGAATCAAACCGAGAAATGTGAGAAAACTGCTGGTTTGGGGTTCAAATGGAACAGTCAGACTGACTGTTGCATCCAGAAGCCTAAAAACGATTTTAGAGGAAGGAAGTATGTAGGTCTTCCCGAATACATCATTTGCAATTATTGTGGTGACAATGGTCATGTCTTTAATGGTTGTACAAAACGTTTTGATGACATTGACAAGAACACCAAAGCTTTAAATGAAATGAACATTAAGAAAGACACCACAAGTTATGTTGATCACAAAAAGGGACCCAAATTTATTTGGGTTCCTAAACTCAAAAACTAATCTTGTGTAGGGCTTGGTGAGAGGCGGCCGCAATTGGTACTTGGATAGTGGATGCTCTCGTCACATGACGGGTGATAGAAGCCAATTCCTCTCACTTAAAGCGTATAATGGTGGCACGGTAAGGTTTGGTGACAACAAGAAAGGTGAAGTAATTGGTATTGGAAAAGTTGGTAAGTCATCCTTACTTTGTGTCGACAATGTGCGGCTTGTCAAAGGTTTGAAACATAATCTCCTTAGTATTTCTCAACTTTGTGATAAGGGTAATGTTGTTGAATTTCATGCTAATGTGTGTCGAATTTTTGATGCCACCACTAATGAACTAATACTCGAAGGAAGACGTGTCAAAGATGTTTACTTGACTAATTTGAGCTCTCTATCCGGTCACACCATGTCTTGCATGAGTGTAATGAACAATGATCCTTGGTTATGGCATAAAAGGTTTGGTCATGTTAGTACAAAAACTCTTAATACCCTTAAAAGACTTGATTTGGTTGAAGGCATTCCTAATATAAAATTTGAAATTGATAAAGTATGTGATGAATGTGCTAGAGGTAAACATGTTAAAAGTTCCTTCAAATCCAAAAGAATTATGAGTACATCTCAACCTTTGCAACTTTTACATATCGACTTGTGTGGACCAATGAGAACTAGAAGTAGAGGTGGTAGTCGTTATGTGTGTGTCATTGTTGATGATTACTCTAGGTTTGTTTGGGCACTCTTCCTAAGCTCTAAGGATGAGACATTTGATGAGTTTCTAATTTGGTTAAAGAAGATTCAAAATAAACTTGGCTTAAAACTTGTTTCAATGAGAACCGATCATGGAACCGAATTCGAAAACTCATCATTTGGTGCTTATTGTGATGACAATGGTGTAGACCATAACTTCTCGGCTCCTAGAACCCCACAACAAAATGGTGTGGTTGAAAGGATGAATAGAACCCTTGAAGGAATGGCTAGAACAATGTTATTAACTAGTAAGTTGCCTAAGAACTTTTGGGCCGAAGCGGTAAATACCGCTTGCTACATTTATAATCGCGTCATGATAAGGAGTATTTTAAATAAAACCCCTTATGAATCATTACGTGGAAGAAAACCCAACATTTCATATTTTAGATGTTTTGGAAGCAAATGTTTTGTTCACAACAATGGTAAAAATAACTTGGGTAAGTTCGATCCACGTAGTGATGAAGGAGTATTTATTGGATACTCCGATCAAAGCAAGGCCTATAAAGTTTACAATAAACGAACCTTGTTAATTGAAGAAAGCATCCATGTCATTTTTGATGAATCTAGTGTGCTTGGACAGGTACAAAACATGGATGATGATGATGAGGACGAGGATGATGAGTTTGAGATTGGTCTTGTTCGAAAAGACTTCGTGTTCACGGATGAAGAAGTTCCCAAAGATGAATTGCAACAGACACGAGAGACTGTCACCTTCAAAGGAGAGCAAAGCAACTCGGGGGAACACGTGATACTTCGATTCTCTCTGGAAGCAACAGAGCAACGATCGTTGCATCCACCTCCGAATCAAGTAGCCCAAAACAGTGAGGATGAAGAACCTTCCAGGCCAATAGTAATGTGATCATTGTGGATCGATACGGTGAGGGGGAACAAGAAACCATTGTTCCAAAGAAGTGGAAACATCAAAGCTCTCATCCACTCACTAATCTCACAAGTGATCTCAACTCGGGAATTCGAACAAGATCATCCGTCAACCATCTCGCCCACCTCAATGAGTATTGTGCCCATAATGCCTTCCTATCTCAAATTGAGCCTTCAAATGTGATCGCCTTGATCGATGCAGATTGGGTGCTTGCTATGCAAGATGAGCTCAATCAATTCAAAAGAAATGAGGTATGGCACCTAGTCCCTAGACCGCCTAATCGTACCGTCATTGGTACTAGGTGGGTCTTTCGCAACAAGCTTGATGACTCGGGAGAAATCGTAAGGAACAAGGCTAGACTAGTGGTGCAAGGTTATAACCAACAAGAGGGTATTGATTACGATGAGACCTATGCACCGGTAGCTAGACTTGAGGCCATACGATTACTTATAGCTTTTGCGGCTCACAAAGGCATTAAACTCTTCCAAATGGATGTCAAAACCGCTTTCTTAAATGGATATTTGGAAGAAGATGTCTTTGTAGAGCAACCACCGGGTTTTGAGAACAATGACTTGCCTAACCATGTTTTCAAATTAGACAAAGCTCTTTATGGTTTAAAACAAGCACCAAGATGTTGGTATGATAGATTGTCTAAATTTCTTATTGAAAATGGTTTTAAAAGAGGCTCCGTTGACAAAACATTGTTCTTGAAGCAACATGATCAGACGAACTGTTGGTTGTACAAGTATATGTTGATGACATTATATTTGGTGCAACAAATGAACTCCTTTACTTATATTTTTTGGAACTAATGAAATCGGAGTTTGAAATGAGCATGATGGGTGAGCTAGGATTCTTCCTTGGGCTCCAAATTAAGCAATCAAAGGATGGAATCATGATCCATCAACAAAAGTATATCAAAGAAATGCTTAAGAAATTTGGGATGACTAATGGTAAGCCTCATGATACACCTATGGTAGCGGGGTCCAAATTGGACAAAGATGAACTCGGTAAGAATGTTAGTGATAAGGTGTATAGAGGTATGATAGGCTCACTTCTTTACTTGACCGCAAGTCGTCCCGACATTCTCTTTAGTGTATGCTTATGTGCTAGGTTCCAAGCAAATCCGAAAGAATCACATTTCAAAGCCGTTAAACGAATTCTTCGGTATTTGATTGGAACCCAAAATCTTTACCTATGGTACCCCTTATATTGTCCTTTTGATCTTATAGGCTTTTCGGATGCGGACTATGCGGGGTGCACGGTGGATAGAAAGAGTACCTCCGGAATTGCAACGTTCTTGGGTCCTTGCTTGACTTCTTGGGCCTCAAAGAAACAAAACACGGTAGCTCTTTCTACGGCCGAGAGTGAGTACGTTAGCGCGGCACATTGTTGTTCTCAACTCCTTTGGGTAAAACAACAACTCTTGGATTTTGGTATTATTTTTGACTCCATTCCTTTAATGTGTGATAATACGAGTGCAATAAATATTTCCAAAAATCCTATTCAACACTCTAAAACCAAGCATATTGATATTCGTCACCATTTTATTCGTGATCATGTGGAAAAAGGACATATTAAACTTATCTTTTGCAAGACCGAAAATCAAATTGCCGATATTTTTACTAAGCCACTTGCAAGAGAACATTTTGAGAAATTTAGACTAGAAATTGGGTTAATTAATAGCTTGTGATTTTTAGTGTGAGTATTACAAAATTCCTAAATTGATTAAATTAAATTTGGATATATGTTATTAAGTGTTCTAAGTGCATTGACATCATGTTTGGACCGAAATTGACACCGTATTTGTGAGTCGGTAATCACTCAACCTCATATCTAAATTTACGTTTATTATATGCTACCTTGCGTTTTTATTTCGAGTAATTAAATTTGTTTAAGTCGGGCCAACTACCTATCCTACATCATTTAATGGGCCATTAAACATCATCTAACAACCCATCTCCTACAACTACCCGTCCAACCTACCTAAACCCACTAACCCTCCATCTCCCAAATCCAACTCCCTCATATCTCACCTATCCTAACCCACCATGGTAAAAACATCATTTAACACACCCATTAAACCCACAAAAATTACCTCCCTACCTGTCACATCCAACCCACCGACATCACCAACTCCAACCATGCCTCCTGTCAAAACTTCTTACGCCTTTCCTCCACAAACCTCAAACCCGACCTCAACAAACCCAGATCCACCTAGTCCTCAACCATCACCAAAACCCACTGATCCACCATCATCCGACAACATTCCCATCGCCTCAATGGTAGGAAGACGCACTCGTGGTGGTCGGAAGAAAAGCTCCACTACTCCGAGCTCCTCCTCTGAACCGGTTACTGTTATGGTTGAAGATGTTGAAGATGAAACCGAATTTGACTTGAATGATAATCCATCGAAATCCGGCGAGACTGACTCGACTCCGGCGAAAAAGAACAACAAGAGAAAAGAAAAAGCCTCCTCCTCTCAATTACCCCCAATCTCAGAAAATGTTGAACAAAGTAACATTGACAATCCCATTGATGATATCCCAATTGAAAATCCAAATGAACCTACCCAGAAAAAATCGAAACCCTCAAAGACAAAGCTTGTTTACCTTGCCCCTTCGGATCCGGTCTCCCTAACCTCGAAGTGGGATCTAGCCATGGTTTGGGCTCACCTTGAAAGTCTCGACCTCCCTACTTCCATTTACAAAAATTGTGAAAGGTTGATGCATATTAAAGCAATTCACTCTCCTCGGGTGTATAATCAAAACTGGTTCGAGCCACCGGCTTTCCACTCTGTCCGTGACATGGTTTTAGCTCAAGGTTGGGAGAAGTTGTTGGAAATGCGTGAGCCGGTATTTGTGAGCGAAGTGATCCAATTCTTTGCAACGGTACGGGTTGATAAACCGGTGAATTTGTTCTGACTAAGGTGAACGGTAAGCCTCTAAGATCGACTCAATCGATTTTGCCAATGCTCTTAATATTCCAGTCGGAGGTTATGACCAACTCCCCTCTGAAACTTGGGTAGCCTTACCATATGCCTCCCCTCTTAGCATTGCTCAAACCGTTTGTCCCAAAATTGTCTCCCCTGGACCCGTAAGCAACACCCAAATCCCACCTCCTCTTCGAATTATCTTCAATATGCTTTGTAGGTCAATTTACCCGTCGGGTGATAGAGGAAAACTAACCATTGCTTTACAATATTTAATCTATCACATTGCTACTCATAAGAAGGTGAACCTAGTCGGGTTGATGTTCAAACGCTTCCATCTTATTTCGACCAAGCTTCGTCGACCTTCTACTCATGTGATTTACCTACCCTATAGCATGTGGTTGTCGGTTGTGCTCAAAGCACAAGGGGTGTTGGTAAACACTAGCTTGGGTTCGTTGGATATGTGTGATACTATGAGTGATGGGCAAATGGGGAAGATGTTGATCAAAATTGAGAATGATGAGTTAATTTCTGTGAAAATTAAGAAGGACCCGGAAGTTGGGTCATCTAGTCAAGGGAATACGGGAAATATGCGGGCTGTGCTCAATGCCGTGGCTGAGTTGGGTGCGTGGATTAGGGAAGATGCTCGTCAAAAGGACTTAGCAATCTCGGCCCTTGCTTCTTCTTTGGACCTCATCCGTGGTGAGGTGGATATTATCTCCACCCTTGTGTCAACTAAAGAGGTTGGTGAAGATGCTAATGTGGATGATGATCCGTTGGGTAGTGGCTCGGATGGTGAACAAGCCTCCTCCCCTTAGCCTTCCTCCTTCCTCTCGGCCCTTTTAACCTTTACCCGTATCCCTTCATTTTGTTCCACCCTTGGTTGTGCCTTTCTAAGACTATGTTTTATTACTTGTTATTTTGAACAATTGGTGGTACACTTTAAACTCTATTTAGCTTTGTTGAACCTTGATTAGCCTATGCTTAATCTTTGTTTATGTTGACCTTGTTACCTTGTCACATCTACATGTGTCTTTTTGTGTTTTCTTATGAAAAATCTGCACTCTAATGCTTGTGACATCCCTATCCTTTTGATGATGTCAAGAGGGGGAAAAGGTAAACTCATGCTCTAAATCTCCTTGCTTATTGATTAAACTAATGGCTTGTCTAACCTTCTTAGCTTGATTCTTGTTTTGGGGCAATGTAAAATTGTCATGGTAAGGTAAGGTAATATTGTCCCTTCTCTATCATTTGATCTTGCCTTCTAAAAATCTTGAATTAAGGTGTTTACATTGCTTATACATTCGTTTGGGGCTTGTCATCATCAAAGGGGGAATTTGTTGGGTTCCTTATGTTGATGATAACATGCCCATTTGATTTGTGCTATCTTAGTTTACCTTTTCAGGATTAATGATGTAATCAAGCTTGGATTAAGAAGTGTTGAAGTTGTTAATCATTCCATTGTAATTAGTTGTGTGTCATCTAATGTACAAGTAAGAAAGTTAAGTATAGTAGAGTAATAGAAACAGTCCAGATGACTGTTGCTTTAACAAGCAAACAGCTGAGTGGACTTTGCCATGACTCGTAAAAACTTGAAGATCTTTTTTATCTTTCAAATGCTTTCTCGTGTCTCTTATTTTCAAAGATAAAAATCTGATTTTATTAAGGAGGTAGTATCCAATGTAGAGTGGGTTGAATTATTCAAAATGTTTCCTCTTTGTGCAAATTCATTCCTTGGTTTTTTTAAGAAAACAAAAAGTGTTTTTTGCCATTTTGGTGATAACTTGTCTCTTGTGACTTGTCTTTCATTCTTTGTTTTCTGATTTTGCATGAGCATTTAAGGTTATTCTTCAATCCTTCTTTCTCTATTCTTACCTATGCAAAAGACTCCCTTTTGGTGCAAGCTTTTGAATGGTTACTATTGATCCTCACATGCAAAACTTTTGATCCTTCAAAACCCTAGCAACCCCCTTCACTACCTCCTCTATAAATACCGTGTGCCTTCTTCCATAAATGCTTAAGACTTTCTGATTTAATTCTTCCATATTTGCAAAGTATTTTAAAGCTTAAAATCGTCTTTAATTTGCAAGATCCTTTTAAAAGTCTTCAAGTGTCTTTCAGTTTCTACAGTCGTGGCCACTGTTGCTTTTCTATACTAAACTCTCTTGCTTAAAAGTGTTGATCTTGTAAAAGTTGTCCACCTCTATTCTTTGTTAAGAATGTGTTAGTGGAAACTTGATCCTTTACATTTTAAGTGTGTTAGAAGAGTTTAGGACGGAGTAGTCTTTTACTCTTGACAACCGGAGTAGGTTGTGAGTTGGCAATCGGAGTAGATTGCGAGTTAGCTTGTCATAGAACGGAGTAGTTCTTGTACTAGCTTTGCAACCGGAGTAGGTTGGCGTCTTTTATTACTAGGGTCTTTTAGTTGTCGGAGTAGATCACTAAAGGAAAGTAATAAAAAGGTAGATTGGACGTAGGCACTTTAGTATTTGCCGAACCAATTCAAAAACTCGTGTTCATTGTTTATCTCTTTAATTCCGCTGTTTATTTACTTTGTTTGTTTGTTTCGTTTTGCTTAAACTTAGAAGTAACAGTTCATTATACTGTCGTATTTGGTCTGCAGTAATACTCCACAAACTGAGACAAATAGATACAGTCAGAACGATTGTTGCTTTCATACTTCAGCAAACATTCATTGTGATACTTGTTCAATCTTTCAATATTATTCAAAGTATCTTCTAATCTCTTTTGTTCACTTAACTTACTTTAATCCAATAAAGTTGAAGTTAAATTTTAAAAAGGGTACCTAATTCACCCCCTCCCCCTCTTAGGTACTTGAATCCATAAACTCAACATACTCCCTCCGTCCCGGTCATTTGTTGTCTTACTCTATTTTTGGGTGTCTCAATCAACTGTTATCCTTTCTATTTTAGAAATATATTTGATGAACAATTTGGTCATTCACACATAATTTGGTCCACCTGTCATTTAGTAATTTGCCATCTCTTCTTTCCTTGGTCTTTGTGTCAAAATCAAAAGACAGCAAATAACCGGGACGGAGGGAGTATTATATAACGTTGTGAAATTAACAATTGTGAAAGGATTAGGATAGACTATTACAAGCTCCTTTATAATTGGAGGGTCAAGACTAAAAATGTAGGTTCGATTAAGGACTAATAAAGATAGGTTAGATTAGATTTGGAACGCCAAAAGGACCATTAATTACAAGTCGAATAATTATTCTTTAATCTTTATTATGAGCTAAAGAGGACCATTCTTTATAAGTTAATGAGTCAAATACAAAGATTAGCCGTTACAATTAATTAAGAATTATCATACTTTTTCTTCTTGTCACTATCTTACATTACTTTCTGACTAGGTAAAGTTGTTAATTACTACTTTAATTTGACGTAAACTTTTTATGAGCAGAAAAAAGGTGCATAGATTGAAATAGTAGATTACTTGCTTACACTCAATTATTTACCTTAATAGAATAACTTTATAAAGAAATGGGTTTTTTGATAAAAATAATCCAACCTATTGCTGACCTGCTCAAATTAACCCAAGCTAAACGTAATCCCAAATTAATTCAACGTTTTCCTTAATTTAACTTTTTTCGCTTTAAGTAAAGGGAAACCTGTTTAACAGGTCACCCTTGAACTAACGTCATTACAAATCACCACTTTTTACTTTACTCTTTCATCTTCCTCCATACGTCACCCTTTATCATTCTTCACTGTCTTCATCATCCGCCCTTCTTTATCATCATCTGTCACTTTTATGCGTCATCCTTCATCATCCTTCGCCTTTTTCATCGTCGTTCTCACTAATCTTCACCGCCATTGTTAGACTATCAATGAATAAGGTAAATTTCAATTTACAGCTTTATTTTTTTCAATTCATATGTAGTATATTAATTTTGTAGTCTTAATTTGCTAATTAGTTTTGATTTGGACTGAATTAGATGATATATATTTGCTGTGTTTGTTATTTTTGTTAAATTAGATTGTTATTCTTTTACCCTAATTTGCGAAATTAAATTGTTATTCGTTTACTCTAATTTCGTCATCATTTTTATTGAATAATTGCAATCTCATTTGTTTAGGGTAACATGTGGGAAAGTGTCACCCTGAAAATGTGGTATGGAG
Source organism: Silene latifolia (assembly GCF_048544455.1). Taxonomy (NCBI): domain Eukaryota; kingdom Viridiplantae; phylum Streptophyta; class Magnoliopsida; order Caryophyllales; family Caryophyllaceae; genus Silene; species Silene latifolia. Next base: position 157,367,635 of record NC_133535.1, on the reverse strand, counting down.
GGTCTTTTACTAGGAATGAATTAGGGTTTGTTTATACGGGTACATTATATAGGACTACTTCTGTTGAGTGTGATGAATTCTGTTGGTTTACTTTATTGGAGGAGTGTGAGAAATGTGGGTCATTCAAGAGGAATGTTGATGCCATCTTCTTCATGAATCCTGATGTTGGGTTGGAAAGAGTGATAGATGACAGTGGTGCCCAGGTTATGTGTAAACTTCTTTGTGAAAAGAGAGTAGTTGAGTGCTTTATTGTGTTTGTTGGTGATGTTGCACATTTAATGCATTTGATAAACTTTGGTGAGGGTAATGGGACAACAATTGTCAAAAGCTCTAGGAAATTGACTCCTAGAAGAAAAGCAAACAGTAGAAAACAAAACCAAAAGATTCCTCCCCAAAAGCAGGGACCACAACCAAGTGAAGCAATTAATTATTCAATCAATACTACTACAAAAGAAAAGAAAAAAAATGCCTCTCACAGCAGTACCACACAAACCCTAAAAGAATCATCTCCTAAAGCCACTAATCAGGAGAGCCAAGTTACCACAGTTGACCAAATAACATCAAAAAAAGCTGTCCAAACAACCTCACCAAATAACCTCAATCACACCACTGTTGAATCATCTTATGATGTTAATGATATAAGAGTTGCAGATCTATTTGAGGAATATGAGAAACTTGATCGGACTTGGCATGTTTGAATGCTAATGATGAAGAATGGGAGGATTTAAGTGAGGGAGAGGACCCTGGTTATAACCCTGATGATGAATCTTTAAGTGATAATGAAGATAGTGAGGTAGAGTTAGTGGATGAGTCAGAAATTCAGACTGAGGATCTGAATGAAGAGAATTTTATTGAAGAACAATATGAGTCAGATGGGTTGTCAGGGGATGAGGAGACTAAAGCAGCAAGGCAGAAAGTGAGGGAATGGAATGCAAAAGCTCTTGAAACAGCAAAACAACTTCAACTACAAGCCTCTTCAACACAATTGCCTGGTCAAGAAACTGATTGCACTGTTGTTGAAGAAGTGAATGGAAATTTGAGTGATTATGACAGGAGTGGGGATGAGATAGATACCCCTTGTGAGAGTGATGAGGACCCTATACCTGGTAAGAGGAGGAGATCTTCAGTCCCAGAAGTTAATGAAAAACAGATTTTTCAAAGTTCAAATGGTCTGTAGGGATTAGATTTCCTACAAGAGAGGTTTTTAGGGATTGTGTGGCAAGGTATGCCATAACACAGGGTAGAAATCTGACATTTGTGGTCAGTGATAAGAATAGAGGTAGAAGACTTGGTGTGAGGTGTAAACAAGGCTGCCCATTCAAGTTATATGGTAGTTGGGACAATAAATTGGCTTGTTTTATGGTAAAAACTGTCAAAGCAGCTCATAACTGTCAGAGGACCATGGAGAGCAATACACAATTGAAGTCAAGCTGGGTTGCCAAGCAATTACTTGAAGTTTTCAAAGCAAGACCCCACTGGCTGCTGGCGATATAATAGACACGAGTTAGGAGGGCATATAAGGTCATAATTAAGAAAGACTTTGCATACAAGGTTAAGTACACTGCTCATAAGCTTTTGCATGGGTCTATGAGAGACCATTATAGCAAAGTTGGAAGTTATTTAAAAGCTCTTGAGCAAGAGTATCCTAGGAGTGTCTTCACTTTGAAAACAAACCCTAATGTCATAAGTTCAGTACCAGTTTTTCAAAGACTATTTATCTGTTTTGAGGCACTGAAACTAGGTTGGCTTGAAGGATGTAGGAAGATTTTGTGTGTAGATGCTTGTTTCTTGAAGACATTTCTTGGGGGTCAGTTGATAAGTGCAGTGGGCAGGGATGGTAATGATCAGATGTTCCCATTAGCATGGGGGGTTGTGGAAGGGGAGAATAATGAGAGTTATGAGTGGTTCTTCAAAGAGTTGAAGAATGCAGTGGGAGAAGAAGATGGTGCTGGTTGGACCATCATTTCTGATGAACATCAGGTACTTAAATGCTCTTTATTAACTTATGCTTTATTAAGTTATTGTTTAGTAAGTTATTCTTGTTTCTTGATTCTTAAATGCTCTTTATTAACTGTAGAGTATCATTACAATGGTGGCAAAAGAGTTTCCAAAGGCAGAACACAGGAGATGTGCCAGGCACATCTTTGCTAATTGGCACAAATCTTACAAGGGAGAGGAGATGAAGATGCTGTTTTGGAACTGTGCCAAAGCCTATAATCAGGTGATTTTGATGAAGCAATAGCAAGCATTGAGAGAAGTAGATCCAAGAGCAGCAGAATCATTCCTAGCATGTAATCCTACCCTTTTTTGCAGAGCCTTCATCAGCACAAGCACAACAAATGATGTGATTGTGAACAACATGGCTGAGACCTTCAACGCTTTTATCATTAATGCTAGATCAAAGCATTTGCTTTACATGCTTGAGGATATTAGGACTATGTTGATGCAAAGATTGGTGAAGAAAAGAATGGAGATGGAGGCATCAACATCAATAGTATGCCCTAATATTCAGGCAAGGCTAGAGAAAGAGAAAGAAAAGGCTGCATATTGCACACCTCTCTTGTCAAATGTAAATCAGTACCAGGTAAAGGATGGTCTAGATGAAGTAAAAGTAGACTGCACAGAGAACTGTACTTGCAGGAAATGGGATGCCACTGGAATCCCTTGCTACCATCTTCGTGGGTCGCCATATTTGACATCCATGCATTGGCGCAGAGGATTATGTACACCCCATGTATAGGAGGGAAGCTTACCTTAGATCATACCACTACTCCATAGCTCCATGTCCGGAGAAAGACACGGCCAAAAGTTGAGCAGCGACCTATGATCCCTCCACCTATCAAGATTGGACACAGCGGACCCGAAGGAAGAGAAGAAGAGATCCACATGAGGATCCAAAAAGGAGTGGAAAACTAACCAGACATGGGCTTGAGATGACATGTTCTATTTGCAAATCAAAAGCTCACAACAAGAGGAAATGTCCTCAAAAAGACCAAGTTCTTCCACCACCACCTAAAAGAGGAAGAGGCAGACCTAGGCTTACTAATGTGGGAAATAGAGAAGAACAAGCCTCAACCTCCCAGCTCCATCATGATGTAATCGCACAACCCAAGGGAGAGGGGAAAGGGTGGACGGGTAATTAGAGGAGGTAGGGTGTCTTTGCAAGAGGGGATAACGAGAGGAGGTGGAACAGGGGAGGTAGAAGAGGCAGAGTGGTGGTTGGAGAGGCGGTGGTGGAAGGGTAAGGTTATTCGAAGCTATTTTGTTTATGCTATTGTTATAGTGTATACCAATATTGATGCTACTGTTTCACTTGCAGGCACCTCAAGGCCTTGGTGTCCTTATTGATGATCATGGAAATGCTTTCACAAACCCGCCGGGAAGTCGAGGGGACCAAGAAGCATTTTGTCACCAGTTGGATCAACCATCGACCTTCCACCCAAGTTTCAACAAACCTACAGCCAACATAGGAGCCACTCTTGCTCTTGATGTTGTTATTTTGAAGCAGGAGCCATTTTGAAGTGCAATCAGAGTGTTTGAATGTTTAGTTTAGTTTGAATGACTGTTGTTGTCATTATGAATTGCGAGCACTTGCGAGTATTTTGTTTAACTTAGCTATGTATGTCTTTCAATATTGTCAAACTTATAATGTTATGTAATGGCAAATTTGGATAAACAAAGGATTGTTTTAAATGGTAATGTCATCGCAAATTTGGAACAAATGATCAGTCTATTGCAATTTCTCATATAAATCAAGCACTTTCTACATAGCATTCTCCAATACTTCATTACATTTGCTGGGATTACATATGTTCTATCAACCAACACAAAGCAAAGAAAACCCATGAACATATCAAACACCTCATAGCTAATTTCTCGCCACTACAATGTTTCCTTACTTCATGCCTTAATTCCATTAACTCTCCCTTCAATTTTTTATTCTTCATCTTGATGTATCGATTTTCTCTTCATACCAATTCTTCTCCATTGAATTCATTCGTATATCCATCTCCTCTTCAAATACAAAAAACCCACAACCTTGCTACGGACCAAATACAAAGAAATCACCATCAAAATTAAACCCAAATTATTATGTGTTATTCTTTGTGTATAAATCTAATAATCAAATCGGGAAAAAAAAATTTGAAACTTACAGCCACAAAGAACACCCGTAAAACATTTTTCCAACATTAGCCCCATTATTCACGCGCTTCAAAACAGCGGGTAATTGGTGTTTGCATAACACCTCTTTTCTGACATTTGTGCTCCTTGAGTATGAAGAAGATGAAGAAGACATCAGATTAGATAATGATATTTGGGATATTTGGTTATGGGGAAAGAGTTAAAATAAAGAAGATGAAATTTTTGAAGAAATGAATTTGGGGAAAGAGTAAAAATAAAGAAGATGAAATTTTTTGAAGAAATGAATTTGGGGAAATCTGGGAAGCTATGAAGAATATATAAAGTGAATTGGAAGAAGAAGAAGGTAACCTAGAACTAATGGCATAATACCTAAGGTTAAACGGGTGAGTTAATGAGGAAGAGCGAAAACAGTTAAATTAAGGAAAACGTTGGATTAATTTGGGATTATGTTTAGCTTGGGTTAATTTGAGCAGGTCAGCAATAGGTTGGATTATTTTTATCAAAAAACCCTAAAGAAATTATGAAGAAATTAACGGAATAGAGGAAGTATTTGAAAAAAAAAAGCTATTATATTGAATAATTTCATTAGTGACATGATTAAGAAAAGAATAAAAAAGGTCACGATCCTAGTAAAGACTCTCTTTATCAAGGTAAATAAGGTACGGTATCTTATTTGACATAAGTTTTTATAAACGGTAGCTGGGAAAAAAAAAACTAGTATTCTCAGCTAACTGAAATAAAAAGTTACATTTTCAGCGATTTTATTTAATTTTGTTAAATATCAGCGATTTTATTTAATTTTATTTAATTTTAACTAATTGTCAAATAATTCAAAGTTCAGACATACACCTAAACAAATTTTAGTTTTCAACTACATTTTAGATCTCGGAATCATCTTCTCACTTTTTAACTAGTTTTACGAAGAACGCCCAAATAAAATATATATAAATTGAAAAGTAAATCTCTTACGTTCCTCCAAAGTTTAAATTTTATATCCAATTGCTCACATTGAAAAATGTTTGAATCGATAATTTTAACCATTTTTTAAAAGTTTGAGATAATGAGTGTTACCCTTTACTACTAGTTACGTTCCCATCGTGTGTTGTATGAACAATAATGGATTTGTCTTTTTTTTTTGTGCTTTTGTATAGTTGGTTTAACATACAACATGCAAAAAGGGTAATGAGGAAGGACCATTCAATTACTTCCATCATTTATTCAAACTTTGATAAGTAACATTCAAGGAAACGTTACGTCTCATAAACCATCATGAAGACCACAATAATAACATGCACCCTTGGTCCTAACTCCTATCGAAGATGTTGGACTTAAACTGAAGAAACTCCAAAATTAATGAGTTGTCAAAGATTGATGAATAAGATTGCTTGATTTGGACATAAGTCATAACTATTTGATTACAATAATAATGATCATATTTCGGCCAGTTTAGTGATTAAAATTTGGATAAAATTATCAAGGATTTACCTGATAGCGGTTGCGGATTTCATTCTGCTTACTATTACATACGTCTACTATATATATACCACATAAAACAACAGAATAATGACCATTACCATGAGGAGGTCGTTTAGCTGCATAAATAAACATTTTAAAATGTCTATTTTTTTTAGAGTATCAAATGAGTCATAAGGGCAGTACATGACCGATTGAAGAATAGACCATATCGATCTACTTTGAATCATTGAACACAATCAATAAAAATCTTAGCTAAGAACATATACATTGTCACTTTTGTAAATTGTAGTCCTACATGATTTGTTTTAGAGTATATAGTCGAACATGGATAATATAATGCGACCATATATCACTATCACTTGAATGACATGCGTAAACTATCGACCATACAAGATTATTACAAGTGAGTATAACACATGACCTATACTTAGCTTGTATGGTCACTTTCTTAGAATTCTATGGCAAGTAACATTTCAATTAAAGTACTTATTTTAGACGGAAATCATTCGTCATAAATAATAAAATGGGTTAAATAGATGGATGAGATAGAAAAAAAACGTAGTAAAATCTTGTTTCATCCGGCATCCGGTTATACAGAGTACTATTTGGCTCGTTTTATACTTTATGAGAAACTACAAGTCTATAACTCGATAAAACCCCCTATATGTACTTAGATTACATGTAAAAATCATTAGCATTATTAATTAATACTTTTTGAAGTTTATTCAAAAGATAACCAATGCACACTTGATAAAAAGGTACCTGTTAAAGTACGTCATTAACACATTTTATCCCATAATCGACATAATATATAATCGTAATTATAATTAGAGAAAATTGTTGATTACAGTCTTTTATAAACCACTTTTTGTAAATTATAGTCTTATATAATTTTTTTGTAAATTACATCCAGAATATCACTTTTCTTCTAAAATTGAGCCAAGTTGAGGATTCCAGTGAATTTTTTAAAAATATGACCGATATACCCCTGTCTTATTTTAAAGCTTACCCAGATTTCTTACCTCTCCTTACCACTTCTCTCAACAAATTTCCCAGAAAATTAATCACACAAATTACAGCAGCAACATCAGCAACAACAACAACAACAACAACAAAAGCAAAATTAACGGTTGTTGCATCATCAAGAAGCCCAAGTATATCATATGGAAAAGAAAGAAAGACATATTACCAAAATTGAAAAACCCTAATTATTTTCAAATTGGGGAAAATTGATCTACAAAGTATAGAAGAGAGATATGAAAAACACTTATTATTTTTAAGAGAAAATGGAAATAATAGAATTCAATTAAATTGATTATGTTAGAATTTGAAGTTTGGATTAAGTAAGAATGTTGAAGAAATGGAGAATTAGGAGAGATGATGGAGTTGTGAAATAGGATGAACATAAAAGATGAAGATAAGAGTATTTTCATAAAAAAAAAAAAATGAACTTATTAAGCGACAAAAATTCAAATTTGCATCAAGTTTTCATCAAGAGTAAATCTTTTGGCTGTAATTTCTAATCAGGAGTGATATTCTGGATGTAATTTACAAAAAAAACAATTATACTAGGCTGTAATTTACAAAAAATGATTTATAAAAGGCTGTAATCAACAATTTTCTTTTATAATTATTATTTATTTTCATAGAACATGTACACACATGAAAACATAACAATAGGCTATAGCCAATTAATTAACCACTAATTTTTTGGGCCATATATCCCTTTAAACCCGCTACCTAAAAAACCGTAACTTTGCACGCGTTTTAAGCTAGTAATCGTATAATTAACCCTTTAATTACACAACTAATTAATCACCTATAAGAATTAGCTAATGAAGGAGGAGCACCCTGATAACAAAAAGGAGCAGCTTGCCATTTCTTAAACGACGTCGTAACACCACCACCAGGTTTACCACCTTCCTGCCTATTACCAGACGACGTCGTTTGAGGAGCACCAGCAATCTCACCCGTCCGATTAATCGACGGTGGAGATGATGCACACGGGGATAACAGTGGTATCGCCACGTTCCATTCCGTTGACCGGTTCACTTGTAAGGTAGCCGGTGCTCGCCTTTGTAGACGGCTCGGTTGCCTCCTCCGGTTTGCTGCGTCCGACATGTTATTAATAAATACAAATTCTTGTATAAGACGGTTTTATAAGACGATATTGTAAATTGAGATGTGTGGAAGGTAGGAGAGGGTGTGGTATGTGTATATATAGAGAATTGGGTGCATGTGGTTTACACGTTTGTTTTTGTAATAACGAAAAAAATTAATTGGTCTTTTTTTATGACTGATATATCCGTTTTATGATGAAAATAGGTTAAATTATTATCTGTTTTGACTGTTTGTATAGATGAGACAAATTTTTTTTTTAGTAACTAATCAACATGGGCATTTTATTTTTGTACCTTTTTGATGTATTTGATCTGTTTTAAGGTTAAGATGGATATTTCGTAAAGTATTAAACAATAATTTGATGGAAAATGATGGGTCAAAAAAGTGGAAGGGTATTTATTTGATTTGATGAATTTAATAAAGGGGAAAATAAAGGGTGGAATTGAGCTGTAAATATGTGTTGGGGTTTGATTTTGTGTCTCGTTGAAGATGAGGAATAATATGTTGAGAAGAAAGTGAGTTGTTTAAAGTTGTCAATTTTGTCTTGGAAGGTTAATTTTAGACCGTGCATGGTTGAACCGTTTAGTGGAATTTAGTGGGCTTGTTTATTGGATGGTTCGGGTTGAAGATCAAATCAGATCGGATAATTTGGTTTGGATTCAAACTATAATACTTTTTCTCGGTGTAAAAAGAGTTCTTCGTAAAAAGAGTTCTTCCCTCTACTTCCTCGTTGAGTTGGACAAAAGCCTAAGTTAGCTCGGCCTGGCTCAGGAGTTGGAAAAAGGAAATACATTGACCACCATCTTATAAGTTCAAGTTAGGACAACCCTCCCACCTTACGGGCGAGTGTGGACCACCACTGATCTCAAGCATGGCTAGTATGGACTCCTAAGAAAGCCTTATAAAGTCAATTGTAGTTAATTTGGGTCGGGCTCGAGCCAGACCTGAGGGAGCCTAGCTTGACCAGCCTCCTCAGAGTCCTCACATGGGCCGACCTCATACCAGGGTTGCCAGACCTAGCCTGTGACCAACCCAACTTGACCCGATGTCCATCCCCTTACGTTCATGTAATGCTTCTCGATCTTTGACTTTTTGGAGTCAAACTTTACGAACTTTAATGGTAAAGATGTTGATAAATAGAAACTCCGTAAGTCCATATATTTTGACGGAATAAAAAGTATTACGGAGTATTATCGGTATTTGTTAAAACCCATGATCGAAAAGTAAAAATCCAAAATATATATATTTCCAGCAAAGCAATGCAACGAACCAATAAAAACATCTAATCTGATTCAACAAATTAGGCAAAACAACAAATAATATTATTCAAAGAGCAAAAGGAAAACAACAAACGTAATAAGGACCCATAAATCATAATGCTAAAGGTGTTATATACCTATACGGACTACATACTTAGTAATAATAATGGAACACATGTTTGACCACTTTATTTATACATACTCAATAATATTTATCAATATTAAGTAATTCTCTTATAAAATAACGATAAATTATTTTAAAATGACGTTATAACCATCCTTTATTTATCGCGAATCACAGATTATAAATTTATAATACTGTTTGCATGCACCTTTGTTTCTATATCCAAGTATCCAACGTTAACTAAGACATTGGACGCTTTTGTGCCCACAGATTAAAGGCATGCAGTATATATTATGAAGTGTGTTAGTACGGCTACGATTTATTTACGTGGTCATTTGTAACCCCTCACATGACAACGCATTTCCACATCAAATGTACTCATACATCATCGTCCATTCGTCCCCATGGACGTTGTTTTGCTATTCTAGCCGGTGGGGCTATATAAGTCGCTGATTGAATCAACGATATGTGTTTTATACTGCTGCATTCATGAATGCAGCAGAAAGCAGCACTAGTTTAACTCAATTTCATTTCGATTATTAATTAAAATTTTGGGTATCGGAAAGTTAAAAACTATTTCTTTTGGTCAATATCTCTCAGGGTTTACTCTATTAGCCATTCCGAAACATAGTAAAGCCGAAAAAAATAATGATAAAACCCGATTATAATTAAATCAGTAAGCTGATGAAATGAAAATACTAAAAATACAAAGTTTCATTATTCAAGGATTAAGGATATGAAAGTTTATCGTTGTAAAAAAAAGGATGTGATATTAACTTCATTATTGAAGGAGAACAATAGGGTCAAAATTAAAGAATTTAATATAAATGGCCTTTTAAGCAAAGTAACAATTGAAATGATACATTGATACTAGAATCATTTCAACAAATAACATTAGTCAAAGATTGTGCTAGCAAACGGTAGACCATTGAAAATAACATTTTGGAATTATAAGTGTTTTCTCATCATCCATGTAACCTTTAGTATGTGATAAAGATTCTCTGTTTCATTTTTATGTGTGTCTCATCTTATATCCAGCTCGACATTAATCCAATCAATATAATTAATACTTTTTTTTTATTAGAGACGTGTGTCAAAAATAATAGATCGTATAGAAGATGAAACACGAAAATGGGATAAAAGATCTTGGACTCGATTTTTATTATGGATCAGATAACAATAATTAAGATATATGGCCATTAATGAATAATGGCATCTATAAGAAGACAAATTGCTTAAAAAGAGGAGTCACATAAGAAATTTAACGTAGAAAAAATGGCACTAGCTAATTAACAAATAAATGAGATAATGCCCATAACTTAGTGTTGCATGCTTATTTTGAAACGAACTTCCTACATATAGTGGGAATATTATCAACGTTCAATGCAAAAAAAGGAAAAAAAAAGTAAATAAAGATGAGGCCAAATTAAACTTAAATATATATTGGCTCATCAAATTTTGTTGGGTCATACTAAATATGATGAAAACTTATAAAATGAGATTTAGTCCTCATTCGAGTTAGGTAGGAGCACTAGGACGGTAAATCTCTACCTCTAATTACGCAAAAGTATCTCTTTATCAGTTGATTTAAGTGCTCATAAGTCATACTCATGAGTCAAATGGTAATATTTGTTAGGTGTGAGAGCTACGTGTGGGACTGCGGGATACGTTCTGGTCTATTTAGGCCAATTTGATGTGGTTGGGATTTAGAGTGAGACAAAAAATGAGACACCGATTATTCTATAGTTAATACTATGATGGTTATTGGTTAGTATTAGTTAGCTTTTGAGATTGTGAGGTGAACCAACTTTTTTGAGATCAAATTATAATTTAGAGGTGTTGTATAAGATGTTTGTAGAAATGCTACATTGTTAAAAGTTAAGAAGTAGGTAAGGAGATTAAGAATGCGTTATCGATTTAACTCTGATCTTGTGATTTTACCTGACTTGAATTTAAATCGTTAAATTGGGTGCAGAACTTTAGATTTGAAATCTGATTTGGATTGTCCCGATATAAAACCGCCAATTCTGACTCGAACCTTAGAACTCGGTCACCATATCGCGATTGAGATCTAATATGCAATCATAGTTCCCGGTTTTAGGCAAACATAACAACAATTTCAGTAAAATACATAACATGAGAGTGAGCAATGAGTCAACAATTTGGACTAGTTTGGTCTACACATGTGGATTGCTTAGTAATACAGTCTCATTTGGACTGGCACAAGCTAGAGTATAGACCCAGCAAACTTGAGTTATTTGAGTATGCTCGAGAAAAAAAAAACGTATGGAAATGAAATGAATAGAGAAAGTAATATTGACGATGTCAACAGTTTTCAAACTCTATTACGGCAATGAACGAAATCCGAGTTTGATCTATTGCTAGCATATACTCCGTATTATTACCTCATAAACGTTGAGCCGTCGATCATAACCTCAGTATCACCATGAACCATTGGGCACGGAAATATAGTGGATCACGGATTCACGACCGCTAAATACTGTTTTAGAACTGATGTCAAATACGGGTTACAATAATCAATCCTAACAATCCGATCTCCCGAACCGAATTATTGCAAGACACCTACTAAATTGGCCACAAAACCGACCCAGTAAAGTACTTTCTGATCATATTTTAGGGTAGGGGAAACACGTCTTAAGCTTAAGACGGATATACCGTCTAAAACGAGTATTTTGTGAAACAATAGAGCAAGAACATTTAGTAAAAAAAAGAAGAGCCCAACAACCCAAAAACCCATACAACACGGCAACACCCATTAATTCCCTTCATGGATCAGGAAATAAACAAGAAACTTTACTCCAAGCTTAGGTGGCTAAAAAATAATCCAAGTAATATTCTTATTTTCAGGAAAAAAAAATGTGTATTAAACCCAGTTATGATGACGTAAGTGAAGGTAAAGTATTTGACCTGTTTTAACATATCCGTCTCATTTTCAAGACAAGCATCTTGTTATATTTCCTAAGCATTTCACATTTTCACCTTTGTGTTATACTCCCTCTTATTCATTTTAACTCTCCCCCTTTCCTTTTTCATCTATTCATATAACTCTCCCTCTTTTCTTATTTAGTAAAATTTTATACTTATTTTAATCACCTTACCCCCACAACAATACCCCACAATACTCATACTTTATCTTATTTTAATCACCTTACCCCACAACAATACTTATTTTAATCATCTTACCCCACAATAATACCTTCCCTCTCTCCAATTACCTTACACCACCACCATACTTTACAATAAAATAATTATCCCCTTAATTTGCGTGCCCTTTTGAAAGGGGGGAGTTAAAATGAATATGAGGGAGTATAAAGTATTTTACCCGTTTTAAAAAATTCGTCCTAAGAGAGACTAGTTGAACTTAGTGTGTGTTTAGCCTAGTTTGTAAAAATGTTTTTGGACTTAAAAAACATTTTTTGGCCAAACACATAATTTTTTAAAAGTTAAACAAAATTTCTCAAAAGCTAAAAATCCATATTTTTGCCCATAGAAATATAGTTGTTTCTGCTTTTGAACAACACTTATGAAAAATTAAGTTTGAAAAACAAAAACTCATTATTGAGAATCGAGACCAAAAATTATACGGATTTTCATATATACGATACAGTATCATTAAAATCATGTATGGATCTTGCAAAATCAAAATCGTATTAGGGCTGTTCATTGGTCCGGGACCGGACCGGACCGGACCAAACTCTGTGGACCGAAGACCAAATAAGGGTTAAGAGGTGAACCGAGGACCGGACCATATTAATATTGGTCCGGTCCGGTCTGGACCATAAAAACACGTGGACCGGACCGGACCAGACCAAATGGACCAAATATTATTGTCATTGACATGTTTTAGCCTATAAAACTAGAACTCGAGAAGTTCGTAATGATAAAAATAAATAACATTATTTTCTTACTAGATTTAACTACATAATTACACGTCTTATAATACGTGTAAACAAAGTAGAAAATAAAATCAATAATATTACAAATTAAAAATTCTTTTATTACATAACTTCCACCCATGGTCCATGGTCCATGGGCCTATTCGGGTTTAGTCGGGATGGATCAAGACAAAGTAGAGTAAATAGGTTATTTGTGGGATGGACCAAACAAAAAATTGGTCCGTGTCAGCCCGGGACTAAATGGTCCGATCCGGTCTGGTCTTTGGTCCGGACCACTGAGTGAACAACCCTAATCGTATATAGGCTTCTGACCCGGTTTGAGATTGACCTCTCAAATATGAGTTTCAAATTGCTCCCTTGAACTCTTCTTACTCTTCTCTCCCCGAAACCCTAATTCCCAAATCAATCCAGTACTAACAAATCGTCTTTCTATCAAGGTAATTTCGTCTCTCTCGTTTGATTCTTTAGTGTTGCTTGAATTTGTCATCCTATATAAATTAATTGAATTAATCGAATGTGTTACTTAGTAGTTTATGGAATGATTAGGACTGTACAATTTTTAAGTTCAAATTTTATCGAAAAAAATAGTTACATTAATTAAAGAAAAAGTAAAATTTCTCAAATAAGCTTCGGAGCGGAACCTTAGTGTGTGATTCGGGCTCAGCTTGGCTAAAGATTTGAGCTTTGGCCGAGCCGATTCTGAGGGCATGTTGAACAGGCTCATTTGAATTACGTACTACTCCCTCCGTCCCGCGGTCAATTGTTGTTTTTTCTATTTTTGGATTGCATTTGGTGAACAATTGATCATTCACACTCAATTTGGTCCACTTGTCATCTTATAATTGGCCCCCTCCCATTTGCTTGGTCTTTGTGCCAAAACGAAAGGACAACATTTGACCGGGACGGAGAGAGTGCATTATTATTGCATTGCGATTACGAGAATTGGGGACTAACCTTATCTTATAATTTAATGAATTACTAGATTATAATTGCATTGCGATTACGAGAATTGGGGCCTGCCTAACCTTATGTTATAATTTAATGAATTACAGATGGTTGGATTTGAACCTGAACTAAACCCCATATTAAATTCGGGGTATACTATTTTGGATTTGTTACGGGAACTTGAAGAAGATTGCAATGATGATATGTCTACATGGCCAGTCGAACCCCATCTTGTGAATGATGCCAGTATGTGGAAGCCTTTTATTAAACCCTGTTATAATGATGATGCCAATCTGTCGAGCCCTGTAGTCGGATCTTGTAATACAAAAGATGATGATGATGATGATGCCAGTTCGTCAAGTCGGTTACTCAAACCTTATCATTTACGCGGAGTTGAGGATGATGATTATGAGGGTTGTTTAACAACACCTTTGATTCAGGTGTTCTCAGTTCGCATTTCTACTTACTTCAATGACGGGAAACCATGTGAAATCAGCGGCTCAATTCGAGTATTGGAAGGGTCTTGTCCTTGTTTCCATCTCTATAATCGCGACCCTAAAGATCCTCAGATCATTTGGAAAGATGGCACCTTGTCTTTAATTGGACCTAAGGAGAGTTTTATCGTACCCTCTTTGAGCACTAAATTGGAGTTACGGCTATATGATCGACTTCGTGACGTCGAGTTAGTCGCGGGGGATCTCAGTTTGGATTCTGATTCAGACAATAGGCTTCGGAAGGCTGAGGTGAAAGGTGTTCATGGCATTGCTTTTGTGGACTACGCTGTATTCCCGTTTGCAGTTAACGGTACTGTGATGGTTACAGTTACTAAAAAGAATAATGATGACGGTGACAAGAATTGTGATGCTGCTAATATTTATGGAAGCATTATCACTGAGTACGAAAATGGTAGGGCGTATTGCAGTACTGACACGGATGTAAAGATGTTGGAGACACGGCTTTTTGACAAGCCAGCACATCAGCCTTTGCGTGTTGTGGTTGGGACACATATTCCGCTGTCTAGAAATGTGGTAGCTGTGCCAGCTTATTCATCCCTTACAATCAAGTTGAATTTGTGGGATTCCAATGGCAAAATCGCCGATGACTCTTTGCAATATCCATCTTACTTACTTGGTGAAAATCCTAAATACATTTCGACGCAATATGCTTGTGTTGAAGTGAGAGTCAGATGGAACGATGCCTATTGTTATCTCTATAAAGATCGAATATCATCAAGCAACAAGCCTGAGTCGATACTGAAAACGGGGAAGGTAATAATAACTTTTCACTCATTCATTCATTCGTTTTTATGTTGTTACTCTCTTTATTACAGTACTCTTTTATGTCTCTAATCTGACTAAATTAATTTTTATGTTCAGGAATCGAGTGGCAGTCGACATGTTCAACCTCCGATTCTTCCTAGGTAGGGGTCTCTCTCTCTCTCTCTCTCTCTCTCTCTCTATGCAATCCCCTGTATTTTTTTAAACAAATATTGATTTTTGTTTTTAATGTTTATTTTATTTCAAGTGCTCTGGAATTCTTCAAACTTTTACCTTGTTGTTTGTGAACCAGAGAAATAAACCCGTTTTATCATGGAACCCGTAAAGTTGATGTGTTAAGTGTATTTGTTGGCGGAATTGCTGGAAAGATTACTGCTTTATGCGGTGCCATCATAGTCAATGACAGTGATCATTATTTTACTATCTATAATAGAGATGATAACTGTGCGGAGCTGTTGTCAGATAACAGTCTTGCATCTGTAGACGTTAATTATCGTGCTATTAGCAGCCATGCATTTGGTCTGATTTTGCATTTGTGGGATCCAGTTGGTAAGCTTGAAGTGAGTCGGGGTCGTTTTGGTTGGAACGAATCTACTATTCTTGACTTGGTTCATGGGCATAACAGGCGGTTTTGCTCAGTCGTTCGAGGTGATAATGGTTATGCCACTGTGCACTATCAGATGTTTAGCTTAGCATTTGAAGCTTGGGTGGAGGTGAAGTTATTTTTTGATGGTAAACCACCTGACATTCCTATAAATTTACATGGGACTTTGTTTGGTCGTTGTAGCGGTGAAGATTTTTCAACAAGCTACCAGAAGAAATACTATATGAGCAGACTTTTCGACCAGCCAAGAGACAGGGCGGTAGAACTGAAATCTGGGTCGAAAATTGCATTGTTGAAATCTATCGTTGTTGTTCCGAATAAGTCATCTTTGATTATTGAAGCAAAGCTGGATACATTTGGCATTGACGGTGTTGCTGAAACTATATGCGGTATGGCAGAGTTCAAAATCGATAAGTGTAATACAATTGTTGAGACTATCAGAGGAGAACGTTGTAGTATTGAAATCTCAGTAAAATATAAGTGCGACTAGTAAGAGGATAATTAACCTATATGGGCGCGTGCCACAATTCGAGATTCATCTTCAGGATGCATATTCTACGACCTTTCGAGGAGATCATTATTGGATCCAAGTTTCCGTATCCACATATGATTGTCTAATGCCCCTTATCTGGTAAGGAATGATAGCTCAATTCCCCTTTAGGACTCTTTTTCTTCTTATAACGGATTAAGTTGTAACTCGGAAGTTAGATTATTATATCCTAATTCCTTAATTAGTCGGAAATATTTATGTAGAATATGAAGAATATTGAGTATCACTTAGTCCGCCAGAAATATTTATATATAAAAAATGATATTATTTATCACTTTGTCCATCGGTTTCTTCTCGCTCATTTGTTTTTTCATTTTTCTTTGGCGATTGTTTGTTAAAATTGGCGTTTCTTTCAGTATGGTGATTGAAAAACCTTCATTATTATTGCAGAATTAGAGGTCGGCTTGTATGTGTCTAATGTAAAATTTTGAGCTCTGTGTGTATCAGGAAGCTATTATGTATGTTGTGTCTATTAAGTTCAACTAGTATCTCTTAAGACGGATTTTTTAAAACGGGTAAAATAAATGGCACTGTTTGGTAAATGGCATATTGACCAAATTTCAGCATATTGGAGAGGTTTAGCATGTTTGACTTACGAATATGCTATTTAGAGCGTTTGGTTAATGACATATTGAAATAGCATATTGGGGTCCAATATGCTCATCAGTATTTTGCAATATCTTTGCTCCTACTAAAGATATTATGTTAGCGGATTAGAAAGAAAAAATATTGTCTTATTTACCCCCTTAAAAAATACTAACCTTCCTTTTATATATTTAATAAATAATTTATTCATATCCTTATTTGTCATTTTACAAAGAATCTAAACAATCTGCTAATCTAAAACTGTCAATTATCAAACACCTCTAAAACAATTCTGGTAAATAAATCTGCTAGTCAAACCCGCTAAATCATTATGCTAGTCAAATCGCTTAAATCGTCATTAATATTAATCCATTTTTTACCAAAAAATGGCTTTATATAAGACAAAGGTGAAATGCTTAGGAAATATAACAAGATGTTTGTCTTGAAAATGAGACGGATATGTTAAAACGGGTCAAATACTTTACTTTCACTTACGTCATCATAACTGGGTTTAATATACACATTTTTTTTCCTGAAAATGAGAATATTACTTGGATTATTTTTTAGCCACCTAAGCTTGGAGTAAAGTTTCTTGTTTATTTCCTGATACATGAAGGGAATTAATGTGTGTTGCCGTGTTGTATGGGTTTTTGGGTTGCTGGGCTCTTCTTTTTTTACGAAATGTTCTTGCTCTATTGTTTCACAAAATACTCGATATAAATGGTATTTCCGTGTTAAGTTTAAGACAGGTCAAGGTGTATGTATGTATGTATGTATGTATGTATGTATAAGACAAAAACAGAATACATACATAGATAAAGTATTGATCCAGCATACAAATTAAAATGCTTAGAGCACAAATTAAAGCTTGTTTAAGACGGATACTTTCCTCTTAATAAGTTTAAGACAAAGTAAAATGTTTGGAGACTAATAAAATATTTGTCTTATCTGTATAACTAGAATAATAGGATATCATTTTAATTTTAAGATGGATTTACTAATTAAATCGAGAGACCCCGACCTATAAATCCATAAACATCATTTTATGCTAATAAACCTTGTTATCATCACTTAAAGTCATCACTTCACTACTCTTAATTCTCCAGTCATTTTCTAAGTACATCTCGTTAGTCTAAAGGCTCTCAAACTTGTTATTAATTAACTTGCTTTCAATTTAACTTAATTCAGTTCATTTCAGGCTAATTAAGTTTTAAACATGTGTTATTGGGCTTGAGCTAAATTCATGAGATGGCTAGGAGAGTCGAACCATTTCATAAAAATAATTAAATAAAAGAGTACGTAATTGTATAAATGTGTTATAATTTGGATTTAATTACATGAAAACTCTCAAGCAAATTAATAAAGGGCCATCATTTTAATTAATAAAGAACTTATTATGATCGAAGTTACTACTCGGACTCTTCTCCGATCAGCCTCCGTTTGAATGTCGACCGAGCGAGCCTAATTTTCATAATTTCACCGTATGATATATACGACGCAAACTGTATCTCTACTGTTACATAAAATATGACCTATGAAAATTATCGTCTGATCGAATGTATGTAGGTCCTTTTAAGAAACCTAATTAATTTCCAAAATCATGGTAAATTCGTAAAATATCCAAAAGAAAATGCATTAATAATTAACCAACTTAATTAAATAAACATAGTTTTCACTAAGTCACAAATTTAAAAAAAAAAAAAAAAAAAAAGACAAATTGAAAATTACTAACTAGTAATTAACTACTACACTAGGTCACTAGGGAGTAGTAGAAATCATTACTAGAAAATTAAAATAAAATGTGGATAAAATCCCAAATAATCTTATGCTTGCTGAGGATTATCACCAGCTAGTTTCTTGAGTTGAAAATCCTTGAGTAGCGCAATTACTGATCTAACATTATCTATAGTTATCGATTCAAGTCCCGGCACATTAAGACGAAACGGTAAACCTTGTATGAGGTTTTGTTGTATGGCGTAGGAAATATTTCCCCAGTTCTTGATCACTGTTATCATCAACTTTTGCTTCTCATCATCGGCTTTCATCTGAAAACTCACAAACACATTATTCTCGATATTTTTCCTATAATATCGGACGATACAATCGTATCTCACGGGCTCTGCAACGTGAGTACACAATATAAGGAAATTTTTCCTCAAATTAATACCCTTGTACAACTCGTAGACGGCATGTCTCAAATTTTGAAACCCGAGTTCTTGTACACCGATGTCATCTGTTGCTTGCTCGTAATTCGCCTTAAAACCGGCGTTTTGAGTACCACTTGGCATAACCTTGCAGTCGTCACATTGGAGCCAGCTTGAATTATTTTCCGGATCATTGGGATCCGGCTCGCCTCTCCCTTTCCTAAAAGCAACGAAATATACAGTTGCTCTTTGACACTTGATAGTTACCGCAATCAGTGTTTCATTTTCGGTCATTTCAAATATCAAATTGGTTAGTGGAGGATCAAAAGTAAGACTAGTGATCGCAAAAGGTCCAACGTCTTCCGGACCGGAACAGTTGGTACGTACCGCTCCTAGAAACACATAAAACTTCTCCCAACAAAGACTTGATACCCCACCTAGATAGTTATTTTCGGAATCAAAGTTGGGAATATCTAAGTTAAAAACAATATCAGGATTATCAGCCATGTTTTTTTTTTTTTTTTTTTTTTTTTTTTTTAGTTTGGAAGAATAAGTAGAAAGTGAGATAGTAGAGGAGGGTTGGAAATTGTTATATGGTAAAATGAGTTAGTTTGCTTGGTGTATTTATAGCAAGCAACACTTCATTTAACCGGCCTCGGTTGCTTTATTATTTAGTCATTTTAGGTCATCTCGGGTCACTTCAAGTCGAGTCATAGATAGTCAAGTTGGGTTACTTCATTTCAGCCCTGGATCAGCCTTATCGGCTCGGGTCGGATTTGTCGCGTCTAATTGCATGCAATACCCGTCTTTAGCCTGAAATGTATTTCCATGCATGCATGCATGCATGCATATCTCACGAATAAAACTCTCATTATTCATTTCATTTAAATTTGTCGTCTTTGCTATCTTTACTTTGCCTCCCCAAGATTAACGTTAATTAGCTACCTAGCTAATGCATGTCTCACGTATATTAAAAACCCTAAAGCTAGCTAGCGGACGTAATATTTTCAGCACGCATCGATTAAGTAAATCGTATAATTTCTAATGCTAGACCTAGACCGTAATTAAATCAGTCGCAACATTTTAGTAAAAATTTACTCGATGAGAGTTTCAGTAAAGAAAAATGAGATGGTATGTAGTGACCGAGTTCGATACCACCGAGGGATAATTGTAAATTCGTTGCCATTTTTACTCACCCTCAGAATTTTTTGGTTTATTAGCGTTATTAAGCAAACTAATTAGGTAATTAGTGTTGAGTTGAAACTATTTACGTTTCTAGTGTCCACGTCAGCACTTTTTTTTTTCGCAGATTTTCAGCAAAGCCGCTGAGGTTCTTAGCGGCTTTCCTTCTTTTTTTTACTACGCAACCACTTTCCACAATCCAGTACACTGGACTCAAAAATTGCAAAAATAAGAGGTAAAGCCGCTAAGGTTCTTAGCGGCTTTGTCAACTTTTCAAAAAAAAAAAACCAATATATAAAAAAAAAAAAAAATCAAAGTCGAGAAAAAACAACTCATTTTTCCCGTCTTACTAACAGATAAGAAAACTCCATCTCGAGACTTGTTGTTTTCAAAAGGGAAAATAGATATGTGTATGAGACATGCCATATAAAATAAATAGGCCAATTATGAATTATGATGTCCTAAAATAGACATAATTAGTGTGAACTATTAGTCGTAACCCTAAATAAGGAAAGCTACACCTTTTTTACCCCCCTTGCTTCTATTTTACACTTGTGAAGTGTGAACTATTCACATAAATTTATGATCAAACTGTATTTGATACATGCTTTTGAGTGATATTTAGGCTATTCTTCACTCTTCAGATTTGGTTATCGTTTTGGGTTGAAGTGAACATTCAATAACATGTACTACCTCCTTTATAATGGACCAAACTTGAATAAACCTGCAAAAATATAAACAATATTTAATTTGGATGACAAGTTAACCAACCACTCATCATCTAAACTCGTCTTTTTAGCCGAAAACATTTATGTTTTATTGTAAAATGGTCACATCGATCTGGTCCGTCTTCATTTCAGACGAAAATAGTATAGTCCGTCTTAATTATTAATTACTTGGATAATCGATCATTTAAATTATTCATTTCTAAGTGCTTCATTTACAATGTTATGGACTTCATTCTGACAAAATGACCACACAAAGAAGACGATTAACACTATGCATCTCAGCAAATAAAGCAACAAATAATGCATATAATGGATGCATGGAATTGCTGGAAAGCTAGGGAACACAAGGAAAATTAATGCCCTTTTTACCCACGTAAAAGTTCGACGACTCGAAATACTCATATTTTCTGACCAACTTAATGCCCTATCTGGCTATCTATTGCTACATGATCTCTTCTTTTGATCTTCTTTTAATTTGATAATAATTTGCATTTTTGTTTGTAGTTTCAAATTTCTGACCAATTTTCTACAAGTGAATATATATTGTGTAAGATTAAGACTGACGGTATGTAAAATATATTACTCCGTAATAATCACTTCATTTAATGTTTTCATAATATACAATTAGGTCATCAAATATTCACGTAATAATCACCACATGTCATTAAGTTGGTAACCAATTTTGTAAATTTTCAAAGTTTCTCCATAATGATTTATGTTACTCCAACACTTCATTTAACCTTGGCCTCTGTGTCACCGCCTATTCGATATGGTGAACATCTTTGCTCATCAGTAGAGATCGAATTGTACTATGTAATAACGAGCTCGCTCTCGAAATGGTATTAGTTGAAACATTGGCGTACCCAGAATCGATAGTCCATTTAAATGTATTTGCCATGTTTTTTAGTACTCCCTCCGTCCCGGTCAATTTTTTCCTTTTGTTTTGGCACAAAGACCAAGGAATGAGGAAAAAGTCAATAACTAAATGACAAGTGAAACAAATTGAATGAGAATGATTAAATTACTTATTAAGCTCATTCTTAAAATAGAAAGGACAACAAATAACTGAGACACCCTAAAATGGAAAAGGACAATAAATGACCGGGACAGATAGAGTATATAATTTAAAAGAAATAAAATTTTCAGGTGAAATTAATTTAACAATAAAAAAAAACATGTATTGTCCGAAAAAGTGGTGGATTTTGAAACCCTAATATCATATCCATGAGGATCCACCGTGTTTGCTTCATTTATTAGAATGAATATAATTAAAACCCTTATCAAACCTAAGTTCTCGAATGACCCGACACGAACTTACTCAACTGACCTACACTTTTTAGTAATAGTTCCAAAATCTAAAAAAATTTAAATAACCAAAACAAACCGGATTACAGTGGTGGGGTGGGGGGCTAGCAGAGGCGGTCGCCCCTCGGCGGATGAAATTTTCCAAGTTTTTAGTTTAATATTTCGAAATTTTTTCGAGGATACCTTATAAAATTAGCTGTTTGTCCCTCCCTAAAATTTTTCGCCCCCCTAAGTTTAAATCCTGGCTCCGCCACTGACCGGATTAACTATTTTTGTCAACATTCGAACCTTAGAAGATATAATAGAAACTATTTAAAGTTCTATGAAAAATGACATAGTTGTAATATCAGTCTATGACTAACTCAAATAAATGTAAACTTGTAATGACCTACTCCATGCATATGCCTCAGACATAAATTTTCCCCAACCAAAATGCATAGTAGTTGAAGCATATTAATTAAATAAATAAAGAGAGTATATATGATGTTCAATTATATATTTACCACTTAATAAATATTTCTAACATTTAAAATGGTGGTTGTTTGAGCGCACACTCAATCTCAAGTGATCACATAAAAAGAATAGACCAACAATGAATCAGTGATGCCCAAAACGCCTAAAATAGACATACCTAATGTAGTTATTAGTTGTAACCCTAAATAAGGAAAGCTACCCCTTTTTTACCCTAGAAGATAGTATAATAGAAACTATTTAATGTTCTATGAAAAATGACATAGTTGTAAACTTGTAATATAAGTCTATGACTAACTCAAATAAATGTAAACTTGTAATGACCTTGCATGCCTCGACATAAATTTTCCCCAACCAAAATGCATAGTAATTGAAGCATAATAATTAAATAAATAATGGGAGTATATATGATTTTCAATTTACCCATCACTATATTATTTAAATAAATAATGCCAGCTAGCGGACGTAATATTTTCAGCATCTGTTAAGAAAATCGTATAATTTCTAATGCTAGACATTTTTCACTACTAGAAAAACGCTCTTTAACGGCGCTATAAAATGCCCTTTAGAGGCGCTAAATAGCGTCGCCATGGGATATACCGACGCTTTAAAAAGCGCCGCATTAGCCCGTGCCGCTAACTCCTTTTCAGGCGCTTTTCAATTGCGTCGGTATAAGTCATAATATAGCGTCGCCATACCTAGACGCGCTATACTATGTTATAGGAGTGCTTTTCAAGCGTCGCTAAATTGTAGAAGTATTATAAGACCTTGGTTATTGCGCTAAACTAATTTACTAATAAATGAAACTTCGAATAGAAATATTTCTTATACTCACTACTACAACTACCTTACTTTCCCGACGCTTTATGATCGACGCTTTTATAAGTGTCGACCCATTTTTTCACTTAATATCCATTTTAGTATTATAATAATCATTTTCAATGAAAAAACCGCAACTATTCTCTAATCCCTAGTTCTAAAAATTTCATCTCGCGCTCCTCAGTCTTCCCAAAAAATCAAACCCGCCGTGTTCTCCTCCATCCTAATTCCTAATCTTAATCAAAACCTAATTCATTTACTATTCAATTGCCGTAATGATCTCTGGCAATTGTTCAACACACTGAATCGCGCATCTCTTAATCGTCACAGTGGATTGATAATTCTATTCTTCTTCGTCTTTTTGAACCCTAATTTTGTCTGCATTTTCCCTTCTTCCTCCAGATGCATCTGCTACTCCTTATTCCACTCCGAACAACCCATATTTTTTTACTCATTCCTTTGTTTGTTGTTGTTTAAATTGCTTTGATTATTGGTTTTATTCCTACATTTTCCCTCAAGCTCTACTGAAAACAGGAAAAGATGTCAAACGACTGCATCTGCTTCTGATGGCAAAGGTATTGCTTCATTCACTTTTATGCAATTATTGTAATTTCTCGTTTAATTATTAGCTTATGGTGAACTAATAAAAATTATGACTTGTTTCGCAGTGAAGGAACCTCATCGTTATAAGCCGGGAACTGTGGCTTTGACAAAATTCGCAAACTTCAAAAACCCGTCAAACTTGTTATCCCTTTGCGCCGTTTGTCCGAGTTGTAAGCCTCTTTTTTCTCAAGAATTCTGACAGTCAACAATAGTTGCATTCCTTGTGAAGGCTATTTTAGTGAAAGGAAACAAATGATTGGAACAAAGGGAGTAGTTTCTATTTCTTGTTCGTGTTATGCTTATGTATATTTCTGTCAATGCATATTCATCTGTTATGCTCACATGGGAGAGTTGATGCATTCTTTCCTATATATTTCTGAAGCTTAGTTCTGATGGCCATGTCCACTTCATCATATTCTATTACATAACTATAACCATAGGGTCAGATGTTGCTATTTTGCAAAAATTGGAGGCTGTGTGGAAGGACAAGAATCCTCTTCCAAACACAGAAGTATAGCAGATTTTATTTAGCATTACAAGAATCCCCTTCTAAACACACAAGTATAGCAGATTGGAGGCTGTCAATCTTTCTCAAAGCTCTCATTCCGTTCACACTTTTTGATATGTTTTATGACTGGATTTTATTTGTTTTATAAACAATTTTTTGCCATTTTAGTTCCCTTTACATCATATCTGGGATATGTTCACTAATTTGTAAACCAGGATCTGCTATCTGGGTAAGTTCAAATTCACACACTTATCTTGCTTAGATAGAATCCTTATTCTAATCTTGTTTGTTAATTTAATGTTGTTTTTGAAATTTTTGTGTGTTGTTCAATTTTGGTGGAATTTTTTGAAACCGGGTCTGAGTTAAGTCGCGCCTTTATTGCTTTGTTTTTGTATCTTCTAATTTTGTGATTATGATTTCATCTCTATGAATCCTAGTAAATCTAGAAGTTGTCTAGTTACAGCTTAGGTATAGGCGTGACCGTGTGAGTGTCAAAGCTTGTTATTTAATACAATTAATTTGGAAACATTCTCCTCGATTTTGAATGAAAATGCAAACTTCAATCATTATAATTTGCCAGCTCTAGTTGTGGACATAACAGTTGCCAGATGTAGTTGATTTGAATAGACCATATGGATGAGAAATGCAGATATTATGCAGATTTATGACACAAAGCAGAGCTAATTCTTTGACTAAATTGTCTAGTTGATTGGCTTGATAATGTAGAATTGTATTTTAATTTTTAAGTGGGTCGAGTAATTTGTTTTACTGGATTGTTTTTTTATTATTCACTTAACTATGTAAACTTATATGTGTCTTGGCAGATGTAGAAGGAAATATCAAAAAGGCTATTGTAAGTTTGACTAAGGACAACAAAGAGCTACAAACCAAGTTGAATGAGACCAATTTCATTTTGTCTAAAATCTTGGAAGGTACGAGTTCTGGAATACCGTCGCCCGAGTTAGCTCACCTTGCAAAATTGACCTTGAATTCACAGGTATTTTTATGTACTCTTTAATTTTAATACGTGTACTAGGCATGAGATGAACTTTACCCATGTGTTTAGCATCAGTTTTCTGCTTTGGGGTAAGTTCTGGCACTAATGGGTTCCAAACTTCTGCATTTGGATATCAGAAAGCTCTTCGCTGATAAGCTATACTCCAGAGTCATTGTTCAACTTATACGACAAATCATTTTATTTGTTTTCTTTCCCATTTAATCCTTCATTGTATTGTACACTATGCATTCTTTACGCCGCCATTGCTGCCTACATCTTGATGCATTTATGGGCACTCCTTTAACCTGCTTTAGCCCCAGTTTCTGAGTCTGGATAAGTCGAATTTAGGTTGGAGACCAAGAATGAGATTTGCATTGGGTGACCTGGCAGTATGGTTCCATCTAAGGCCATTGTAGAAATTAATGTGCACACGGGATTTTCTTAGTCAACCAATTTTGGTAATATTTTGGATTGTAACTTCCTTCTACCTGTTCTCAAACATGACTTTCTTCTATTGTCATTATTATTATTTGGCTTTGAGTGGTATCAGGTCAGCATCCTCCTGTGCAGCAGCAGCAGCAACTTTGAGAATTAAAATTTCTTCTCTCAGATTGAACCAACATGCCCACCATACGCCAAATGAAAGCTAATTGAGTTATATTTCATTTCCAATTTGAATCACATTCAAAGGACTTGTGGATTTTGAAATATGATCGTTTCTTTGATGACAGGTCAAAACTGAACTACATAGCATTTCTGTGTGCAGTCTGCATGTAATGGCTATTTTCTGGAGTTATACAGAAGCTATGAGTATGATTCCAACTTCTAAATTTAGGTAACACTTTAAGCTTTCTAATGAGATAAGAATCATGTGACTTGATCAAGTATATAGGCAGATATGAAACATTGAGTACGCCCCTTATATATGCAAGTTAACTGTCAGAATGTTATTAAGCTTGCGTTTTCGCTCCTAAATGCATCCAAACGTTAAGACTCTCCTGGACTGTCATGGGGACCATTCTTCTAGCATGATAAATGAATGGCCTTACCCTTAGCTACTGCTGCATTCTGACTGTGTTCAACTGACTTGGCAGCTTGGTGGACGGAGAATGTCATGATGCTTGTGTTGATCAGTTTTCGACTTTTTTCCCTTGTTTGTCTGTTCGTTACATTCCCCAATCCCTTAATATATAGGAGAGAGCATGATCTATCTAAGTAAGCTAAAATAATGTAGTTCTTTCTTTTGTACTTCTAGCAAAAGAAATAAGATATTGCTACTGCCGTAATCAATTGAACATCACTGATAGCATACCTAGTTCTAGTAGTTGCGAATCATTCATTCATACATACATTTAGTATAAGTGACTATAGAGATGGTCATAGTCGCATGACTTGGCACCTAATAGAGATAGTCTCAAAGTTCTATTGTATTTCCTGAATGTAACTGATGTTTGTTGCAGGGGTCTAGTTTGGATATATTGTTGTATTGTTGTCTTCAGGGTAGGGATTATAAATCATAGCTCTACTTTTATGGTTTTTCTTAAGCAATGTCGTGATTTAATCTTTTACTTATTATTAGTAGCACAAATATTTACTTGATTTATTGATAATATTTATTTTTCTTGCATGTAGATATCAGACTCAACAAATGGTGGCGGTGCAACTAGATGAAAGGAGCAAACCTCGAATTCACTTTTGCGAGTAGATTAGTCGCACCCTTTGGCTTGGATTTAATCTTTTGGGAACATTTTATTATTTTTGCATGAAAACATTAATAGCGATATTTTTTCTGATTTCTATCGTTCGGATGAGATAGTTACAATACTTTTGAATTTTGAAAGCATTTAATGTGATAATTCAATTTCATGATATAAAATTTTGTTTTTCGTATATTCTAGTCCAATTAATGTTGTTTATACACTCTTTATGATGTCATCTAGTAATCTATATGATTTAATTCATTCGTAGTAACGAAAATAGTAGTCGTAGTGAATTTGTCTAGTGACGGAAAAAAGCGTCGAGAAATTTCTAACTGTTGACGCAAATAAGTGTAGAGAAACTTTGACGCTGAAAAGCGTCGTTGCTTGTGACACAAAAAAGTGTCGACAAGGTTGACGCTAAAAAGCGTAAGAAAATCCTGACGCCCCAAAAAACCACGCTTTTAAAAGCGTCGGGAAATAAAATAGCGACGCTTTTAAGCGTCGAGAATAGCCTTAAAAAGCGTCGAGAAAGCAAGGGATTTGTTGTAGTGACTCAAGATTCATGGTCGAGTCGATTTCTTAGTATTGTCGAACAATTAATTCAACTTAACATAAACCAATTATATATATAAACTTCAGGTACACATCCCAATCCAAAATGAATGAGTACAAATAAATGTGAAAATACAATTAAAACAATAATTTAAAATAATAGCTATGCTGCTAAAATTTGCTACTCATTCATCAACACCCCACCAAGTGAGTAAACTCGTCCTCTTTTGAGTTTGTGAAGCGTCTCGACGTACATGTTGGCATCAGAGTATCACACTTTTCTACCCCTTGTAATGCAGCTTGACCCTTAGATTTTCAACATTACTAGAAATCCAATTGAACACTGTTAGAAGAAAATCAGCAATGCTCAAAGACCAAAACTATCAAATATATGTTCAAAGCGAAATTTCATCATCAATAGTTATTGAATTGAGGAACAAACTGAAACTAGATCTTCAATAATAAGAACAACGATCTTATGAGCAAAACTGTCAACTACCAATTTTCTAAAATTCCAATCTTGCTCAAATCTATACATTCAAGTGTATTAATCTTCAAAAGCATAGTAATAAAAATGCATAAAATGGATACCCACACAAGATTACATAAATTGATTAGTAGTACTGTAAACCAACAAAGCAAGTGCAAGTAAGGGATACTACATTATTAAGTGCTCAACAATCACAAATTCTTGTTCCTGACGGTCTTAAATTAAGACGTAGTCATAATTGATTTAACAAATGTTAAAATGAAACGGGAATTGTGAAGGGTCCTAACTTAAGACCGTCTTAAGAGAAATCAATTGATGCAATACATATTACTTATATCCGCCAACAAGCTTTCAATAAAATTTATGCATACATTACGTTGAGCAAAATAGTAATGGTGAAATGGCTGAAAGCTTGAATATAGTTGATTACCTACGTATTGTCATTATCAGAATCTTAATATGGCTTAACACACTAGTCCACAAACACGAACCCAACCATAGTACTATACTGATCTATCCCCAATACTTGTGCAACCGAGTCTTCAGTTAAGTTTCCTTCCCATTAGTCTTGATGTGCAGCAATCTCCTAATCGAGTCCTATAGAGTATGAATTTAACAAATTAAACACATACGCAGATATTCAATCAGATAAAATGAAAGGTAGAGGAAGACTTCGTTACATACACTTGCTTTGTTTTATGTTGTCTATCCATATAGGAGACATTTGTAACGACTTCTTTGAGACAAACCACAAACATAATGTAGAATAAATTTAGTAAGTGAAAAAGGCAAATATTAGTCAATAATGGAAGAACATATAGTTTATATCAAGTCTTCATAAAAGCGTGCATGACTCTTCATACCGCATGTATCAATGGGCCTCGTCTTGACCTTCTTATGTGATAACGTACTCTTTGTACTACTTTCCTGTCATATAATAAGAATCATTCCTAATTCTTAGGTTAAAAGGAGTAATTTATATGCTCATCATTGATCAAATAAATAAAGAAAGCAAACATAAATTCAATGACAATGAATAACCAACACTTAGACAAGAGTATTAACACGAATACAAAACAAACAAAAGACACCATTAGACACATCCATTGCAAATTTGCAACAACCAGCATTTAGAGGAGATCGGGAGAGTAATAACAAATTGAATGCATTGACATAACTGAATGAAAACAATATCAAATCTCAAGAAAAAGGATCGTATTTATAAATTTACACAACTAAGAATCTGACAATTCGTCATCAAAGCATCGTATCAATGATTAAAAACACAATGAATCACCCATTTCAAAGAAATAGAAAAGAAAAAATCATGAAAGTAGTACTCCGTAGTATTAAGTATTAACTATCTCGTCTCAGTAACTCAACTCAGATCTATTTTTACTATCAGATGTTTAATGGTTAAAGTTTTGATCTTTTACTACTCCAATTATGATATCCAACTTAAAACAATGAAATAGAATTCAATTTATATGTAAAATAGAAAATACAAGGAAACCCCTAAATTTCAACTGAAAAACATAAGAATCAATTCTAATATTGCCGACAATAATTACTACAAAGATAGATAAAAAACAATTAAAGAATAACCGAATAATCATACTTGATTGTGAGATGAAAGATCCTGATTTGCTAGCACTGGTGTAGTCGTGCAGAACTTCAGTCTTTGTAGAAGATGATGTAAAGATGGTTATTACTTTTGTTTAGAAGTGAAGGGGATAAGTCCGCTGCTCTGAAATATTAAGTCCACTATTTCAATTTTAGATTTTGGGATAAGGCGCTATTTTAAAGCGCCTCTTTTTTAGCCTGAATTAGTCTTATTCAGCACTTTTTATTAAGAGCGTCGTAATAAGAGCGCCTCTATATGCTGATATTGTAGTAGTGATTACCAGTAAAAAAAATACCCGATGACTCAATTAGTGTTTCAGTAAAGAAAATAAAATAAGATGACGACATTGGATGGTACTGAGTTCGATACTACCGAAGGCATAATTGTAAATTCGTTGTTATTTTTACTCTTACCCTCAAACTTTGAAGTTCATTGTTAAACTGTAAAGTGTTGGTGAACTATAACTCCATAATTAATTTATTGTCTTGAATCTTTTTGAAAGCTTAATTTAAATTATTGTGTATGGGATGATAAATTAATTATGCTAATCCATTTAGTGGATAACCAACATACATAGAAAATCAAGGTCGGAAAAAAAACGACTCATTTTCTCCGTCTTATTTTTAGACCAGGAAAACTCCATCTTGAGGGAGACTTGTTGTTTTAAAAAGGGAAGATAGATATGTATATGAGAGTATGAGACATGCATGGTCAAATAAAACAAATAGACCAACAATGAATCAACGATGCCCAAAAGGCCTAAAATAGACATACCTAATGTAATTATTAGTTGCAACCCTAATTAAATAAGGAAAGCTACCCCTTTTTTACCCTGTTGCTTCATTTTTACATTTGTAATTAAAGTGTGAACTATTCACATAAATTTATGATGTACTCAATGATATTTGGGCTATTCTTCATCACTTCTTCAGATTTGGTTTTATCATTTTTTGTTAGAGTGTAATAGGATTATCTCAAGATCATTCAATAACATGTATTAGTTGCAGGGGCGAAGCTACCTAGTAGCAAGGGGTGGCGGTCGCTACCCCAAACTTTAAAAAAATGGTTTAGAAGACGGATTTTTGCTACCCCAAATATTGTTGAATAGCTAATAAGTAAATGTTATCTCATTAAGTGTACAATAGACATTGTGGTTCAATGGTAAAGCCTTTGGTTTCCAACCTAGTGCCCTAGGTTCGAATCTCACTACTTGCAAATTCCTTTTTAATTACTATTTTTTTGCTACCCCACAAATTAAATCCTGGCTTCGCCGTCTATTACCTCTTTTGTTACTAGTATTTCATAACATAATGGACCAAACTTGAATAAACTTGCAAAAATTTAAACAATATTTAATTTGGATGACAAGTTAACCAACCACTCATCATCTAAACTCATATTTTTAGCCGAAAACATTTACATTTTATTGTAAAATGGTCACATATGATCCGTCTTAATTTCAGACGAAAATAGTCCGTCTGAAACAAGAACGAATTTGCCATGCATAAAAATTATTAATTACTTCGATAATCATTTAAATTATCCATTTCTAAGTGCTTCATTTACAATCTTCTGGTTATGACGACACAAAGAAGATGATTCAAACAATGCATCATCTCAGCAAACGTGCATACAAGGGTCGAACATCAGGTTCGAATCCATCTATAGCTTAGCATGGATCGGAATATGCAAATAAAGCAATAAATAATGCATATAATGGATGCATGGAATTGCTGGAAAATTAATGCCCTTAACTAAACCAAATCGCCCCGCAGTACGTAAAAGATCCGAAACCATGACACCAAAATTCAGAGTGGTGAATTCAATGACTGGCAACGGATGGACTACAAAAGTAATTTACCTTTTTTACCCACGTAAAAGTTCGACGACTCGAAATACTCAAAAGACAACAAAAGTGATTTACCCTTTAATATCAGAAAATTATTGAATATTATTAGTATAATTCACTAATTTTAGATTAAATTAGTACTCCTTCTTATTCGCTATAATGTTCCCTCTTTCCCAAAACGGATTATTCAAGTAATGTTCCCTTTTCTTTTTTGGTAACTTTTACTCTTATTTTATTCATCCTTCTCTCCTATCACTAAACCCCACACAACTCTTTTACTCCTATTTTATTACTTTTCTTAATGTTTTGGCCTCACAGCTCCTTATTTAACTCCTAATAATTCATCCTTTTCTCCTAACACCAACCCCACCAATGTCCTTTATTCATTTTTAATAGTATTCCTTAAGTATCGTGTCAAAGACAAAGGGGAACATTATAACGAATTGGAGGGAGTATAATTCACTAATTTTAGATTATATTATTGAGTTTGTGTCGATTTGTGTCTATCTATGTTGTTTTCTGGAATTTGGTACTGCTTCTGGAAGTTTCATTTTGTAGGAACGAAATCGAGTGAACAAAGCGGGTTAAGTCGAGCAAAACCAGAAACAAACCATAAGGAAAGTTAACCACAAGTCCAATTCATACATCATTACTTTACGTTCCATTTGCTGCTCTATACTCCAATTTCATATCACTGGTAGAGCATTTGAATTGTCTCTTATTGGGCCACATACTGCTTGTCACCTTAGCCCACTATTTACGTGCATTTGGGCTGCTATTTGTGAGATGGCTGGCAATTTTTGGTCCATCTTTTTTGGACTTTTGTTCGACAAAATAAGCAAAACACTAATTGTTATATAAGACCACTTTATGTGTAAGACAAATTCACTTATAAAAAGCCCAATAAAATTAATTAATAAATTATTATAATTTTTTTTATTTTGATAACGTAATGTTTTATATTGATAAATTACTCATAAGACATCAAGTTATTAAAATAAAATTAAAATACAAATATAATCTAATGATTAGTTTAGGCTATTCTCCTATTGGGTCAGTCCTATACTATAGAACGGTCTTATAAGAGATGTGTTGTTAACAAAAAGGAACCATCTTTATTGTTTCATTATGATTAATGTTGTTCTTACAGTAGTTTTAAACTAGTTTAAATCCGCGCAATAAATATGCGGGTGTTATAGAATTTTTATTTTTAGAAAAAAAAAAAATTACACTATAAAATTAGTTAAACATGTATTCCATTATTACCAAGTTATGTAGTCCGTATAGGTATATTACACTTTTATTTTGGCATTATTATTTATGGGTCCTTGTTACGTTTGTTGTTTGCCTTTTTGTCTTTGAATAATAATTCATCCATTTCGGTCAATTGTTTTCCTTTGACTTTGGTACAAAGATCAATGAAATAGGAGAGAGTCAATTACAAAATGACAAGTGAAACAAATTAAGTGTAAATGATCAAATTATTCATCAAGTCTCTAAAATATTATTAAAAGGCTACCTTAAAATGACAAATAAACGTCACTTAGACAAAGTCAAGTAGGATCCAAAAAACCACCTAGATTAAAATTTAATGTGATGTGGCATATTTAAATGTGATGTTGCATATTTTTAATGTGACATGGCGAATTAATGTGACATGAATTATCAATTTATTATTACATGACATTAATTTAAATCATTTATCTATAAATTAATTTAATTCACTTATATCTATATTAAAGGATATTATCATTATTCTTAAACTAATTTTGTATATTAAATATATTGTCTTCCAAAATTTATATAATTCTTACAAATTTACATCAAATTTCATAATTTACAATTAATATTGACATTTTAATTGAAATTTTTGTAATAATACATGTTATCATTGGTGTGGTATGGAGGAGTATAATTTAGAGGTGGTGTAAAAATATAATTAATTGTAGAAATGCTACATTGTTGTTAATTGATCTATCCTTGTTTCCTTGGTCTTCTTATCTTACCTGACTTGAATTCAAACCACTAAATTGGGTTGCAGAATTTTAGATTTGAAATTTAATCTCGATTGTCTCACTAAAAAAAACTGCCAATTCTAACTCGAACCTTATAGTCTCCATATCGGCATTGAGATCTAATATGCAGTCATATTCCCGGTTTTTTATCCTACTTTAGGGTAGAGAAAACGCGTATTCGGGTCATTTTTGTTACACAAAATCTCATTTGTTGTTATGAAATAAAAGTAGCCTGAATAAACACTGCCAAAATCAGGCTTCTACACTTTCAAGGAATCAAAGGGATACCGGAAACCTGCCATATGCTACATAATTTCATTACCCAATCCCAAATGTAGAATCAGTCACAGAGACGAGAAAAACACTGGAAAAGAAGCGCCAAAACAATGTCAACAAAGCCTCCGTTGCATAATGAAGTGGGGCAAGCTAGCATGAATTGCTGTTTGAAACCCGTCGACAATGAGAAGGAAAACACGTAAAATGTGGCACTGAACAAGGTCCTAAAATTGTAGTGAATGCCAAAAAATTGCTAGCTGATGTCCTACAGTATAAATACCAAAATAGCAATACCAGCCGAATGAGCTCGTCTCTACCCTGCTAATTTAGACAGTCTTGGACTTTGGAGCTTTTTTCTTGATTTGCCTCCTTGGTAAAGAGTTCTTCATTCCTATGAAGAACAACAAGGCCCCAAAGAGCGCCACATTCTGCAGAAAATTTATAAGTCGGGCATTTTAGTTATTTCCCACAACGGCCAAATGATTTTAAACAAAACTTACATGAGACGGTTTTGCACCTTAGAGTCTTGGACTAAGTCATTGATACTATAACTAACTAAGGAACACGAGGAGTTAGGCTGGTCTCACACGTGAGACCGTTTTACCGATGGCATACCTGCAAGAACTCGTGCAACAGGCTGGAGAACTCTGGTTGAGCTGGATGATAGTTATAGAAGTCGTAGAGGAAAGGTGTCGCACATAACAAGTGAATAAGCTACATTGCAAACAAATCAAAACGGGTTTCAAACAAATCGCTCGTCAGTTAAAAAAAAAAGAGAACGATTAAAACGGATAGTAGAACTAACCAAAAGATATGCTCCAAAACTGCTGCCAAATACGAAAAGAACGCCCCCAATTCCTTTAATAGCAGTTGAAGTTGCAACAAGTTGCTTAATCTGGAAATTTACCACGTCAAAATATAGGAAAATAAGAGACGGGTTCTCGAAATCAGATCCTATCTTCCTACATGATTCTTCCGATGCCAGAAGGGGAAATATAAGTTACCTGAATTTCTGGTAAGTTCACCCCAAGTTTTGAACCTATAAGTTCCCTGAAATGACTGACTTTTGGCGCCAATTCCGTTGCAGTTGGCCCGCCATCCACTCCGAATTCATTGAACCTATGGAAAGTGGCAACTATTAGTACCTCCGTTTCAAATTTAATGCCAACTTTAAACATTAGTTATTTAGTTTCTCCAAAACAGGCAAAGATAAACATGTCAATTTTGATTCATCAAAACCAACACTTTTCATATTACGAGATTTCTTTAACGTCTGCAAGTGGATACTATGAGCAGTGTATGTAAATCATATAACTATCAAAATCAAATGTAGAGCAACGACGATATAAATGGGATGAAGGAAGTAATACTCAGGAAAAGAACGACACTTAAAAAGAACCTGAAATGTTTGGATTGCAGTTAAAGATGAGACACTTCAACCAGAAGGTAATCGTAGAGAGCAATAACCAAGTAGAGTAAACCTTCTCGCGAAGTTATCACAGACGAGAAAAGGTTCCTCAATTTTTTTACCAAGACAAGTCACATTTCATAAGCACTAAAGTATGAAGGCAGTAACTACCTATTTACCTGTAACAGAAAAATAGTAAAATCGAGCAGAAAGACCTTCATGTTTTCTACAGTGGCGACTGGCAACACTGTATTTCTTTCTTTAAACACAACTAATTTTCCTATAATCGGCAAGGATTTGTCAGCGTTTCTGAGTATTAAGTTTTCTTAAGTATGGAACACCTTCACAAAACAGATGAAAGATTCATATTGCAAAAGTAGAAAGTCCACGATTTTGAAGAAAGTCGTCTTTGTTTTTTTAAAGCAGAGGAGGATATGTTTGATGCCAAAATAGAAGCAACAGAAATGTGAATCCAAGTATCGGATTGAACTATTTAGTGGAAGAAACTAATGGTTTTGGCTTTAAATGAAAAAACCACGTGACATACGCATGTCTGAGTGTCAAGTAAAACACGAGTATGTGAGGTAACATGAAATCATAGCTTCATTCGTGCTCTAATGACAATATTCTCCAAATCCACAATCAAAGCTACCAAGAGATTGAGTATCACTAATAAACAAATTATGTCGTCACAGTTGAATCTCATCCAAATATTCACCCATCCACAGCCACATCCACACAGCCTACAACGAAGCAACTTTTACCGTCATATTGCCAACTAGACTCGCTTCCTTCTCACAACCTATCCTTATCATTCATCAAACAAAACTTTGTGTGGCGTCATATCCAAATTTAACCATTCACTAGAATTCCGCGAACCAAATGCATCAATTCTAAGATAATCTACTAAACAAAGATTCAAACTTTACAAACTATCCCTGAAAGCTAATCATACAAATTACATTCACATTTTGCATTAAACATCATAAACAAACAAACACACCCATAAAACATTCAACTTAATCAATCATTGATAAAACAGACATAGCGCAGTCATAATGCCACTCGGAAATAAACCCAGATCAGATTAACAGCTTACTGTATGATTGAATTTCCCACAAATTCACAACAATTCACAATCCAACAGATCTAACACCAAAGAACAAATCTTTAGAACATCCCAAAACATGATCCAAAACTACAACAATAACAACATCAGAGCCTTAGTTCCGAAATGATTTGGGGTCGACTGACATGAATCATCATCTGAAACCGTCTCGGGCATCCAATAGGGCTCTGTAATTTATAAACAAACTAAAAAAACAACAAAAAAAGGGATACAATTAAAACAAAAAATTGAAGAACTTACATTTGCCAAGCAGATAGAATGAAGATTGAGGCAAATAAAACCCTACCCATGAATGAAAAGAACCCCATTTCTTCAAATTCACCTAATTTTTGTTAATTTTAATTTTAAAAAATTAGGGAAATGACGAGAAAGATCAAATCTTTGTCACAATCTCTTCACTGGAGAAGGAAGACAAGAAAGAGACAAGTGTATAGTAATAGTTTGGGATTTTTTCAATTAAATTGATTAATTAATTAATTAATTGAATATTTACTGAAAATTACTCCAACAGCCACCAACCACTACTGTACATTCATGATCTACCAATCAAATTTTGCTGGCAAAGATTCATTATGGGTTTTAATTTGGTTAGTTGGATTGTTTTCTTTTAAAGGAAATGATTTTTTTTCTATTTATAAAGTTGTAATAATAGAAAGAAAATTGCGAGATTTTTTTTTACCGTATCACGTTTTTATGACATAATAATCGTGAAAAATATAATAATAATTACGTTTTTACTATGGGTTAATGGTTATGCACTTATGCTCTTTATGTACAATATGCATATGTTGATAATAAGCTTTATTTAAGTAATGGAAAAAAAAACGACACGGAGTCGTTGAGGCTACAATGTCCGCTAAGGCATCGAGACTCATACCCACAACCCACCCCATCTAGAGATGTGAAACATGGCTGGCTAGCCCGGCCCGAGTGTGTGGGTCGAAAAATGCCATCCCGGTTAGCCCACAGCCCAGCCCTGACCAGCCCGCTCAGCCCCTAGTGTCGGGCTAGTGCCACGATTTCCTCGGCCCGACCTCGTCCAAACACAAATAAAATAAACATACAAGGCCTAGCCCAGCCCGACACTGGCCCGCTACTAAGTGGGCCGATTTAGTGCCACACAAAACTGGCCCGGTCCAGCCCGACACTGGCCCGCTACTAAGTGGGCCGATTTAGTGCCACACAAAACTGGCCCGGCCCAGCCCGGTCCTCATATAGGTCGTGCCCGGGCTCCATTTCCCAGTTCGGCCTACCCTTTGGCCCGGTCCAGTCCGCACCGGCCCGGCCCGGTCCACTGCACACCCCTAGGCCCTAACCCCATCTAGTTACGTAATTCGAATGATCTTGACAAAATTAAAGCTAACAAGATCAGAGCAGAAGTTACTTTCTTAATCTCTGTCGCCACACTCTTAAGCTACCTCGCCAATTCGAATGATCTTGTAACATCAAAATGAGGGCTAGAGACTACAAACCTCAACTCCAACCCGACTACCGTGATGCACATCTGTTTTATTTGCCAAGAATAATTTAATTATCATAACTTGATCTTTCGCAATCTTAACACTCCACTAAAACCTAAACTTTTATACACCAACGATGACCAGCCCAATCAACACCACCTAAGTAATCGTTTCCTGTCCACCCACCCCATTTATGTAACTAAATCGTGAAATTTGAAAACAAATCTTGTGTGACAAGTTTACATAAAAAGGATAATTTAAAAATCCGAAAAATTAATTAATTTGTCTTTTACTAATTTATTTATTTATATATTGTTTACTTTTCAAATTGTCTCATTCTTACGCTCTAGGATCGATCGGAGCAAGACTAGTCCTACTAAATTTTCTCTTGTTTTTATTCTGCAATTATTCTGCAATTAACTTGTAGTTCCACATTTTCGGTCACTGTCGAACAACTAATCAAAACTATGAAAAGGTCTTCTCAAAGAAGAATTCAAGCGTAGTGAAGGCCAAGCAATCTATTTCATATATCCGCCTAGCTCCTCTTTCAAACATTTCTGCCTCCGAGTTTTAGAAATCATTTTAATTCTCGCCACAAACAGTTAAATTTTAATCCAATAATATATGTGTCTTACATTTCGTATGTAAGACTTATATAGGACGCTATGGATTCAGTGACCGCGACAATAATCATCCTAGTGTTGGCATTTTGTGTTGGAGTTCCTCTAATCATGCTATCTATGTTCCTACTATGTTATTATTGTGAAGAATCTGACGACGATATTTCTAGAAGAGCTAATCACTTTGGGGGGGAAAATTCGGACGAGGACGATAATCAAGTACTCGAAAGTGTTCCCCGCTCAAGTACCCGCCACTGGCGCAGGCCCCCAGTGCCACGAATTCCGATCCAAGACAACACAAATCAGGGCCATATAAGGCCCACAGTCGTCGAAGCGGGCCTAGACCAGTTGGCTATTGAGTTATTACCAACAGGACCAGTAGGGAAGAAAATACTAAAAGAGAATCCGGAGCTAGACTGCTCAATATGCTTAGGCAAATACTCTAAAAACGACGTCGTACGTCGCTTGCCGTGCACCCATGCCTTCCATGTCCCCTGCATCGATCACTGGCTAAAAATCAAGGCTACTTGTCCGCTTTGCAAGAAGAACCTTAACCACTTGTTGCTTTATTCTCCATAATATTATTTGTAAATTTAATAAATTACATAATTGTAAACTATACAATGTAATTATTATTAATGAATTGAATAGTATTTGATTTACAATAAATATCTATTTATACGTACCAATATACAGGGGATAGTTATATTGAATTATTGATAATGAACTAGTATGATGTTTCACCAATAGGTATTAATATCTTACTTCACATTATCAATCATCAAAGGGTCGGTTCATCAAAGGGTCGGTTGTTGTGTTCCTTATATGCCTTGTTTCTGTCGGTATACTCCAAGTCTCCATTCTCCAATACCGTCAATATACTTCAATAATGTAGAAGATAGTTGTATCTGGTGACCGTGGCGTTGAATAATATATACTTTTTGTATTGTATTTTTTAATAGGAAAATGAGATGACGACACAGGGTGTTACTTAAATTGAGTGACACACGATCGCGGGGTATTATTGTAATTTACTTATGTATTTTGTTTTCCTCCATCAAAGTTCAAATTTCAAACTAATTCCTAAAGGTTAATGTCGAAACTTAACATATAAATAATTAATTTAACAATTTAACGATATTGATAATAACAATTTTTAATTATTTTTTGAAAGATTCTGCGCGATTGTGTTCTAATTCTAGCTATATTGGTGGAACCATACATATACATTCTTGATTAATAACTAGTATAAATTCCGCACAAATGCGCGGTTTTCTAGATTGACATATTAGAGAAACTAACAATTAGTAAAAGTACTAGTTTGGATGCCCGTGCGTTGCAACGGGGTAATTAACTTAGTAACAAAAAATGGTTATAAGGTCTTAATATTTACATCTTATGTCTAATCATTTATTTAGATATGATCAAAAGTCAAAGCATCTTATTTAAGAGACACAAAAGATGTTGTACCTAAGTTCCAAGGGTGCCTCATATTTATAATCATAAGACTACCACATCTTATGTTAATTTTTCGATGTGGGACAATTCTATTATTTTTATATAATCCTACATTATTTTTCAATGTGGTACATATAACATACTAAGAAGTACACAATTTTATATATGTACAAATTATATGAAATCTTTTTGCTAATGATATCATTTTTACCACGAATCAAATTATGTTATTTTCATAATTTTCTTAACGATATTTTTTTGCCAAATGAAATGTAAAAGTTTTTATATAAAAATTAGAAACATCACTTGAATATAATATAGGAAATAAATATTATAATAATTAAAAGATTCTCCACTTTATTTTTTACATCAAAAAATATTATTTATGATACTTTCCTAAATTAATTTTTAGGATCACCCACCTTATGATAAATTTTCGATGTGGGACAATTCAACTTTTTATATGTAGTATATTTACCTGCAGCTACATTATTTTTCAATGTGGGACAAATAACACACGAAAAAGTACACCATGTTTTTTGCACCTATTTCGATATCCAACCCGATTTAATAATGAGAAAATACTATACTATCTATTTATATTAAACGTTTTTTTTTTTTTTCCATTTGTTATCATAATTAAAATATGTACAAATGATATGATTTAAATTACATTTTTTTCCTAACACGGCTTTTAAGATGTAATTGGCGAAGCAATAAAATGTATTAACAAATGCAAAATATTTTCCTTTATAATATTTAAGCGATTCAAAAGATTTTGGGTTGATACCCCTAAGTTTCAAATATGACTCCTCTTTATAATCATGTGATACCTCACCTCATGATAATCTTCTAATGTGGGACAATTCAACTATTTATATGTAGTATATTTACCACACCTACATTATTTTTCAATGTGAGACAAACAATATACTTATAAATACACTGTCTTTTTCGCACCTAATTCGACATCTAACCCAGTTTAATAATAATAAGCAAATACTATACTATTTATTAATATTCGTATAGTACATTTTTTTTAACTTCTTATCATAATTAAAATATGTGCAAATAATATGATATTATATTTTAATGCTAGCATTTATTTACCACGAATCTAATTATATAATTTTTCAAAAAAAAAAATATGTTACTTTTTTACTAAATGAGATGTATAAGTTTTTATATAAAATTATAAACATCTCTTGGACATAAAATAAAAAATATATATATCATACCGTGGAGATAATGATATAAACTCTTAAGAGATCTTCAAGACAATGTTTAAGAGACTCGAAAGGTTTTGGGTTGGTATTTAGGTTCTATGAATGCATTCTATTTATAATCATATGATCACCACCTTATGTTAAACTTTTGATGTGGGACAATTTTATTATTTATACGTAATATATTCACCACACCAACATATTTTTCAATGTGGGACAAACAACATACTTAGAAATGTACCATCTTTTTCGCACATAATTCGACATCTAACCCGAGTTAATAATAATGAGCAAACACTCTACTCCCTCGATTCAAGACCAAATACAACATTCCTTTTTTTTACACTATTCATGAACGAATATAATCTTTACGATTCCTTGCAATATGTAAGACAAAATATGGTCACGTGAGATCTTATTTGATTCACCTATAAAGTTCAATGAGAATATCAAATTTTTAAATCTTTTATATTGTAAACTTAAAGATATTTACGTTGTTATTTGTGTCTTGGCAAGTGTGTAAATGAAAATGTTGTATTTGGTTTTGAATGGAGGTAGTACTATTTATTAATATTCGTACGTTTGTTTTTAATTTTTTATCATAATTAAAAATATATGCAAATAATATGATACTCTGTACTATATTCTAATGCTAGCATTTCTTTTACCAAGAATCTATTATAATATAATTTTCATAATTTTTTTTATAATACTTTTTTGGCAAATGAGATGTATAAGTTTTTATATAAAGATTATAAACATCACTTGAATATAATACATAATATAGAAAATATATATATCATACTGTGAATATAATGATATAAACTCTTAAGAGCTCTCCAAAATAATTCTTAAGAGACTCAAAAGGTTTTTGGTTGGTATATAGGTTCCAATGATGACTTCTATTTATAATCATAGGATCACCCACCTTATGTTAATCTTTCGATATGGGACAATTCTATAATTTATACGTATTATAATCACCACACTAACATTGTTTTTCAATGTGGGACATATAACATACTAAGAAGTACACCAACTTTAATATGTGCAAATCATATGAAATCTATACTCTAATGAAAGCATTTTTTACCACGAATCTGATTATAGTATCTTCATAATTTTTATAACGACATTTTTTTGCCAAATGAAATGTCAAAGTTTTTATATAAAAATTAGAAACTTCTCATGAATATAAAATAGGAAATATAGATATTATAATAATTAAAAGATTCTCCACTTTATTTTTTATGTGGAAAATATTATTTATAAAACTTTCCTAAATTAATTTTTGATGATGTGGACGCTCTAGAATCGCTCGAAAAAACTCTCTTTTATGTATATATATAGATTAACTTCAATTCAAATTTAATTATAAAATTTACTATTAATAATGTTTAGTATTAAGAGGTAGAAAAGAGAAGGTTCAACACTTTTATTACTTGTTGTTTTTATCAAAAAATAATATTTTATGTAATTTTTTTTCATAACAAATCTATCAATATCAATATACAGTATATATACTCAAAAGAGGAATTTTTCAAGCGATATCATTGGTTTAGCTTTTGTAAATTATTATTTAAGTTATAAAATATTGAAATAAGATAAATATATTAGTATTTAATTTAATCTACATAGTATAAAAGCCGAGTTTTTTGGAGAATTGTGATTGGCTGCTGATTTTATGGATAAAAAAGTAATTTTCTAATGTAGGGCCTACCCATTATCTTAATAAAAAATAATTAAAATTTCCAACAAATTCTATACAAGCGTTTGGGTAATTTATTTAACGGTTTTTCTAAAATGTGTCCTAAGGGCACATGTTATAACTTTAATATGGTAAGATTAACAATATATTCTTACTAATTATGGTAATGAGTTTATAGTTAATTATCTCATGAGAATATGTTGTCAATCTTACCATATTAAGGTTACATTTCAATTTAATTCAATGTCAATTTTCTAACTTAATTTCAATTCATATTTTTTTATTTAATTGTTGATAAAATAAATATTATATCTAATTATATTCATACTGATTTAAAATCGACCCGTGCATTTTTTTACACGGGAGAAACTAGTTGTAAATTATTGAAAAGTTATCTACATAAATCAGGTAAACAAATATAAAAAGATAAATATCTAATTTAAATATTGACTCAACCTTTGATAGATTAATGCACATATGACTCTCAATCTCCATATACTCCTATATAAGTCTCATTATACCTCCTCTACCATGACCGTTTAAGCCGATTGGTGGGAATAGTAATGGAAATGAGGATGAGTGGGCGATGTATGAGTATTATCTTGACGTTGATGAAAACAATGAGATAGTGTCTGCTATCTCACCAAGAAATCGGATTCTACTGATGATGATGATGATGATCATGACGACATATGCTAAGATCATGCCATTAGATTGCAAGGGCAGTATGAGTAAACGAGGTCGTATTGAATATGACAACCAGCAGGGTGCAGTTCTGGAATCATTAACCCTATCCAAGATTATGTGGGTGAAGTTCTGCCTCAAGGTAATGGCAACTCTGCCTAGAGGTTACAGAGGAGATATATAAAGAAGCGATGATACTCGATTGTGAGGACAAAGATAAGGATAACACTGATAATACTCAAGAAGTTATTAGCTATGATGTTCAAGAAGTGCAATGTTTAGAAGCTAAAAAAAGTTCTCTGCCGACCGGAGCATAAAAAGTTAATGATCAATTTGATATAGATGAATTCATACAAGGATTGTCACTTCCAAACGGGGCACAAATTAATATGAGTAACAACCTCGAGGGTTGATGGACAACAACCTCGAGGGTTGATGGACAGAATCCGACATTATAGTGACCCAACCGATCCCATAGCTCTAAAAATCAAGCTTATAATCTTATTTGTAAG
This sequence comes from Silene latifolia, assembly GCF_048544455.1. Classification (NCBI taxonomy): domain Eukaryota; kingdom Viridiplantae; phylum Streptophyta; class Magnoliopsida; order Caryophyllales; family Caryophyllaceae; genus Silene; species Silene latifolia. Next base: position 157,323,166 of record NC_133535.1, on the reverse strand, counting down.
ACCGTCTCATTGGGGAATTAGATTTTATTTTATTTTATTTTTTTTTTTTTTTTTTTAAGATCTGGTACAAAATTTGACGTTTCAATTTTGAAAAGCAATTTAAGTGCTTAACTTGCCCAATAGCTTTGAAACCTTGCTAAGATATTACCAGGTCAACGACCGGGCATGCAATCTAGTATATATTTAAATTTCAACTATCAACATTTTATACTTTTGATAATATTTACCGTCAAAATTTGTGAAGTTGGACTCCCGAAAAGAGAATGTAACCTTTGGTTTGAAACTTTGAATGAGGGAGAGTAAGTGAAATTAAACAGTATGACCCAATTGTAAATATTACATACTGAAGCCCAATTGGAGAGTAATTTTCCTTTAGGCGGGAAAATTTTGAGATCTCTTATTCTTTTAGTATAAGGGGATTCTAAACCTATATACTCCAATACTTCACATAAGTCATAGTTGTCCTATCATTTATCGTAATCGATACAACACGACATTTCGATATAGACCAAAAAATGAAAAAATTGCACAAAATAGTCGTATCCGATACTTTAATATCGAGTCACTACCCTAGTCAAGATAACATAACTCTAAACATTGGAATAATTAACATACTCCGTATATTTTTATATAGTTCCGAATTATCTAAGCCTATATTTCTTTTATATTTATTCAATTTTCGACTGTATCGATTAGGTTTAAGCTCTTACCTTACGGTAAATTTGTGGGTCATTTTGAATTCAAATCGTTACGACTTATGAGTATACCTGATATATAAATTAGTCATTATATATCAGGGTCTAAGAGTTAATTTATGAAGAGAAGAGCTGAACTAAACTGACCTGAACTGAATAAAGCTAAACTGAACTGAATCGAGTTGAAATTAAGTTCAAAAGAACATGGTCTAAGTTGAACCGAAGATATCTTTCTTTAATGATTAAGACCGAAATATTATGAATAACAGTATCAGGTTCAAATCCCGCTTCCCCTCTTTTATAAAACGATTAAGCACGCGCTTGGTTTGGAAAAAAAAGAAAGAAGGAAAACTCACCTCACTTGACCTCACGTCGTCACCTAGTCACGACCTCTTTAGTGAGTTAAAAAGTGCCGAACAACATTTGAAAATTCAAAAGCGGGCATTTTCCTCAATTCTCTAGAGAGAGAAACAATAAAAACAAAGAGAGAGAAAGCTTCAATTTTTCGAAGGAAAACACAACAATGGCGTTTACATCCTTTGTCGGAAGAGTTCTCTTCGTTTCTCTCTTTGCTCTCTCTGCTTATCAAGAGTATATTACTTCTACTTCTACTTCTAAATCAATTTCCATTAATTTTTTTAAATTACAAGATCTGAATTTAATTTCTGTAGGGTTTAGTTTACATTGCTGAAATTAGGGTTTTTGAGAATGAAATTGTTTGATGTTTGTTGTAAATCTCGGATCTTTTTAGTTGAATTGTTGATTAAGCTTTTATTATGCTGTTGTTGATTGAATTTCTGATTAATTGAACTTTTTTAATTTGTTTGATTTGATTTTAAGCATGCATGTTTAGCAACATCTAGATCTTTAGCTGATTAGCATGACATTGTGTTTTTAAACCTATTAGAACAAATAATTGTTACGGATTCGGATGATGATTCAGGTTAGCCGACCCCAAACCGTGTTGGGACTAAGGCTTTGTTGTTGTTGTTGTTGGGTTACATAGGTAAATATTGAATGTTTGTGTATTTAACTGTGTTACATTAGGTAAAGTTTGAAAGTTGATGTGTTTAATTGCGACCCCAAACCGTGTTGGGACTAAGGCTTTGTTGTTGCACAAATTGGGTTACATAGGTAAAGATTGAATCTTTGTGTATTTAACTGTGTTACATTAGGTAAAGTTTGAAAGTTGATGTTTTTAATTGCGGAATAATGGGTAAAGATTGAAACTTTATGCTGTTGGGGTAGTGAAGAATGTACTTGATTGGTGATTTAGCTTGAGTAAGTAAATGGTTTGTACTGATTTGTCGGCGATCTTTCTGGCTATGATAAATGTTTCTTCCGCTTTTAAAGGATCTTGAGCTAGAGCTTTTGGATTGAAGTATTGAACCTCATTAGATATTGAGAGACTCTACTCCTGTCACAGTATGTTTTGATGTTCGCTAATCTAGTAATCATTTCACCAAATGAGGAATGAAAGTATTTGGGTTGGTCTTGATATGAGATTGTCGTAACACAAGTTTCCTTGTTCCGTGCATTGTTGCGTTGCATTCCAAAATCCTATAGAAATATATCATCTTAGATGGTAGGGTTTGATTTCCTCAACTTTCTGGAAAATATTGGGCATGTTTGCATCATGTTTCACTTGAGCTGTGATTTGCATTTATTGATACTCGCCGCGCTACAACTCTATAAGCTATTATAATAAGACTTGATTAGACTGACCTAGGATCCAACATGGTTGCACGTCCAAGTGTTGAGACTCGGCTATTTTGTGAAAGATCTCATGTTTTTTGTTCGAAATTAAGTGTCCAAGTGTCATAATCATGTTCAGTGTAGGAGATCGTTATGCAGGGTAGTATGAACTTTGAAGAGTCGGAATAGCAAAAGCTATAAAATGTTGGCTCTTATATGTATAACATATTATGTTTCAGGTTCAATGACTTTGGTGTTGATGGCGGCCCAGCAGCTAGGGCTCTGCAACCCAAGTTCGATGTATTCGCTAAAAATGTGACAACATACACCGGGTTCAAACTGCCTCCTGTTGAGGTGAGAAAGCATTTTGCTCTTATTCCTCTTTAATTCTCGTTGCCATCAATAGGTCGCAAGGTTAAAATCCCCAAAAAGAATATTTAGTCGTCGTCATTTACGAAGTCTAAGTTTTAAGGTATTCCGGACCCTTAAGTTTTACTTCGATTTTCAAAATCTTTTTAATCTTTAGTCTCGATTTAAAGTCTAAGTTTTAATAAAAGGAATCCGGACTCCGATTTTAAAATCTACAAGTTTTCCTGGCTTTTGTATTATGTTTCACCGCCCTTTTGTTTTTCACCTTTTCTTTTCTATATTTTCGCTTTTTGATGATTCATGTCAGCCGACCCCAAATAATTTTGGGATTAAGGCTCTGATGATGTTGTTGTTGTCACGTTTGAATTCATTAGTCACAGCTGACTAAGTTTCTGTTTTACTTCAGATGAAACATATAATTGCAGGTGCAATAGCCTTGAAGGGTATTGGCAGTCTTCTCTTTGCATTTGGAAGCTCTTTGGGAGCTTATCTTCTGGTACGTACAGTAATGTTTTTAAATCTGTTTGCCTTTTTGTTTCACAATCGACACGACTGATTTCAGACATTCATCTCGCCTTTTTTCCCTGCAGCTATTACACCAGGCTCTTGCTACTCCTATCTTGTACGACTTCTATAACTACGATGCTGACCGCAAGGAATTTGCTCTGCTCTTTGTCAAATTCACTCAGGTGACCTATTATGATTTTACACATTTTCTTTTTCGTTGTTATCGTTACAAAAAAATTTGAACACTGGAATCAAATTTCCCTGCAGAATCTGGCATTGTTTGGCGCATTGCTGTTTTTCATTGGCATGAGGAACTCGGCGCCAAGGAGACACAGCAAGAAGAAGTCCCACAAATCGAAAACAAATTGATTAGGGAAAGAAAGGGCTTTTTTAGCTAAGCTTTTGTGACGTTTTAGGCATTCGACAGTAGAGAAGAATCACGGAGAAATTCCAAATTTATTCTGAATGAAATTTTTTGTAAGCTTTTAGTTGTCATCTGTTTTCTTTCTCTACTCCGATCGGAACTTTCTTCCAGTGTTCTGATTTTAATCAAAATGTAGACATTTGGAATTTCTTCAATCATGTTAATGGCAAAACGACGGTTGCTTTGACCGTATTTAACTGCATTTTTGTTGTAATTGTCTGAATTTAGCGAGATTAGGTCGCTCGCAACTGTTGGTCTTGATATCACATCGGAAATCCGTATTCCAGACAATGTCATGAATGGTCCTGATGCTTTTTAGACACACATTTAGTCAGCCTTGGCTGCTAAAGCATACACTTTTGTCCATTCACTGAAAATCTTATCTATATTAGTTTGCTCCGTAGCAAACTCTTTCACTTCTATTTCTATTCGATACACGAAAATCTTATCTATATTTAGTAACAGTATGATCTCTGCAATTAACTCCAAATATGACAGAGCAGCCGAATTGAAAGCATTTGATGAAACAAAAGCCGGTGTAAAAGGCTTAGTAGATTCCGGCATAACAACAATTCCCAAGTTTTTCATTCATTCAAATGATCCATCTTTGTCTTCAACCCCTTCAAAAACCCATGCCAGTATTCCAATCATAGATCTTAGTGACTCACGGAAGATCATCGTCTCGAGGATCAGAGAGGCATCCGAGACATGGGGGTTCTTCCAAGTTCTGAATCATGGGATTCCTGTCCTTGTTTTGGAGGAGATGTTGAAAGGTGCAAAGCGGTTTTATGAGCAAGACGATGAAGTGAAGAAAGAATACTATACTCGAGATTCATCGAAGAAGATGGTTTATAATAGCAATTACGATTTGTACACCGGACCTGCAGCTAATTGGAGGGACACCTTTTATTGTTTCATGGCTCCTCAACCTCCCAAACCAGAAGATTTGCCTTCTACTTGCAGGTCAGTTCATCTCGCCGCTCTTGATTTTTCTCTGTTTTTACTTTTTAGAATATTCTCTCGTGTACCCTCAACTTTTTCATTTTCTATGATGTACCCCTCTTCTCTTGGAAAAAGCTTTGACCGTCGATAACTCTTGGCTACAAGTTCAGAATTCGATAAACTTTTTTTTCAAATTGACGGTTTTTTAAGAGGTCTTCAATTTGAAAACAATTTCACTGACGTCTCAACTCGTATTTTGGAATTAATTATGGTCGGTCAGTTTATTCGTTAAAAAAGTTTGACCAACCATAATTACCGGCTACGAGTTCAAAAAGCGGTGATATTTTTTTTTCAAATTCAAGGCCTTGACGAAATAATTGGTTTGAAAAAAAAAATTACCGTTTTCTGAAAAATTACCGTTTTCTGAACTCGTAACAGAGAATTATGGTCGGTCAAAGTTTATTCGTTAGAAAAGTTTGACCAACCATAACTACCGGCTACGAATTCAAAAAGCGGTGATTTTTTTTTCAAACTCATGGCCTTAACGAAATAATTGGTTTGAAAAAAAAAATGACCGTTTTCTGAAAAAATGACCATTTTCTGAACTCGTAACAGAGAATTATTGTCGGTCAAAGTTTTTTGTGAAAAACGAGGGATACACCTTAGAAAACGAAAAAGTTTAGGGGTACACGAGAGAATATCCTTTACTTTTTTACTCGTATTTACCAAGTTAGTCGACATCTGCAATTCTGCACGCAGAACTAAGGCTTTGTTACTGTTGTTGTATTTGATATCAGGGAAATATTAGTCGAGTACTCGAAGCAAGTGATGCAACTGGGAAAACTCCTGATGGAGCTGCTGTCAGAGGCACTCGGGTTGAACCCGTGTCATCTAAACGACATGGGTTGTAGCGAGGGACTAGCTGTTGTATGCCATTACTATCCAGCTTGTCCGCAGCCTGAGTTAACTCTCGGCACTTCAAAGCACGCTGATGACGGTTTCTTGACTGTGTTACTACAAGATCAAATTGGTGGTCTTCAGATTTTACATGACAATCAATGGTTTGATGTTCCTCCTGCCCCAGGCGCGCTTGTGATCAACATAGCAGATCTCTTACAGGTGAATCTCTTAAGACGGTCTTAACTTAAGACGAGATAATGTGAAACATTTTATAATAAAAAGTGACTATTTAGTGATAAAATGTTATAACTAAAATTGTCACTTTTTAACAATAAACTGATGGTAGCAGTCTATCAGGTAATGTTTACATTTTATCGTGAAAACGTTACATTTTGTCCGTCTTATTTCAGACGAAAAAGCCCCGTCTTTTTAACACTAGTGCTAAACTTAGTGCTCCTAGGGTTTCCTGTGGAGAGTTCGTCGGAGTCGTCTTTGTTCTTCCTTTTCGATCTAGGTTTCGTCCTGTGTCTCTGACATTGGGCCGTGCTTTCCTTTTCGTTTTCTTGCTTTCTTTTCGTTAGGGTTTCGTTAAAGTTCTTTTGTTTACTTCTGTGCGAATTATGGATGAGCGCTCGTGTCAAAGGGATGGCAAGCAGATTATGAGTGGAGGGGTAGATGATGGGAGGGAGGAGTTTATATGGGATGTCGGAGATGATGAAGGTGAGAAGTAGAGTTCGGATCTTATGCTCGTTGGGAAATTATGGACTACGAAGGCTATCAATGTAAAGGCCGCGATCGATACGATGGTAAAGTTGTGGAATCCGAAGGGCACAATAATCGGTAATGTTCTAAACCCTAAAGATAAAATTTTTGCGTTCCGTTTGTCCATCGCTAAAGATAAGAGTAGGGTTTTAGAGGGACAACCATGGCATTTTGATAAACATATATGGTGCCTTAATGAACCGTGTGATATGGGGAAGATTTCTGAAACGCCTTTGTTCCGTGTTCCGATGTGGGTACGTGTGTATGACTTACCTATTAGGGGCAAGTCGAATGAAGGAAATCTTCGTTTCCTGGGGTCGCAGATTGGGGCATTCGTAAGCATGGATAAGTTACCAAATCCGGAGGTGGAGAGAGCTGTGGGGATTAGGGTGCTTTTGGATGCTAGAAAGCCACTGAAGGAGGATGTTACGGTCAAGTTGCCAAATGGAAAATCAACTAAGTTTGCAGTCAAGTATGCAAGGTTACCCAATTTCTGTTATGGATGCGGATTGTTCGAGCATTGGGAAAAGGAATGTGATGAAGGGCCATACGAAGAGGGGGAATTGAAGTTTGGGGAATGGTTGCGACCTTCACCATGGAAGGTTACCAAGACTTCCATGGTTGAACCCAAGCCGAAGGTAGCGAGATCTCTAGATAAGAGGTTTGAGGATGAAGAGAGGCGGGAGAATGAGGATATTGAGAAAATGATCGAGAAGCTGACACTAATAGCAGTCTCACATAAGCATAAAATGCAGAAACCTGAAGATGTCGTGGAAAATGAGACTCGGGTGGTAGAAACTGAGGAGGTAGAGGGTAGGAGCAGGGAAACCCGAAGTGTTGATGAAGTTATTATGACTGATGGAGGCGCTTTGGATAGGAATGAGGGGGGGCATGAGATGACTGAAGCGGGATGGAGGATTGGGGACACGAGAATGGGAGGAAAATTGGGTCATGGAGTGCAGCAAGGGAGTGTTAGCTCGTGGAGGCGTCTGGCAAGGGCGACAGCTGCTGCTAGTAATGAGGCAAGGGAAGTGGGGTGTCTTGTGGGAAAGAGAGCTCGAGAGGAGGATATGGAGGAGGACGTGATAGCTAAGAAGAGAAGTTTTACTATCATGGGTGTATGTTCACCTGAGGCGGAGGTTGAGGATGCTCAACCCCGCCGGGCCTCATGAATCTCTTGAGCCTTAACTGCAGGGGGCTGGGCAACCCCGATGCAGTATGTGGACTCAAAAATCTGCTCAGGAGAGAGGACCCTAGCATTGTTTTTTTGTGTGAAACTAAACTTAGTAGTAGAGATATGCAAGTTATAATTAGGAAAATAGGAGGTTATGAAGGGGTGGCTGTAGATAGTCGGGGTCGATCAGGAGGGCTAGCTTTCTTTTGGCGTAAAGAGGTAAAGTGTCAGCTTCGTTTAGCTTCAGTTCATGTAATGGATTTTGATGTCGAGTTGGGAGAATCGAAATGCAGGATTACTGGCTTTTATGGTTGACCGGCGTTACAGGACCGTCACTTATCGTGGCAACAACTTAGGCTGCTTGCTACGCAGTCGAATGACCGATGGCTATGTGTAGGGGATTATAATGAAATTATGTACTCTACTGAAATGAAGTGGGGAAGCCGAGCACAGTGGCAAATGAATAATTTCCGGGATGCAGTGGATGCTTGTGGGCTCAGAGATATTCCTTTCGAGGGATACATGTTTACGTTTGATAATGGGTAAGCAGGGGTTAATAATCGTCAATGCCGCCTTGATAGAGCTATGGGTACGTCCGACTGGTTCGATTTATTTCCATATGCTAAACTTTTTCATTTAGACAGAGAGTGGTCAGACCATGCTTCGTTGAAGGTGGTGTTCGATAAGAGGGCTAAAGAGGAGGTGTGTCAGCGCAAAAGGTTCCGTTTTGAGCATGTGTTGGTTGAGGAGGAAGGATGTGAAGAAACGATTAGAAGAGCGTGGGAGCGTGATGCATGCGATATTATTGAGACGATATCAGAGTGTGCCAGTGAGTTGATGAAATGGAAGGGAATTAATATTGGAGGAATTACACGGGATCTGGAGAAGAAAAGGAAGCGACTTAAAAGGCTTAATGAGGGCCCAAGCTCGAATAGAGCAGTGAAAGAAAGGAGGTTGATTGTGGCGGACATAGCGAAACTCCTGAGACAAGAAGAAAAATTCTGGCGACAACGCTCTAGGGCGATTTGGCTACGCGAAGGGGATCGAAACACGAAATTTTTCCATCGTACGACCAGCCAACAGAGGGAGAAGAATCGGATTCAAAGGTTAGTGGAGGAAGATGGGCGTGTGTACGAGAAAACGAGTGATATTGCGGATGCTGCTACTCGATATTTTAAAGGTCTGTTCTCCACGACTTATCCCGAGAATTTTGATGACATTCTCCAGGGGGTGGAAGGACGAGTTTCGGATGCTATGAATGATATTTTGAGGGCCGAGTATACCGGGGAGGAAGTTGTAACGGCACTGAATCAGATGAACCCGCTGAAGGCTCCTGGACCTGACGGTATGAATGGTTTATTTTTCCAAACTTATTGGCATATTGTTGGACCATCTGTTATTCGACAAGTTTTGAATATTCTTAATGGGGCGAGTTTTCCTCCTTCTTTGAATAAAGCTCAAATTGTGTTGATTCCGAAGAAAAAGGCGCCAGATAAAATGATGGATTTTCGGCTTATAAGCTTGTGTAATGTGGTATACAAGATCGTCTCAAAAGTTTTGGCAAATAGGTTGAAGCAGTTTTTGGGGGATATAGTGTCGGAAAATCAGAGTGCTTTTACCCCGGGCCGTTTAATTACTGATAATATATTGTTAGCCTTTGAAATGTTCCACTATATGAAGAATTCTCGGGGAGGGGGAGGACATATGGCTCTTAAGCTCGACATGTCAAAGGCTTATGACCGCGTGGAATGGAAGTTTTTGGAAGCTGTCTTGCTAAAAATGGGGTTCGTTGAGGATTGGGTTGAGAGGGTGATGGAGTGTGTCACGACAGTAAGCTATGAAGTGCTTGTGAATGGAACGGTTTCCAGTACTTTTACCCCGGAAAGAGGACTCCGACAAGGGGATCCCATTTCGCCATATCTATTTATCTTATGTGCGGAGGTTCTCTCGAGTATGCTAAGGCGCGCGGTGGAAAACAACTCTATTCATGGCATCCGAATTGCACCAAATGCCCCCGTGATCTCTCATCTCCTTTTCGCCGACGATAGCATCTTCTTTGTCAAGGCTAATGAGACGGAAGCAGGTAGAGTAAAAGAGCTCCTTTATGAGTATGAGAAGGCGTCGGGGCAAATGGTTAATTATGATAAGACCACTGTATCATTTAGTAAAGGGACGCGAGAGGTGAGGCGAAACCGTGTGGCAGAGGTGATTGGAGTAAGGGTGGTGGATGTACAAGAGAAGTATTTGGGGCTCCCGACTGCGGTAGGGCATTCGAGGCAGGTAATCTCTAAGGTTATACGAGACAAGCTTAGTAAGAAATTACAAGGATGGTAGAGAATGTTACTCAGCAAGGCGGGTCGGGATATATTGATAAAGGCAGTTGCCCAATCAATTCCGACATATGCAATGAGTGTCTTTAAACTACCGGCTAATTTTTGTGATGAACTGCGATCGTTGGTCTCAAACTTTTGGTGGAGCTCCGAGGGTGGAAAGCGTAAAATGCCTTGGATTGCGTGGCACAAATTATGCCTTCCGAAGTCTAGAGGAGGACTTGGGTTTCGTGATTTTAATATGTTTAATTTGGCCTTATTGGGAAAACAAGCATGGAGACTTATGACGGGAGGGGGTTCGTTGATGGCACGGGTACTAAAGGCGAAATACTTCCCGAATACATCCTATATGGAGGCTGATATTGGCGCAAATCCAAGCTATACATGGCGAAGCATTTGGGAAGCACGGGATGTGGTGAAGCTGGGGGCTCGGAAGCGAGTTGGCAATGGGAAAGATACGTGTGTATGGAGTGATTCGTGGATATCGAATACGAAAGCAAAAAGAGTCCTGTCACCGAGAGGAAATAGTAATGAGCATATGCGAGTTGAGGAGCTGATGGTGCCGGGGGAGAGGCGTTGGAATAAGGCTTTGGTTGAGGAGTTGTTTCTTTCATTTGAAGCAGCCCGGGTTTTGAATATCCGCTTAAGCAGCTCGGAAGGGCAAGATGAATGGTGCTGGGACCTGACGAAGGATGGGGAGTATACGGTTCGAACAACTTATTGGGATCTAGTTGATGATGGTAGTGAAATGGTGGAGCAGTCAGACTATACCCGAGAAAAGTGGTTATGGGGGCAGATATGGAAAGTCCCGGTCCTACCTCGTATAAAGGTATTTGTTTGGCAACTTTGCAATGACGCTATCGCTACGAAACGAAACATAGCTAAAAGGCTACGTGGAGTAGATGATGAGTGTCCGATCTGTCAGTGCAATATGGAGACTAGTCTTCATGTTGTATGGGGCTGTAACTGGGTTAGGGGGATTTGGGATGGGTTGGGGGTGGAAGTTTTGAAGGGAGAAGGGTTTGAGGGGGTGAGGGAGTGGGTGGAGGCCGTGATGAGGGAGTTGGGGGCAGCGAGAGGCTGAAGTTTATGACGGGTTTATGGGCTATATGGGAGGCAAGAAATAAGGTGGTTTTCGACGGGTCGAGGTGGAGTATGGATGGGGTGCTAAGACGGGTGGGTGAGCTGGTGGATGAAATGAGGGGGGAGGGTTCTGAGCGCAGGGAGGACGAAGGGGGGAACAGAAATGGAAGAGTGTGGAGTAAGCCTAAAGTAGGATGGTGTAAGGTGAATGTTGATGCGGGATGTATGGAAGGAAGGGGGATGGGTTTAGGCGTGGTGAGCAGGGACGATGGTGGGAGAGTGATGTGGGCAGTCACGAAGCAAGAGCAGGTCGATCGAGAACCGCAACTCTTGGAAGCGGAAGCTGTTTTGTTGGGTCTAAGCGTGGCAAGACGGAAGGGATTGATGAAGGTGGAAGTGGAAAGCGATTGCTTAAGTGTAGTTCACGATTTGAAGAAGCGTGTCCGAGGTCGAAGTGATTTGTTTCTTATTTATGACGATATTTTTTCTTTATGTTCTTCTTTTGAGTCAGTCGAGTTTTCTTTTGTTAAGCGTAGTTGTAATCGAGTCGCTCATGCTTTAGCTCACGGAATGAGAATTTTTCACCTTGCTCTCGTCCCTCACCTAAAATAGAGTCGAACCTGAATTGATCTAATCCGAATGTTCCGGGTGTAATTCCAGAGCAAGTATCGTTACCACCCGTGGCTTGTAGAATAATGTCTTTGGTTGGATTCTTCTTGTCCTTATCGTTCCTCTCGGCCTCTCCTGCAACAATGAACGAACTGAGGGCTTGGCTTTGTGCCAAGCGTACTCACTCCGACGCCCAAGTCAGTAAACTCAAGGGATTAAGTTGTGTTACTTGGCTAGATATGTATTGTAGAGAGATGAGGGAGATAATACCAGTTTATGTGTGATATTAGGTTTAGTTGTGGGATGTCTTGGATCCTTTCCTCAATGAAGGTTGAGGAGTATTTATAGGCTTTTACCTTTTGTCACGTAGTGGCCAAGTGGCCAAGTGGCTTATCAGGTGGAAAGACCGTTCTACCCTCGGCCGATGGACCTACGGGGCCGAGGGTCTTGGATGTGAGTACGCGGATATGTGTCCCATTTGGCGGGTTGTCGGCCGATACCCTGGCTAGCGAAGCCGATGGGTCGCATCGGCTAAGCGAGCTAAGTCGTTGACTTCTTTGTGGATATCTTTGACCTTGCTCGGTGTGTTGACTTGGTCGGCGGTGCGAGAATATGCCCCATCAATTTGCCCCAGCGTAGTCATGCCGTGGTATGGGCTCCGATGTATGCCGAGCGTATATTCTGCAGAGTAAATTTGAAAATCTTTCTCAGATCGGTGTCTTCTTGTGTACCAGCGTGGCTCTTGCTAGGCCGCTCCATATACCATATCCCCCCTCCACATGGATGCGTAAAGGGTATCCGATGTGGAAAAGAAATATATTTGCCGAGACCAGGGCCGAGAGTGGTTGATTTGGATTGCCCCCCCGTGCTTCCGGCTTGGTTGATCGAGCGCGGCGGAGACTAGGTACCTAGGAATCTGTTTGAGGGAGATGAACAGTCGAAGAGATGTGAATAGGCGTGTTGAAGACGTTTGGTCATTGTTGCATTGATTGACATTCAAATTGCGACGATTGACATTCATGCGGTTGCATGCGCGACACGTGTGTGTTCGCCGATTGGTTGACGCTTCACGGGTGTGCCCTGATTGGTCCTTCTTCATGGGCTTTTCTCTATAAATAGGGCGGTTATTCCGTGATTTTGGCCTCCATTTTATTTTCGAAAATTTTTCTCTGAAATCTTCATCTCTCCAAACTTTCAAGGGTTTTCTTCTTCTTAATCTTCGGAGTATTTGATCCGGCGAGTGTTTTTCTTTAAGGTAAACAAGCAAACTTTCATTTTTTTTCTTGCTAATAATCTTTGTGAATCATGTCTTCTCGCGATCTTTGGGATTGGTACTTCGCGGCGGGGGTTCCCGTCGCGTTTTGATGAGGAGGAGGCACCTTTGGAGGCCATCCCGCTAAGGTTTGGGGGCCCTAGGTCTCCTTCCCCGCAGCCGAGATGCCTCTCCCGGAGGAGTTGGAAGATGAGGATGAAGATGAGGGGCTCCTGGTGACGGTGGGAGGGTTACTACTCCGGATCGTGGTGAGGGGGCTCCCGTTGGTGGTGGGAGGAGGGCTATTCCAGACCATGGTGAGGCTGCACGACCGGCCTTGACCGTGCTGGACAAATAAATTCGCAAGCGACTCCGGGGAAACTCTTTTCGGAGATCACTTCTTCCTTGGTGAGGGGTATAAAATTGTTTACCCTCGGGAGGATCGGGCGGTCTCTTTGTCCTCCCCGGGTCATATCGGCGTGTACATTAGGCAATTGGAGTACGGGCTCCGGTTTCCTTTGAACGAACACGTCGTGCCCATCATCAGAGCTATGAATCTTGCCGTGGCCCAACTGCATCCGTTGGCCGTGAGGACAATAATCGGCTTTGTGTGGCTCTGTCTCTTTAAAGGGGAGGTCCCTACGGTCGACTTATTCCGCCGACTTCATAGTCTTCGGCCGTCGTTCGCCCGAAGGGTGGGGTGGTACAGCGTGCAGATGGAGCCGGGATATGTCTCCGTAAACAAGCTTACTTCCCGCAAAGGCGCAAGAGCGATGGGTGTATGTCAAAGTCTTGGGATGACTACCCGTTGCCTCGGTCTTTTCAGGGCCCCGTTCACTTACGGTGTGAGACCCGGGAAGAGTATGAGAAATACGTCTCCCGGGGTAGCAAGGTTAAGATGGACGTTACTTTTGTCCCTCTTTCTGCGGATGAGAGGCGGGCAATGCGGCTATTTGATCCGAGGAGGGATGGCGCCCCGACTCATTATTCTTCGGGACGAGATCTTATGCCGCGTCGGCCCTCATACCCGGCCCTGTTGGGGTGAGTGGGGTCGGTGTGAGGCCCACCTTTGCTCGTTATGTTCCTTTTTCCGAGCTTTGTTTTTACTTCTTTTGTGTAACTCTTGCTTGGTTTCTTGCAGATCGGTTTGGCCGGGATCATCTCGAGAAGGACTGAAGAGGTCGGGGCTTGATAAGGACGGAAAGTTCTTATCCGTCATCCTACGGGTGAGCGAAGGATCGCCGGCTATCCCCTAACGAACTCATGGACAAACATACGAGGGCGTTGGATCAGGAGACGGCTCAGGCACGGGTTCTTGGCGGCGTGCCGAAGAGATCGAAGAAGGCGGCGTCCAAGTCGGCGGCTGTATCAATGGCAACTCCCTCTTCGACCCCAGTGGCCGAAAAGGTTCACGTGGAGGTGATCCATATTTCTGAGGAGGAGGTGACTGTTGCTAAGGCCCCTTCTCCAAAGAAGAGGAAAGATCCACTCGCTTCCGCCGTTCTTGCCGGGGAGGAACTGTTTCCACCAAAGACTCCAACTAAGAGGGTTCGAATCGGTACGGATTTAACTTGTGGTTCGGATTTAGCCGGCTCATTTGGACATTCCGGTGACAAAGCTTTCGACGTGTCGACACAAGGTGACATGGATGCTCTGTGTAAATTTTTTGTAGATCAACCGCCGGCGGCTGCCGTTCTCACCGAACGGCAAGAAGGTGGAAGCGACGAGAAGGCAATCGAGAAGGCGGCGAGAAGGCCGGTGACCAAAACGTCGTCGTGGATTCCTCTCCCCGAAGCTTACTCCGCCGAGCTCGTGGCGGAGGGCGAGAAGATATATAAGAGGTCGGGAGATGGAGTCGTCGGCCGTGTCCCTTATCCGGGAGCAAGAAAAGGCCACGGCCCGGTCTGGGACCGGTGATTGCACACGGCTCAAGCTTGATCTCTCCGCCGCAAGGGGGAAGCGGGAAGGCTCAATTTGGATCTTCGTCTTCTTGTGAGGCGCGCGGAGGAGGCCGAGAAGTCGCCGAGGGCCGAGAGGGCCAAGGTTGAGGATCGATGGCGCCACGGCCAAGATGATGGAGGAGCGGAATAGGTATAAAGGTGCCTACGACGCTGTGGTTGCCAAGAGGGACGAGTGGGAGGCTCGGTTCCATAAGCAGGCGGAGGAGCTCGGCAAGAACATGGCTATCCTTGCTCAAAAAGAGAAGGATATTGAGATGCTCCAAGATGATCTCCTCCCTAAAATGTGCGTCCGATTCCGGACCGAGCCGAGGAGGCGGCAGAGAGGCAATCGAAGGTCTATCCCCGACGGCTCCTTCCCGTGGGAAAAATATGACCGATTCATGGATGAGATAGCCGAGGTGCGGAGAAAGCGAGCTGCTGAGAAGGCGGAGGCGGCGAAGGCGGCTCAGACTGCTGAGGCCAAGGAGGTGTCCGGAGACGGTCAGCCTTCCTCCAAGCCGGCCACCGAAGATGCTGTTGCTACTGATGGAGGGCAACGGCAGGCATAGGGAGACGGGCGGTCGTCACCAGACTCACCCGGCGTCTCGGATAGCTTCATTGCTCGGGGCCACCAGTCGAGCCTTCTCTCCCCGCCATTCTTTTGGCGCTTCAAATCCTAAGTCCGTAATCTTTTGCTTTCCTTTTGTTTCTTTGCTTTTGTAATGCTTTGGTAGGTAGAGTTTAGGCTACCCCCACGGGGACGGCCGTCGTTTGTACTCTCGTTGTGATCATTCTTAATGAACTTATTTTGTCGGCCTCTGGCTTGGCCGGGGCTTTGATTACGGTTCCCTCGTTTGTTTTTCCACTTTACTAGTTGAGTGCGCTCGTTTTTACACATGGCATGACCGAGCGGTTTGAATGCATGTCCCAACCGTGTTCAACGTTTTTAGCGTCCAGAATCGTGTAGGCATATTGACCGCTAGATTGGCGTCTCAATTGCGCGGAGTATACGTTTTTCTTTTAGCGTCACCGGCCGTCGTGTTCCCGTCGCTCTCGGCTTTGACCGAGGTAATCGGGGTTGCGGCTTCGATAGCGTCGAATCGTGTAGGCATATTGACCGCTAGATTGGCGTCTCAATTGCGGCGAGTATACGTTTTTCTTTTAGCGTATCGGCCGTCGTGTTCCCCGTCGCTCTCGGTTTTGACCGAGGTAATCGGGGTTGCGGCCGATAGCGTCGAATCGTGTAGGCATATTGACCGCTAGATTGGCGTCTCGGTGCGGCGAGTATACGTTTTTCTTTTAGCGTATCGGCCGTCGTGTTCCCCGTCGCTCTCGGCTTGGACCGAGGTAATCGGGGTTGCGGCTTCGATAGCGTCCGTAACTGTGTAGGCATATTGACCGCTAGATTGGCGTCTCAATTGCGCTGAGTATACGTTTTTCTTTTAGCGTATCGGCCGTCGTGTTCCCCGTCGCTCTCGGCTTGGACCGAGGTAATCGGGGTTGCGGCTTCGATAAGCGTCGTAATGTGTAGGCATATTGACCGCTAGATTGGCGTCTCAATTGCGCTGAGTATACGTTTTTCTTTTAGCGTATCGGCCGTCGTGTTCCCCGTCGCTCTCGGCTTGGACCGAGGTAATCGGGGTTGCGGCTTCGATAGCGTCCGTGCTGTGTAGGCATATTGACCGCTAGATTGGCGTCTCGGTGCGCTGAGTATACGTTTTCTTTTAGCGTATCGGCCGTCGTGTTCCCCGTCGCTCTCGGCTTGGACCGAGGTAATCGGGGTTGCGGCTTCGATAGCGTCGTCAGAATCGTGTAGGCATATTGACCGCTAGATTGGCGTCTCAGTGCGCCGAGTATACGTTTTTCTTTTAGCGTATCGGCCGTCGTGTTCCCCGTCGCTCTCGGCTTGGACCGAGGTAATCGGGGTTGCGGCTTCGATAGCGTCGAATCTGTGTAGGCATATTGACCGCTAGATTGGCGTCTCGGTGCGGCGAGTATACGTTTTTCTTTTAGCGTATCGGCCGTCGTGTTCCCGTCGCTCTCGGCTTGGACCGAGGTAATCGGGGTTGCGGCTTCGATAGCGTCGAAATGTGTAGGCATATTGACCGCTAGATTGGCGTCTCGGTGCGCGAGTATACGTTTTTCTTTTAGCGTATCGGCCGTCGTGTTCCCGTCGCTCTCGGCTTGGACCGAGGTAATCGGGGTTGCGGCTTCGAGAAGCGCCCAGAATCGTGTAGGCATATTGACCGCTAGATTGGCGTCTCGGTGCGGCGAGTATACGTTTTTCTTTTAGCGTATCGGCCGTCGTGTTCCCCGTCGCTCTCGGCTTTGACCGAGGTAATCGGGGTTGCGGCTTCGATAGCGTTTCTTTCCTCGTCTGGTGGCAAGTTTCGGAGGGGGACAGACACTTTGATGGAGAACTTGGGCGCTTCATTTATATGTTATGATTGTGCGTTGGGGTGTCCACAATGGGTTTGGATACCTCCGCCGCTATACAAAGTATTTTCTCAAGTTGTCGGTGTTCCAATGGCTCATCAAGGGCACACCTCCCATGTCTGTCGGCCCGGTATGTACCCGGCCTCATCTCCTCAACCACTCTGTCAGAGGGACCCTCCCGGTTGGCGTCGGTTTGCCATGAATATTTCCTTTGTTGGTGGCGGCCGACTTCCTTAGGACTAGGTCTCCTATTTTTAAGTCCCTTTTGTGGACTCTTCGGTTGTAGGCTCTCTTCATCCGGTTCTGATATACGGCCAAGTTCGGGCGTCTTTGTGTCTCGGCTCTCTTCGACCAGGTCCGGGGAAGCCCTTAGGCCCTCCTCGTTTTCAACCGGGTCGAAGGTGGTCGTTCGAATGTCGGCTGACTTGTTGCTTCGATCGGCGGGGATCGCCGGAGCCGTAGACTAGGTGGAAGGGGTGTATCCCGTTGCTTCTTTTTCGTGGTTCGAAGGGACCACAAGACGCCGGTAGTTCATCGGCCCACCTTCCCTTAAGGTCTTCAACTGTCTTCTTCAAGCCGTTGAGGATGGTTTTGTTGGTCGCCTCGCTTTGCCCGTTACTCTGCGGATGGCGAGACGGAGGAGTACGCAAACTTGATGCCCAGCTCCTCTAACCGGTTCATTATCAAAGTCGCTCCAAAATTCTCGACCGTGGTCAAACACCATAACTTGGGGCAATCCGAAGCGGGTTATAACGTTTTCCCAGCATTACCTTTCGACGGCTGCTTTGTGGTCTTCTTTGCACCGCTACGGCCTCAACCCATTTGGTGAAGTAGTCAACGGCGACGATTAAGAATTTCCTTCCTCCGAGGGTCGGGGAACGGCCCTAGCATGTCCATCCCCCATTGCGCGAAGGGAAGGGGACTAAGCACCGCACTGCAAGTCTCGGAGGGAGCGTGTATCACCGGGGCGTGCATCCGACGGTTCGTGCACTTCTTGGTCTTCGTTCGGAATCTTGAAGCATGGTGGGCCGAAGTAGCCGGCTCGGAGAGCCTTGTGGGCTAGTGTTCTTGCCCCATGTGATGTCCGAGATGCCCTCGTGAATTTCGTCGATAGATTAGTTTGCGTCGTCGGCCGGACCGACACACTTCAAGAGTGGTCTTATTACGGATCTCCTATACGATTCCCCATCGAATACCAGGTACACGGCGGCGATCCTTTTATTTTGGCCGAGGGATTGCGGCCCTCCCAGATTCACCCGTAAGCTTGTATTTCATTATAGGAGTCATCCACGTTGTCTCGGTCTCTATGTTACCCACCATGCCGACGGTCTCAGTGATGCTTTTCGCATTCTCGATATCTACCAAACACGGTTGGTGACATTCTTGATGGTTGGTGGCGGTTTAGAGAGAGCGTCGGCCCGATTGTTCTCGGATGCGGGAACGCACCGGATTTGGAAGGATTTCAATTTTGCTACGTCGGCTTTTACCCTCTCCGGGTACCTTACCATTCCATCGTCCGGGCCTCATACTCCCCCTCGATTTGGTTGGTAACCAACAATGAGTCGATCTTCAACACGATGTGTTCGCTCCTCGGCGACCCCTAGCTAGCTCAACTCCGGTTATCACCGCCTCGTATTCGGACTCATTGTTCGAGGCCGAGAAGGTGAATTTCAGGGCGTACTCAAACTCGTCCCCGTTTGGGCTGATGATAAGGATGCCGGCTCCCGAGCTGTTCGTCGTGGAGGAGCCGTCGGTGTAGACCTCCCATATGCCGGGTTTGGCTCTTCCCGATATGTGCACTCGGCCGGGGAAATCTGCAAGCGCTTGCCCCTTTATCGAAGGCCTTGGTTTGTATTGAATGCCGAAGCCGAAAGTTCCTTGCCCATTTGATGAGCCGGATTGCTCGAATTTTTCCAAGGCTTTCTCCAACGGCTGATCGGTCAGGACCGTCACGGGGTGTGCATCGAAGTAGGGTTTTAATTTCCTTGTGGCGATGACGACGGCGAAGGCTGCTTTTTCGATTAGTGGGTAATTTCTCTCGGGCAACAACGGTGTATGGTCGACGAAGTAGATTGGGTGTTCTTTGTTTGTCTTCTTCCCGATGATCACGCGTGGCCGACCGTGGCCGAGGTAATCTGCTATGTATAGGTATAGCGTCTCCCAAAGATCGGCTGGAGACGAGTTGGGAGAGTCGAAGGTGAGCTTTTAGTTGCTTGAAAGCCGTGCTCGCTCCTCCTCCCCAATTTGAAGTCCTTATTTCCTTTCAATACCCTGAAGAATGGGGTGCTCTTGTCGGCTGACCGAGAGATGAAACGGGCGAGAGCCGCCATTCTCCCGGTCAGCATCATAACCTCTTTTCGATTCCTTGGTTCCGGCAGGTCTAGGATCGCTCGGACTTTGTCTGGATTGGCATCTATGCCTCGCACCGACAAGTACACCAGGAATTTACCGCCTAGGACACCGAAGTTGCATTTCATTGGGTTGAGCTTCATCTTGTATTTCCTTAGTGAACAAAATGTTTCGTGTAAATCGGCTAGATGCTCACTGTCGGACTTGCTTTTTACAATAGCATCGTCGACGTAAGCCTCAATGTTTCGCCCTTTTTGGTTTTGGAACACTTTGTCCACCAGCCTCGTGTACGTTGCTCCGGCGTTCTTCAAACCAAACGGCATCATTTTGTACATGTATGTGCCGTTGGCGGTGATAAATGCACATTTAGGCATGTCTTCTTCGGCCATGAACACTTGGTGATACCCCGAGAAGGCGTCCAGCAGGCTCAGCATGGTGTAGCCTGCCGTGGCGTCGATCAAACTATCTATTCGAGGCAAGGGATAACAATCTTTGGGGCATGCTTTATTAAGGTTTGTGAAGTCTACACACATTCTCCATGCCCCCGATGACTTCTTCACCATTACAACATTGGCTAACCACTCAGGATAAGTACAAGGCATGATAAAACCCGCCGCTAGTAATTTGTCTACTTCGGCTTTGATGGCCTCGTCCTTCTCGGCGGAGGAGTTCCTCATTCTCTGCTTGACTGGGCGAGCGGTGGTGAGTACGTTCAGCTTGTGAACAATCACTTCCCGGCTTACGCCTGGCATCTCGGCCGCCGAGTATGCGAAGACATCTTTGTTTTTCCTCAGCAGGTCCAAGAGGTCGGCTCTGAATTTTGGTTCCAGGTTGACACCGATGGTTACGGTGCGGCCTGGGTCAATTTCTACTTCCTCGGTCTCTGCTCCTTCAACCATGCCGATGGTCCGATCGTTTCCGGGTCTGGGGGCGTACTGTATCCGGAAGGATTTTAGTTCTGAAGCGACGGCTCTCACCCTCACTAGATACCTGATCGTCCCGTAGTCCTGGGCTTCGCACTCGCCTTTGATCTGGTTGGACGCTAAGAGTGAGTCCGTCGTCACCATGATACGCTCTGCTCCGGCGGCTTTAGCTAGCTCAACTCCGGTTATTACCGTCTCGTATTTGGATTCATTGTTTGAGGCCAATGAGGTAAGCTTCAAGGCGTGCTCAAACACGTCTCCGTTTGGGCTGATAATAACGACGTCGGCCTTCGAGCTATTAGCGTAAACCTCCCATAAATCGGGGTCTTCGTTTTCCGAGGTGAGCTTCTGCGCCTCCCCCCGGTCTGAGACATATATCAGTGTCAGGGCCCTGATGGATATTACAGCGTCGATTTCGCTCAAAGTGACTCGGCCTACGAGAACGTTGTGGGCGGACACGCCGTCGATGACTATGAACTCAGACATAACACTCTTTGGTGTATTCCCTCGCCAAACTTCACCGGCAATCTAACCGACCCCCGGGGTACCGGCCGTCCCGGAAAAGCCGTACAATGGGTCGGTGCGGGGTTCGAGATCTTCGATTCTCGGTCGAGGCCGAGAAAGCATTTCTCGTACATAACGTTTGTGTAAGCGCCTGTGTCAATCAAGCATCGCTTCACCAAGTGGTCGGCTATGTCCAGGCGGACTGTAAGTGGGTGGCTATGAAAAGCGACGACTCCATCGTAGTCTTTTTGTCCAATGGTCATGTCTGGGATCTTTGGGAGCGGGGTTCTTTGTGTTGGGCACAAAGTTGATGGCGGATGAGGCTCATCCGGGGCCGTTTGTGCTCATGAGCGGACCTTTGCTCGCTCGTGGTCCCCGATGACGACATTGACTACTCCCAACCGCTCGGCGGTGGACTTCATTGTTCGATCCGCCGGCATCTGGTTTTTTTCCTTTGGCAACATATTTGCCGAGGCTCCCCTTTCGGATCAGTTCCTCAATGGCATCCTTCAGGTGTCGGCAATCGTTGGTAAGGTGTCCGGTGTAGCCGTGGTACTCGCAGTACTGGCTCGTGTCACCGTCACTCCTCGGCCTAGGGGGTCTATCCCATTTCTGGCCTTCGTTCTTGCTTAAAGCGAAAACCTCGGCGGCCGATGCGACTAGGGGGGTGCGATCTTCGTACCGTTTTTTGTAGTACGTTCCCGAGCTCCCCCCGGTATCCGCCGGGCTTTGCTTCCAGGCAGGCTTGTCTGACCGCGACCTATCATTCTTACGGCGTCTTTCGTCGGACCGTGACCTATTGTTGCCACGGCGTCTTTCCCCTGAGTGCTCAGCTTCGCTGGGGCCTACCCAGGCCTTGTGATAGTCTTCTACCTTGATGGCTTGGTCGGCCAACTTCCTGGCGGCGTCCATGCTAAGGCCTCCGCACTTGATGAGCTCGTTTTTAAAATCTCCCTTTGGGAGGCCCTTCATCAGCGCGAAGGCCGCCAGCTCGGGATTAATTTCCCGAATTTGCTGGACCTTTTCATCAAACCTCTTCACATAGCTCCGGAGAGACTCCCCCCCTCCTGTCTGATAGTTAGGAGGTCAGATGTCTCTACGGCCCTTCTCTTGTTGCAGGAGTATTGGGCTAGGAAAGCGCCCTTCAGGTCGGCGTAGTAGTACACCGAGCCATCAGGAAGCCCTTTATACCAGCTCTGAGCCATCCCATGCAAAGTTGTTGGGAAAATTCGGCACCAGACCTCGTCGGGCTGCTCCCATACCGACATGTAAGACTCGAAGGCCTCAGCGTGGTCAACTGGATCACCATCCCCCTTGTATGACAGAGGTGGCAGCTTGAGCTTATTCGGCACCGGGACTTCGAGGACGTAGGCGTTGAGGGGTTGCCTAACCACGTGTCGAACGGCACGCGGCGATCGGCTCCGTGGGTCCCTAACCTGGCTCCTTCCCCCGTAGCGGGAGGGGCTCCTTCTTCGACTTGGACTTCTTCTCCAACTTTGCTGAGTCGGGCTCCTCTGGCTTCTTCGGGGTGAGCCTCGTTCGTGCGGCGGGGACGCTGTCCTCCCACGAGTGCGGGAAGGACTTAGGTCTACCGCGCCCACTTTGGGCTCCCCGGCGGCTTGGCGGGTCGGCTTCTCCTAGTGCTCCGTCCAAATTTCTCGGAGTCACATTTTGGGCCCCGGTCTCCGGACGTTTCCGCCGCTCTTGTCGATGTGACAAAGTGTGAGCGGGCGTACTACTAATTAGGTCTAGGAGCATTTTCAGTTTTGCTATGTCAACCACATGTCCCATGATGGTGACTGGTTATCGGGCGCGGCGTGTCGGGTATCGATGGCATCCCGAACTCCGGTTGGACTACACCGCCGGTGGAGGGTCTGTATGACTCGCAATTGTTGAAAGTATCATCTTGGTAAAATGCGTTTCGTCGATTCGATTGCATCTTGTTGTTTCGACATTTTCTTAGCTCTTTGGGTGGGTTTTTTGTTGGGTTTTTTTTTTGTTTGGGAATGAATGTGACTAGCTTCTAGTGTCTTTTCCCCACAGACGGCGCCAATTGTTCCGGGTGTAATTCCAGAGCAAGTATCGTTACCACCCGTGGCTTGTAGAATAATGTCTTTGGTTGGATTCTTCTTGTCCTTATCGTTCCTCTCGGCCTCTCCTGCAACAATGAACGAAGGCGAGGGCTTGGCTTTGTGCCAAGCGTACTCACTCCGACGCCCAAGTCAGTAAACTCAAGGGATTAAGTTGTGTTACTTGGCTAGATATGTATTGTAGAGAGATGAGGGAGATAATACCAGTTTATGTGTGATATTAGGTTTAGTTGTGGGATGTCTTGGATCCTTTCCTCAATGAAGGTTGAGGAGTATTTATAGGCTTTTACCTTTTGTCACGTAGTGGCCAAGTGGCCAAGTGGCTTATCAGGTGGAAAGACCGTTCTACCCTCGGCCGATGGACCTACGGCAGGCCGGCCGAGGGTCTTGGATGTGAGTACGCGGATATGTGTCCATTTGGCGGGTTGTCGGCCGATACAGCTAGCTAGCGGCCGATGGGTCGATCGGCTAGCGAGCTAAGTCGTTGACTTGCTGTGGATATCTTTGACCTTGCTCAGTGTGTTGACTTGGTCAGCGGTGCAGAATATGCCCCATCACCGAAATATACAAAAAAACAAAAAAACTCCCTTTTATAAACTTTTTAATAAATTACTCCTCTCAAATATTTTAATAAAAAACGACTTTTCACCTAAAAATCAAAATGGGTGCAATTTTTAACCTGAGAATATTTAAGGGGAGTAATTTATTAAAAAGTTTATAAAAGTGAGTTTTTTTAAGAAAAGTAGTACTCTCTCTCCTATTCACTATTTTCTTCCCTATTTCCTTAAACGGATTATTCAAGTTTTCTTCTCATTTTCTTATTTTGGAAACATTTACTCTTATTCCGTTTTATTTATTCATCTCTCCTATCACCAAACCCCACCAAGCTCTTTTACCCATATTTTATTACTTTCTTTAATGTTTTGGCCCCACAATTCATTATTTAACTCCTAATTATTCACCCCTCTCTCCTATCAGCAGAGGCGGTTCTAGGATTTGATGGACGGGGTGTGTAAAATTTTTTAACTATGAAAATATGGAGTTATATGAGAAAAAAAATTGTTTAATTGGACAAAATGTATGGTAATATAACATTAAATAAAAATTGTTCAATGTAAGGATAGAACCCATGACCTCTAACTAAGAGGTAATCTTAATAACCACTAGACCCACTTAATTATTGTGCTCCTTACTAAAGAATATTGTAACTATTTTTCGGGAAAGGGGTGCAGATGAACCCCCCTGCACCCCCGCCATAAACGCTACTGCCTATCAGCAAACCCCACCCAACTCTTTTACTCTTATTTTATTCCTCATCTTAATATCCGTGCCCACAAACAAAGGGAAGAAAATAGAGACTAGGAGGGAGTATATAAAAGGGTGTAATTATTAATTTACTCTAATATAAATAATGCCCAGCATTTGGCAGAATCCAAATGTTGGACTTACAGTGTTTTAATTGTATATTTTCAGTTGATAACAAATGACAGATTCAAGAGTGTAGAGCACAGGGTACTGGCAAACAAAGACGGGCCGAGAATATCAGTAGCATGCTTTTTCAGCACAAGTTTTCAGCTCTCAACTAGAACTTATGGACCCATCAAAGAACTTTTATCTGAAGATAATCCTCCACTTTATAAGGAAATCTCAGTCAGAGAATATGTAGCTTATTCCCTGAATAAAGGGCTTAATGGCATCTCTGGCTTACTGAACTTCAAACTCTAAATTTTTTGAAGTTTCGGTTTTCCTGTCGAATGTTGATAATTTGCTGCAGACGAGTTTCAAACATAATGTAATCGACTATGTTGAATGCTGCGCAGTTTCTTTCTACTTTGCTAATGCTAAGCGAGGTAAGGAAGGGTTGGATGTACTAGTAATGTAAAATTTATAAAATTGTTAGGGGATCAACCGGGGTAACGGTTAGACCAGATATAAACACTAATGTTTATCGATAAGTGGGCGGCCAATGAGTTCGGGAAGCCCTGTACCGAATATATAATGGAGGCCCAAAAATTCAAATTAAATTACCATTTATTTGTGCTCCTAAACAAAACTTATTGATCACCGGTTGAAGTTTCTTGACTCTCATACCATGTCAAGAAACCATCTCAACCAAAAACTTAAGCTGATGGTTGAAGTTCCTTGATTCGTTTTATATTCTAACACCGACTCATAGTAATAGATACGAACCGAAAGAGAATTTTTTTTTTGAAAAAAGGAAATGCTAAGATATATTTTAGGCATTTGTAAAAAAACAAATTATAAAAAATACGATCTCACACCATAAAACGGTTCATTTTTATAAAATAACTATTCGTTTAATGCTAATAAAACACAAAAATAAAAAAAAGTAAAAGTGTCTTTTAAAAATCTGACTGATGTGTAATAGTTTACTACTATTGTGTAGTCTATAAACCAATTACATAATAAAAAAAAAATTGGGGAAAGTGGGAAATAAAGAAGCAGAATAGTAGATGTATTCATGTATCATACATCGAGTATAATATTTGACTGTACATAGGGATTGGGCTCAAAATTTTGAGGCCCTGTTTTCCCTTGGGCCCCGGTGCAAAGAGTTGAAGTGCTCCTCCTCTTGGCCGCCCATGTCAATAAGTCTCACTTGTGACCCTCAAAACTCACAAGCTTGTGAGCTCTCCCGCTTGCTTTACATTGTAGCTTGATATTTTATTTAGAGAAATTTCTCATGTTATCCCTTAATTTTGTTAGATTTTCCATGGTACCCCTTCTTTTAAGAATCTTCTTATGAAACCCTTGAAGTTCCATTTTTGTGTGCATGGTACCCCATAATGTAACGACCGTTAAATTTTGTTGATGTGACAAGGAATTAGTAATTAAAAATTATTAATAAATATGAAATAAAAATGAAAAGCAGGGGTACCATGAAAAATATGACAAAATTTAGGGGTATCACGAGAAATTTCCGTAATTTTTAATTACTAATTTATTGTCACATCATCAAAACTTAACTTCCATTTAACACGTTACATTAGGGGTACCATGGGCACAAAAATGGAATTTCAAGGATACCATAAGAGCAAGTCCAATGGTATAGCTTAGGGACTTGCTTGCAATTTTTAGAAATTACAAGCTAGTTGCTACACCATTGGAGTTTGCCATGTAAGAGCATCCACAATGGTAAGCAACAACCCTACTAGCTTAACTCTCCACATCACATTTTTGAGCTAGAACACTTTTAAGCTACAAACTTCCCCAATGGTTAAGCTATAAGAGTTGTTGCTTAAATTGACTAATATACATTTATTTAATTGGCACATATCTCTTTGTGGGTCCATTTGAGCTACTAGCTCCATGGAGCTAGTTGCTCAAACTAAGCTAGTTCTTGTGAAGCTCTCCAATGGTTGAGCAACTAGCTTGAAACTTTTAGAATTTGCAAGCAAGTCCTTTTGTTCAACCATTGGAGATGCTCTAAGAGCATCTACAATGGTAAGCTAGTTGATACTAGCTTACCTTTGCCACATCATTTTTTTGAGCTACAATCATTTCAAGCTACAACTTACTCCAACGGTGAAGCCGATTTGCTACTAGCTTGATGTGACCCACATAACACACTCTTTTATTTTTTTATTCAATTTTAAATTTCTTAATATAAAATTAAAACACTATAAATAAGACCACTATTTTCCTATTGGCTATGCTCTTTTTGTGGGTCCATTTAAGCAAGTAGCTCCATGGAGCTACTAGCTCAATTTTTTTTGAGCAAAGCTAATCTATTTGGACTACTCCAATGGTTGAGCTACTAGCTTGCAATTTCTTAAAATTGCAAGCAAGTCCTTTTTTTCAACCATTGGAGATGCTCTAAGCTTGCTTAGTTTAAGCAACTAGCTTCATTAAGAGCATCCACAATGGTAAGCTAGTTGCTACTAGCTTACAATTGTCACATAAGATTTTCAAGCTACAATATTTTTAAGCTAGAAACTATTACAATGGTAAGCTACTAGTGTTGTGGCTTAGATGGACCCATATGCACAACAATATTTTCCACTTGTATTAGTTTAGTTGGTAGATTTTTTTTGTAGGACCATTTGAGCTACTAGCTCCATGGAGCTAGTTGCTCAATTTAAGCTAGTTCAATAAGAGTGTTCCAATAGTTAAGCAAGTAGCTTGAATTTTTTTTTATTTGCAAGCAAGTCCTTTTGGGTAACCATTGGAGATGCTCTAAGCTAGTAGCTTAAATAGCCCTACAACAAAAAACAACCAATAGCAATTTAGTTGGGCATAATTCCATTATTCAAGCTAGTATAAATGTTAAGCTAAACCATTGTAATTGTTTGGTAGCTCAAAATAATTGTAGGTTAAAGTATGATATGGCAATGGTAAGCTAGTTGCAACTAGCTTACCATTGGACTTGCTCTAAACAGATTCTTAAAAGCAGAGGTACCGTGTGAAATCTGACAAATTTAAGGGGTACCATGAGAAATTTCCGTTTAATTTATAATGATAATCAACACATTTGAAATCGCTTTTCATCATTATAAACTATCACATAGTCAAAAATTAGGTTTTTTTCTACTTTTCTTGTATAGGTCCGTCTTATACTTCGAGCCCTATTGGATACTTTGGGACAGCTTCTGATTACGATGATTTATGTCAGTCGACTCCAAATTATCGACTCCAAATTATTTAAGAACACTCTGAGATTGTTTTTGTTGTTTCTTAGGCCGGCATAATCATAAAACGATTTTACAATAAAATCGGTAAACATATTATATTATCCTAACCCATTACCCACCCGGATGGCGATAGGGCGCCACCCGGTGGCACTAAATCTCGGCGCCACCATAATTAAAGAAAATGAAAAATGAAAAAATAAAATATTTATTTTCGTTTTTGCGCCAAGTTTGAAGGGTAGGTATGTAATTATATATCTTTTTAAGTTTAACATCTATTCATGTAATTAAAATAAAACTATGACTTAACTAAAATTTATCTATAATGATATTTTACACCAAAATAATTGATTTAATAGTAAATTAATTTACATTGAATTATCTTCATCCTTGATTACATTTCTTTATTATCGTATTGTGTTCTTTATTTACCTAGTTTATCAAAATGAGTTCTTTTACAAGCCAACAAAATGCATAATCGATTGAGTTTGATGCTAAATTGAAATCGATTCCGTTTAATCTATCAGAATCCAATGATTTAAAACCGCCTCCAAACTGTGTTTATAAAACAAAGTTAGGAAATTAGTTTGGTAAATGCATTCTTCCACACGAATCAAACATCATTATTATTATTCGTCCCCCCTCCCCCCACCCCCCACCCACCCAGTTTTTCATTAGTTTGGTAAATGCATTCTTCCACACGAATCAAACATCATTATTATTATTCGTCCCCCCTCCCCCCTCCCCACCCAGTTTTTCATCTATTACTGATTGGCATCATCTTTATATTTGTTAAATGCATCATTAAGCTGGAACGGTGTACGCAAATCAATATGAACATGTTTGTTGTAACATAATAATCCACCTAAAAATTAGGCAAAAAGTAAGGCAAATTTCCCTGATTTTATAATTTAAATAAGTCTGAATTAATTTGCAACTTTAAATTCCTAAACTACCCATTTCACTAATTACTTTGAAATTCAAATTTTATGAGAGGGAATTAAAAATAGCTAAGTAATTTACTACAATAACCCCGGTGACGCCCAATTTAAAAACCACCCGATGACGCCATCTCATTTTCCTTACCCACCTCAACCTTTTTAAAAGTCTCCAATAGCCCAAGCCACCTAATATGGACCCCAAGATGTTAGAATTTCATTCTTATGATCTTATCCTATAATAACGTTGTTCACGAACAAGTCCTTTTTATCAACTTCAACTCCAAGTTTTGAGCAAAACTCTACAAAAACAAACAATGGTTTCTACTAATAATGAACGTTTAGCACAATTAAAAGCCTTCGACGAAACAAAAACCGGTGTCAAAGGGCTCGTAGATGCCGGTATATCAACCGTTCCTCCTATATTCATCCACCAACACAATGGTCCTCCACCATCCAAAACACTCAACACAACCATAAGTCTTCCTACCATAGACCTAAGTGGGATCGACACGAACCTGACACGAAGGACAGAAACTATTAAGAGTGTACAAGAGGCTATAGACACATGGGGATTTTTCCAAGTGGTGAACCATGGGATTCCACAAAGTGTGTTGGATGATATGTTAAAAGGTGTTAAGAGGTTTTTTGAGGATGATGATGAGATTAAAAAAGGGTATTATACTAGAGATTATACTAAAAAGATGATTTATAATTCTAACTTTGATTTGTATAGTGGACCGGCTACATGTTGGAGAGACACGTTTTTATGTGTCTTTGCTCCTTCTCCTCCTAATCTTGATCATGATCTCCCTACATCTTGTAGGTAAGTGTCTTTAACCATTGCTTAACTTTCCTTCCTTATTATTCGTCTGTCATAGTCAATAATTTATTTCGGCCTTTTATTAAAAATATCCTAACAATAAATATAGATAATGATAGGGAACCAAGTGGTGTTAGTCCAGTGGTAGCTGGGTTAAACTTTGAAGCTTGCTGGGGCGATGATCACTTGCCACTGCAGCCCTCGAAGGGTGGCTTACATGGTCCATGTGGTGGTGCTGGAATGCATGGGCCCGGGGAACTCAACCCCCTCGTCATCAAAAAAAAAAAAAAAGAAAAAAAAAAGATAATGATAGGGCGTCACCGGGTGGCGCCACCCTCTCACATGCCTCTCACATGCAATAAGTGGGGACCCCTTTAATAAAGGATGTATGTGAGAGGGTGACACCCAATCTCGGTGTCACCCGGTGGCGACCTATCATTATCCGTATTGAAGGGGTCCCCACTGATTGTATGTGAGAGGGTGGCGCCAACTCATTTTCCATAAATACAAAACGTAAACAAATGACTGAGACGGAATGAGCTGAGTAGCTTTTATAACAAGAGTATTGTCATGTAGGGAGATACTAATGGAGTACTCAAACCAAGTGATGAAGCTAGGAAAGACACTATTTGAACTGTTTTCGGAGATTCTAGGATTGAAGCCAAGCTATCTAAATGATATCCATTGTAGTGAAGGGCTTCAAGTATTAGGGCATTATTATCCTGCTTGTCCTCAGCCAGAATTGACCATGGGAAGCCCTCAACACGCTGATTACGACTTCTTAACTATTCTATTGCAAGATCACATTGGTGGCCTCCAAATCCGGCATGACGGTCAATGGTTCGATGTCCCTCCTACTCCTGGAGCTCTAGTGATTAATGTGGGAGACCTTTTACAGGCAAGTTTTTCAATCCTTAGTCCTTTTTTATGTGATTTACTCGCTCCCATTCAAATCAAACTACCCGCTTTTCAATTTTTTCTTCACATAGTTGTTGGTCAGCAGATGTCAACTAGCTTAATTGATAAACTCATGAAATGTGGTACTTAAAACCTGGTTAATTGCCCTTGTGATTTTCTTTACACACACAAAAAAAGTTTTTGGCCACGAGTAGTTAGTCTAGGATTTGTGAGATCGAGTTTATATCCAAATCCATGGGTCGGGGTCCAATTTTAAGATCCAAATCCGACTCATTAGTACCAGATCAGGCCTAGGGGTGTACACTGGGCTGGGGGCGGGCTGGGCTGCCAATTTGTGGCCCAGGCACGCCACTAAAAAGGGGTCGGGCTGGGCTCCATAATTTTTGGCTCGGGCCCGGCCCATATAGCGTTTTTTTGAAGTTTTAGCGGGCCAAGCCGGACTGGGCCGAAAATTTGGGGTACTGGCCCGGCCCGGGTAGAGGGACGGGCTAGGAAAAACCGGACCACTGATGCGGGTTGGGCCGAGCTGGCCCGCACCGTTGAACAGCTCTAATCAGGCCTAAGAAATCGAGATATAATGCAAGATCAAATCCGACCCATAAGTATCGGTCTTTTTAACTTAAAAAGTTCACATTACATTAAAGTATCGCTGATACTAAACTGCATTTGTTACAGTTGATAACAAACGACAAGTTCAAAAGTGTAGACCACAGAGTATTAGCAAACTCCATAGGTCCGAGGATCTCGGTGGCGAGCTTCTTCACAACCGGTTATCATCCCACAACTCGAGTTTATGGACCCATCAAAGAGCTAGTCTCGGAATCAGACCCACCTAGGTACCGCAAAACCTCAGTGGAAGAGTACGCTAACTTCTTCAAAAGCAAAGGACTCGATGGCACCTCTGCCCTCCAACATTTCAGGCTTTGATATGAATCTATGATGAATGTTCACTAAGAAATGCTAAGGAAGTCATAAATAAACGACGAAAAATACTTCTTCGCATCTCGTTGTGCTTTTTGCGCAAGGAATAAGAAAGTTCAATAAATAAATGTAAGAGTAATTCAATGTAAAATGTATGACATTTGGAATTTCTTCAATCATGTTAATGGCACAACAACGGTTGCTTTGACCGTATTTAACTGCATTTTTGTTGTAATTGTCTGAATTTAGCGAGATTAGGTCGCTCGCAACTGTTGGTCTTTATATCACATCGGAAATCCGCATTCAAGACAATGTCATGCACTCATGCATGGTCCTGATGTTTTCTAGACACACATTTAGTCAGCCTTGGCTGCTAAAGCATACACTATTGTCCGTCCATCCACTGAAAATCTTATCTATATTAGTTTGCTCCGTAGCAAACTCTTTCACTTCTACTTCTATTCGATACACGAAAATCTTATCTATATTTAGTAACAGTATGATCTCTGCAATTAACTCCAAATATGACAGGGCAGCTGAATTGAAAGCTTTTGATGAAACAAAAGCCGGTGTAAAAGGCTTAGTAGATTCCGGCATAACAACAATTCCCAAGTTTTTCATTCATTCAAATGATTCATCTTTGTCTTCAACCCCTTCAAAAACCCATGCCAGTATTCCAATCATAGATCTTAGTGACTCACGGAAGATCATCGTCTCGAGGATCAGAGAGGCATCCGAGACATGGGGGTTCTTCCAAGTTGTGAATCATGGGATTCCTGTCCTTGTTTTGGAGGAGATGTTGAAAGGTGCAAAGCGGTTTTATGAGCAAGACGATGAAGTGAAGAAAGAATACTATACTCGAGATTCATCGAAGAAGATGGTTTATAATAGCAATTACGATTTGTACACCGGACCTGCAGCTAATTGGAGGGACACCTTTTATTGTTTCATGGCTCCTCAACCTCCCAAACCAGAAGATTTGCCTTCTACTTGCAGGTCAGTTCATCTCGCCGCTCTTGATTTTTCTCCGTTATTACTTTTTAGGATATTCTCTCGTGTACCCCTCAATTTTTTTTATTTTCTATAATGTACCCCTCTTTTTTTTGCAAAAAAATTTTGACCATCAA
This sequence comes from Silene latifolia, assembly GCF_048544455.1. Lineage (NCBI taxonomy): Eukaryota > Viridiplantae > Streptophyta > Magnoliopsida > Caryophyllales > Caryophyllaceae > Silene > Silene latifolia. Next base: position 157,290,806 of record NC_133535.1, on the reverse strand, counting down.
TAACTCTTGGCTACAAGTTCAGAATTCGATAAACTTTTTTTCAAATTGACCGTCTTTAAGAGGTTTTCAGTTTGAAAAAGATTTCACTGACTTCTCAACTCGTAGTTTGGAATTATTGTCGGTCAAAGTTTATTCGTTAAAAAAGGTTTGACCAACCATAACTCTCGGTTACGAGTTCAAAAAGCGGTGATTTTTTTTTTTTCAAATTCAAGGCCTTGACGAAATAATTGGTTTTAAAAAATTACCGTTTTCTGAACTCGTAACAGAGAATTATTGTCGGTCAAAGTTTTTTTGTGAAAAACGAGGGTACACCTTAGAAAACGAAAAAAGTTTAGGGGTACACGAGAGAATATCCCTTACTTTTTTTACCCGTAGTTACCAAGTTAGTCGACATCTGCAATTCTGCACGCAGAACTAAGCCTTTGTTACTGTTGTTGTATTGGAATCGATGTACAGTTATTAAGCATTACGTATTTGATATCAGGGAGATATTAGTCGAGTACTCGAAGCAAGTGATGGGGCTAGGAAAACTCCTAATGGAGCTGCTGTCAGAGGCACTCGGGTTGAACCCGTGTCATCTAAACGACATGGGTTGTAGCGAGGGACTAGCTGTTCTATGCCATTACTATCCAGCTTGTCCGCAGCCTGAGTTAACTCTCGGCACTTCAAAGCACGCTGATGACGGTTTCTTGACTGTGTTACTACAAGATCAAATTGGTGGTCTTCAAATTTTACATGACAACCAATGGTTTGATGTTCCTCCTGCCCCAGGCGCGCTTGTGATCAACATAGCAGATCTCTTACAGGTGAATCCCTTAAGACGAGATAATTTGAACCATTTTATAATAAAAAGTGACTATTTAGTTATAAAATGTTATAACTAAAATTGTCACTTTTTAACAATAAACTGATGGTAACATTTTATTCAGGAAATATTTACATTTTATCGTATATTTTCAGCTGATAGTTTTTTGATTGTATATTTTCAGCTGATAACAAATGACAGATTCAAGAGTGTAGAGCACAGGGTACTGGCAAACAAAGACGGCCCGAGAATATCAGTAGCATGCTTCTTTAGCACCGGTTTCCAGCTTTCATCGAAAATTTATGGACCCATCAAAGAACTACTCTCAGAAGCTAATCCTCCACTTTATAAGGAGGTCTCAGTCAGAGAATATGTAGCTTATTCCCAGAATAAAGGGCTTAATGGCATTTCTGGCTTACTGAACTTCAAACTATGAATTTTCAATGTTTCGGTTTTCCTGCCTAGTGTCGATAATAATATACTGCAGACGAGTTTCAACTTTCAAACAGAATGTAATGGACTAAGTTGAATCCCATCAATTTCTTTATACTGCAGACGAGTTCAACTTTCAAACAGAATGTAATGGACTAAGTTGAATCCCGTCAATTTCTTTATACTGCAGACGAGTTCAACTTTCAAACAGAATGTAATGGACTAAGTTGAATCCCACCAACATAATGTAATGGACTAAGTTGCATCACGTCAATTTCTTTATACTGCAGACGAGTTCAACTTTCAAACAGAATGTAAGTTGAATCCCGTCAATTTCTTTCTGCAGACGAGTTCAACTTTCAAACAAAATGTATCAATACCGTCTATATAATTTCCTCCACCCCAAAGAAATTCAAATAAATATGAGAGGCCCGGCTTTAAAAGATTGTTTGAGGCTATATAGAAGAAAAAGTTAATTTTTTGTAATAGATGGTACTCGAATATGGACATTTAGTTACTACTCCGTAGTAAGACTCCAAAAAGTTTAGAGCCCTGATTATGAAAACCTTTTCGACTTACTATTAGACGTCATTTGACACGAACATGACACGAAGGTTGGATACGGTTAAGAGGGTACAAGAAGCCATAGAGACATGGGGGTTTTTCCAAGTGGTGAACCATGGGATTCCACAAAGTGTATTAGATGAAATGTTGGATGGTGTTAAGAGGTTTTTTGAGGATGATAATGAGGTTAAAAAGAGTTACTATACTAGAGATTATAGTAAAAAGATGATTTATAATTCTAACTTTGATTTGTTTAGTGGTCCGGCTACAAGTTGGAGAGACTCTTTTAGATGTTTATTGGCTCCTTCTCCTCCTAACCTTGATGATCTCCCTACATCTTTAGGTAAGTGTATTTATCCATTGCTTAACTTTCGTACCTTATTCTCTGGCTCTCCTGGTCAATAGTTTATGTTTATGTTACTCTTGATATGTGAAAAAAATAAGGTAAATGTAAATTATTCACCAGAATGGGAGAGATCAGTAACAAAGTAACACTATAATAATATGATTCAAAACTCATTCATATCAAATTATACCAACTAATTGTTATAAGTTCTTGTAACCCAAATATAAAATTATTATTTTAGACTTAATTGTGAGGAAAAATGGACTCTAATTCCGTTCAAAATCAAAAAACTTGTGAGACTTGTGACCCGTGGCGGATTTAGGGGGTGTGGGACCCGCTGGCCAAGGAAAAATCCGCAAGTTTTGGTTAAATTTTTTGAAATTTATTCAAGTTTTTCGATCCTTAATTCTCTTATATGCGATTTACTCGCCCCCATCCAGACCAAATTGCCCACTTTTCAAATTTCTCCACAGATATTTGTGGGCCGCGAGTAGTAAGTCTTGGATGGGTGAGGTCCAATTTATTACCAAACCCGCGAGGACCAACTTTAAGATCCAAATTCGACCCATTAGTATGTATAAGGCCTAACAAATTGAAATATAATGCAAGATCCAAATATGACCCATAACGAGACCTGACAAACGGGTCAACCGGGTCGGTTTGTGTTGAGTCAGTTCAAGTCGGGTCAAGTTTACGTATGTAGACTTCGGGCCAGGTCGAGTCTGGCAGGGCCAAGTAATTTCAGGTTTGGGTATTTTTCGGGTAAACTATTATCACGTTATTTATAGATAATAATCAGTATGCAACAACAAACATTCGGGTCAGGTTATATTGGGTCGGGGACTCGAGTCCATTCGAGTTCGGGTCAAACTGGGTCTTGAGTTCATCTCACATTAGGCCTAACAAATTGAAATGTAATGCATTTGTTACAAGGTCCGAGGATCTCGGGGGCGAGCTTCTTCACAACCGGTTATCAGCCCACAACTCGTGAACCAAAGGAATGGATGGCACCTCTACCCTCCAACATTTCAGGCTTGAGTAAAGTATAGTTGGGAGTATTTGATCACATGGTGTTGTATTATATTTTGATAAAATATTAATATTGTTGTATTATATTTGATAAAATAAATAAGAAAATTCTTATATGAAAATTTCAAATTAAAAAATTAATTTTAGATAACTTTTATATTAAAAAGATATTTTTATAAATGCTTTGATATAACTATATAAGTACAATAAAGAATTAACATAATTATTTTATTAATATTAAATATAATCAATTTTAACATATACTCCGTATGTTTTCTCGACTTAAGATTGTGAAATAAAAGATGATAGAGACTTTTTTTAACCCGTATTCTGACCATAACCGGCCCAAAACCCATATAACCTAGCCTGTATCTAGGGATGGCAATGGGTGGGATATGGATGGGGTGGAGCCATATCCGTATCCATATCCATTTAATTTATGGTCATCCATATCCCACCCTCATCCATTTAATATTTTTTCATCCATCCATATCCATATCCACCGGGTGAAGCGGGTGGAGCGGGTACCCGTTGGATATTTTCACAGCTTATAAAATTTAAAGATAATATATTGTAAAAAAATTGTGGCGATAAAATTAAACGGCATACAGTAACAATATGTGTTAGCAAATAGCAACCCAGTATATATCCAACAACAAAGTGTCGTTGTAAATTAAATGACCATACAAATACGCCACGCCAACTATAAAAAACCCACCAATGCATTATATTAATGATTAAACTAACAAAAGTAAGTTACTTTGATTATTTAAAATAACAATATCCACATAAACACAAGTTTTACTTTTCCTAAATAACAGTATGAAATTAAAATTAAGTAAAATTTCTGATAAAAAAATACTTTTGAAGGGAAATCATTAATGACCTAAATAATTATTAACTTAATAAAAAATTAATTATAAAATTTAATTTCGGATATCCACAGGGTGGTTAAGCGGGTGAGAGACGATAATCCATATCCCACCCTAAATTCATCCATATCCATATCCTACCCTAAATTTGAAAAAAAATCGTCATCCATATCCCACCCATTTAATTTCGGGTGGATGGATATCCACAGGGTAAGGGTGGGATTGCCATCCCTACCTGTATCTGATCCGATTATCCAACCCGTTTGATAGGTCTAGATGTGGTACACCGACACTTTCGAACTAAGTGATTCTAGAGTCAAACATGTCTATCTACTAGACCAGTCAAAACTCGACCCGACCCGAAAACCCGACCCGTTTTTCTTAGGGTTACAAACCCGGTTTTTTCGACCCGCGACCCGTTTGACCCGAACCCGAAATGACCCGTTATTTTAGGGTCGAGACCCGACCCGAACGGGTCGACCCGTTGGGTCAAGGACTCAAGGGAAAATCATGAATTTTATTAAAAATATTAATATTTATATATTATATTTGAAAATATAGTTAAAAAATTATTTTTTTATTACTTAAAATTGCAAATTCAACTAAAAAGTCAATTTTATATAACTTTTATAATATTTAATAATAAAATAATTATTAAAAAAAATTTATTTTAATAATTATGTCAATATAATTAATGTAAATGTTGAATATGATTAAAATAATAGTTTTAAATATGTTTTACTTTTTAAAAAATATTTTTTAAATTAAAAAAATCGTTTAAAAAAGACGTTAAAAATTATTTGTTGACCCGTATTTTGACCCTAACCCGACCTGTGACCCGTATAACCCGACCCGTATCTGACCCAACCCGTATCCTGCCGCGATCCGTATGACCCGACCCGGGATCCGACCCGTTTGTCAGGTCTACTATCTACTAACCAGTTAACTAGACACAACATCATTGATGAAACCCAAAACACTAAACAATGAAAATATTTAATTTCACACCACAAAATTATTGACTATATAATAATAGGACAGAAAAGTCTCCAAAGGAAAAAAAACATATTAGCATCAAATTACCTAAAGACAATAACATAGATGATGCCACCAAAATAGTAAAATGAGAAGATTTGTCACTTTGATCTTGCTTGCTTTTCAAAGATTAGGTTCCTTTATGAGATTTTAATAAGGGAATTATCTTAACTGTCGATTGGGAATACTCTGGCCAACAAAATGAAAAAAAATCAAATTGCCCACTATTAACACCATTTAATAGGACTGTGAAATTATAAAACACTATTTCTGTTTTAAAATACATTTCATTTTTCACTATTTTTTTAGCAAAAATAATAATATTTCATAATTAAAAAAGTCATACGACGTCTACCGAATATGTCAAATCTGACTGGATACAAATTGTAAAAATCATATAAAATAAATTTTCAAGACAGATATATTCGTCTTAAACACCAACCGGTATGAGTAGGCCTAACATATCTCCAACATTTTATAATGACACCCTTATCCTATCATCATCCTTCCATACTAGTTCTCTTTTATCAACTTCAACTCCAAGTTTGATCAATTCTTCACAAAACAAAGGATGGTTTCTACTAATAATGAACGTTTAGCACAACTAAAAGCCTTCGACGAAACAAAGACCGGTGTTAAAGGTCTTGTAGATGCCGGTATATCAACCGTTCCTCCTATATTCATCCACCAACACAATGGTCCTCCACCATCCAAAACGCTCAACACAACCATAAGTGTTCCTACCATAGACCTAAGTGGGATCGACACGAACCTGACACGAAGGACGGATACAGTTAAGTGTGTACAAGATGCTATAGACACATGGGGATTTTTCCAAGTGGTGAACCATGGGATTCCACAAAGTGTGTTGGATGATATGTTGGATGGTGTTAAGAGGTTTTTTGAGGATGATGATGAGATTAAAAAAGGGTATTATACTAGAGATTATACTAAAAAGATGATTTATAATTCTAACTTTGATTTGTTTAGTGGTCCGGCTACAAGTTGGAGGGACTCTTTTTCATGTTTCTTGGCTCCTTCTCCTCCTGATCTTGATGATATCCCTACATCTTGTAGGTAGGTGTCTTTATCCATTGCTTAACTTTCGTACCTTATTCTCCATCTGTCCTGGTTAATAGTTGATGTTTACGTTATTCAACGAGAGAAAAACAAGTAAACTTAAACTACTGGTATAGAACGGATGGACATAGTTTTTTTATTGGGTTCAAATGAGCGCATCATGTCGCTGGTGAGAATCGAACCCCAACTTTATGGATGGGGTAAGAGAACTCTTATCACTCAATCTAACTCTTGTTCCGAACAGATGTAGATAGTAACTAGAGGTGTTCTCGGGCCAGGTTCGGCCAGGGGGCGGACCGACCACTTCTGGCTAGGCCCTGGCCATGCCCGTGAGTGAGGCGGGCCAGGCCGAGCCGTAGGAGATATAACCTGGGCCAGTTCCGTGTTCTGTTTTAGGCGGGCCAAGGGTGGGCCGATTCGCGAGCCTTATCAATTTTTTTTAAATTGCGGGCCGAGCTGAAGATTTAGGAGCTGACCAGGCCCGGGTCAAGAGCGGGTTAGGCCAGACCGGGTCGGGCCACGTTGCCTAAATAACGGGCCAAAGGCAGGCCGGGCCCAGTTAGCTTGTGCTAATGGCTAGCTCTAATAGTAACAAACTGAAACTATAGAACTGTTTAAAAAAATATATTTTTCAAAACTCGTCCATATCTAATTATCAACCATTAATTAAAAGTTCTTAAGATCCAAGTAAATGTTTTCATTTTGACTTCTGGTATGATTTTCTTTTTCTTTCCCATGGAGTAACTAAATTCACAGCAAATTAAATTTGATTGCAGTTTTAAAATTTGAATGAACAATCGATTGATGCAAAAATGGACACTAATTGATTGCAATTCTGACACATTAGATTGTTAAGACCATGTTTATCAGTTGTTTCTGCGGCCCTATTTAAACCTAGTTCCTGTATTAAAATATTTATATATACATCTTAACTTAATTACAAGACCTGGTTCCTGATTTCGTTATGATGGGGCATATTCTGCACCGCTGACCAAGTCAACATACTGAGCAAGGTCAAAGATACCTACAGCAAGTCAACGGCTTAGACAGCCCAACCGATGGACCCATCTACTGTCACTGGTCTCGGCAGATGGTAACCCGCCGGCGGGACACATACCGCGTACTCATATCCAAGACCCCTCGGCGGTGAGCCAACATGGGCCGGCCGCACACAGTCCCTCGGCCGAGGGGTAGATCAGTCTTTCCACCTGCTAGCCACTTGGCCACTTGGCCACTACGTGACAAAAGGTGAAGGCCTATAAATACTCCTCAACCTTCTTTGAGGAAATGATCCAACAATTGAACCTAAATACACTATTCATCTGGTAATATCTCCCTTATCTCTCTACAATACATACCTAGCCAAGCAACACGGCTTAATCCTTTAAGTTCACTGACTTGAGCGTCGGAGTGAGTACGCTTGGCATAAAGCCAAGCCCTCAGTTCGTTCATTGTTGCAGGAGAGGCCGAGAGGGACGATAGAAGCAAGAAAGGTTCAACCCAAGACATCATTCTACAAGCCACGGGTGGTAACGATACTTGCTCTGGAATTACACCCGGAACAATTGGCGCCGTCTGTGGGGAAAGACACTAGAAGCTAGTCACATTCATTCCCAAACAAAAAAAAAGTAACCAACAAAAACCCACCCAAAGAGCTAAGAAAATGTCGAAACAACAAGACGCAGTCGTAACCGACGAAACCGCATTTTACCAAGACGATACTTTCAACAACTCCGAGTCATACGGACCCTCCATGGCGGTGTAATCCAACCGGAGTTCGGGATGCCATCAATACCCGACACGCCGCCAACCAACCAGGTCACCATCATGGGACAGGTGGTTGATGTAGCAAAACTGAAAATACTCCTGGACCTAATTAGTGGTACGCCCGCTCACACTGTCACGCCGACAAGAGCGGCGGAAACTGTCCAGGAGACCAGGGCCCAAAATGTGACTCCAAGAAATTTGAACGGAGCACTAGGAGAAGCCGACCCAGTCAAGACGCCGGGGGAGCTAAATGCAATCGAGCCAAAACCTCGATCACCTCGGCCAAAGCCGGGAGTGACGGGGGAACGAGCCGGTAAATGCAATCGAGCCAAAACCTCGATCACTTCGGCCGAAGTCAGGAGTGACGGGGGAACGAGCCGGTAAATGCAATCGAGCCAAAACCTCGATCACCTCGGCTAAAGCCGGGAGTGACGGGGAAACGAGCCGAAAGATGCAATCGAGCCAAAACCTCGATCACTTCGGCCAAAGCCAGGAGTGACGGGGAACGAGCGTAAATGCAATCGAGCCAAAACCTCGATCACATCGCCAAAGCCGGAGTGACGGGGAACGAGCGTAAATGCAATCGAGCAAAACCTCGATCACTTCGGCCGAAGCCGGGAGTGACGGGGAACGAGCGTAAATGCAATCGAGCAAAACCTCGATCACTTCGGCCGAAGCCGGGAGTGACGGGGGAACGAGCGGTAAATGCGGTCGAGCCAAAACCTCGATCACCTCGGCCCAAGCCGGGAGTGACGGGGAACGAGCCAGTAAATGCAATCGAGCAAAACCTCGATCACCTCGGCTAAAGCCGGGAGTGACGGGGGGAACGAGCCGAAAGATGCAATCGAGCCAAAACCTCGATCACCTCGGCCGAAGCCGGGGAGTGACGGGGAACGAGCCGAAAGATGCAATCGAGCCAAAACCTCGATCACTTCGGCCGAAGCCAAGAGTGACGGGGAACGAGCGGAATAAATGCGGTCGAGCCAAAACCTCGATCACTTCGGCCGGCCGGAGTGACGGGGAACGAGCGTAAATGCAATCGAGCAAAACCTCGATCACCTCGGCCGGCCGGAGTGACGGGGAACGAGCAATAAATGCAATCGAGCCAAAACCTCGATCACTTCGGCCGAAGTCGGGAGTGACGGGGAACGAGCGCAGTAAATGCAATCGAGCCAAAACCTCGATCACCTCGGCTAAAGCCGGGAGTGACGGGGGAACGAGCCGAAAGATGCAATCGAGCCAAAACCTCGATCACTTCGGCCAAAGCCAGGAGTGACGGGGGAACGAGCCGGTAAATGCAATCGAACCAAAACCTCGATCACATCGGCCAAAGCCGGGAGTGACGGGGGAACGAGCCGGTAAATGCAATCGAGCCAAAACCTCGATCACTTCGGCCGAAGCCAGGAGTGACGGGGGAACGAGCCGGTAAATGCAATCAAGCCAAAATCTCGATCACCTCGGCTAATTAAAACCGAGGGCGACGGGGGAACGAGCCGATATGCCTAGATATTTACAACGGCAGTCAGAACGTAAACTCGATCACCTCGGCTAACTAAGACCGAGAGTGACGAGGGAACCACGACTTGCCCTCGGCTAATTAAGACCGAGCTTAAGAATGTATAAGTACCGTTGAGACGCAAATCTGACACCTCGGCGAATTAAGACCGAGCGTGAACGAGGACGCAATCAATAATGGTCTATAGATACGAACGCTGTCGCGCCGTAACCCCGATTCCCTCGGCCAAGGCCGGAAGCAAAGCGGGGCCACAACGACCGATACGCTAACATGTTTTACGGCGGTTGGGACACGCTCCTTGATGAGAATGCCAATCGACGTATCTTCTTCAACACGCTCCTTGGTATCTACTTGCCAAACGGTCCACTCTCAACCCCTGGTCTCGCCAACGTCTCTCTCTTTTCCACATCGGATGTCCATTACACATCCATGTGGAGGGGGGATAGGGTACGGCCTAAGCAGAACCAAACCGAGGTAAAAGAAGCCGGGGCAGAAAATTTGTACTTGCGCAGAATATACGCTCAACACACATCGGAGCCCATACCACGGCATAGACTACGCTGGGGGCAAATTGATGGGGCATATTCTGCACCGCTGACCAAGTCAACATACTGAGCAAGGTCAAAGATACCTACAGCAAGTCAACGGCTTAGACAGCCCAACCGATGCAGCCCATCGGCCTGTCAGCCTGGGTCTCGGCATGGTAACCCGCCAAAGGGACACATACCCGCGTACTCATATCCAAGACCCCTCGGCGGTGAGCCAACATGGCCGCCGGCTCACACAGTCCCTCGGCCGAGGGGTAGATCAGTCTTTCCACCTGCTAGCCACTTGGCCACTTGGCCACTACGTGACAAAAGGTGAAGGCCTATAAATACTCCTCAACCTTCTTTGAGGAAAGGATCCAACAATTGAACCTAAATACACTATTCATCTGGTAATATCTCCCTTATCTCTCTACAATACATACCTAGCCAAGCAACACGGCTTAATCCTTTAAGTTCACTGACTTGAGCGTCGGAGTGAGTACGCTTGGCATAAAGCCAAGCCCTCAGTTTGTTCATTGTTGCAGGAGAGGCCGAGAGGGACGATAGAAGCAAGAAAGGTTCAACCCAAGACATCATTCTACAAGCCACGGGTGGTAACGATACTTGCTCTGGAATTACACCCGGAACACGTTATTTTATCAAGCCCTATTTAGACCTGGTTCCTAATTTTTTTAACATCATATATTTTTATTATATATCTTTACATCATAATTTTTATTAATATTGATAAATGTATTTATGATTAATATAAATTAAATTTTCTGGTAGAAAAAAATGCGAAAGAGAAATACAGATTTATTAAATAAGATTAAAACAAAGATTACATTACTCTCTCCGTGCCGGTCATTTGTTTGCCTATTCCATATTGGAGTGTCTAAATGTGTCTTAGTCGATTGTTTGCCTTTTAGGAATGTCTTTGATGCGCTATTGAATCATTCACAGTCAATTTGGTCCACCAAAGGCAAACAAATGACTGCGACGGAGAAGTAACTTTAAAAACCAATTCAATTACGTATTTAACTTTTTTTTTTTAAAAAAAACATTTGTTAGAGGAAAAAGAGGACTGTCATCTATGCATAGTGGTGATATGTACAGTATATCAGTAGGATAATGAGGAAGACAATTGCAGGCGTTACACAATTACACAAAGAAGTTCCACGTGGTCGAAATTGGAACTCTTGGACCGAGTTTTTACTACCTAGTTCCTGCGTTTTCTTTTCTTTTATGTTTTATTTTATTTATTTATTTTTGTCCTTATTCAAGACACGATCCTTGCTAGCCCTACCTATAAAGTATAAACGTAGTCTCAGGCCCGGTTCTGAGGGTAGTTTGGAGGGGCGGTGGCCTAGGGCCCAGGGTAGAAAGGGGCCCATTCGTCTAGGGCTTATAATAATATTAGTATAATTAGAAATAAGGAAAGAGAAAAAATCATATTAAAAAAAATAAAGAAAAATAAATATATTTTAAATGCGTCTACTTGAAATAAACCCAAGTGCGTTATATATGCAATGTGTTTGTCATAATTTGAATCTTGCTCTTAGGTATATGACACATTCTTGCACTAGAGCTATTTCATTTTTTGGAATTGTTCAACGCTTGTATACATTGTTTTTTTGTTATACAAAAAGAAGGAAAATTTTGCTTGCTAATGTTCCTGAACTTATTTTGAAATGTTTATCTAATCCTTGTTGGGAGAGTCGAATTAAAAGTGTTAAATCTATTAGATTTCAAGCTCCTCAGATAAGAATGGCTTTGTCAGTTTTATACGATTCTTGTGGTAGTGATGCAAAGTCGAAAAATGAAGCGTTTTGAGTTTTTGCTTGATATTGTTATCTGGTATGAAATTTTGTTTGTTATATATATGGTAAGCAAGAAATTAAAATCTAAGTCCATGTGAATTGATACACTATAGAACAAGTTCAAGGCATGTTGTCATATTTTGAAATATTTAGAGATGAAGGTTTCACATCTAGTATGAACATTGCTAAAAGTATTGCACTTGATATGGATGTAGAACATACCCTTCCGACAAAGCGTCGTGTTATTAGAAAGAGACATTTTGATGAAAATAATCAAGACGATGAACAAAACCAGTGAGTCACCTGAAGATTTATTTAGGCATGAGTATTTTTTGGTTGTTAATATGGCAATTTCTTCTTTAAAAAGCAGATTTGAGCAACTAAAGACTTCTGAAAGTATTTTTGGATTTTTATTTGATTCAAGTAAGTTAAAGTCATTGGATGAAAATGAATTGAGAGAATGTTATATTGCTTTTCACTCTACTTATATACGTATCCGCTGTTGACTTAAATGATCTTTATTCTGAATTGAAAGTGCTACAATCTACCTTGCCAAATAAACGATTGAATGGTGTTGCAATTTATCAATCGAGAAGGAACTTTTGAAAGACATTGAAGTTAATGTTATCATCAATGATTTTGCATCTCAAAATGCTCGTAGAACCCGTTTTTTAGGATTACAATCTACCACGAGTTAACAATGGATTTTAATAAAATTGACGTTGTATGTTTTTTTTTAATTTTTTTTATTATTCAGTAATAATTTTTTTTAAAGGGGCCCCGATCTACGGTTTTGCCTAGGGCCCCAGAATACTCAGGAACGGGCATGCGTAGTCTAAGACTCTAAGGCAAGAGTTATCATGGTTGTAGTGTATGATTTGTTTATGTATTGTCATGTAGGGAGATATTAATGGAGTACTCAAACCAAGTGATGAAGTTAGGAAAGACACTATTTGAACTGTTTTCGGAGATTCTAGGATTGAAGCCAAGCTATCTAAATGATATCCATTGTAGTGAAGGGCTTCAAGTATTAGGGCATTATTATCCTGCTTGTCCTCAGCCAGAATTGACCATGGGAAGCCCTCAACACGCCGATAACGACTTCTTAACTGTTCTATTGCAAGATCACATTGGCGGCCTCCAAATCCGGCTTGCCGATCAATGGTTTGATGTTCCTCCTACCCCCGGAGCTCTGGTGATCAATGTCGGAGACCTTTTACAGGCAAGTTTTTCGTTCCTTATTCCTTTTCTACTGTCTCATAAACTCGCTCCCATTCAGACCAAACTACACACTTTTCAAATTTCCTTGCACATATTTATGGGCCACAGATTATACATCTGATGTATTACATCAGATGATATAGTTTTTGAGCATTGAAGATAAAGTTTTTGAATTTTAATTTAAAATTTTTGAGTTTTATTATAAAGTTTTTGAGTTCATTTACTTAAACATTAATCTGAAAAAATTACATATAAGCTCAGAAAAATTTGATTTTTGTCGTCATGAAACTAAAATGTAATTATAAACTCTATAGAACTCAAAAAAAAATACACAAAAACTCAAAAACTCATTGAGTGTGAGGTAATACATCTGATGTACAATCTTTTTTCTCAAATCCGACCCATTAGTATAAGGCCTAACAAATCGAAATATAATGCAAGATCCAAATCGGCTCCATAAGTATCAGTCTTTTAAGTTTATAAAAAGTTCATATCACATTAACGAGTAGCTGACACATAAATTCTTATTTAAGCCGGGCATATCCGTCTTAAGGAAGACAAACTTGTAGCTGATATTACAGTGCATTATTTGTTTCAGTTGATAACAAACGACAAGTTCAAAAGTGTAGAACATAGAGTATTAGCAAACACCAAAGGTCCAAGGATATCCGTGGCGACCTTCTTCACAACCGGTTATCAGCCCACCACTCGAGTTTATGGACCCATCAAAGAACTAGTCTCTGAATCAGACCCACCAAGGTACCGCGAAACATCAGTGAAAGAGTATGCTACCTTCTATAAGAACAAAGGACTCGACGGCACATCTGCCCTCCAACATTTCAGGCTTTGATATGTACTCCTATAGGCTTAATGACATTTCTGGCTTACTGAACTTCAAACTCTGAATTTTCGAGGCTTCGGTTTTCCTGCCTAATGTTGTGCTATTTAATATACTGCAGATGAAAAAATAAAAATAAATAAATAAATAAATAAATAAATAAATACTGCAGACGAGTTTCAGTCATAATGTAATAGTATATCGATTGAGCTGAATCCCACAATTTCTTTCTACGGAGCATGTCGCTAATGCTAAGTGAGGTTATGAGTCTAAAGAAACCATCACAACCAAAAGCTTAAGCTGGTTATTAGAATCCAAAGATCGGTTTTATACTCTAACACGCCCCTTCACACAAATGTCCTTTTAACTTGAAGTGTGGATATAACTACTGCACATGGCTCCGATACCATATGCAAAGAAACCATCTCTTGGTTAAGCTACTAAGAGTTGCGACGACTCTTTGGCGACAGATTGTAACTTCTGTCGCGTAATTCAGTCGCCCGAGAGCTGATTTCTTGTAGTGAGGTGACATTGAAACTTGTCAATATCAATATATAGTTTGACCGGCAGGTCTGGATTTGGTACACCGACACTTGTAACTGCAATGTTGTGCAGAAGCGTGAATATCTCGTGTTGGACCTCTTGCTGTATCGGTGTCCACTGTCCATAATAATACGAAGTACGATATTGTTCTCTTTGGACCAAATCCTCAAGGATTTACTTTGAGCTTCTTTCCAAAAGCTCTCGTACTATTATATTTAGTGGATACTTATAAAGATGATCTTCTATCTTCTCACCACCGATATAATAGGATATGTTTTGCACGCTAACATGCAATTCTGGAATCAAACATGTCTATCTACGATCCAGTTAACAATAAACAACATCATATTCATTGATGATGCCCAAAAGGCCAAAACTCTAAAACAATAAAAATATTTAATTTCCCACCACAAAATAATTGACTATAATAATACGACTGAGAAGTCTACAAAGGAAAAAAAATAAAAATAAACATATTAGCATCAAATTAAATTTGCTACACAATAACGTGGATGATGCCACCTTAGTAGTAAATTAATGAGAAGATTCGTCACTTTCCTGCTTGTTTTTTTTTCCAAGATTAGGTTCCTTAATTAGATTTTGAGATTGTATTGACTTCGGCTATCGGTTGGAGATACTCTTAATCAACATCAAAAAAAAAAAAAAAAAAAAATTGCCCATTTCCCATTAAGTATTAACATCATAATATCATATAATAGGATACTTTTCATTTTTTACTTTTAATTTTTCTTTTATATATTTTTCATTATTTCAAAGTAAAATTTTATTATTATTTTTAATATTTTTTTGATAACATAAGTATTTTCCACTTGTCCAATAAGCAGTTACTCACTCTCATGCATGTGTAACTATGTTTGTCTACTCTGCATGCATGCATGCATATGTGTAATTTTTTTTCTTTTACTATTATTATTATTTGTACTTGGCAATTTGGCATGTATGTGCAACTATCTTTGTCTAGTCCATGGACCGATTGTACAATTTTCCATTCATAAATTGTAGACGAGTTAAATATTACACCACTTTCATAATAAGACAAACAACAAATGAATGTTACCACTTTGTCTTATTATGTAAAGTGGTAACATATATGACTCGTCTACACTTTAGACGGATATATCCGTTTAAATTGAGACTAATTATTTTCTACTCCCTCCAATTCGCCATATTTTTCCCTATTTCCTAAAACGGTTATTCAGGTTTTCTTCCCCTTTCTATTTTTGGTAACTTTTTACTCTTATTTTATTCATACCTCTCTCCTATTACCCCACCCACCCAACTCTTTTAATCCTATTTTATTCCTTACATTAATATTTGTGGCCCACAATTCATTATTTAACTCTTAATTATTCATTCCTCTCTCCTATCACCAAACCCCACCCAACTTTTTATCAATATAATATTTCATTTCTTAATTCTTGTGCCCAAAGTAAAGGGGAAGAAAATAGAGGATTGGAGGGAGTATTTTTGAAGGTACCTTTAGAAAATATACAAGGTGACAGTCTCAAAGCGTATTATTAAGGCTAATCTCATACTCCCTCCAATTCACCATATTCTTCCCTATTTCCTAAAACGGTTATTCAGGTTTTCTTCCCCTTTCTATTTTTGGTAACTTTTTACTCTTATTTTATTCATACATCTCTCCTATTACCCCATCCACCCAACTCTTTTAATCCTATTTTATTTCTTACTTTAATATTTGTGGCCCACAATTCATTATTTAACTCTTAATTATTCATCCCTCTCTCCTATCACCAAACCCCACCCAACTTTTTATCAATATAATACTCCATTTCTTAATTCTTGTGCCCAAACTAAAGAGGAAGAAAATAGAGGATTGGAGGGAGTATTAAATTGTTCTGTTGAAGTCTCTTTCCATATGTGTGTGAGGGGCATTGTCCCACATCGGTAGAATAATAATGAAGAGGCTAGCTTATAAGTTAATGAGCTACTCCTCCTATCACCAATTGGTTTTAGGATGGAACCTCACTTGCTTATGGGCCGGTCTCATGCATCTAATTCTATAAGCCCGCTGCGGAGGAGTCAACATGTTCTCACGAAGACTTAATATTAAAACTTTAGTCATGCACTCGTATTTTAATCAATTTAAATAAGTAAGGAGGCCTAACATGCCCCCTCCACCTTCCACACACACACACATTTTATAAACTCTCACTTTTGCTATCATCCTCCTTCCATACTAGTCCTCTTTTATAAACTTCAACTCCAAGTTTGATATTCACAAAAACAAAGCATGGTTTCTACTAATAATGAACGTCTAGCACAACTAAAAGCCTTTGATGAAACAAAAAACCGGTGTTAAAGGGCTAGTAGATGCCGGTATATCCACCATTCCTCCAATCTTCATCCACCAACATAATGGTCAACCATCATCCAAAACACTCAACACAACCATGAATTTTCCTACCATAGACCTAAGTGGGATCGACACGAACCTGACACGAAGGACAGATACGATTAAGAGTGTACAAGATGCTCTAGGCACATGGGGTTTTTTCCAAGTGGTGAACCATGGGATTCCACAAAGTGTGTTGGATGATATGTTAGAGGGTGTTAAGAGGTTTTTTGAGGATGATGATGAGGTTAAAAAGAGTTACTATACTAGAGATTATAGTAAAAAGATGGTTTATAATTCTAACTTTGATTTGTTTAGTGGACCGGCTACATGTTGGAGAGACACTTTTTTATGTGTCTTTGCTCCTTCTCCTCCTAATCTTGATGATCTTCCTACATCTTGTAGGTAAGTGTCTTTAACCATTGCTTAACTTTCGTTCCTTATTCTTCGTCTGTCTTAGTCAATACGAGTAGTTTATTTCGGCCTTTTATTAAAAAAGACCCTGACTACAATAAAAAGAAAACGTAAACAAATGACTGAGACAGAATGAGTAGCTTTTATAACAAGAGTATTGACATGTAGGCAGGGGCGGATTATCTAGGGGTACGGTGGCCCGGATGGGCAGGTGCCCACCATGGAATTTCGGGATAAATATTTATGAGTATCAGTTTAACTAGAGCTGGTCATCAGCACGGGCTGATCCGGCCCGGCCTAGCCCATTATTTTATGCAACCTGGCCTGTCCCGACCCGACCTTAGCCCGCCGTTAACCCTGCCTGGCCCGGCCTTGGGCCGCCATTTTAGAAAAAATAAAAAATATGGTAAGCATATCCCGGCCCGCCCTTAGCCCGCCCTTAGCCCGCCTCTTGTCCTGGCCAAGCATATCCCGGCCCGACCCGGCCAAGCCCGTCCCTTCCCCTGGCCTGGCCCGGGTTTGACCAGGAGAGCTCGGCCCGCCCCTGGCCAGCCCGGCCCGGTCCTAGCCCGCCCCGAGTACATGTCTAGTTTTATCCCCATACTATTTTAGTTTTAGGGGAAAAAAATTCAAAATATAAAATGTTTTTTTTTTAAGATGGACAATAACGTGTTGAATTTTTTTGTGCCCCTTATACTAAATTCCTGCGTCCGCCCGTGCATGATGTAGGGAGATATTAATGGAGTACTCAAATCAAGTTTTGAAGTTAGGAAAGACACTATTCGAACTGTTTTCGGAGATACTAGGATTGAAGCCAATCTATCTAAATGACATCCATTGTACCGAAGGGTTTCAAGTATTAGGGCATTACTATCCTGCTTGTCCTCAACCCGAATTGACCATGGGAAGCCCTCAACACGCTGATTACGACTTCTTAACTATTCTATTGCAAGATCACATTGGCGGCCTCCAAATCCGGCATGACGGTCAATGGTTCGATGTTCCTCCTACTCCTGGAGCTCTTGTGATTAATGTGGGAGACCTTTTACAGGCAAGTTTTTCGATCCCATTCAAACCAAACTACCCGCTTTTCAATTTTTTCTTCACATATTTGTTGGCCAGCAGAGGTCAATTAGCTTAGTTGGTAAACTCATGAGATGTGATACTCAAGACCTGGTTTAACCCTGTCGGCTGTCAGCATCAAAATTGCCCTTCAAAATTGCCCTTGGGGTTTTCTTTACACACAAAAAAAAAGTTTTTGGCCACGAGTAGTTAGTCTAGGATTTGTGAGATCGAGTTTATATCCAAATCCATGGGCCGGGGTCCAATTTTAAGATCCAAATCCGACTCATTAGTACCAAATCAGGCCTAGGGGTGTACACTGGGCTAGGGGTGGGCTGGGCTTCCAATTTGTGGCCCAGGCACGGCACTAAAAAGGGGTCGGGCTGGGCTCCATAATTTATGGCCCGGCCCCGGCCCATATAGCGTTTTTTTGAAGTTTTAGCGGGCCAAGCCGGACTGCGCCGAAAATTTGGGGTACTGGCCCGGCCCGGGTAGAGGGGCGGGCTGGGCTAGGAAAAACCGGACCAGTGATGCGGGCTGGGCCGAGCTGGCCTGCACCGTTGAACAGCTCTAATCAGGCCTAAGAAATAATCGAGATATAATGCAAGATCAAATCCGACCCATAAGTATCCGTCTTTTAACTTAAAACTTCACATCACATTAACGTAATAAAGTCAAATGTAACCTTTGGTTTGGATGAGAGAGAGTACTAAACTACATTTGTTACAGTTGATAACAAACGACAAGTTCAAAAGTGTAGAACACAGAGTATTATCAAACTCCAAAGGTCCGAGGATCTCGGTGGCGAGCTTCTTCACAACCGGTTATCAGCCCACAACTCGAGTTTATGGACCCATCAAAGAGCTAGTCTCGGAATCAGACCCACCTAGGTACCGCGAAACCTCAGTGAAAGAGTATGCTAACTTCTTCAAAAGCAAAGGACTCGATGGCACTTCTGCCCTCCAACATTTCAGGCTTTGATATGAATCTATGATGAATGTTCACTAAGAAATGCTAAGGAAGTCATAAATAAACGACGAAAACTACTTCTTCGCATCTCGTTGTACTTTTTGCGCAAGGAATAATTTAAGAAAGTTCAATAAATAAATGTAAGAGTAATTCAATGTAAAATTACAAAAAAACAACTAATCTTTTCTAAGACGAAGGTATCCGTTTTATAATAAAACGGTTAATCTCATCCCACATCGGTACATTGGACAAAACTTTTTGATGGGGCATATTCTGCACCGCTGACCAAGTCAACATATTGAGCAAGGTCAAGGGTATCCATAGCAAAGTCAACGACTTAGACAGCCTAGCCGATACAATCCATCGGCCTGTCACCTGGGTCTCGGCCAGACAACTAGCCAGCCGGGACACATATCCGCGTACTCATATCCAAGACCCTCGGCGAGCCTACCACAGGTCCATCGGCCGAGGATACAACGGTCTTTCCACCTAATGAGTCACTTGGCCACTTGGCCACTACGTGACAAAAGGTGAATGCCTATAAATACTCCTCAACCTTCATTGAGGAAAGGATCCACAAAATTGACCTAATAACCACTATTCATCTGGTAATATCTTCCTTATCTCTCTACAATACACTCTTAGCCAAGTAACAACAACTTACCTCTCTAAGTTTACTGACTTGAGCGTCGGAGTGAGTACGCTCGGCCAAAGCCGAGCCCTCAGTTTGTTCATCGTTTCAGGAGAACGCAGGAAGGATTCTAGCAAGGACATCATTCAACTAGCTACGAGTGGTATCAAACATCTGCTCTGGATTTACACCCGGAACAATTGGCGCCGTCTGTGGGGACTCTTGACACTAAAAGCTAGTCACATTCATTCCCAAAACAACAAAAACAAAAACACAAGAAAAAAAACCCACCCCAAAAGCTAAGAAGATGTTGAAACAACAAGAAATAGTCGTGACCGACGAAACCGAGCTACCCCAGGATGATACGTTTCACCATTCTGGAGTATTGCAACCCTCCACCGGCGGAGTAATCCAACCGGAAATCGGAATGCCGATAACACCGGACACACCGCCGCCCGTCAACCAGGTCACCATCATGGGACAGGTGGTTGACATAGCAAAACTGAAGACACTCCTAGACCTGATTGGGAGTGCACCAACTCACGCAGGCTCGCCGACACAAGCGGCGGAAACCGTCCAAAAAACCAGGGCCCAGGGCGTGACTCCAAGAGATTTGAATGAAGCACTGGGAGAAGCAAACCCTATCAAGACGCCGGAGGAGCCCAGGGTGGTCGTGGTGAACATAAGTCCTTCTCGCACTCGGGAGAGGACACCGCCGCCGCAACATCGACAAGGCGCACCCCGGGAGAACCAGCGAAGCCCGACTCAGGAGAGTCGGAGAAGAAGCCCAAGCCGGAGAAGGAGTCCTTCTCGCTACGAGGAGAGAAGCCGGACTAGGGATGTGAGGAGTCGGTCGCCGCGAGTCATTCGACACGTGGTCAAACAGCCCCTCAGTGACTACGTCCTAGACACCGCCGTGCCACCCAAGCTGAAGTTGCCGGCGCTCACATACAAAGGAGAGAGTGACCCAACCGACCACGCCGAGGCCTTCGAGTCTCACATGTCGGTATGGGAGCAGCCCGATGAAGTCTGGTGCCGAGTCTTCCCAACGACTCTGCATGGGATGGCTCAGAGTTGGTACAAAGGGCTTCCTGACGGCTCGATATATTGTTTCGCCGACCTAAAGGACGCCTTCTTGGCCCAGTACTCTTGTAACAAAAGGAGGGCCGTGGAAACATCGGACCTCCTAACTATCAAACAGGAGGAGGGCGAGTCTCTGCGAGCCTATGTGAAGAGGTTCGACGGCAAAGTTCAGCAGATTCGGGAGATCAACCCCGAACTAGCGGCTTTCGCACTAATGAAGGGCCTCCCGAAGGGAAGCTTAAAGGACGAGCTCATCAAGCACGGGGGCCTGGGCCTGGACGCCGCAAGGAAGATGGCCGATCAGGCCATCAAGGTGGAAGATTACCACAAGACCTGGGTAGGCCCCAGCGAGGCCGAGCCCTCAGAGAAGACAAGCCGCCGGGATGACAGTCCGGATGAGAGACGCCGCGACACTAACAGGTCGCGGTCTGATGAGAAACGCCGTGACAAGAACAGGTCACGGTCCGATAGATCTGCCAAGAAGCAGGACTCGACGGGCGCCGGGGGGAATTCGGGGATGTTTTACCAAAGGCATTACCATGACAAAACCCCCTCGGTCGCATCGGCCGCCTGTGTCTTCGCCCGAGCGAGCGAGGGCGGAAGTGGGAACGGCCTCCCAAGCCAAAAGGAGACGGTGACGCGAACCAGTACTGCGAGTACCACGGTTGCGCCGGCCACCTCACTGACAACTGCCGGCACCTGAAGAATGCCATCGAAGAGCTAATCCGAAAGGGGTGCCTCGACAAGTATGTGGCCAAAGGCCAGAAGACTGACGCCAGCGGCTCGGATAAGAAATCCGTCTTTCAACGGATAGGAGTTATACACGTAGTCATCGGAGGTAACGAGAACGGTGGGTCGGCTCATGGGCACAAAAGGCACCTGAACGAGCTGTATCAGGCCATCAACTTTGTGCCCAACACAGCGACCCCCGCCTCCAGCATTCCCGATATGACTATTGGAGGGAAGGACTACGAGGGAGTCATCGCCCCTCACAGCGACCCACTCGTAGTCAACTTGGACATTTCCAACCACCTGGTAAAGAGGTGTCTGATTGACACAGGCGCCTACACGAACATCATGTTTAGGGAGTGCTTTAACAGCCTCGGCCTACGACTCAAGGATTTGAGCCCCTGCTCCCATCCTCTATACAGCTTCTCCGGGGCTGGCCTGGTACCCCTGGGTTCAATCAGACTCCCGGTGATGTTCGGCGAGGGGAATGCGGCCAAGAATGTCTTAGCCGAGTTCGTCGTCATCGACGGCTCATCCGCCTACAACGCCCTGATAGGCCGGGTTACTCTGAGCGATGCCGACGCAGTGATGTCCATCCGGGCCCTGACACTAATGTATGTCTCGGACCGGGGGGAAGCACATAAGCTCGTCTCCAAAGACGAGAAGGACGAGGTGGTCAACATCCGGATATCGCGAGGAGAGGATGCAACATGCAATCCCTCAAAGTGGCGAAGCAGTCGGAGAAGGGGAAAAGCTCATCCTCACAACCAAAGGGCGACCTTATGGATGCAACCGACGGCTGACGGGGGAAGAGCGTGCAATCCCTCTATTAAGGCATTAGGAAACTAATAGACCTTGTTTAGCGCCGGAGGTGCCCAAAACAGCTGTGGGCACCCCGACGCATGCTAATATCAAATGTAAAAAGGACCAAGTCTTTCATCAAAATGTTCATTTTTCAGGCTAGACGCCATCATGAAGCCGACGCCGTCTCATACTGTCGATTGGATAAGAGCGGCGTTCGTTGTGAAAACGACGACGCCTACTCACACTGTCGATTGGACAAGAGCGGCAGTCGTTAAAGAATGAAGACCGACGCCGTCTCATACTGTCGATTGGATAAGAGCGGCGTTCGTTGTGAAAACGACGACGCTTGCTCACACTGTCGATTGGACAAGAGCGGCAGTCGTTAAAGAATGAAGACCGACGCCGTCTCATACTGTCGATTGGATAAGAGCGGCGTTCGTTGTGAAAACGACGACGCCTGCTCACACTGTCGATTGGACAAGAGCGCGATCGTTAAAGAATGAAGACCGACGCCGTCTCATCGTCGATTGGATAAGAGCGGCGTTCGTTAGAAAACGACGACGCCGCTCACACCTGTCGATTGGACAAGAGCGCGATCGTTAAAGAATGAAGACCGACGCCGTCTCATACGTCGATTGGATAAGAGCGGCGTTCGTTGTGAAAACGACGACGCCTGCTCACACTGTCGATTGGACAAGAGCGGCAGTCGTTAAAGAATGAAGACCGACGCCGTCTCATACTGTCGATTGGATAAGAGCGGCGTTCGTTGTAAAAACGACGACGCCTGCTCACACTGTCGATTGGACAAGAGCGGCAGTCGTTAAAGAATGAAGCCGACGCCGTCTCATACTGTCGATTGGATAAGAGCGGCGTTCGTTGTAAAAACGACGACGCCTGCTCACACTGTCGATTGGACAAGAGCGGCAGTCGTTAAAAGAATGAAGACCGACGCCGTCTCATACTGTCGATTCGACAAGAGCGGTGATCTCCATGAAGAAATGTAGTGCTGTGGCAGTCACCCCAAATAGTAGACGCTTCGGCAGTCACTTAAAGTGGTAGACGCCGCGTAACACACTATCCGGACCTTGACTCACACATCGTCATAGACAAGAGCGGCGGTCCCCATGAAGGAATGTAGTGCTGTGGCAGTCACCCCAAATAGTAGACGCTTCGGCAGTCACTTAAAGTGGTAGACGCCGCGTAACACACTATCCGGACGCCGACTCTTACTGTCGTACCGACAAGAGCGGCAGTCTCCATCAGAAAGCAGACACCGCGACAAGCCGCGGCCAGCGCAGTTGATAAACAAAATCAAAATGCCTTAAAAACGTTAAAAACAGTTTGAGTTACACACTCTAAACCGCCTCATCGGAAACAAAAAGAGACGCTCAATTAATGACGTAAAAGGGCAACTCGGACAAAAACGAGAAAAGACCTCGGCCAAACCAGAGGCAAAGTGGAAACACTCAATACCATTGAAAACGCAAAAAAAAAAAAAAAAAAAAAAAAAAAAAAAAAAAAAGATAATAAGGTAAAGACCTCGGCATGCCGAAGGCAAAGGAAGAACTCTTATTAATAATAACAGTTTACAGGCGAAGAAAAAGAAGATGACGGCCGTCCCCATAGGGATAAACCAAAACACAACCTATCAAAGTTGTACAAAATACAAGGAAAGAAAAGCAAAAACTACAATTTAAGTCATTTGAAGCGCCAAAAGATGACAGAGGGAAAGGGCTTAACAATTGGCTCCCGAATAGCTGAAACAGATCTGCTGTAAACTTGTTCTCATCAAGCAGCCCACGTTGTTAGTGAGGAGCTGAAGCTATCTGGGACACCGGGTGATCCTGGTGACGACCGCCAGCCCCCTACGCCTGTCACTGCTCACCATCAGCAGCGGTAGCCGCATCCTCTTCAGTGGGCAACCCAGCAGCTTCCCTAGCAGCCTCAGCTTTGGCCTCAGCATCATCAGCCGCCCTCATTCTATCAGCTTCCTCCTTGGCCACCTTAGCCTTCTCAGCAAGAGCAGCTCTCTCCGCGGCCGCCTCCTTCTCAGCCTTCGCCCTCACCGCCTCCTGGGCCTTCTCCGCCATGGCTTTCTCTTTAGCCGCAAGCTTATCATCAAGCAGCTCCTCATATCTGTCCCACGGGAAGGAACCATCGAGAGGGAAAAGCTCCCCGATCACCTCCCTAGCAGCTCCCTCGGCCAGGTCCCGGAATTCAGCGCACAGATTAGGGAGCATGACGGTTTGGAGCATCTCAACATCCGCCTCTTTCTGCTTGATAATGGCCTCTCTGGCCCGAATCACCTTCGCTTGGGCCTTAAACAGGTCCCTGGATTCGTCCCTCTGCTGGAGATAGAGGTCGGCACGCCCCTGAGCCTTCTCCAGCAGCTTCGCAGCTTCGGCTGCCGCAGCCTCGGCTTTGGCTCTCTCAGCAAGGACCTCCTTTTCAGCGCCCTCCCTGAGTCTTCTCTCAGCCAAGAGCGCCTTCTCGGCATCTCCCCTAAGCTCTCGCTCCTTGAGGAGATCCAGCTTTGCCGCCACAGCCACCTGCTTAGTGGCATTACGCTCGCCAACAGCTCGAGCCACGGCTCTCTCCTGCTCCACAAGACGAGCACCGGTAGCCACATTCCACCTTGCCAGCTCCCTAATTAGCTTCGTGCCTTCCTCTATAAGCTGGGAGACGGAAGCCTTCTGGGATGAAGGGACGGTGGTAACAATTTGACCACCAGCCTGCGACTGGGAGGGGGAAGCCTTCTGGGATGAAGGGTTGACGGTGACACCCCGATCACCAACCTGCGCAGAGGACCCCTCCGCCTGCTGCCCAACATGAGCAAAAGCCGACTGCGGCTGGTCTGCAGAAATTCAATTAAAGCGTCAGTATCAACATTGACTTACCAAAAACCTGTCATCAGGAGCACCTAATGGCACGGCTAAAATTTAAGCCACAAGCTAGATAGGTACCATGCTTGGCCTTCTTGGCCGGAGGAGACTTTTCCTTGCCAGCAGTAGAGGCTGCCCCTTTCCTCTTACGGATGAGGGAACATTCCTCCTCATCGGAGTCCCCATCAGGGATATCAACAACCTCCACCGCTTTCTTCTTAGGAGGAGGGATAGGAGATGAAGCCGGTGTCGAAGCGATCGCCGCCGAAGGTACTGTTTTCCGCGTTCGACGCACTACGCCGCTAATAACCTTCGCCTGGGCCTCCTCCCTGCTCAAACCCTTCAGCCGCTGCTCCATAAGATCATTCGGCGACATCCTGCGGTCATGAGCTGAAGCCTTGGGATGCAAATTAGCAACGGTTCCATCTTTGTGCAACCCCATTCTCCGAAGAAAATCCTCAGACAAGTCCTTTCCAAAGTAGTCTGCGAAAGAAACAAAGCAAGAGTTAAAGTAGGAGAAACGAATCGAAATCCGAGGAACAAGAGCATTAAGAGCGGCGATGGGCCTCACACCGACCCAACTCACCCTGTGCTAGGGCCGGTATGAGGCCGACGTGGCAGAGCGGCTCATCCTGAAGGATGATCTGCGTCGGGGGAATCCATCTTTTCGACACCCCACTCCTGTCCACCTCAAAAAGCCTCATCGCCAGCTTCTCATCCTCCGTGAGAAGGACCTTGCTGGCGTCCATCTTAAGGTGCTTCCGAGTGACCCATCTGTCATGCTCCGCCTGTGTCTCACACCGCAAATTGACTCGGTGCTGGAAGGAACGAGGCAGCGGATAGTCATCCGGCACCTTAACGTACACCCACCGGTCTTGCCAGCCCTTGCAAGAGGAAAGTTTGTCAACAGAGACATAACCCTGCTCCACCTGCACACTGTACCATCCGGCGCGGCCAGATAGTGATGGTTTGAGATAATGAAGCCGGCGGAATAAATTCACCGTTGGAGCCTCTCCCTTGAAGAGACAAAGCCAAACAAAACCGATTATGGTCCTCATAGCCGACGGATGCAGTTGGGCCACGGCGACGTTCATGGCTTTTATTATGGCCATAACATACCCATTCAGAGGGAACCGGAGGCCGTACTCCAAATGCCTCATATACACACCGGTATAGCCCGGTGGGGGACAACAGACGGCCTGACCCTCCTCGGGGATGGCAATTTCATATCCCCTTCCAAAGAAAAAATGGCCCTCGAAAAGTTTCCCGCCAGAGCAACTAGCAAACTTGTGGGACCAAGCACGGTCAAGGCGGATTTTACAGACATAGCCGTGGTCCATGACATACTGTCTCCCCTCACTAGGACGAGACCATTCTTCGTCATCACCAAAGTCATCACCAAATTCGCCATAGGAATCAGAGTCCTCCCATTCCTCAAGAATTTGAGGATCAACTTCAGGAGAAGGAGACCTAGGGCCCCCCGACGCAGGTTTACTGGGTCCAGCATCAGCAGAAGACATGTTCACAACAAATTACCAACGAAGTAAAAGAAAAGTTGTTTGATTACCTTAAAGAAACACGCTCGCCGGATCGAAGACCTTTGAAAGTTTAAAGAGATGAAGATTTTGGGAGAAAATTTTCGAAAAATTTGAGGAAATAAAAGTAATGGCCAAAATCACGGAATAACTGCCCTATTTATAGTAAAAAGCCCATGAAGAAAGACCAATCAGGGCACAGCCCATGAAGCGTCAACCAATCAGCAAGCAGACACGTGTCAGACATGCAACCATGGAATGTCAATCGTCGCAACAGTAAAATGTCAATCAATACTACAGTGACCAAGCGTATTCAACACGCCCGTTCACATCTATTCGCCTGTTCATCTCCCTCAGCAAATTCCTAAGCACCCGCTCTCCGCCGGCCACATGATCGACCAAGCCATGAAGCACCGGCCGGGGGCAATCAGAAATAACCGGCACTCACAGCCCTGGTCTCGGCCGACATCATCATTCTTTCCCACATCGGATACCCTTTACGCATCCATGTGGAGGGGGGATACGGTAGGCCTACGAATGATCAAGCCGATGCATCAGAAGAAGCCGACGCAGAAAATTTTTGCAAAATACTTGCGCAGAATATACGCTCAACATACATCGGAGCCCATGCCACGGCATAGACTACGCTGGGGGCAAATTGATGGGGCATATTCTGCACCGCTGACCAAGTCAACATATTGAGCAAGGTCAAGGGTATCCATAGCAAAGTCAACGACTTAGACAGCCTAGCCGATACAATCCATCGGCCTGTCACCTGGGTCTCGGCCAGACAACTAGCCAGCCGGGACACATATCCGCGTACTCATATCCAAGACCCTCGGCGAGCCTACCACAGGTCCATCGGCCGAGGGTACAACGGTCTTTCCACCTAATGAGTCACTTGGCCACTTGGCCACTACGTGACAAAAGGTGAATGCCTATAAATACTCCTCAACCTTCATTGAGGAAAGGATCCACAAAATTGACCTAATAACCACTATTCATCTGGTAATATCTTCCTTATCTCTCTACAATACACTCTTAGCCAAGTAACAACAACTTACCTCTCTAAGTTTACTGACTTGAGCGTCGGAGTGAGTACGCTCGGCCAAAGCCGAGCCCTCAGTTTGTTCATCGTTTCAGGAGAACGCAGGAAGGATTCTAGCAAGGACATCATTCAACTAGCTACGAGTGGTATCAAACATCTGCTCTGGATTTTCACCCGGAACACTTTTGTTTTTTCCCAATGTATTATGTTTTTGTCTTATTCCTTTTACATAACATATTTGACCCGTTTTAAGGTTAAGATGGATATATCTACCTTAAACGAGAATTTGCCTACAAAAAAAGTACGATCGAGTAGTCGATTTTATTGTCAAATCCATGTACAATGTGTTGTGTGTGGAGACAAGACAGATACAAGTGGCCAACAGTAGCGGAGCCAGGATTCAAGCAGTGCGTGGTGGTGGGGGGTGGGGGAGACGCCCCTGTTAGTCCCTCCTTAGTCCTTAGCTCCACCACTGCAAGTAGGTAGTCTCAGAGTGGGTATACAGTTTTATCTAAGTTATTCGGGGACTTTAATCAAACGTAAAGGAGCAGTGGAGACAGAGAGAATACGTTTGTGGAAACAAAGATAAGTTAGAGACAGAAATATAGTCAAATCACAAATTCTTGTTTCAGACGGACACTTTTCGTCTTATTTGTCAGACGGATAAAATGTTGCCATTTTTTAAGAAAATGTAACCAATTAATTCCAAAATGTTATGACTAGAGGTGTCATTTTTTACCCTGAAAATGATGTGAAC
The DNA here is from genome assembly GCF_048544455.1 of Silene latifolia. NCBI lineage: Eukaryota > Viridiplantae > Streptophyta > Magnoliopsida > Caryophyllales > Caryophyllaceae > Silene > Silene latifolia. The sequence continues at coordinate 157,262,120 of NC_133535.1, read as the reverse complement.
AATAATGGTAACATGTTATCAGAAAATAACAACATTTTATTGTAAAATGATAACATGTTACCCGTCTTATTTCAGACCAAAAGCAATGATCTTAAGAAAAACGGACTGCAAATCACAAATTCTTGTTTCAAACGGACACTTTTCGTCTTATTTGTCAGACGGATAAAATGTTGCCATTTTTTAAGAAAATGTAACCAATTAATTCACAAAATGTTATGACTAGAGGTGAATAATAATGGTAACATGTTATCAGAAAATAATAACATTTTATTGTAAAATGATAACATGTTACCCGTCTTATTTCAGACCAAAAGCAATGGTCTTAAGAAAAACGGACTGTAGTCAAATTTGTCACTTCTTATGTGTCCAAGCCGCCTTCATAACTAAGGTGGGTCCATTATTAGTTGTTAGTTACTTATCATCAACAATATATACTGTATACATATCATAAATTGGAAGTAAGCATTGTAGAAGTAGTAGAAACTAAAATTATAAAAATGGAAAAAGTTAGTGATGAGTATGATAGACAAAAGGAAGTTAAGGCCTTCGATGAAGCGAGGACGGGTGTAAAAGGAATCGTTGATTCGGGTTCAAAAACCGTTCCAAGGATGTTTATTCGACCCAAAGATGAACTCTCTAAAGAACATGAAATTCCTTGTGTTGATGATCTCCAAATTCCGGTTATAAGTTTACAAGGTATCGATAACAAAGATGTTTGTGACGAGATTGTTAAGCAAGTTTTATATGCATCGGAAAAATGGGGATTTTTTCAAGTAGTTGATCATGGAATTCCATTTCAAGTACTTGAAAAAATGTTGCAAGGGAATAAAATGTTTCATGAGCTAGATGTTGAGGTTAAGAAAGTGTTTTATTCTCGCGATTTAATGAAATCGGTTTCTTATGGGGTTAATTATGATCTTTACAATTCAAGGGTTGCTAATTGGAGGGATACTGTGGCGATTGTTAACTCGTATCCTGGTTTTTTCGATCCCAGTGACATACCCAAACTCTGCAGGTATTTATGTAATTCTCGACGCAGTTTTTTGTTAGCTTTTTCTTTTGACGATTTTCAATTCAGGACATGACCTGCCACGACATAGTGACATTTTATCAGCTAAAATAGCTAACATCTGATTTAATCTTGTTTGTTAAACGACGATTTGGCAACTGAAGGTATTTATGTAATTCTCGACACATTTTTTGTTAGTCTTTTCCTTTGTTATTAAAAGAGTCGTAAATGCAGTTTCAATGCTGACAGTTTTCAATTCAGGACATGACCTACCACTAGATAGTGACATTATTTATACCAGGCCTGCTAAAATAGCTAACATCTGAATTAATCTTGTTTGTTAAACGACGATTTGGCAACTGCAGGTATTTATGTAATTCTCGACACACAGTTTTTGTTAGTCTTTTCTTTTGTTATTGAAAGAGTCGTAAAGGCAGTTTCAATGCTGACGGTTTTCAATTCAGGACATGACACCTACCACTAAATAGTGACATTATTTATACCAGCTAAAATAGCTAACATTGATCAAATAATCTTGTTTGTTAAATACGACGATTTGGCAATTGCAGGGATGCGATGATGGACTACATAGAACAGATACTAAAACTAAGCGATATTTTACTAGAGTTGCTATCGATGGGACTAGGACTCGAACCAAGTTATCTAAAAGAAGAAATGGAATGCAACAAAGGATGGTACCTTGTGAACCACTACTACCCTCCTTGCCCTGCTCCGGAACTGACACTGGCTACGAGCAAACACTCTGACCCGGCATTTCTCACCATTCTACTCCAAGACCAAATTGGTGGGCTTCAAGTTCTCTATGAGAATCAATGGGTTAACGTTAACCCGATTCCTGACGCCTTTGTCGTCAACATTGGGGACATTCTTCAGGTTTCTTAATTTTGTCATCTATATGTAAGACTGTCTTATACTCCCTCTATTTTTCTATATATGACTTTCTCACATTTCGAGACACACACTTCTCTCTTCAATATCTCTCAAATTATATGCTTAAATATACTGATATGTATACTCATATGAAAGAGTTGTTCATAAAGAATTTAATGGTATAATTTTTATAATTTTTTACCAAATATATTTTTGTAAATATTAAAGTCAAAGGCTCGCCTCGAAAAAGCAAAACGTCATATATTAAAAAATGGAGGGAGTACAAGACTCGCTGCATGTGTATAGATTTTAATCTTACGGTTGTGAATTTCAATGCAGATGATATCCAATGACAAGCTCAAGAGTACTTACCACAGAGTGACTGCAAATCTAGTCGGACCGAGGATTTCAACAGCGTTCTTCCTCGAAGGTGATCAATCGTCTACAAAGTTATATAGACCCATTAAAGAGTTGGTGTCTGAAGATCATCCTTGTGCTTATAAAGACTTCACTCTCCGCGATTTTGACACTCAATTCCGTAACCGCCCACTAAATGTACCTACATTCGACCTCTTAAAGCTAGAAAATCACGCAATTGTCGACTAGGTAGTAGCCTAGTTGGTTCTACTCAAGAAGTCATGATCTGGGTTCGAAACCTGTCAGCACTAAAACAACGGAACAATAAGGAATTGCCGAGCTGACTATAAGAGACACATATATAAAGTATAATCTCCTACTACTATAAATTAAGGTTTGTATGAGTTTTACAAACTTCTTCGTTTGTTTGTACTCGGTATAAATTAAGGTTTGTATGAGACTATGAGTTTTACAAACTTCTTCGTTTGTATATGTATTTTAAGTATTAATTGGCGACAAAAAAAGATTAAACTTATACGACCATTTTTTTTACATACGTACAACACCTTGCAACTCTTCAATTGCTAGGTAATACGAAGTGGTCCGTAATACTGAGCAATAATATTATCATGCAAGACCGTTTTATTTTTTTGATTAACAGAAGGGATAAATCCCAGAGACCTACAGAGAGTAGGGTCCCAGAAAATTCATAAGAAACAGGAATATAACAAAACGGGTACAATAACAAACAATTCATCCTTTTCAACACGAAAAACTTGCGTATTAGTTTTATAGCAAGAGACAGTTGTTTTATGAACTCTGTATAGAAACGCTCATTTGTTGATATTAATAAACGAGCGTTTAACCAATAATAAAAGAACCGTTTCACACCGTAAATAGACGTTTTATTCTGTAATTTGTGAATACTATGTGATAGAATATAAATACAATAGTAGGGCCTCAAATATCACCTTAAGGTTTTGGTTCTATCATGGTATCAGAGCCCTTACTTATGACCAAAAGTCAGTCACAGGTTCAAATCATCCTGGCAACTCACGAAGTGGAATTTCAGCATAGCCCAATGAAAGATTCCATGGTGAAATCCTCCATTGATGAATGTTTGTTAAGCTTGAAGAAGATGATGATGAAGTTGTAACAGACTAGAAAGAGAAGTAGTTTTAGAGAGAGAAAGGTAAATAAAAGGTGGATATTGTATTGATATCATCGTGTATAATTACAACTGTACAAGTGCTTATATACAAACTATACTATTGTTGACTTTCCTATACAAGCTAATAAGCTATACAATGCTTTGACTTTCCTATTCTAACATCCCCCCTCAAGTTGGAGGGTGGAGAAGACACACCCAACTTGTGAAGAAGATAATTGTGCTGAATCCCAGTGAGAGACTTGGTAAACATATCAGCAGGTTGGGAGGCAGTTGGTATATATGACAATGTAATCAAACCAGCCTGAAGTTGTTCCCTCACAAAATGACAGTCAAGATCAACGTGTTTTGTGCGTTCATGAAAGACGGGATTTCTTGCGATGTGTATTGCTGCTTGACTATCACATTTGATAGGGACAGGAGTGATATTGGCTACCCCTAATTCAGCAAGGAGCCTAGTCAGCCAAGCAAGTTCAGCAGTCAACCGGCGCATAGACCTGTATTCTGCTTCTGCAGAGGAGAGGGAAACTGTCTGTTGTTTCTTTGATTTCCAGGAAATAAGACTACCACCCAACATCACAACAAAACCACTCACTGACCTCCTACTGTCTGGACATGATGCCCAGTCTGCATCACAAAAGGCTTGAAGAGAAAAATCAGCATTATCATTCAGGAAAATACCTTGAGTTGGTGCCTTGGCAATATATTTTAAGACATGTATGGCTGCTGACCAGTGAATATCAGTGGGTGCGGATAAAAATTGACTTAACAACTGTATGGCAAAGCAAATATCAGGCCTGGTATGGGTGAGGAAATTCAGTTTGCCGATTAGCCTTCTATATAAGGAAGGATCAGAAAGGAGAACACCTGAGTCTTTGGAAATCTTAACTGAGTTGTCAAGAGGGCTAGAAACAGTACCTTTGTCGAGACAATCAAACTCAGTTAACAGCTCATTAACATACTTACTTTGTGTAATTGCAAGACCATTTGAAACCTTGAGAAATTCCAATCCTAAAAAATAGTGTAAGGTACCAAGATCCTTGATCTTGAAAGCATCATTGAGGTAACTCATCAAATCATCCATTTCAGAAGCATTATCACCAGTTATGAGAATGTCATCCACATAAACACCCACATAAACCCGGGTGAGACCAACAGTCTTATGAAAAAGGGAGTAGTCATTCAAAGACTGAAGATACCCTCTAGATCTCAAGGCAGAACTAAGCTTAGCATACCATTGCCTCGAAGCTTGCTTGAGTCCATATAGAGACTTTTGGAGCTTGCAGACAACATTGGAGTGAGATGTGACTAGACCAGGTGGGGGTTTCATGTACACTTCCTCATGTAAATCCCCATGAAGAAAAGCATTGTTAACATCTAATTGTCTCATTTCCCAATTTTTCTTAAGAGCAACAGCAATAAGACTTCTTATAGTGGTCATCTTAACAACTGGAGAAAAACTCTCTGTATAATCTATGCCCTCTTTTTGGGTATATCCTTTGACAACAAGTCGTGCCTTGTACCTCTCAATGGACCCATCTGCCTTATGTTTAATTTTAAAAACCCATTTGCAACTAATAGCTTTCTTGCCTGGAGGTAGAGGCATCAGTTTCCAAGTACTGTTAGCCTCAAGAGCTGAGTATTCAGCTGCTATGGCAGCTTCCCACTCAGGATATGCAATTGCCTGTTCATAATTCACAGGTTCTGACACAGGATGCAAATTACAAGTATGTGGAGAAGAATCCGTTTGGGTTTGGCAACAAAAAGTTTGAATGTGATGGTGTGTCTCAGGAATGCAAAGAGATGTGAGAGTGTGAACACAAGAAGCTGCATGGGTATGGGTTTTAGGCAAAGAACAATGAAAATCTTTCAGGTAAGATGGTGGTTGAGAAACCCTAGTAGAATGTCTAATAGAAGGAATGGAAGAGTTAGTATTTGGAGTGATGGAAGCAGTTGGATTTTGAGGAATAGGAGAATCTGAATTTGAAGAAGAAACATTGGAATTGTTGTTATCAGAATGAACAAAATCAGGTGTAGCAGGGGTAGAAGAATCATTTATGGGTGAAGGAATCATGCAAGTATTGTCATATGAATCTTTGAGAAAAGGAAAAATGTTCTCATGGAATACTACATCTCTGGAGATTATAATGGTTTTGGACTCAAGATCAAGGATTTTATAGGCTTTCTTACCAAATGGATAACCTAGAAAGACTGAGGGAATTGCTCTTGGAGCAAACTTATCCCTCCCTGGTTTGGGTGTGGTTGCATAACAAAGGCACCCAAAAGATCTCATGTGCAATAAGTTGGGTGGTTTCTGGAAGAGGAGTTCATAAGGACTTTTATTGTTGAGGATTTTGGTTGGTAGTCTGTTAATAATATATGTGGCTGTAAGAACACACTCCCCCCAATACTTCTTAGGTAGATTAGATTGAAACATTAGTGCTCTAGCTGTTTCAAGAAGGTGTTTGTGTTTCCTTTCAACAACACCATTTTGTTGGGGTGTGTGAAAGCATGAGGTTTGATGGAGGATTCCACTATGAGAAAGGAAATCTTTACCAAAATTGCTAGATCCTAATTCAAGGGCATTGTCAGACCTTATTATTTGAACAGTAGCATTGAATTGAGTTTTGGCAAAGCTAAGGAAGTTCTGGATAAAATTGAAGGCATTACTTTTACAAGTCATGAGATGTGTCCATGTGGTTCTTGTAAAATCGTCTACAATGGTGATGAAGTACTTGTAACCATTATAGGTTTGAATATGGTAGGGACCCCAAAGGTCAATGTGAATTAATTGGAATGGTTTACTGGTTTGAATATGACTGTCTGGAAAGGAAAATCTATGTTGTCTGGCTTTTGCACAAATAGAACAAGTATGAATTTTATTTTCATTTATTGTAGAAATCTTACAAAATGGGAAATGCTTGAGTTTATACAATGGAAGATGGCCTAATCTAGAATGCCATATCTCAGCAGAATCAGAAAAAATTACAGCATTTGAATGAGAAAACAAACTAGCAGTGGGAGAACTATTCTTGAGGAAGTAGAGATTCTTGTGTTGTTTACCAAGAATTAGAGGCATCTTCGTAGAAGAGCCCTGCACACAGCAAAATTCAGGAGTAAAGCTGATAGTTTTGTTTAATTGTTTAGCTAGTCTAGAAATGGAGAGAAGATTGAATTTAAAAGAGGGAACATATAGAACATCTTTCAAGACAATATCTGATGAAATTGGGACATCACCTATGGTGTTAATGGTCGTATGTTCACCATTAGGCAAAGAAATGGAGTAAGGAAGGGGTACATTTTTAATAGTAGAAAACAGATTCTTATTTCCACACATATGATCACTTGCACCCGTATCTAAAATCCAAGAATTAAAACAAGCAAAAGACATATTAGAGAAAGAAGTGTTACCAGCAAAGTTCGCAGAGACAGCAGTATTATCAGTAGGCTGATTGTGTTGGAGAGCATGTTGCATTTGGTTGAACATTCCTGGAGTGAAACCATCAGAGGTGTTTGAAGGACCGGCAGAATCATCTCCTTGTGCAGCATTAGCGAATCGCTTTCTGTTATTGTACTCTAATCTGCCACAAACATTGATTAAGTGGCCTGGCTTTTTGCAGTAGTTGCACCATTTTGTGTCATTGCTTTCAGTGGTACCCTTGAACTCTTGTTTATTACCAGAATTGTACTGAGAATTCAAGTGGTATGGATTTGAAGTGTACTGATTCTTTGGATAAGGACCCTTAGGCGGAAAGAATTGACCTTTGGGATGCATATCTCTGTGAGGTTGTCGTGGATAAAAAGGCTTGGAATTCCTTGCATAAAAAGAAGCAGAGTCGGTCTGAAATTGTGTCTCATGGTGAATTTCTCGTTGCCTTTCTTCTTGCAGCAAAAGATTATAAACAACAGACAATGGAGGAAGTGGATTTTGCAGCAAGATAGTTCCTCGAATAACGTTGTAAGATTCATTGAGACCCATTAAAAACTTCACAGTACGCTGATCTTCTAGGAATTTGATGCGCTTTAGAGATGCACCACATGTGCAAGTGCAGGAACAGCTCGGATTGAGCCCCATAGCATCGATTTCATCCCAAAATGATTTCATTTTAGTAAAATAACCAGAAATGCTTTCATTACCTTGGCCAAAATCATTCAATTTCTTTTGAGTACCGTATAACTGTGCACCATTCGATTGACCGTACCTTCCTTCAAGTTCTTCCCAAGCTACCTTTGCTGATGCTGAGTAGAGAACGGAGGCTGCGATCTCCGGAGAAAGTGAGTTGAGAATCCATGTGAACACCTGATCATTGCATTGCTGCCAAATCTTTGCATTTGTATCAGTAGATTGAGGCTTCGGGAGAGATCCGTCAACGAATCCTAATTTATTCTTCGCCGAAAGCGCAATCGTCATGCCTCGCTTCCAACCATTAAAACCTGTGCCGTCAAAGACATTTGTGACGAGTTTTGTAGCAAGAACATCAGTATTGCTAACATAGAAAGGACTCGCAGGAGTAATTGGAGTTTCTGTAGGCATCGTTGATAAATTGTGCGATTTTCTGGAATTTTATCGAAGAACCCTAGAATTTGGGGAAAATCAAGAGTGATCTGATTTAAGAGTAAAACAACAAGTAATTGAATGTTGAGATGCAAATAAAGAAGAAAAAGAACACGAAAATTCAATTTTTTTGATTGATTTTTTTTTTGAGAGAATCGTAGCGAAAATCGAAGCAAAATGTGACGAACTAATTTTTAGGGTTTTCTGTAATTATGATCGAATGAAAAGGAGAGACGCGGAAACGGAAGAGGCTATAAAAGTAAAAGAGACAGGAATTATTCCTGCTCTGATACCATGAAAGATTCCATGGTGAAATCCTCCATTGATGAATGTTTGTTAAGCTTGAAGAAGATGATGATGAAGTTGTAACAGACTAGAAAGAGAAGTAGTTTTAGAGAGAGAAAGGTAAATAAAAGGTGAATATTGTATTGATATCATCGTGTATAATTACAACTGTACAAGTGCTTATATACAAACTATACTATTGTTGACTTTCCTATACAAGCTAATAAGCTATACAATGCTTTGACTTTCCTATTCTAACACCCAATAGGCATTCAAGTGAGGGGGCGACATCTTCGTTCGTGAATTTCAGCATAGCCCAATGGGCATTCAAGTGAGGGGGCGACATCTTCATCGCCTTAAGGTTTACTTACGATAACTTTATACACTTTGATCAGTGGCGGAGCCAGAAATTATACTTAGGGAGCGAAAAATTTCAGCTGGTACAAACAAGTATATTATAAGATGGGTTTTTTTTATCATGTGCCCAATAGACACATGATAAGGAGCCAATTAAGGAAAGTATTACACCAATATATCATGAGAAAACGAGGGCGAGTATTATTGCAATTAGGTGTACGTCACTGTCCTGATAATGTCCAGTTCCACCACTTGTGTCTATCTGTAATATATGAATCACATAAATAAGGTAGGTCCATATTAGTTTGTTACTATCTTCAACAATAATAGGAGTACAATATATACGGTATAAAATACTCCGTGTATACGGTTGTTTTAAGATTGTGTAAGTAATAATAAGTGAACTAAAAATGGGAACAGTAAGCAATGAAGAGTATGACCGAAAAAAGGAACTCAAGGCTTTCGACGAAACAAAGATGGGTGTTAAGGGACTCGTTGATTCGGGTTTGAAAACCGTTCCAAGGATTTTCATTAGACCCGAAGATGAGCTCTCTAAAGAACACGAAATCCCATGTGTTAATCTCCAAGTTCCGGTTATAAGTTTACAAGGGATTGAAAGTAAAGATGTTCGAGACAAGATTGTTAAACAAGTTTTACATGCATCGGAAAAATGGGGATTTTTTCAAGTCGTCGATCATGGAATTCCACTTGAAGTACTCGAGAAGACGCTGCAGGGGAATCAAATGTTTCATGAACAAGATGTCGAGGTTAAGAAAATGTTTTACTCTCGCGGTGATTTGATGAAATGTGTTGTGTATGGGAGTAACTATGATCTTTATGTTTCGAGGGCTGCGAATTGGAGGGATACTTTTGCGCTTGTTAATTCTTATCCTGGTTTTTTCGATCCCAATCAGATACCCGAATTTTGCAGGTATTTATGCAATAATTCTCAACAAAACTTTCGTTTTAAGTTCTTAAGCAATTTTTATGTCTTGTACATAAGGTAAGGCTGTATACATCTGTCCGATCCCTTGAGATAAGATGTATATAGCCTTAAGTTATGTAATTCTACATAGAGGTGGCAATCGGGTCACTCGGGTCGGGTCATTTCGGCTTCGGGTTATGTCGGGTCAGTGACGGGTTCGGGTCGGTTCGGTTCATGTCGATCATCTTCGGGTCGGGTCATCAATAGGTGGCAAGTCGGGTCGGGTCATTGCCGGGTCAGATTATCAGCATATATTTTATCTTATATATTTAGTTTTAGATGGTTATTTTATGTTTAAATAATGGGTATGTGTATTAATTGTAGTTTTAAGTGAAAATAATTAAGACGAATGTCAATTTGGTGTTATTTAAACCATTATTAAGATAGTTCATTATCGGGTCATCTATCGGTTTGAGAAAATATCGGGTCGGGTCGGATCAGGTCAGGTCCGGGTTGGAAAAAATAAGGATGCTATTGGTTATCGGGTCGGTTCGGGTCGGATCAGTTCGGTTTTCGGGTTGTGTCGGGTCGGGTTTTGGCCGGGTCGGGTCGGGTCAACTTTTGCCAGCTCTAATTCTACTTAACGTTTGAATTAATATTATTCGTTAAATACGATGATTTGGCGATTACAGGGATGTGATGATGAACTACATAGAACATGTACTCAAACTAAGTGAGACTTTACTAGAATTGTTATCCATGGGACTTGGACTCGAACCAAGTTATCTAAAAGACGAAACGCAATGTACCCAAGGATGGTACCTAGTGAACCACTATTACCCGGCTTGCCCGGCTCCTGAGTTGACAATCGGAACCACCAAACACTCTGATCCATCATTTTTCACTATTCTTCTACAAGACAACCTTGGTGGTCTTCAAGTTTTCCATGAGAATCAATGGGTTAACATTCCCCCGATTCCTGGCGCCTTTGTCGTCAACATTGGGGACATTCTTCAGGTTTCTTTCGTCATCTAATTAAATTTAATTAATGGGAAATGATAAATACAACCAGTGTGTTGTATTTAAGAATTTAATATTCTTCTAAATTTGGTTTTAATTTATAAATTAGAAAATAAATTACACGTTAATAAATGCAATTAATGCATATATTAAATATTTATTTCCTTTTTTAGTTTCTTAAATACAACCCATTGAGTTGTATTTATCATTTCCCTTAATTAATTAATTGTTCAGAGTTGGTTTCTTCATTTTTTTTATTTTTTATTTAAATATACTACGATGTTTTTTTAAACTTTTTACTTAAATTCCCGTATATTATGGAGCCCTATTGGATATCTTAGACGGTTTCAAATAGTGATTTATGTTAGCTGACACAAAGCATTTTGGAATTAAAGCTCTGATGATGTTGTTGTGAATTTGGACACAGATAATGTCTAATGACAAACTCAAGAGTAATTTCCATAGAGCGATTACAAATCAAGTCGGACCAAGGATATCGACAGCATTCTTCCTCGAAGGTGTTCAATCATCTACAAAGTTATTTGGACCGATAAAAGAGTTGGTGTCTGAAGATCATCCACCTATCTATAAAGAGTTCACTCTTGGTGATTATGATACCAAGTTTCGCGACCGCCCTCTTGATGTACCGGGATTTGACCTCTTTAAGATACAAAGTGATGCAAATAATATCGACTAGCTGGTTGGTACTCATGAAGTCATGATCTGGGATCGAACCCTGTATATAAAATAATCTCGTTCTACTACGAACTTTGGCCTTAATTAGCCTCTAAATTAAGATTGTACTTCGTATCGCGCTGTAACTCTAAACATGTTATGTCTATATATAGTTTACGGTATGTTAGCCTATGTTTGTATGATTTTAAACATTTTCGATTGAGTTTTTTTAATGGATTGTACGAGTCGTTCTACCAAGTAGTTTATAAAACCGGTCCTGTTCAATCTTACTTTATAAGACAATCTTATTCAACACAGAGTAATAATAATTTATGAAGAATAATATTAAATCAAACGTAAAGAATCAGTTGAGACGTAGAAAGTACGTCGTTGTGGAAACAAGGATATGTTAGAGATACAAACATTGTCACTATCCTAATATACACTTGCCACATGTGTATCATGCTAAGCTTCTTCAGTTCATGACTATCTGTTAGATATCAAATGTAAAGAATTAGTTTATTACTTATATCATCAACAATATATACTTTATTATATGATATATAATGCATAATTGTATATATACTAGTTTTTAACATTGTGTAAGTAATAAAAAGTGAACTAAAAATGGGAGAAATTAGAAGTAATGGAGAGTATAATAGAGAAAAGGAACTCAAGGCCTTTGATGAAACAAAGACGGGTGTTAAAGGAGTCGTTGATTCGGGTTTAAAAACCGTTCCAAGGATGTTCATTAGACCCGAAGATGAGCTCTCTAAAGAACATGAAATTCCATGTGTTAATCTCCAAGTTCCGGTAATAAGTCTACAAGGTATCGAAAGTAATAAAGATGTTCGAGACAAGATTGTTAAACAAGTTTTATATGCCTCGGAAAAATGGGGATTTTTTCAAGTAGTTGATCATGGAATTCCATTTGAAGTTCTTGAGAAAATGTTGCAAGGGATTAGATTGTTTCATGAGCAAGATGGAGATGCTAAGAAAATGTTGTATTGTCGCGATATCGTGAAATCGGTTATGTTTGATAGTAACTATGATCTTTACAAGTCTAGAGCAGCTAACTGGAGAGACACTTTGGCAATTATGAAGCCTTATAATGGTTTTCTTGATCCCTATGAGATACCTGAAGTTTGCAGGTATGTATGCAGTTCTCGACACAATTTTCAGCCCTGGTCTCGTTAACTTTATTACTATGATCAATTGATTTTGTTAACTTTATTACCAGTTAAACTTGCTGACATCTGGTGTTGCAGGGATGTGATAACGGATTACATAGACGAAGTATTGAAGCTAAGTGACATTTTACTAGAGTTATTGTCTATGGCACTTGGACTGAAACCGAGTTATCTTAAAGAAGAAATGGGATGTAACAAGGGATGGGTCTTATCGAACCATTACTACCCTCCTTGCCCTGCTCCTGAACTAACATTGGGAACTAGCAAACATTCCGATCCATCATTTCTTACTATTCTTCTACAAGACCGCGTTGGTGGCCTTCAAGTTCTCCATGATAATCAATGGGTTAATGTTCAACCGAATCCTAATGCCTTTGTTGTCAACGTTGGAGACATTCTTCAGGTTTATTCTGTCATCTTATATTTTATATGAGACAGTCTCATATGTGAGACTGGCATATTATGCTTATGTGCTACATTACTGAAATCGTCTTACAGAAGACTCTCTACTATTTGTGAACAGATAATATCGAATGATAAGTTCAAGAGTGTTTACCATAGAGTGACAACAAATCTAGTCGGACCAAGGATCTCATCAGCATTGTTCCTCAAAGGTGTTGAATCAACCGAAAAGTTATATGGACCGATCAAAGAGTTGGTGTCGGAAGATAATCCACCTGTTTATAAAGAGTTCAATCTCCTTGATTTTTATACCTATTTCGTTAGCCGGCCTCTCAATGTGCCTGGGCTCGACCACTTTAAGGCAGAGAATCATGCAGTTGTCAACTAGCTAGTTAGTTGATAGTTATGATCTGAGTTTGAAATCTGTCAACGTTAAAACTGCTCTTGTGAACGCGCAGATATAGACATCGGGCATAAATAATCTCCTAAAGTATAATGTATACGGAATATATAATTAAAAACTTTGGCCTCAAATAGCTTGTGTGTGTTCTAAGATTATCATAGTCACAAACATAGTGTATGAATGTATATGTACTCAAGTGTTTTAAGTTTATATGCTTGAGTTATAAGAGTATAAATGTATAATAGTAAACTCTATACAAATTTTTCAATGTAGGACATTCACCTAAGAATCTAAGACATAGGTATTTAATTGTTTTTCAACATCTTAACTCGAACACTATTTCTATAACGAAACCTTATCTCATTGGTCGATACAATCCAATCGTGTTAAAACGTTTATTGAAGTTAGGTAATTCGATTCAATAGTCCCTTCAAACTTCTTGACTCGATTACTAGTCAGTGTGGTCACTTTGAGTTGGTTGTTCTGTTTTTAGCAAGTTATTCTTTTTCATTCATCAGATTCTTTATATTTAATTTTGTGCTGGTTTTTAGGACGTCACATGCATGTGACTTTTAAGGATAGTTATGTTGTGTATACGTATATAATAAATAGATAATGTTTTGATACAAATACCGAGTGTATACGTCTTAAACTCGAACTTTTGATACAATGTATCCTTCCTCGGGAAAAGTAAAGCCAGATAATCTTTACTTGTCAAGGGCTGCTAATTGGAGGGATACTTTGGCAATTGCTAATCCCTATCCTGGTTTTCTGGTCGTCGATGAAATCCCGCTAATTTGCAGGTATCTATGCAATTCTCGACACAACTTTCATTATATTTCATGAAGCGAGTTTTATTTATAGTTAATATAGAGGTAAGATTGCGTATATCTGTTCTCTATCCCGCTATTTTGGAAGAGTCTTTGAGGCCTTCGGTATAATGTTGTTCTATGAATATAAATTGAAAAGTTAACCGAAGTCTGAAAAGATAATCGAAAATTAGGAGCTGATAAGTTAGCTTATTTGCCTTGCCAAACAAAGCCTAATAGATGATAAAACGTTAAAGAGTATAAAGAGTCACCAAGTCACTGATTTTGTTAATTTTTTTTTTTGTTATAAAGATAATCATGGTAAAAGAGATTTCGACCATATAGTAGAATCACCGGTTAAATTAGCTAACATTTGAATTAAGCTTGTTAGTAAAACACGAGAATTTGGCGTTGCAGGAATGTGATAATGGATTACAAAGACGAAGTACTGAAATTAAGTGACATTATACTAGAATTACTGTCTATGGCACTTGGATTGCGACCGAGTTATCTTAAAGAAGAAATGGAATGCAACAAAGGATGGTACATGTCAAACCACTACTACCCTGCTTGCCCTGCTCCGGAACTGACATTGGGAACGAGCAAACATTCCGACCCTTCATTTCTCACCATTCTTCTGCAAGACCGCATTGGTGGTCTTCAAGTTCTCCACTATAATCAATGGGTTAATGTTCATCCGATTCCTGGTGCCTTTGTTGTCAACATTGGAGACATTCTCCAGGTTTTTTTCCGTCATCCTAAAATTATGTAAGACAGTCTCACATATAATATGAAAATGACATGTTATACTTGTAAAATATGTGAAACTGTCTTACACAAGACTCTGTATTAGCTATGTATAGATTATATATACTTATATATGGGTGTGAATTTTGATGTAGATGATATCGAATGACAAGCTCAAGAGCGTTTACCATCGAGTGACAGCAAATTAAATCGAGTAGGACCGAGGATTTCATCAGCATTTTTCCTCAAAGGTGTTCAATCATCTACAAAGTTATTTGGACCCATTAAAGAGTTGGTGTCTGAAGATCATCCACCTATCTATAAAGAGTTCACTCTCCTTGATTTTAATACTCATTTCCTTAACCGCCCTCTCAATGTACCTGGTGTCGATCACTTTAAAGTCAAAAACCATGCAGTTGTCAGCTAGTTAGCTACTTACTCGTGATTTATTAGATTCAAAACCTGTCAGCATTAAAACTACTATACTCTTGTAAATGCATGGGACCGAGGAGTACTACTTTTGAAGACGATTAATATCAATTTTAATTTAATTGATGCCAATTGTCCGGCCTAAGCTAAGTTCTCTATGTTTGTAAACTTGCCTAGAGATTTTCTCGAATTCTTTTGTTTTAGTTTTATCTTGGCGGTCGATACGATTCAATCGTGGCGTTACGACAACCTTAAATTATTAGTGTTCGTAGACGACATCTTACTATATACTTCCAAAGAAAAATAAGGCCAATTAGTGTTGAAATGAGGGGACCTAATCGAAACACGTACATTCAAGATATTCCTTCTTGCTTGTTTTAACATTGTGTAAGCAAGTAAACTAAAAAAACACGAATACTAAGGCAGTTTTACACAAATTTATCGCAAAAAGAAATCTCTTAGTAACTACTTCTACAACTAATAGGACTGTGTTTATATCCGTTTTACAATAATATTATTAGTGTAAAACCGTCTTAAACTCAAAAAATGGGAAAAATTAACCATGAAGAACACATTAATGGCTTACACTCAAATTATGACAGAGTAAAGGAACTCAAGGCCTTCGATGAAACAAAGTTGGGTGTTAAAGGAGTGGTCGACTCGGGTTCGAAAACCCTTCCAATGATATTCATTAGACCCCAAGATGAGCTCTCTGAAGAACATGAAGTTCCATGTGTTAATCTCCAAGTTCCGGTCATAAGTTTACAAGGGATCGAAAGTAAAGATGTTCGTGATGAGATTGTTAGACAAGTGATGGATGCATCTGAGAAATGGGGATTTTTTCAAGTAGTTGATCATGTGATTTCATTAGAAGTGCTTGATAAGATGTTGGAAGGGATTAGAATGTTTCATGAGCAAGATAATGAGGTTAAGAAATTGTTTTATGCTCGTGATATAATGAAACCAGTTGTGTATGGGAGTAACTATGATCTTTACATGTCGAGGGCTGCGAGTTGGAGGGATACTTTAGCGATAGCTAATCCTTATCCTGGTTTTCTCGACACCAATGAAATACCCGAGATTTGCAGGTATTTATAAAGTTTTCGACACAATTTTCATTATGTAATTCTGAGAAGGCCTCGTGGTGCACCCCTTTCCCAGCTAAACTAGTTAGTATTTGGATTTATGCAGTTTTCGACCAAAATTTCATTATGTATTTTTGAGAAGGCCTCGTGCTGCACCCCTTTACCATCTAAACTAGCTCATATTTGGCTTGATCCTGTTAACTAAAACGACGATTTTGTGTTGCAGGGATGTGATGGTGGACTACATAAACCAAGTAATGAAACTAGGTGACACTTTACTAGAGTTACTATCTATGGGACTTGGACTTGAACCAAGTTACCTAAAAGAAGAAATGGAATGCAACGAAGGATGGTCCATGGTGAACCACTACTACCCTCCTTGTCCTGCTCCGGAACTCACAATGGGGACAGACAAACATTCCGACCCTTCATTTCTCACCATTCTTCTGCAAGACCACATCGGTGGTCTTCAAGTTCTGTATGAGAATCAATGGGTTAATGTTGAACCGATTCATGGCGCCATTGTTGTCAACATTGGAGACATTCTACAGGTTTCCTTCGTCCTGAAGCTAACCTCTATCTCAAACTTATATTCCATATAAGACGGTTTTATGTGTGCAGTGACAAAGCCTGGATTTGCAATTAGGGGTCGAGCATATATGTGAACAAGCCCACTAACAATGTTGTGTGCATTGACTTCAGCATATGAGACTGTCTTACAGAAGACTCTGTAGTTGAAGTATACTTTATTCTTACAAATTGTTAATTTTGATGCAGATAATATCGAATGATAAGCTCAAGAGTGTTTACCATAGAGTGACTGCAAATCTAGTTGGACCCAGGATTTCATCAGCATTATTCCTCAAAGGCTCTCAATCATCTACAAAGTTATATGGGCCGATTAAAGAATTGATGTCTCAAGATCATCCTCCTCTTTATAAAGAGTTTACTCTTCGTGACTTTTACACTCACTTCTTCAATCGCCCTCTTAATGCACCTAGATTCGAGCACATTAAGGCAGAGAGTTAAGGAGTTGTCAATTAGCTCTTAATCGGTAGTTGGAACTCATGATCTGACTTCTGAGTTGAAACTTGTCGACATTCTTATATGTGTTCTACTACAAGTCCTAAGACAATTACAATTTTATTGCGTGAATGTAGTTTGCAAGATTATAATGACATTATTTGTGAGAAAATGGTCGGTCAACATGTAAGCATTATATTATACAGTATTATATTATCTGCTTTGGGTCAAGCACCCTCAGTTGTGTTGTCGAACCTTTGAAAAGATCCCACACTAATTTAATTCCATCTTGCTCCTTCTTAAAGAAGAAATGGAATGCAACAAAGGAATGGTACATGTCAAACCACTACTACCCTGCTTGCCCTGCTCCGAAACTGACATTGGGAACTAACCAATACTATAATCACACCATTAAACATGATAAAGACAATAAAGATGGTAACTTTAATCTAACTTAATAACTAAAATAAATAAACATAACAATAATTGAAAATGACAATAAATAAAAGGGAGATAAGAAATTATACCCAACTTGAGAAAATTGTACATAAAAACCATAAAATCGTCTACAAACCCAAATAATTGTAACTAAAATTACTAGTAGATCTATTTCTAAATTAATTCTTCTGCCTACTCTTCTCTATTTTCGTGTCCTTCTACTGCCAAGTGCCAAAAATCAAAACAAAAATCAAAACAAAAATGGAGGCCTCTCAATACAAGATAGTAAAAAGTCTAAAATACCCTCCCAAAACATATGACAACATAAGACAACCCATGTGTATTTGTTGGTCTTCTTACGGTCCAATTCCATCTTGCTACTTCTTAACCCGATTAGTTTACTCGGTACTCGCTCGACTTGGTACCTATAAAACAAAAATACCAAAGCAGTATCGAATATTTCAAGAGATAATATAAACTGAAACTAATTAACATAGAGTCACTACTATTCTATTTTATTCCAAAACTAAGTGAATAATCATAAATCGAGTAATTAATTGAACCAAATAAGAGACAAATTGTGAGCTTAAAACATGTAAAATAATGTGTTATCACCCAGTGTCGATCACTTTTAAAGTCGAAAAGCATGCCGTAGTAAGCTAGTTAGATACTTACTCGTGATTTAGATTCAAACCCTGTCAGCATTAAAACTGCTTTTTTAAATGCATGGAACTATGATGGAGGGAATACTTTCTAATAAGATGATTAATAACAATTTTAATTGATGCCAATTGTCCGGCCTAAGTCTATTTAACAACAACTAGTCTTATCCGTCTATAACTAAAGACTGGTCAAATAGCTTGAAAGTGGTGAAATTTTTGGCCCCACCATCCCACTTGTTGTTTGTCCTATTAGAAATGTGGTATTATATTTGGTCCGTCTTTAGTTATAGACAAATATGTGTCGTCTTTAATGAAATTTTATTATTTATATTCGTCTCAAATATATTACACTTAATGGGTCCACGTTAGTGATTTTTTTTTGGCGTTTTTTTAATGAAAGTGGCCTTAAATTATTAGTTTTCGTAGACAATACTATATACACTAACTTCCAAAACAAATTAAGGCCAAATAAACAATGTTGGGGGACCTAATCAAAACATGTGCACTAACTTGCAAGATATAAATGCCTTCTTGCTTGTTTTAACATTGTGTAAGCAAGTAAACAAAAAACCCAAAAATACTATTTTTTTTTTTTTTGACAGCAACCCAAAAATACTAATAAGGCGCTTTTACATAAATTTATTGCAAAACAGGATTTTATTGTAACCACTTTTATTAACTAATACAGGCGTATTTGGATCTATTTTACAACTATATTAGTGTAAAAGTGTAAAACCGCCTTACACAAGATTAATTCAAAAAAATGGGAACCCATGAAGAACACACTAATGGCTTACTCACAAATTATGATAGACAAAAGGAACTCAAGGCCTTCGATGAAACAAAGTTGGGAGTTAAAGGAGTGGTCGACTCGGGTTCGAAAACCCTTCCAAAGATGTTCATTAGACCAGAAGACGAGCTCTCTGAAGAACATGAAACTCCTTGTGTTAATCTCCAAGTTCCGGTCATAAGTTTACGAGGGATCGAAAGTAAAGATACTCGTGACGAGATTGTTAGACAAGTGTTGGATGCATCTGAGAAATGGGGATTTTTTCAAGTAGTTGATCATGGGATTTCATTAGAAGTACTTGATAAGATGTTGGAAGGGATTAGAATGTTTCATGAGCAAGATAATGAGGTTAAGAAATTGTTGTATGCTCGTGCTTCGATGAAACCGGTTGTGTATGGGAGTAACTATGATCTTTACCTTTCGAGGGCTGCTAATTGGAGGGATACTCTGACGATTACTAATCCTTATCCTGGTTTTCTCGACACCAATGAAATACCCGAGATTTGCAGGTATTTATGCAATTTTCAACACAATTTTCATTATGCAGTTTTGAGGAGGCTCCGTGTTGCACCCTTTCTCATGCTAAACTAGGTAGTATTTGGATTTATGTAGTTTTCGACCAAATTTTCATTATAGCTAAACTAGTTAATATTTGAATTTGTTGTGCGGAAGCGATACGGAGTAGATTGAAAAATAAAAGATACACAAGATTTAACGTGGTTCACTATCAATGTGATAACTACATCCACCATGGCGGGGGAGAATATTTCATTATATCGGGAGAATTACAGATTACAAAGATGAGCACATAGTTTTTCTAGATCTGCCTCTTAAAACTCTCTATGCGTTTACCTCAAATCTCTTCTTAAAGAATAACTAGGCTGACATAGTGTATATATACTCCCTCCAATTCTATGTATTCTTCCCTTTGTTTGTGGGCACGGAAATTAAGAAGAAGAATAAAATAAGAGTAAAAAGTTGGGTGAGGTTTGGTAATTGGAGAGAGGGATGAATAATTATGAGTTAAATAAGAAATGGTAGGGCCAAAAATTAAAGAAACTAATAAAATATGAGGAAAAGAGTTGGTGGGGTTTGGTGATAGGAGAGAGAAATGAATAAAATAAGAGTAAAAGTTTCCAAAATAAGAAAAGGGAAGAAAACCTGAATAATTCGTTTTAGGAAATAGGGAAAAATATATAGAATAGGAGGGAGTATTAAATTCCACTAACAAAGATTATTTTATTTAAGAAATATAATAAGGGTTTTTCTAACCTATGCCCACTAGGCATAGGATAAGAAACTAAAATAGGAAAGAATTAAATGCTATTTTTATGGGAAATTGCAATATCTCATCACTTTTACTTTATTTGCAAGAAACACATTTAATTCTTTCCTTTTTAAATTTTTTATCCTATGCCTAGTGGGCATAAGTTAGAAAAACCGATATAATAATACAAAGCTTAACCAAATAAAGAGACCGAAAGCGAAAATCCCACCTATAATGACCAAAGACCAAATAAACTTGGAAAGTGGTAGGGCCCACTAATTTCCAATACCAAGGCCAAAAATGTGACGTAATAACAAATAAAGCACCAGCTTTACCGACGCCCTTTTCGTTAAATAAGACGCACGCACGCTGCTCGCCCGTGTACGGCCTTTTCGTTACTTCTTTTATTTCTCAGTCTATTTTATCTCACCGTAATCAAACTCCGACATAATTTGTAAGCGACATATAAGTCACATACTAACAGAATTGATCTTGTTAATTAAATAAGACGATTTTGCATTGCAGGGATGTGATGGTGGACTACATAAACCAAGTAATGAAACTGGGTGAAACCTTACTAGAGTTGCTATCTATGGTACTTGGACTCGAACCAAGTTATCTAAAAGAAGAAATGGAATGCAACCAAGGATGGTCCATGGTGAACCACTACTACCCTCCTTGTCCTGCTCCGGAACTCACAATGGGAACAGGCAAACATTCCGACTCTTCGTTTCTCACCATTCTTTTGCAAGATCACATTGGTGGTCTTCAAGTTCTGTATGAGAATCAATGGGTTAATGTTGAACCGATTCATGGTGCCCTTGTTGTCAACCTTGGAGACGTTCTTCAGGTGTCTTTTGTCATGTTAAGTTAACCTTTATATCTTAAACTTAGTCTGTATAAGACAGTTTTATATGTATTGGTGGAGCCAGGATTTGCAGTTATGGGGCGAGCATATATATGTGTGAACAAGCCCATCCCATTAACATTGTTGTGTGCATTAGCTTCCATATATAAGATAGTCTTATACAAGACTTACGTACTAACCTAGGGAATACTTTATACTTACGGTTGTAAATTTTGATGCAGATAATATCGAATGATAAGCTCAAGAGTGTTTTCCACAGAGTGACTGCGAATCTTGCTGGCCCAAGGATCTCATCAGCATTATTCCTCAAAGGTTCTCGGTCATCTACAAAGTTATATGGACCTATTAAAGAGTTATTGTCTCAAGATCACCCACCTATTTATAAAGAGTTCACTCTTCGCGAATTTCACAACCACTCCTTCAAACGCCCTCTCAATGCGCCTAGATTCGAACATGTTAAGGCAGAGAATCATGCAGTTGTCAACTAGTTGGTTTGTACACATGATCTGGGTTAAAACCTGTCTAGGTTTAAATGTACGAGTACTTTTTAAGGTTATCACAATTTTATTGTTTGAATGTACGAGTACTTTTTAAGATTATGATCAACAATATATTACTCCGTATTCCATAAACATTTTTATAAACATGTAAAAATCTCCTCCAATTTGCCTATGTGGGGCTTGGGGTTCCATATACCATAACCCTTCCCTTAAAAAACAATCAATTTATGTAGGAATTCATTTTATGGTGTATAGATATGCCCTACTAGACAGGTGATCTCCAATCGCGAGGTCATATAGAAGGTTTCCCACACGTTGATGATGAAGCGGTCCTCCCCTCATCCCTCAACACAACCTTCAGTAGGTCTAATAATACATGACCGCTACCATAACTCTTAGTTTACACTATTGTTTTCTCCTATCCAGATGGCCTCGTACTAATATAGTTGCTCGAGACTTGAATAAAACAAAACAAGTAGGATCTGAGTTTTATAGTCGCGATAATTCTAAGGTTGTCACGTATAAGACTAACTATGATGTTTATAAATCGAAAGCTGTGAATTGGAGGGATTCTTTGTCTGTCAATACTACGTTTACTGGCTCATTTGATCCTCAAGAATTGCCACAAATTTGAAGGTTTGTCATTAAACCTATCATATTAGCATTTAAATGATATTATTATGATAAGATAGCTCGTTATTGGATGATACTAGTATTAAGTTTCGTTACATTATTATTACTAGAGTTGTTCATGAGTAGTCTCGTCTATAAAACCCGACTTGCAAAATAATCCTACATATAATGTATTTTGATTATTCAGTAGACAGACAAAATTTACAAATCACGTATATTGGTCATCTACTTTTATGTACAAATAGACAAGCACAAAGTTTAGAATCGAAAATGAGACTCTAGGATGTTCAACCAAATTTTGACTACTAAACTTTACCTGTATAAGCAAACTTAAAAAAAAGACTAATTAACTATAAAAAGAAGATTCGTATATGGGGATTAATCTTAGGATGGGTGACATCTCGGAAAGATTTTCAAGATGCACATGATTGAGGCCAAAATATGCTGCGAAAAACTCGTGTTTATCTGTGCACAGCGTGACAACTGCCATACGTAAGTGAACGCTCCCAACCCAAGATTTGGACCGGGGTTACAAATTCATCAGGCCATCTTACCTCTCAATTCTGATTTCTGAAGACTTGAAAAGTTTATTCAGTAGACTTGAAGACTTCAAAATTTTTTATGTGGACATGTAGACATTAGTTGTCTAATATCTAGAGATTTTTCATTCTCTTTGAATATTCCCATATAAAAATAAAAGAGGTTCTTTTCTTGGTCGACGTGGGATAATAAAAACAAGAGACGAGTAAGGCTTTAAAGCCATTAGTCGTCTTACACGTCTCTCCTGCGTATTTATCGCGCAAATACTATTATATATCCAGTTGTATAATAAGTGTAATACAATTACTATACATTTATCCGAATTTACGTGTAATTTTTCCGAGTTTTCTAATTTTTTTTTTTTTTTTTTTTTTTATGTTTAAGTGTGAATTCAGAAACTTTACAGCATTGCTTAGGTTCTTTTAAACAAAACTCAAAAACTTTAGTACAAAGCTCGAATTCTACACCATACAATTGGTGGTATAGTCTACTAATTGTATTTCTATAACGAAGCCTTAGGCTCCGATACCATATTAGAACATGCAAACGAGTCGGGCCACCCCAAACGGAGGAGAGAATCTTGGGGGGACCTACACGTACACTAACTTGTAAGATATAAATCCTAAGAATAATGTGGATTTAGTTCAAGAATTTCATTCTTGTTTGAACATTTTGTAAGCAAGTGAACTAAAAAAATGGAAACAATTCACCATGAAGAACACATTAATAATTTACCCTCAAATTATGACAGACAAAAGGAACTCAAGGCCTTCGATGAAACAAAGTTGGGTGTTAAAGGATTGGCCGACTCGGGTTCAAAAACCCTTCCAAAGATTTTCATTAGACCGGAAAATGAGCTCGCTCAAGAACACGAAATCCCTTGTGTTAATCTCCAAGTTCCAGTAATAAGTTTACAAGGTATCGAAAACAAAGATGTTTGTAACGAGATTGTTAAACAAGTTTTACATGCATCGGAAAAATGGGGATTTTTTCAAGTAGTTGATCATGGAATTCCATTTGAAGTTCTTGAGAAAATGTTGCAAGGGATTAAATTGTTTCATGAGCAAGATGAAGATGCTAAGAAAGTGTTGTATTCTCGTGATATGATGAAACCGGTTGCATATGGGAGTAACTATGATCTTTACCTTTCGAAGGCTGCTAATTGGAGGGATACTTTGACGATTGTTAACAATACTTGTCCTGGTTTTCTCGACGCCAATGAAATACCCGAAATTTGCAGGTATTTCGGGTATTTCTGTAGTTTTCGACACAATTTTCATTATGCAGTTTTGATAAGGCTTTATGTTACACCCCTTTACCAGCTAAACTAACTAATCTTATGATTAATCTTGTTAGTTAAACTAGAGGCCGGTGATCATGGGCCAGGCTGGGATAATAAAAAATGGCATACATGCTGGCCGGGTTGGGTCGGGCCAAATATGTGGGCCTATTTAGCGAGCTCAAACTTGGCCCTTATGGGCTAAATTGGGCTTTTGGGCCTAAACGGGCTTTTTGGGCCTTAAATTTTACTACTTACCGAACGAGAAAAGTACGATAATACTTTTAACTAGTACTTTAATAACATACTTCGTTTATAAAATCGTACAAAATATGATAATGTGCATATAAATTATTCTATAAAAACAAAATAAAGACAACTATCGGCTCATCATTATAATGCATAAGCATAATCATGTCTAGTAGATATGATATGTGTTATGTAAACATCGCTTTTAAATCTCAATAAATATATACATGAGTTTGTGAAGAGTTATTTATAATTTTAATGCTACTTAAACAAGCTTTATAAGAAAAAATATTCTTTTATTAATAATGTGGGCCGGGCCGGGCCAAACGCTTGGCCCAAACCTGGCCCAAAAATGCTTTGGGCTTGTTTGGGCTGGTCCATGGCCTTTTTGGGCCAAAATATAAGGCCCAAGCCCTTCAAAAAAGTGGACTGGCCGGGTCAGGTCAATGGACTTGAGCCATTTTATCACCTCTAAGTCAAACACGACGATTTTGTATTGCAAGGATGTGATGGTGGACTACATAAACCAAGTAATGAAACTAGGTGAAACTTTACTAGAGTTGCTATCTATGGGACTTGGACTCGAACCAAGTTATCTAAAAGAACAAATGAAATGTAACCAAGGATGGTCCATGGTGAACCACTACTACCCTCCATGCCCGGCTCCCGAACTAACATTGGGAACAGGCAAACATTCCGACCCTTCGTTTCTCACCATTCTTCTGCAAGACCACATTGGTGGTCTTCAAGTTCTGTATGAGAATCAATGGGTTAATGTTGAACCGATTAATGGCGCCGTTGTTGTCAACATTGGAGACAATCTACAGGTTTCTTTCATCATCTAATGTTACACCTCTATATCTTAAACTTGTACTTCGTATAAGACAATTTTATATGTGACGACGGATGGAGCTAAGATTAGCACTTAGGGGAGCTAGCTCATTAACATTGTTGTGGGTATTGGCTTCCTTGACCATATTATACAAAACTCAGTAACGTGCAATATACTTGATAGTTCTACAGAGGTGATCATTAGCAAACTTGGGCCGGACATGGATTGTTATATACTTGAAAATTGTCTGGAGGGCTTAATCTTGTTACCGGTTTCCATTATAGCGGCCCTAATTTAATTGTCCAAGCCCGTCCATCCAAATAGGCGGGCCTACCCACAAGCTAGTGGACTCAAGGTTAAAACAAAAAAATCGGTTCTTGACCTAAACAAAATTACCTACTACCGAGAATAAGTCGGTTAATGAACTTTTTCTGAGATTCAATTTCGTTTTGCTTAATTTTACGTAAAAAAAATAGTTGTTATATTGGTAAAAATAAGAAAATATTTTGTTTAGCGGTCAGCCCATTGACATTTCTCTTAGTCCATATCTGTCCATTAATTTTAGCAGCACTTGATCAGCTCTACCTTATACTTACGGTTATAAATTTTGGTGCAGATAATATCGAATGATAAGCTCAAGAGTGTTTTCCATAGAGTGACTGCAAATGTTGTTGGACCGAGGATTTCATCAGCATTATTCATCACCGGTTCTCAATCATCTACAAAGTTATATGGCCCGATTAAAGAGTTGGTGTCTCAAGATCGCCCACCTATCTATAAAGAGTTCACTCTTGGCGACTTTCACAACCACTTCTTCAACCGCCCTCTCAATGCACCTAGATTCGAGCACATTAAGGCTGAGATCTAAGCAACAGTCGTCAACTAGCTCTAATTGCCTTAGGACTCATGATCTGGGTTCAAATTGTCGACATTCTTATATGTGTTCTAATATAAGTCGCTAAGACAATCACAATAAGATTATGACGTTATTTGTGGGAAAATAGTCAGTCAACTTGTAAGTTGTAAGCATTATATTATACTCCGTATTATATTATGGGTGGTGCTCATTCATGGACAAGTTTACTTTTTTATGGACGTAAATGACTATAATACCCTTTTATTTTAATGATTTCGTTTTAATACTCTTCTTTCATTCTCTCTTTATCTTCTTCATCTACCCTTTTCTCGCTTTAACTACCACCATCAGACCACAACTACCCATCAGCCACCATCCACCACCCTTACTGCCGCCTCCCTTGCGTCACCAGCCGTCTTGACAACCTCCTCAGCCAATCAAAAAAAAAAATACAAGACATTTAACCAAAAAAAAAGGAAAATGAAAAAGGAAAAAATCAAACAACCAAAGCAGTAACGTAGTAACATTGTGTTCATGTACTGCCGACGGATTCGTACGACACGGGTTTAATGATTTTTAAATGAATCACGGAGACTCTCGGACATTGGACAACAACATTATTAAATATACTGTATACTCTTTCATGGTCATTCCTCGTCCCAACGCCGACAACCGTTTAAACAAACCCTAATTTAATTAATGTAAATCAATTCTTTAATTTGATACTTGTAGAATATAATTGATAAAATTAAGAATTAGAATTATTACTTGATCGATACGAGAATTAGCATCTATAATTGTGTAATTTGACGGATTTGACTATTTTGTGGATTTGATTAATTTTGTGAGAGAATGAGAGTTTTTTTTTTTTTTTCTATGCAAAGGGCATGCTATGGAAAAATAAAAATAAAAAAATTCATAAAAGAGTAAAACTCGTCCATGAATGAGCAACTACGTATATTATCTGCTTTGAGTCAAGCCTGCTAAGTTGTCTTATCGGACCTTTGAAAAGACCTTAGACTATTTTATTTGGTCAAACATCCAACAACTATGAACAAGACAAGTAAATGAATAAAAAGTCTTCTTAACATTTCTAATCTAAAGACTCACAAAAAAAAGTCTTCTTAAAAATCAAATGGATAACCAAACTAGCTATGATCGAACCAAGGATCTCAAAACTTTCGATGATCGAAAAACCGGAGTTAAAGGGCTACTAGATGAAGGAACAAAGGAAGTTCCAAGCATCTTTGTTCGACCCCTTGAAGATCGTTCTAAGGATTTAAGTAATAATCCCGAAAATATATCAATTCCAATCATAGACCTTACTCATGTCAACGAAGACAGTACTTCAAAAGCTGAAATCGTAAAGGAGATACTCTTGGCATCGGAAACATGGGGATTTTTCCAAGTAGTGAATCATGGGATTCCTATAGAAGTTTTGAATAATATGATTGAAGGTGCGAGGATGTTTCATGAACAAGACGACGAGGTTAAGAAACAGTTTTATAGTCGCGATATGTCTAAGGTTGTCACGTATAATACGAACCATGATTTCTATAAATCGAATGCTGTGAATTGGAGGGATTCTTTGTATATCATTGCTTTGTTTACTGGATCGTTTGATCCTCAGGATTTGCCTTCCGTTTGCAGGTTTGTCATACTTTATTTTACGTGATTAGTCTGATTTGACTTTTTTCGTTTCACTAAAAAAGTCAAAGTCCGACTTATTGATTGGAATGGAGGTAATAATAATTACAAGGCCATTACAACTTGAGAAAAACGATTGTACATCAGATGTACTAACATGCATCATATTTAATGACTTTTTGTAAATTTTTTTCGAGTACTATAGAATTTATAAATTATATTTTTATGATTTCAAAAATCAAATTTTTTTGAGTTTATATGTAATTTTTTTGAGTTATAATGTAACTTTTTAAGATTAAAGTTTAAGTAAATAAGCTCAAAATCTTTATAATAAAACTCAAAAATTTTAGATTATAACTCAAAAACTTTATCTTAATGCTCAAAAATTATACCATCTTGTGGACAACGCCCGCGGGATCTGCGTCCGCGGGATCCACATGCGGCATAATCGACTCGAGGTTCTTTCGAATCGAATTAAGACAAATTAGAATCGCCACCAAGTTTTGTGGGAACTTGGAACCGTTCAAGTCAACTTTACACCTTTCATCGAAAAGCATAAAGCCAATCGACTACGAGTGATTAAAGATAAAGACTTGTACCCTATATCACTCGATTTGAATGACTCTCGTAATCCAATGGTATTTAGACGGATCCACAAACCATAGATCTTGAGTAAGGGGTGAGGGTACGTGTTAGGAAGCCCATAAGGACACATAACCCCGCCCGTCAATAACGGCCTCTACTAAGTCAAGTGTCGGATTTCAAACAAGGTCGTAGCTACTACGATATATGATATGCAAACATCGTTTTAAAAACCCTAACATGTGAAGTTTCTATGTCGATTTAGATGCAACTAAACTAACTTTGTCAAAGTTGTAATTTAGCATGTGGGTTGATTGATCTAACAACATACAAAACAAAGCAAACAAGGCTTAAGGGGGAATGGGGGAGCCGTTGGGATATACCCTATTACAACCCAGGCATTTCATGCCGACACAACAAGGAATTAAAGATACAACTCGATCTGAATACAAATTCTATATGCGACACCATACACGACACCCTACATGGCCAATTCGGCCTAGGAAAACGTGCACAAGGGGTGGCCCACGGTTTACATAACTCACGGCCTTGGGTCACTCCTCGTAATGCGTGCTTTCGCTTAATCTCATCGAATTAGACATTAGGTCACGCACCAAAGCTTGCATTAGCATAAATCGGGCCACGTTGTTTTAAACAACATGCGATTTACTACGCTCTTACATGAATTGGAGCCCAACCATCTAACCAAACAAGACTAAGGTTTTTAGAAATCATTTGACTGACTAAAAAGAAAACTAATTACAAACGAATTACAAGAAACGACTCGATAAACAAAAGGTAATTACAAAATACGAAACAACGATGAACAAATGATATAAAGGAGAAGCAAGAAGGACAAAGACACGGCCACACCCACGGCCAAGCCACGGCCACCCTAGATCCTAGGTTAGGTTCATTAGGTTAGATAGATTTGCAAAGCGATATGAGATATACATTAGAAATCGATGATAAAAGAGGTTAGAAGGCTTCGCCTAAAACCAAGGGCTCTACACGGCCTAAAAGGGGTCGAATTAGGTCAAGTTCGCTAATTAAGTTAACTCGTCGAGTGTTAATAAGAAGGTGCTAATCACGCACTCTTATACTAGCGAGAAATTATGTGAAAAGAGAGATGCATTCAATTAGGTTATAGAATTGTTAACCGGTTTTAAAGCTCGCGTCGAAGCACCCTAACATGTCTAATTAGGTTATTTAATCGATCTAAAGTCGTCTAAATGAATCACATGTTAACAATCAGAGGTCGAACTAATATGCAACGGGTCCTAGGGCGGGTCGAATTGAGCGAAACAAACGAGGGGTCAAAAGCGAGGAACGAAGTTAGAATCGTTTTATTAATGCCTTACCTTGAACACGAGGATATGTAAACGAGCGAGGACAATCGCCACTGGCGAGTAAGACCTTTTAAACTCGAGTCAACGCGGGTGTTCAATGGTGGTACTTTAACTCATACTCAGACTAAACTAGTTTCATAGTTAGCGATATCAAACGATGCACAACGATAAACAATGTAAAAACGAACAATAAAAAAACAAACATAAAAAGAACGAAATAAAAGGGAGAAGAGGAGGATTTGATGCACCCTCAACTTACATGTATCATTGACACCGTCTTGGGTCGTAATCGATTGTAGATTTTATCTCGAGAGGCCGTCGACGAAGTAACAAAGCAACAACACGTTTTTTGGCAAATCTGGACAGCAACTTTCAAACTGCAATTTCTCACTCGTTTCACGGTGAAAATTAGATTTAAAAGATGTTTTGAAAACTAGAAAGAGAGTAGAACAAATATCTTAAAACAAACCACGCTCGTTCTGAATTATTGGGCACGAAAAACGAGCACAAACAGAACTGGACAGACAGGAAAAGCCGCGAAAACAGAGTGTATGACACTCTGTTTTTCGAGGGGATTCGTGTACTCTCAAGGTCAATTGGGCTCGTGAATATTTGTCTAAGATGTAGATGGATGTTATATGGTTAATTAGGAATAAGAAACTCGAGTTTTAATGGAGATTTGAAAGGGGAATGAATGGTATTTCGAGAGAGACACAAACTGTTTCTCAGTTTGGATGTCTCGGTTTTTTCGAGGGTTTTGAGAGGCAATTAGGGTTTGTTTGTGGAGATTAGTGCTGGTTAGTGACGGTAGTATGTATGGAGAACTTAGAGCCATGAATGTATGGCATAGGGGAGGTATTTATAGAGAGTTAAAGTAGGGTTTGATAGGGTTAAGAGACCTTGGACTCGGTTTGCATAGCTGCTGTCCATCAGCTATTTCGTGGGGTTTTTAGGGTTTGTATGAGGGGTTTTCTTGGTGGTTAAGCTAAGGTAATATGGGTAGGATACTATGGTATGGTTTAGGGTTAATGGGCACGGGTTTAAGTGGCGTTTGGAGCGGGTTTGGGGCTTGGCAATGCTGAACACGGGTAAGGGAACGGGTTGTTTGTGCGGGCTGTTTGGGGAGTGTTTAGGACGGGTTTGTGGAAGGGGTTAGGGCCTGGTTATGAGGGTGAGTGATGGGTTGGGTTATGGGTCAGGAGTTGGTTCGAGTTTGCTTCGAAAATCGTGCCCAAATCAAGTTGAAAACAAGCTCAAAATCGCGTATAAAACCATCGTAAAAAATCGAGTTCTTCAAATACGGTTTATAAACGATTTAAATTGATTTTTCAAATCAAGTAACCTAAGAATGATTTTTCAAATCAAATATCTATTTTATTTTCAATAAAATAAATTTAAGAAAATAAATTCAAATTAAAACAATAAAATAAATTCACTTTAAAAAAACATTAATTTAAATATCATTTAAATTAATAAAATACTTCATCGACGACGCCCATTCTACATCGTAAAACGAGCTCCAAATAATGACAATGACAACTAATGAATACATGTGTCCTATCATCATCGGGTGTTTGTCGGGTTCTCTATAAATTCCAATATCGACGGATACGGGTATCTACACATCTGATGTACTACATCAGATGTATAATCCACTTACTGAAATGTCAATTAGCTCGATTTGAGATTTTACTTCTCACAAAAAAAAAGTCAAAGTCGGACATGTTGATTGACATGAACAAGGATTAATAATAACGCGTTACTGGATATTATTGAATTATATTAAAATATATCTCGCATATATTAAACAAACTTATTAAATTCATTTGAATGAAAATACTTGACGAATATTTTGTTACTCTGTTAATTAGGGAAGCGATATTGGAATACCTCAAGCATATCGTAAAACTAGGAGACTTCATACTAGAGTTAATATCACTAGCTCTCGGACTAGAACAAGACTATCTTTCGAAAATACGAAGTAGCCAAGCATGGAGCTATGCATGCCATTATTACCCGGCATGTCCTGAGCCGGAGTTAACCTTAGGAACAAGCAAACACACCGATTCCTCATTCATCACCCTACTTCTTCAAGATCACATTGGTGGCCTCCAAGTTCTTCATGATAATCAATGGGTTAATGTCACGCCTTGTCCTGATGCCATAATTGTTAACATCGGTGACTTACTCCAGGTTTTGTTACATTCTATTTTAGTTTATTCGCAAATTTTAGTGAAAATTACAAACTACCACCTAGTGTTTATCGTATTTTGCAAATTACCACCTAGTATTTCGTTTATTACAAATAACCACCTACTTTGCACCGTATATATCCAAAGTCCCACCGTATTTAATTCCCGATTATCATTTAACTTAATTCCCGACTCATTAAGTTACTACACCATAATAAACTATAGAAAGACCAAAATAGCCTTATTTCAACTTGCTCAAAACACATCCTACCACTAAAAATAAACGATCAACAAGTTCATCACCAACCCCCTAATAATTATTCATCATCATTCATCACCATCAAATTTCCCAGTAAAAAAAAATCCTTAAATTACCAAAAATTTATTACTCCACCATCACCACCAACAACGGTGCTCCATCCTTGTTAACCCCTAAACAACTCCGAACAGCAGCCTCGACCACCATGGTCGACCATTGAGCCTCTTCCATTGAACCACCGGCACATAAAAAACCCAGGTCGATAACCAACTCGTCGAACCCCAAACCACCCGGTACAACAGCAGCAGCAATTCGGAGGCTACCAAGTCAAGCACCACACCGAATCCCGGGCCGAATCAAGTTAAATCTGGGGTCGTTTTGGTGGTGGTCAGGTGGATTAGAGGGGGAGAGGGGGGGGTGGAGTTGTATTTTGTGGAATGTTTATAGCAATTCAACACATAAATTACATAAAAATTCATTGTTGAGATTGTGTAAGATGGATCTAAATGATTGTTGCTTCCCTTGAAACATGAGTTTTGATTATTGGATTTTTATTCTTAACATAAAATTGATTTTGATTGTAAATTGGGTTTATGTTTGATTTTGTTTGTCTTTAATTAGATGGTAATGAGTCTTTAAAGTTAGTAAAAATAGGGGTATTTTGGTCATTTTATAGTTTATTCACTTAATGAGTCGGGAATTAAGTTAAATGATAATCGGGAATAAAATACGGTGGGACTTTGGATATATACGGTGCAAAGTAGGTGGTTGTTTGTAATAAACGAAATACTAGGTGGTAGTTTACAAAATACGATAAATACTAGGTGGTAATTTGTAATTTTCACCAAATTTTATTATAAAACTGTCGTATGGTACGCCCGTTTCAAAAGTGATCATGGGTTTCAAATCCCATGAAGGCCCATTGAAAATGCCAATTTCATTAAGTGTGCATAAATAAATAAAGGGTTTTTCTAACATGTGCCCTTAGGGCACATGATAAGAAGTTAAGTAGGGAAAGATTTTCAACATTATATGACTAATTATGGTAAATATAACCAAGTGGTGTTAATCCAGTGGTAGCCGGGTTAAACCTTGAAGTTTGCAGAAATGCAGGAGTTGAGAGGTCCCGGGTTCGACTACCAGGGCGATGATCACTTGGCCACTACAGCCCCCGAAGGGGGTGGCTTACATGGTCCATGTAGTGTTGCGGGAATGCATGGGTCCGGGGACTCAACCCCCTCGTCATCAAACAAAAAAAAAAAAAATTAAATTATGGTAAATATGAGTTTCAACTCTAATTTGACATGATATATTCTCAACAAACCTTCCCTACTTAACTTCTTGAATGACAAATCTTTCCTAAGGGCACATGCTAGAAAAACCCTTTATTTACATACTAATATTTATGTAAAACGGATTTACATGAGAATAACCGCTATTTTGTACAGATGATCTCGAATGACAAGCTTAAAAGTGTGAGCCACAGAGTGATAGCCCAAACTATTGGGCCAAGGGTGTCCATTCCGTTATTTCTCAAAGGCTTGTTCTCATCTCCAGAAAAATACGGGCCGATTACCGAACTACTATCCGAAGAAAATCAGCCCATTTACAAGAACTTTACCCTTGAAGAGTTCTACACATATTTCTTCTCTAGGCCTGTTGATCAATCTGGCCTTGATTATTTCAAGCTCTAAGATTACTCCGACCGTCGAATTACAAAATTTCCGGTAATACAAGTCTAAGCGGAAATACATTAATTTCTTATAATATCATCGTTGTATATGACGATTTAGTTAATTTTCGACTTCTCACTGGTCTGGGTGTACGACGACGTAATAGACCCAGTGTATAATTATAATTTATAGAATCTACGCTAATTTCATAGATACGAGACAATTATCTATATGATCGTTTATATAATTTTAGTGTGTTTTTTATGCGTGTAATTTTTAGTTCTAGTAATCGACTTATTTTACTACTGCCAAAAAAAAAACATATCTTCATGTGAAATTAATATTTTACTGCCTCATATTCACAATAAACCTCCCATTTCATTTTGTCACAAAAATTAAGGAAACACACTACCCATCATATAATTAAATTTGGACCATACAAATACACTACCCACCATACAATTAAATTTGGACCACACAAACACTTACCAAAAAAGGAAATATGGAAGTTATTGTGAATAGACGGAAAAGGAAATAAGGAAGTTTATTGTGAATAGAAGGGAGTATATCCTAAAATATTAACACCACAAATTAACACACGGTTGTCTAAAAAAAGACGACAAATTAACACACATCAGAAAAGTTCAAAATCTTTGAGTAGTTGCAGAGTCTTTATCAAAATCTTAAACTTGGCAAGCGGACAGCCATAAAAAATTATTTAACTCAGTGTCCGAACAGATGACGACAATCGTAACACGGGGATATTGGAAGATGATACACATACACGAGGTGTATGGTTTTTCCATACACAACCAATTACGTGATGACACGTGGCAAACTAGAGTTAATCTTCATTAGTTAGTTTAAGGCTAGGTTAGTAATTTAACATTTGTAGTTAAATTGTTAACTACATCTAGTTAACTATATTTATGGAATTTTTTTATTTTTTTATTTTATACATTAGATTTATTATTAAATCAAACCTCAAAAAATGTCTTTGATGAGGATCGATCCCATAACCTCTTGGTTTGAATACCTTACTATTACCACTATGACACATTCATCTTGTTGTAAATTTTGCATATCTTTTGATATGTATCTTTGTTAAGACTTGAGTTAAAACAATATGTACATATAATCATTATTAATTGTACTTCTAACTTATATTCAATGTACCTTCAGTATTAGATCAATGTACATACTAGGTTAGTTAAATGTACTTGATAAAAATTAAACTAAAATTTTATATACCTATCGTATTTATTATTTGTAATTATAATTTATATAATTAATATAAAATTTACATTCATTATAGGTCATATTATTATAACGAAAAATATTTAGTAAATTGAGGCAAAATTTTTTTATTATTATAATATTAAAAATTATCAGGAATTATTACGAAAAATTATTATAACGCTGTAGATGTCATGTGTAAATATATTATTAAATTGTACGTCGAATGTATTTCGCCTTAATTTCCGTCTTATAACTCATTAAGTGCATCTTAGATATATAAGGAATACATATATAAATTTAGGATCCGGTGAGAACCATACACTACAAAAGTAACGCGGGAAACTGACGGATTTTCCATACCGTCAGATAATTCAGGAAACTGACGGAATACTAAGGGATATTCCGTCGGTAAAAAATACTGACGGATATTCTGTCAGAATCCGTCACAGGTTACTGGCGCGTTGAAAAAAGCAATGGCGCCATCACAGCCTGACGGGTTTATGACGTTATCCGTCAGCTATACAATATTACTGACGGAAATCCCGTCAGATGTCCCCTCCCCAGAACCAGGGAAAACTCCATTATTGATAGAAAAGTCCTGACGGAAAAACCGTCAGGAAAGTCAATATTTTGTTGACTTTCCTGACGGAAATTCCGTCAGGAACTTTTAAAACACGGGTTCCTGAGGGGTTTTCCGTCAGGAGTTTCTTTTGCCAGAATTGGCCAAAAGCCAATAATTGAGAGGAAACTTTATTTTTAAAATAACGACATATTTGGATTCGACGTACAATTTAATGTCTATATAATATATTTCTTGGTAAAAAATTATAAGTTAGACAGAAATTGAGGCGAAATACATTTGACTAATTTTCATGCACCTAATAAACATTTTCATGTATGTAACACTTTTCATGAACCTATTACTCGTTTTCATGCATCTACAGCCTGTTTTAGTGTGTCATTGTATTTTTGTACACTAAGTATATATATTTTTAATATATTAAATAAATTAAGTTTAATTACATCCAATATTATACTTGAATGAACTAAATTAATGATAATGAAATGGGTTATGAAAACTATAAAGAGATAAATAAAATAAAAATTCTCGACAGATACAATATTTCAAAATACATTAGATTTGTACTTTAGTTAGTGAATAATAATAATCGCTCTTAAATAATATATTAGTATAATATTTTATATTTATTTAAATATATAACTCTAGTAAATTCATATAATAAACTAATATAAAATTTGATTTGATAAAATTAAGTAAGAGAAAGATTTAACAAATATTTGATATATTTATTGAAATTAGAGCTGTTCATGGACGGGACCCGTCCGACCCGCTAACAAAGAGGGTTTGGACAACATATTTTCCAAATGGCCGGCCCACGAACCCGCTCAAAACCTGTTAACATGTCTGTGGGCCAAAAAATCATACTAGCCCGGTTCACGTCCGACCTGAGTCCGCATTTTACTACCTTTAATTTAAATATATAAGTCTGATAAAATTGTGTAAGTAGCAAAAGTGACTCTATTAATAGTTAAAAAAATTGTAGCAACATTTGATGTAATAAATATGATAGTATTCACCAATTTGAGTGGTAAAAGTGACAATAATAGGAGACAGAGTAGTGAAAGTCATAGTAGCAAGAATGAGAATAGTGAAATTAACAGTATTAAATGCGAGAGTAGTGAAAATAAATAAATAAATATAGCGGGAGTAGTGAAAATAACAGTAGTGACAACAAATGTTATAAAAGTAACAATATGAACAACGAAGAAAGTTAGCTAACAATTCAGTTTAAGAAAAATATTTTATTTATTTAAATATATAAGTTTGATAAAATTAACGGGAATAGTGAATTTAACTATAAAAATAGTGGGAATAGTCAAAGAAACAACAGTAATCAAAGGAGTAGTGAACGTAATAGTATTAACAGGGGTATGTCGTGGACGTAATAATATCAACGACGGAAGAATAAGTGATCGTGTTTTATATAATTTGTTGATAAATTTTAATCTCATCATAATTTCAAGATATATCATCGAACAATATATTATAAATCGTAAATGTTTGTGTTAAAAAATACGAACGCAATTATATTTTATAAAAAAATAAAATTTAAATGATAAATAGAGGTAGCCCGGTGGGGCCGACACCAAACTTAGTTAAATGTAAACTAACGGTACAAATGATAATTATCATAAGTAAATAAAATATTTTGTTCAATTTTTTTCAAGTATACTTAACTCAGTAAATACATTACATTAAATATAAGCGAGAAGTATATATTTAATAATTATTATAAGTAAATATTATTTTAACTCGGCTTTTAACATACAAATAACAAAAGAGATACAAATTTAGCAAAAGAGATGGATTTGTCACAATGGTAATAGCAAGTGTATATGCCTCAAGAGGTCATGGGTTCGAGCCTTACCAACAACATTTTTTTATCTATATAGTTAATCAGAGTAATTTAAGAAGTTAACCACACATCTAAAATTACTAACTTAACCCTACACTAACTAATTGATGTTAACTCTAATTTGTCACGTGTCGCGATGTCATTGGTCGTGTATGGCTTTTTCCATACACCTCGTGTATGTGTAGCCTTTTTGGGGGATATTAGAACGATATTGTTAACTTTGAGGTACGAGTACACGACCCGCTTGTAAATAGGCACGTTTCCTGAATGGTCAATACTCCTCCATACTACTGTGTACTAGCTAATACTCCGTAGACACAAAAATTTGCTCCAATTTGCCTATCTGGGACCAACAATAATTCATTTTATTTGAAAACTAATTAATGAATATAATAATATCATAATCATATGCTAAGATCCATAAAAAAAATACGGAAATTTCCCATGGTACCCCTTAATTTTGTCAGATTTTCCATGGTATTGCTGCTTTTAAAAATCTGTCTATGGTATCCTTGAGATTCCGTTTTTGTGCCCAAGGTACCCCTTAACGTAACGGTCATTAAATGGGCGCTAAATTTTGATGATGTGGCAATAAATTAGTAATTAAAAATTACGGAACTTTTCCATGATACCCCTTAATTTTGTGAGATTTCCCATTGTACCCCTGCTTTCTATTTTTGTTTCATATTTATTAATAATTTTTAATTACTAATGCATTGCTACATCATCAAAACTTAACGTCCATTTAACGGCCGTTGCATTAGAGGTACCATGGGCACAAAAATGGAACCTTAAGGATAGCATATGCATATTCTTAATAGGAGGTGTACCATGAAAAATCTGACAAAATTAAAGAAATAACCATGGAAAATTTCCGAAAAAAAATATTGCACACACTCAAATGAGTAATCAAACTAGCTATGATCGAACCAATGGTACATCCTCGTTTGACCACTCGAAGATCGTTCAAAAGATTTTAAGTATTTGTCTCGAAACATAACAATTCCGATCATATACCTTACTCATCTCAGCGAAGGTGGCAATAAAGCCGAAATCGTTCGAAAGACTTGGGCATTCTGTTATTGCCTTCTCTAAGAGTATTATATATTAGCCTGTTTTAAGTTTTAAGGCCGCGGCTACAACTATTTTGAACAAGAATCTGTGTTTCATAAAAACGTGACAAATCTCTTACAATTATGTGGGACTTGGAGTTCTACACACCATAATTCTTTCCGACCACACATATAACACATCCACCCCACCACAATAAGGCCAAGTTTGAAGTTTGTATGATTTTTTTCGGTTTTCGTTCCAAAAGGCCTTATACTAATACTCCCTCCATTCAACTCCACTTTGCAACTTTGGTTTTTACACAGATATTAAGAAGCGGATTAAAAAGGTATTAAAAGTACATGGGGAAAGATAAAGAAGAGGTTAAAATAAAATATTAAAAAAACATAAAGGTGGGGTTTTATGGTGGGTTAGTGTGGGGTTTGGGTGGCATTTTTTGTAAATAAAGATTTTTAATAAGGATAGAATTGTCATTTTTTTAGCCAAATAAGGAAATCTGTAAAGTGGAGTTAAATGGACGGAAATGGAATACATGTAAAGTGGAGTTGAATGGAGGGAGTATATGAGTACGTAGTTGCGTGACACTTGATTAAAAACAAGACAAATTTTTTAAAATTTCGACGTAGGATTTAAGTTCAGTGGCGGAGCCATGATTTGAGCTTAGGAAGGCGAATGAGTAATAATAATATAAGGTGCACTCGAAAAAAATTCGGAAAATTTGACTACAAACTTCGAAAATCTCAACCGACGATGGCCCCCTACCTCCACCACTGTCTAAGTTGTTACATATATGAAGAACTAGTATTTAATGTTCAACTTCATTCCCATTACCAAACCAAAACAAAAACTTGTAAACATTAAAATGAGTAACCAAACTAGCTATGATCGAACCAAGGATCTCAAAGCTTTCGACGAGCGAAAAAACGGTGTTAAAGGGCTACTAGATGAAACAAAAACAGGGGAAATTCATGTTCCAAACATCTTCGTTCGACCACTCGAAGATCGTTTAAAAGATTTAACTACTTGTCATGAAAACATAACAATTCCGATCATAGACCTTACTCATTTCAACCAAGACGGTTATTCAAAACCCGAAATCGTGAAGGAAATGCTCTCGGCATCCGAAACATGGGGATTTTTCCAAGTAGTGAATCATGGGATTCCTATGGAAGTTTTGGATAATATGATCGAAGGTACGAGGATGTTTCATGAACAAGACAACGAGGTTAAGAAACAGTTTTATAGTCGTGATAGTTCTAAGGTTGTCACGTATAATACAAACTATGATTTATATAAATCAAAAGTTGCAAATTGGAGGGATTCTTTGTCTGTCAGTACTTTGAAGACTGGGTCGTTTGATCCTCAGGAATTGCCTTCCATTTGCAGGTTTGTCCTCGATTTAACTCAATCAAAAGTTTAAGCGGATGCTTTCAAAAAAAAAAAAAAAAATTAAGCTGATAGTTAAGGTTATTTACGGTTTTATATTGTTGGGCTTGATTAGTGGATAACTAGTGTAGATCTCGCACAATTGCTGTTTATATAGAGGTTTTGTTTTGTCATATATTTCATTGTATTTTAATATGTGAAAAAATGAACTATATATATGAAATAATCAAGAGTTTTTTTTTCTTTAACATAAAACTAATATGAGAAAAAAAATCAAGCTCCCACGATTTGAACTTAGGGGACGTCAGGGTCATCAGGCGTTGATAACTCGGCGTTAATCTTAAAGTGATGGCTAAAATCTAACGCTGGGTTATCGCAGTCATAATAATTACTGTACTCATTTACCCCAATATTTCAACGAGTTGTACTTGTGGCTTAGAAAGAATATGGATTCCCAACAATCTTATCCATTTGTTAAAACACAAATTCTTGTTTGTGACGGCACATATCCGTCACTCCTGAGTGACGGATACCATTTTACCTCACAAAGTACCCACTTTTTCTCTCTCTGCAACACTATTCATGTGGTCCCCTTTCTCCACTAACCCATTTTGTTACCATTTTAACTCACAAAATATCCGCCACAAATGGTAACCCGTCACAAGGGAGACCAATTGTTGTTAAAATTAGCTTGTCGACAAATCGCCCCTTTTATTAAAATAACCGGAACAAAATGTAGTTTGAGACCGCAATTCAAGAAATATGGAGATAAATGTAGCTGACCAATTTCCCATATTTCTTAACTCAAATAAAAAAAAATCTCATATTTCATTATTTTTCCAAAATTATCATATTTTAATGAATATGATGACTTCACTACTTTATCTTGTTTACCATACTCCTTTTCCATTATTTGTTATTGGTTGTTGACGTTTTTAAAATAAAGTTTAGGTGGACCAACCGCGAATCATTTTAGGATATAATGTTGTGATGTTGACAAGAGGTGGTAATCGGTTAGTAGGGTTGGGTTAAGTCGGGTCATATCAAGCCAGTCTACCTTTTTGGGTTCGTTTTGGGTAGTTATCGGGTCGTGTCATTTAAGGTCAAAAGATGTGTCTGGTCGGGTTGAGTGGGTCTTTATCGGCTCCGGTTAATTTATCGCATTACTTCAATTTTTGGCCACTAAATTTAGTTTTTAACAATTATTTGATTTAATTACCTCATTATTAGGTCAAACGTATCAATTTATACACAAAATTACTTTCATTTTGATCAATATTGAGCTCAATAATTGTCTGGTTATCAATTTAACCGAGTCATATCACGTCCGTCAATATGAGGTTGAGCCTGGTTCGGGTTCGGGTTCGGGTTCAGGTCACAGGTCATCATCTAGTCGGGTCGATTTTGGGTTGAAATATACTCATGATCTATTGGGTTGAGTTTGCTCGGGTTCGGGCCAGGTCAAGCTTGTCAGCTCTAGATGTTGTAATGTTATAATGAATATTTTCTTATTTACCTTGTTGATTAGGGAAGCAATATTGGAATTCCTCAAGCATATCATAAAGCTAGGAGACCTCATACTAGAGTTACTATCACTAGCTCTTGGACTACAACCAACCCATCTTGGCAAACTAATAACTAGTCAAGCATGGACCTTTTTATGCCACTATTACCCTTCATGTCCTGAGCCGGAGTTAACCTTAGGAAATAGCAAACATACTGATGCCTCATTCATCACTTTACTTCTCCAAGATCACATTGGTGGCCTCCAAGTTCTTCATGACAATCAATGGGTTAATGTTACGCCTCGTCCCGGTGCCTTGATTGTTAACGTCGGTGACTTACTCCAGGTTTTGTTTCTCCTAATCAACTTATATTATTGTATATAACTGTTTTATAGTAACTGCGGTTTTGTGTAAATTTGTGTGTCTACCATCGTTAACAATGGTTAGGTCAAAGACTCGAATATCTTGACTCACGATCGGAACTCAAAATGACCTGTTATTTTACGGTTGAAATCTACCACGATAGGGTCAAAGATAAATTAAGAAAGTTATTATCATCAATGTATTTTAATACAAAATGTTAAATTTGTGACAGATAATCTCTAATGACAAGTTTAAAAGTGTGAGCCACAGAGTTATAGCCCAAACTATTGGGCCAAGGATTTCCATTGCTTTATTTCTAAGAGGCTTGTTCACATCTACCAAAAAATATGGGCCAATTAAGGAACTATTATCCGAAGAAAATCAGCAAATTTACAAGGACTTCACCATTGAAGAGTTCTTCAATTCTTTCTTCTCTAGGCCTGGTTATCAATCTGGCCGTGATTATTTCAAGTTGTGAAGTAAATTGTTTTATAAATGTTTTTTGGTTTATTTCTAAGGACATCATGATATGGCACTTTACTAATGATTTTACAATGTTTAATAGCACAATTGTTTACTTGCTCATAATACCATGAAAGTGTAGCATGAGTCGAAAATACAGATGTGAGACGATGAATTGTACTCTATTACATAATAGTCGACAAACCACGTATAACAGGTCATGCAAATTTCTATCACTAGACTTACTTTACCTAGCAGACAATTAAAACAAAATTAAGATAAGATTCGTATTTCCTCCGTTTCGATTAATAGTTATCCATGCATTTTGGCACAAAAACCAATAAAAAAAAGGAAAGAAAGTGATTTTTGGATCACACAAAATGACAAAATCTACTATCTCACTTGCCTAGGAGATGAACTACAATAACTTAGCCAGAATAAAAATAGATTACTACTGTTTGTAATAGGAAATAAATATAATTGTTTTGACCCCAACCATCACCTTAAAGTTTTGGTTGAAATGATTCATCTATTATGATATCAGAGCCAGGGTTACCAAAGGTCACGGGTTCAAATCCTGGCAACCCCAATGACTCACGAAGTGAAATTTTAGCACATGGTTTGCGGGAGCCTGTGCACACCACTTTTCAAGCCCAATAGGCATTCAAGTGAAGGTCGTAATTGAAAAATAAATATAATTGTTGAACCTCAACCATCACCTTAAATTTTTAATTGAGATATTTAGAGGTATCATATATAAATTCATCATCTGATTTTACCATTCAATTCTGAAGACTTGAAGAGTCAAAGAGTTGAACATATAAGTTGTGGCTATTCTTCAAAATGTTTTACGTGGACACTACATGTCCAAATCTACAAATTTTTCAACATCTTAGACTTATCAATCTAGGAGCCGATTTACGACTTCCATATTTAACTCTTGAGATCGCGACCGCCACGGCCGCTAGTTCGCTTTATTAGTATGATATTGTTGTTCAGAATAGACCTCACATAACTGACCCAACTTGAACAGCTCAATCGATACTTACAATTGTACAGTGGTGTGGCCCAGCCCGGTCCAGTCCAGCACGCTGCACTGGGTCACGAAAATCCAACCCGTTCAGCCCATAGCACAGCCCGACACGACCCAACTTCCCCCCTCGGGCCGGGCTAGTGCTTACATTTCTTTGGAGAGGCCCGATGTGGCCCACAAGGAAGAAGCTGGCCCGGCCTAGCTTGATCTCATCTTCGGGCCGTGCCTGGGTGCAATCTCTCAGCCCGACCCACTAAACAAGCTTACTCATATCCGAAGTAAGGAACCGAACTTGACCAAAACCCGAGTTAATTAAGCCGATCTTATATGAACCGACCTGAATTCTTCCTAACCTGAACCCAACTCGATTGACCCTTTTATCAGGTCAAGTTCCGAGTCGAGTTTGTATGGTTTAGTTATTAGACAATAGACATTGTACGAAAAATCTTCATACAAATATATACGAAGTAATACTCTTCCAACTTTGACTATTCGGTGCACGTATTTAAAAGTCTTAACCTGCACCAGTGGTGGAGCTAGGGGGGGCTAGCAGAGGCGGTCGCCCCTCCCCCCTGGCGGATGAAATTTTCGATGTTTTTAGTTAAATTTCCGATTTTATTCGAATGTACCTTATGAAATTAGTCGTTCGCCCCTCCTAAAATTTTTCGCCCCCCTAAGTTCAAATCCTGGCTCCGCCACTGACCTGCACCACTCTATATAATCAAAGAACTATATTCAATATTCAATTCCTTAATACAATTATCATTACAAATCTAAACAAAACAAAACATAACAAAAAATTAAACTTTTGAACATTAAAATGAGTAACCAAACTAGCTATGATCGAGCCAACGAGCTTAAGGCTTTCGACGAGCGAAAAACCGGTGTTAAAGGGCTACTAGATGAAACAAAAGAGGAAACTCATATTCCCAACATGTTTGTTCGACCAGTCGAAG
Organism: Silene latifolia; assembly: GCF_048544455.1. NCBI lineage: Eukaryota > Viridiplantae > Streptophyta > Magnoliopsida > Caryophyllales > Caryophyllaceae > Silene > Silene latifolia. The sequence continues at coordinate 157,217,721 of NC_133535.1, read as the reverse complement.
ATCGTTCAAAAGATTTCCCTACTTGTCCCGACAACATAACAATTCCGGTCATAGACCTTGCTCATGTCAACGACGACAATAAAGCCGAAATTGTGAAGGAGATGCTCTCGGCATCATCAACATGGGGATTTTTCCAAGTAGTGAATCATGGGATTCCTATGGAAGTTTTGGATAATATGATTCAAGGTACGAGATTGTTTCATGAACAAGATGATGAAGTTAAGAAACAATATTATAATCGTGATAATTCTAAGGCTGTTTCTTATAATACAAATTATGATTTGTATAAATCAAAAGCTGCTAATTGGAGGGATACTTTGTCTCTTAGTACTTTTTTATCTCTTGGGTCGCTTGAGCCTCAGGAGTTGCCTTCCATTTGCAGGTTTGTCCTTCATCTAATAATATTTGGATTTTAAATGTCTGACGACTTAATCAAAAGTTTAAGCTGATAGTTGACGACTTGTTACACCCATATTATAATTTGAAATTCCGAAATTGAACTTAATTTAGGACATTAGTGGTAAGTTTTATAATCTAAATTAACATGTTTTAATTTAATAATGAACATGTATAAACTGAATGCGGAAGCGATAGAAGAGATCGATTACTTACCTCCAGTCATTACTTGAAATAATTGATCCGTTTTAATGAATACCCAGATTTCTAAATCCCCAAATCTGACTTGATATCTAAACCCTAAGCCTCACAATTTAGATGGTTTATTTTCTTAATGAGATAGACATGTTGAACATTAATCAGAATAAATATGTTCCCTCAACTGAACCGTTTACTAAATCGTGAGTGGTATGTTACGGGAGATAATAGTGGGAACGCAATTCTAGGGAAATCTCACCATAGGATGAACTGACTTAATTTCCATAAAATAACTTAATTAAATATTATTATAAGAGTAAATTATCTTATTATAATAGTTATTTATTTTATGAAATATCTTACATTTAACATTATCAAGCTTTGAGAAGACAAACTCAATTTAAAACTTAAACCGATGGCTAAGACCCGATCAATAATTCAACAATATAATTTTTTTTTTTTTTAAAATGTTAGACGTAGCCAATTGTCATCACCCCAATATTTCAATAATGAGTGGTGCTTGTGGTATCCAAAGAATTTGAGTTCCCAACAATCTTATCTAGTTGTTGAAACTAGCTTGTCCATATCCTACCTAATTCATTAAATCCGGCCTATAAAATAAGAGAAATGGTAACATATTTTGATAATATTCAAATCCTGGTTCAAAAGGTATGAAAAATATAAATGAATATAATGACACATATGTCAGTCGATCACAAATCATTCTGAAATTAAAACTCTGATTTTGCCTAATAAATTTTAATGAATTATGTTCTTATGTTTTTAACAGGGAAACAATATTAGAATACCTCAACCATACTCTAAAGCTAGGAGACCTCATACTCGAGTTATTATCAATTGGTCTTGGACTAAAACCAAACCATCTTTCTAACCTAAGAGATAGCCAAGCATGGACCTTTGTATGCCACTATTACCCGGCATGTCCCGAGCCGGAGTTAACCTTAGGAACAAGCAAACACACTGATTCCTCATTCATCACCCTACTTCTTCAAGATCACATTGGTGGCCTCCAAGTTCTTCATGACAATCAATGGGTTAATGTTAAGCCTCGTCCCGGTGCCTTGATTATTAACATCGGTGACATGCTCCAGGTTTTGTTACACTCCACTCCCTCTAAAACCTTATATTCTTGTATAACAGATTTAGAATAACATTTTGTGAAATAACTGGTGTGTTCACAATCAACAACAGTGAGTAATGCTCTTGTTAAAGACTTATAGGTGCTCTCAAAAGAGGTTTTGGTTGGCCTAAAAACAATGGTGGGGCAAGGGGGCTAGCAGCCTAGTAGGGATACTCGCCCCACCGGATATGAAAAATTTCCAAGTTTTTAGTTAAAACTTCGAAAAATTTCCAAATTTCTCTTAATACCATCACTCGTTCGTCCTGTCTAAGTATAAATTCGGCTACACTTTTGCCTAGGGCTGCACATAAAGTAGACCTGACCGGTAAATCGGACCGACCCAGACCGGCCTGGATCGAATACAATCCGGTCCGGTCTCCGGGTCCATATAAATATTGTGACCGGTCTCGGGTCCGGTCCAAGAAAAAAAATCACCTTAAATTACTTTTAAAAATCGAACGGTCCGGTCCAAACCCGATAAAACCGGACGTAGGGGTTTCAGTCCGGTCCGGTTCCCACCTAATTGGTCCGGCTTCCTAGTTTGGGATATGGCGTTGTCCAGTCCACGGGTCATTGCGGTCTGGTCCAGTCCGGTCCGATTCTAGACCAGTAAACACCCCTACTTCTGCCTAGTTTGTTTAATTCTCATAGGCAGAAATTGAACGCTAGTGTCACTAATACTATAACTAATGATTGTTAATGCATAATGTTCGATTTGTGACAGATAATCTCGAATGACATGCTTAAAAGTGTGAACCACAGAGTGATAGCCCAAACTGTTGGGCCGAGAGTGTCCATTGCATTATTTTTAAGAAGTTTGTTCAAATCTCCAAAAAAGTATGGGCCCATTAAGGAACTATTATCTGAAGAAAATCAGCCCATTTACAAGGACTTCACCACTGAAGAGTTCTTCACATATTTCTTCTCTAGGCCTGTTGATCAATCTGGCCTTGATTACTTCAAGTTGTGAACCGAATTGTCTTATACTCCGGTTTCAGTATCACCTTCTTACAAATAAAATGTAGGATATAATAAAGTTATGGATTTTACCTACTCGTATGTAAAAGAGTAGTAATAAGGTTAGGCATCATCCCATGAGTTGGGATACTCTGTCCCATATACGGTCCTAACATTGTTCTTTCAGTTATAAAATAATTTTTACAACTTAATACTTTCTATTGATGACAAATATGCTCGTCATCATTATAATGTACTTTGTATTAGACTATTAAAATAAAATCGAAAGTGAAATAAATATTCATGTTTGTGTTTGATTTTTTTTTTTCTTTTATGCCTATTCTATGCAACACTTGTACAAAATAACACTTGCATTTGTTTTTTGAGCAATGTCATGGACATTATCTTTCGAATCTTCTTTTCTCAAAAACCGATAGAAATAATACTCCGTATATGGTAATCACTTGCATTTATCGTCCATGTAAGCATAATACAAGGTACTCGTAATTTATTTGTCAGTAAAAGGAGAAGATTGAACATTGATCTTCCTTTTTACACTGCAAACTTCATCTAGTTAGAGTAACTCAATTTCTTTATTATTTAATTTGACTTAGTCAAAATATACGTAATAATCTGCAATCCACAAGCAACATCAACATTTACCAACCCACTAACAAGTAACAACCCAAAGCGTGACTACGTGAGGCAACAAAAACACTAAAGTTGGTGTCCACATTATAGTTGGTATAATGATGCGTGTGAGTGTGTGACTGTTGGTTGGCTACCTACATAGTCAACATAGAGTAACTCACAAAACATCTACAATGTACTCAAATCGATATTACTTTTACGCAGATGTTAGTTAGTTTAGCTGATAAAATAATGAATAACATAGTGATAAAGTTAGGATTTGCAGATAGGAATGATAAATAAATTTTGACAATGCCGAATAAATGACGATTTAAGGCAAAATTGAAAACAATCAAAACTTTTAACTAGAAGTTTCCAATTTTATATTTCCAGTGAAGACGAGCGCTCACGGTAACTCCCTTAATTCAATACAAATTACTGATTTATTGGTATCCATGACCGTATTTAATATTTGTCGTTGTAACTCTCTTTACACGCCGCCGATCAATTATTTACCTACTTTATTTTAGGTGTCTCAATCAATTGTTTACCTTTTATTTTAAAAATCTCTTTGACCAGTAATTTGATCATACTCAATTTAGTCCACTTTTCATCTAATAATTCGTCCACTCGCCTTCTCTGAGCCTTTGTGTCTTGGTCTTTGTGCCAAGCTTAAAGGTAAGCAATTAAGAATGAGTAATAATTGGGTTGAATATTCAAATTTGCTTGTGTCACACACTTTATCAAAGATTATGATCATTACCTCTTACCATTTTTTCCATAAAAAACTAATCTTTCATATTTTTTCTATCAAAACCCTAAACTTCTTTTTACATCCACAAACATCAAAATCCTCTGTTTTCTTCTTTCTTTTTAATTCATTCTTGCAAAAAGAATGAAACTTTGGGTTAAGAATTAAATTTATGTTAATGGGTAATTAAGAAATTTGGTTGATTATGATTGTATTATTAAAAAGATGAAGAAATTTGCAGGAACACCAGGAACAATGACAGGGCTTTCTTTAAGAATTGCTCAATTCTTGTTTGCTACTGGTTCTATTGTTTCTATGGCTTCCACCTCAAGCTTCTTCAATTTCACTGCTTTCTGGTAATTTACTATCTTGACAAAAATATACTCCCTCCTATCCACTCTTTTCTTCCCTATTTCCTAAAACGGATTATTCAGGTTTTCTTCCCCTTTCCTTTTTGAGAAAGTTTTTATTAATATTATACTCTTACCTCTTTCCACTCATCAAACCCACCATATACTTTATTAATATTTAATTCTAATTATTCATACCTCTCTCCAATAACCAAACCCCACCCATCTCCTTTATTAATATTTAATCATAATTATTCATACCTCTCTCCAATTACCAAACCCCACTCATATATTTATCAATATTATACTCCCCACCCTTAATCTCCGTGCCCACTTCAAAGGGGAAAAAAAGGATGGATGGGAGGGAGTAGTATTCATCACAAATACTTTTATAAGGCGGTTTTCCACTAATAATATTTGTAGTTACTTCATTATAATTTATACTCCTTCCCTCCTGGTCATTTGTTTATTTATTATATTTTGGGTTTCTGGGTCAATTGTTTTTCTATTTTAGAGATGCCTTTGATGGGCAAGTTGAGCTTCTACACTCAATTTGGTCTACTTGTCATCTCATAATTGACCCCCTTCTCTTTCCTTCGTCTTTGTGCCAAAAAACTAAAGGTAAACAAATGACTGATACGGAGAGAGAGAGAGAGAGAGTACTACATATGTATGTGATTATAGGATAGATTTTGGAGATGGTATTTCTTTTTTGAGTAATGTCATGGACAGTCTCTTTTGAATCTTCTCTGATCTTCCCCTTTCACAAACCGACAAAAATAAAATATGGTAGCCGCTTGCTTTTGTCACCCATGTAAGCAAAATATAAGGTATTTTATTTGGCTCTGGGAGGAGAAGATTGGAGAGAAGACTCGAAAAAAGAGATCTTTAGGGTAAGATTATTGGTGAGTCTTGAGACAAGACTCACATGAGTTTTGAGACAAAACTCACTCAAAACTCCCAATAATGTACCCAAGTCTTGAGAAAGTCTTAAGTTGAGTCTGACTGATAATGTATAGAATCTGAGGTGAGTCTGAGCTGAGTCTGAACAATAAAGAAATAATAAAAGTTAGTGAAAAGCTGATGTGGCAGAGTCTTAAGACTTTAGTGAGTTTTACCAATAATCATACCCTAAAGCATTGCTTGTGTTTTTACCCTGCAAAATTTGTCTGCAGTGACAGTAGTAATTAAAGTAGACTAGACTAGCTAGTAGTTCAAGTGGTTTGATTCTAGTTTAAATTAGTAGTTTAGTCTATTTGAAATGTCCGAGGGCCGGACTGTCGAAAAACATCACCAGAGGATAGATCAAAGTGTTTAAGGGTAGTCAGAGGATTGATCACCAGACATTTTGGTTATAGCAGTTTGCTGTTTTGTCGCGATAATGTCCATATGCAGAGAACAGTTGGCTTTACTTGTCGTGGACTCGTGGTAGGAGCATTCCGATTGTATTCTCTGTATGGAAATGAATCTGTAGAAGCAGTATTCAATATTTGTAGGAATCCATTACAGGTTGTAGTAGCATTGCACTGATATAAGTATATAACAGTCTTTATCCCGAAATAATTTGGGGTCGGCTAGTACACTGATAACAATGTGAGAGTCTAATAAGCGATTTTTGTGTATGAGAAGGGATCATTGTCATGGCTTAAAAATGTGCATCTTGGGTTTGCAGTTATCTAATAGCCGCCATGGGTTTGCAAGTAACATGGAGCTTAGGCCTCGCGATGCTAGACGCTTATGCTGTTCTAAGCCAACAAGTACTCCATAATCCTATAATGGTCAGCCTTTTCGTAATTGGAGATTGGGTAAGCCCGTCTTATACAAGATATCATGTTTATTCTTTCCTAGGAGTAATTTTGTTGACAGTAGTCAATAATGTGTTGAATAGGTAACAGCAACGCTGTCGCTTGCAGCAGCTTCAGCGTCAGGAGGCATAGCAGTACTGTATTTTCATGATCTAGGAGGATGCATTATTGGGGATGAATGTCAAAAATATCAACTTTCAGTCGCGTTTGCGTTCCTAAGTTGGATTACAGTATTCATATCATCTCTTATAATGTTCTTCCTTCTTGCTGCAGGCTAGATCTTCTTACTTCTGATTCTTTGACACAAAATTTTCGACATTATACCTTGTATATAGAAATGAAATCATATTGGAGTATCAACTATAGGAAAGGAATTAAATTTATACAGAAACTGATACAAGACGGTTTTACTTGTATTGTGAGGCCAACTTAAGAATTTGGTTCACCGTCTCATACAAGACTCACTGATTAATCCGACATCATTCATTTTTTTTTCATGTAATTGGTAGTAGAGCTCAATTTTGTGTATTTTATGCAGTAAAATTTGATTCTTTTTGCTAATTATCTCATGCTTATAAGAGTATAAGGTAGTAAGGTACTCTATCTGTTTCTTCATGTTCTATCCTTTTTTTCAAATCTGCGCGCATATTTTGGAAAGTGGGAAGAACACGATAAAATGGAGGTTAATAACTACTTCTGTCCAAGTCAATATTTTACATTTACTTTATTTTCAATTCATAAAATAAAGAAAATGTAAACTATTCATTGGGGACAAAGGTAGTATATTTCATATTTTATGCCTTATTATTAGAAGGTGACATAATTTTCTATAAATTACAGTACTTAATAATTGTGTCTTTTGGCCATGCGCACTTGATCCTTATTCCTTAAGCACCATCATAGTGACACAGTGAGGAACTATGAGGCATGCACATCAAACTAATTACATGACTTATAAATATCCGTCTTAAGCAATAAAACGACAAATAGATGGATGAGACAAAAAAAGAACCAGAATGTCTAGGGCACGACAAATCTTGTCCTATCCATCTATATGAAATAGTATTTCAGTATCTTGCCTATTTTACACGTAAGATGGATTCATGGATATGACCGTTTTAAGGGGAATTTCATTTGAGACAATTTGTCTTGTTCAAGAATTTGTAAATATAAAAGTAAAACAAGACAAAGTGGAAATGCAAATTGACTTGACAATCCACAAAAGTCTATAAAATATTCTTGTTAAAGGGTGAAAGAACAGAGAAGTTTGAGAAATTGTATCTTATTCATTACAACAAATAGAATCAAGAATCATTATAACTTTTATTGGAAGAGGGCAGTGACTTAAAAGCCAAGAATAATCGAATACTCCTTCTGTCTTAATCATCTGTTTTGTCGTTTTATTCTTCCTTTTATTCTTGTTTTATTCATGCATAATCAATCGTTTACAAATCTACTACTATGTTGTCCTTGGAAATGCAACGCTGTTAAAACTCATAAGAGAGAGCATTACCGCATTACTGAACCTATCCAGCTAAAACCGGATGCTATACACCAAAAAAGAATCATACAATAATTCCCTTGTGATCACTTGCTGCATACATACAGAGAACTTTGAGATGATTTTTAATGTTATAAACTTCAGTGATTATTCTTTAAACTTAATGGAAGATAAGTCCTACCATATTCTTTGTAATTTTATATTCCATGTAATGATGTAAATTAGAAAAAAAAAACATTAAAAAAAGGTGCTTTATATCATTAAATTAAGTAAATATCAAAACTAATTTTATTTATAAAGATGATTCCCCAAATAAATTCCTGGCATAATATATTCTGATAAGTCAAATCAATATGCAACAAGATTAAGGCCAAATTATTCTATGCTTGGAGTTATTTAGGTCTGATACTATGCTTTCTAAACTTCGAGTCTGTCACCCTGATAAATAAACAAAGCTGGGTTAACTTGGTCTGTTCATGGTTTGCAGTCTATCACGTATACTCAAGCGGCTATGGATTCCGATCCCTCGTCATCCAAAAAAATAAAATTCTACTTTTATTTGCATTTAAATACAGTGAAATGTAGAAGAGTTGTTAGTAAACTAAGCAAATTAGGATTATTCATTGTGGTTGTGACATAGAAATCATGTTCAAAAGGTTTAAACCACACATTTTGATGATCATAGCACAATTAGGCTATACTTTTCTGTATTTCATTACAGAAGCATCCTTCAAACATGGTATGAATCCTCATGTTTATGTCACTTATCGTCATGTCGTTGGAGCTTTGGTCATGTTCCCTTTCGCTTATTTTCTTGAAAGGTACGTATCATTAACTAATCTAGCTGACATCTGCTCGAGTTCATGCATTTTTTTAACTCGTGTTGCGTGATGCAGGAAAGTAAGACCAAAATTGACAGTAGCTCTGTTAGCTGAAATATTTGTGCTTTCTCTACTCGGGTAAGCTTAAAATACAGTTACTTCATTCGACACATAACTCTAAGTCTCTCGCTGCGCATAACGTGCTGACATTAAAAATCGACAGGGTTGGATTAACACTGAACATGTACTTTGCAAGCTTAAAGTATACTTCTCCTACATTTGTCACAGCAATGGTTAATTCAATAGCATCCTTGACTTTTGTCATTGCAGTATTACTCAGGTACGTTTGCTCAAAATCCGTCCTTCTGTAACTGACTGATATAAAGGGGAACAGATTTTGATGAATGACGGTAAATGTATGCAGGCTGGAGTTTGTCGACATGAGGAATCCTAGAGGAATAGCAAAGGTTATGGGAACATTAATTTCACTAGGTGGTGTAATGCTCATGACATTTTACAAGGGATCGATTATACCGAACATTAGTCATTCTCTGCTGAACATTCAGCAGAATGCAATCATACAGGAAAACTGGTTGAAAGGTTCTGTCCTTACAATCGCAAGTTGCGTGGCATGGCCTCTCTTCTTTATCTTGCAGGTCTGATTTATAGCATCGCCATAATCTACTCTTAACACCAAAGTTGGCTGGTGTGAGTGGTAAAGGCTCTCATCTCTTAAACAAGTGGTCAGGGGTTCGATTCCTGACTCTTGTGAATGAAAAAGTCAAACTTGAGAGGAGTCAACCCATTAAATTGCCTTCAGTACCCATAATCTACTCTAACCGATAAATTTGATGCAATGCAGGCATACACCCTAAAAAGATATCCTGCGCAACTGTCGCTGACAACATGGATAAGTGTGATTGGGGCTGCACAATCGGCTGTATTCACAGCATTTGCAGAGCGCAAGCCGGGAATATGGGCTATCGGGTTCAATATAGACCTTTGGTCTGCGATTTATGGTGTAAGAAATAAGAATTAATGAACTATTATTAGTATTTTTTCGTGTTAAAAGCATTGGATGAAACGTGAGTTACAGTATTACGAAAATTGCAGGGAGTGGTTTGTTCAGGCTACATAATCTATGTTCAGTTGTGGTGTACAGAAGTGAAAGGACCGGTGTTTGTGACCATGTTTAATCCGCTATCAACAATACTTGTTGCGATTATTGCATATTTCGTCTTAGCTGAAAAGCTTTACATTGGCAGGTAAGTTCAGTTAGCTGAATAGCTTTTTCATTACAATTACATACAACTCAAAATCTCGGAAATGCTCAGACTAAAATTTTCTTGTATACACAGCATAATTGGAGCGATTGTCGTGATTTTTGGTATGTATCTATTCCTGTGGGGAAAAGAAGAACAGAAACCTCAGAAGGCAGAACTGTACTTCAACAGCGAAGAATCTAAGACATTAGCGAATTCACTTGGAAACGAACAGATGGTTGATCCATAGGCTCAACCGCACAAGACATCTGTTTCGAGTAAAAAAAAGACAGACTCAAGGAATGCATCGGGTCTTTTTAAAACCCGTCAGCATACTTACTGCCCTTGTACCTCCCTTTACACGGAAAAAAAAAAATGAAATAAAAATTGTTCACAGCAATAATCAGGTATTCAGATTTCAGATATAATTTTGTATCATTATGAGTTCAATGAAATTTCAGCCCACATTACCACTAGGCAGATAGACCCGTCAGATTGAGGCCCAAATAATAGGAAAACTACATTTTTATTGCAAATGTCGAATGGTACTCGAACCTTGTCTACCTATTACAACAAATAGCAACATGGTAGTTGCGTATTTAGAGCGGACAGTGATAGGGCGCTACCGGGTGACGCCCAAATTGTGTGCCACCCTCTTACATGCATTCTTAATTGAAGGGGTCTCCACCCAGCTCATATGAGAGGGTGGCGCTCAAATTGAGTGTTATTTGGTGATGACGCCCTTTCATTTTCCAATTAGAGCTAAAGGGAAGAAAAAGTCTAAGCATCTTTGTTCATAACAACAATATTAATTAGTCCAATGGCTCAAAAGGTTGTTTTCGAATGACTGAAGATAAAAATTGCATCGAGAAACCAAAGAATAATACGGAGTAACGTTCAGTATGAGTAGAAACATTAACTTTCAAGTAAAATTTATCCCTTATCTGTGTATAAACATTAATTTTTACCGTAGCCAAAAAAAAAAAGTTGGTGTAAAACAAAACAAAAAAATTAGCAAAGCCACCTTTTGAGTTTTGAAGTAGAGGTTTTGCCTAGAGTTGGCATAAAGGGCCGCGGGCTGGTGGACATGGCACGGCCAAGCACGACCCGGTGAGAAAATCGAGGAGGCACGGACACGACACGACCTGTAACAACCCGGATTTTAAAACAAAGGAAAAACTTATATAAAGAGAATATCAGAGTACGATACTGATAAAAAGGGTCAAGGTGGCGGAAACACCTGACTAATCCGGTTCGCTACTAAATCCAAAACAACTAATACATTATTCGAAGGTTCTTAAAACATAAGGCAAACTCCTAAGTTATTATTAAGCTCGCTTCGCACATTCCCCAAGCAAGCATCAACCAGACAGCAACAAACTGAACAACCTGAAAAGGGGGTCGACAATCAGTCGGGAGTAACTAGATGCTCTCCCAGTCATGTTTACAACAATTGACTATAACCAACAATCAATAACAATTGAAATGTAAAACCAGTAAACATGTGAGATCATCCATACTCATGAAACCAATCACAATCTTACCATAACTTCGTCAACCTTAGACGAGTGCAAACATGCAAACCTAGACCATATGCAACCACTAGACCATGAACACTTACAAGACTAGTATCGACAAATGACCCACATCAACGAAAGGCACAAAGCTAGCATTAAAGCATAGCAAACATGGCGACACACAATCCACAGCAACAGAAGGCACAAAGCTATCATCAAAGCATAGCCGAATAGAGCGAACGCCGTTAGAGCGTATAACGATCGCCTCTAATCGCTAGAGCGTATAACGATCGCCTCTAGGCGATGGAGCGTATAACGACCGCCTCCATCGGTGTGGAGCGTATAACGCACTGCCTCCAAGGTACTATGTATAGCGTATAACCACTGCCTATATGTCTAAGACCTGGCCAGACTCTCGGTGCAAACCGAACGATACTCGGGGAACAGAGCGTATAACGCACTGCCTCTGCTACCCCCCCCGACCATAGACCATACACCAATCCCCGAAGGGTAGCATTTGTTCGTTCCGATAGTATACAAATGATACTACCGTCATCTATTCAAACCAACTAACAAACAAATGCACAGTATAACTGACTGTATCGACATACGTGAACAACATCACGACTCAACTCATAGGATAGTATAACTGACCATCCCACTTATCAGATGAACAAGAGTAACCAAATACATATGCACACATTGGCATCTAATATCTGAACACAATACAACATGTGAAGCAAGTATAAACAACCAATGTTATAGTAACTTCAACTATAACTTTAATATTAACAATTCAATGTTATAGTAACCCTAGCCATAACATAAACTCTGGATGCGAGGCTATAATAACCTCTACTATAACTTCAGTAAATATAACCCGGAAGTTATACTACCTCAACCATAACCTTGACACGAAATACAAAGTTATACTAGCATTAACTATAACCTTGAGCCATAATCTCAGGGTTACCTTAGTTACAGCTATAACCTCGACTCGCACTTCAATGTTATAGTAGGTCCAGCCACAACTAGAGTAGCTACCCAAAGTTATATTAACTTACGCTATAACGCTTGAATCATCATCAAGGTTATACTAGCTTTAGCTATAACTTTGGAGAGAACCCTTGGCCGCATATCATGCCGTCACTAGGGTTTATTCGTAAACCCTAATTGCGCTCATGACACCCATAATAAACACATAAACAACATACGATATATAATTAATACATTAAAAACATATACAAACATGTGAAACATAATTAACATGATAATAAACAATCTAACACGTACCAATCATACAAGACAATCATTAAATCCTATTAATTACATCAATTGGCATAAACACAATTAAAAGAAAACACCTAGTTACCTTTTAGGAATTAAAGACCGCAATAAAGAATGAAAACTCCATGAAAGATACGACCATAAAATCCTTGTCTCCAACGCACATGTCAACTACCCAAAACCGCCTTTAAGGACGCACGAACCCATATGCAAGAAGTCGTGCGTGCAGATCCTCTTTTAAAACGTCAAAGGAAAGACTCCTTCTTCTTTACCCATTAAAATAAGAGACCTTAAAGGTAGGTCTAAAGGTCCATATAAATAATTCTCATAAAAATATTTGGAGGATAAATTATTGTAAAGGTAAGAGCAAGGATTGTGAAAATATAATTTATCAATAAGTTTGGAGGAAGAAAAGATATTCAACAATAGAGTCAAAGGGAGAAAAGAAGAACAAAAGAGAGAAGAAGAGGAAAGGACGTGCGGCATCAAAACTCACGCACAAACAAACCGAATTAACCTAGTTGCTTGCTAGGTTAAATTCTATTTATAAGGGGATTAACTAATGGGCTTTATTTCCATTAGGTCATACAATGAATTATCTGATTACAAGATGGATTAGACCATATTAAAACGCAAGGGGAGCTTATTATAGAAAAGAAATTATTAACTTAAAATAGTAAAATCGTGCACGGACATTTTAACCAAATCAAAAGTAGATTAAAATGAGAAATAATAAAATAGAGAACGAAGACGATAAATATAAATATTTCCAAAATACATTATAAAATTCCGAAATAATTAATTTAATAAAATACTTTTATAATAAAATATTATTATAAAATACGGGGTGTTACACGACCAATGCATGGTGAAGCCCGGCACGGGTCAGGCACGGTCCGACCCGACCCGAAGAATGGTCCGTTTATCATCATTTATTAAACAAAAAGTACATTAATAATTAATAAAATATATATTTAAACCATTAATCATCATTTATATAACAATTTTTTTAAAATAAAAAAAAATATTAACACATGAACCGGCCCACGGAAAAGGCATGAAAAGGCCATGGGTCAAGCACGGCCCGAGCACGAAAATGGTCGTGCCTTGAGCGGGTCGCGGAGTGGGTTTGGATTAGTGGGCCTGGCACGACACGGCCCGAGAAGCCCAATATTCGTGCCTGGGCCGGGCCAATTTTGGGGGAAGGCACGACAGGTCACACGCGGGCCGGCCGTGCACGACCCATTACCTACTCTAGTTTCTTTACGGAGTATTTTTTTTAAACCAACTTTTTATCCAGTATACACCAATAAAAGGGCGGTTTTACCGTCGTTCTAAAAGAACCTGAAAATGATAACGCGGACCCATTGTCAAAAAATAGTTTGAAATAAACATTAAAACGATAAATAGTTTCGTAACATCATTTTCTTTTTCGCAATTCAGCTAGGTTTTGCGGATATTTTTTTTTTTTTTTTGTTTTTGTTTTGAGTAAGGTTCCTAAGATACGGTCGCTCTATATACCTATCGTAGGAAAATATTTTACAATTTTAAAAAAAATGATACTTATAAATAATAAAGTAGGTACATATCATGGATAAAGATAAAATGAATACGTTAAAGTGTCATTTTGGGACACGATCAACGATAAAAACGTCATGAAAAAACACATAAAATGGTATGAAATAGTGGCCTTGCAATAATTTAATGAGAGTTAGGCCCTGTTTGGTAAACAGCGGATTAATTTCAGCATAAGCAGATTGCAAAAGCAGATTATAAATGGCAGATTTTATCAGAAGGTTTGACTAGCATATTATAATTAGCAGAATTGATTTGAGTGTTTGGTAATTGACAGATTACGATTAGTAGATTGTTAGTTTTCTTTGTAAAATGGAGAAAAATTTCCTATTTTAGAATATGCTAACCAATATCTTGTCAGTAAACATATTGTAAAACAAAGATATTGACCCCAAATATGCTGTTTCAATATGCTGTTTACCAAACACTAAAATTAGCATATTGATTGGTCAAACATGCTAAAAGCCTTGAATATGCTAAAATTTGGCCAATATGCTGTTTACCAAACAGCGCCTATGTCTCTCCCAAGTTTAGTCGTTTCGGCTGTCGCGTTCCTAACATCTCGCTAACTATCTAAGAATAGGGGCGTCTAAGGCGATTGGCAACCACGGGCGGTCGAACCGGGCCTCTGGTTTTGGTCACCGAATTTACAATTTTTATTGATGAAATTCAATACAAACCTCAAAATATAATACACTTATACATTCATAATTATGACCTCCTTTTTTTTTATTGCATACTAAACCTCCATTTATTTTAAAACGTCCATCTTATCTTATCTTTATTAATTTAGAAGACAATGCTGAATGGAGTATGCGCCACGTCATTTGCACACCTTTCTCAATGAGATTAACCATTTAACCCTCTTCCCAAATCTGTCACCAAATTTTCACTATTAACCAGTTGTCACTATTTAAATTTCTGGGTTTTGTGATGAATCCTGAGTTTGCAAGTTGTAGTCGTTTGATTCTGGTGCTGTTAACGGGGTGTTGGTTCACACGTGGATATGGGTTTGGAATCGGGAATCATACATGGGTGGTATCGGGTTGGAACTTGATACCTCATACCTTGTGTTTGGTTCGATTTTGGGGGTATGTGGTTAGAAATCAATCAAAACTAAAAAAAATCTTCAAAAAAATACAATATTTTTAATAATAATTTTTATATTATTACATCATGTAGAGAAAATTTAATCAAATAAATATATAAAAAAAAACTACAATTGTTTTCATCACTTTTAAATATTCCTAATTTGATACCATAGTATCAATCTCATACCCACCCCCTCCCTGGATATGAGAAACCCATACCTCATGGGTTTGAGGTATGGGTATAAAACGTTCATTTTTATCAAACAAACACATGGTATAGGTTTGGTTCATTCCAAATCCATACCTCATACCTATATTGGGTGAACCAAACACCGAATGTGCGCAGCTTCTGGGTTTTGGATTCATAGTCTCGCACTCTCACTTAGTATGTATCTGTCTATTCTCCCTTTTTAGTTTTGTCTTTTAATTGATTGCATGCAGCTTATTACTTGAATTTATGGGCTCGTTTTTGTGTGTATTGTTTTTTATCATCTCTATATTGATTGTAAATTAAATAAGTTAGGGTTTTGTTTTTGGGTTTAAATTGATAGCCGTATGATATAGTATATCATCCCCAAGTACTATGGTTTAAGAAATCAATAATTGATTTTGAAGCTATTCTTCATTGTTTTTGCAGGACATTCATTCCTGCATTTGCCTATAGAGTACACCAAGGAAACAAGGGTAAACAAGGAGCTCCCATTAATCTCAAGGTATAATAATCCTTTACTATTCTCTATCGACTTCCTCTTCTCCATACCTCCTTGGTGAATTTCCTAGTGGAGTTTTCGCATGTGATCAAGGTTTCGCAATCGGTAATAAATGCACCCTGAAATTCAACTAGGTCATGCAAAATGATCTCACATGCAACTTGCTAGGTATGACACGTAAACTTGAACTCGATTTAGGTCTTTCATATGTCTTTATACTGCTGATTATTTCGTCAGTGGTGTTTTATATGAGTTTGAAGTTGAGTTTGCTTTCTTAACAATGAATTCCACGGTCATCTAAGGGATACCAATCTTGAGGAATATTGCAGGGTTCAGAAATCTATCAAACCCATTGCATGCGATATTAGTGGGATCTAATTCACAAATTCTTGTTAAAGACGGAAGTATTTGTCTTAAACAATAAAAATGGTCAATTAGATGAATGGGACAAAAAAGTAGAATGCTTGGTTTATACGCCAGTGTATATAAACTGCTGATTGAAAAAATATTTCGGAACCTCCACATTATGCTCTTGAATTCTATTCGCCCCATAAGAATCGGATTTACATGACTTAATATAGCACGAAAAAAATTAAAGTCGCGACACTTAGGAATTATAGGAGCCTCGATCCTGCTTAAAAAAAAACGAATTTAGTTAAAGCAAAATTTGTTTGCGTTCCCAGCCAGGCCAAGCTGTCATCTTTAAGTTGAAATGAGTGTCTTTGTGATATACAATATGGACCGACTAATGTTATAGTTTGAGATACATTTGAGATAATACACATTCCTTACATCTTGAGCCAACCAAGATTGTGGAGAAGGGTAAAGCTTGCCTTGTATAAATTTTCTTCATCGTCTTTATATGAGTACATCAATAAAAAACAGTATTGGATTAAGCCCAATACAATGAAAAATATTTGTTATTGTGTGTAGATTGTAATTAGACATATTTATGGTAAAAAGCACTTAAGGTATCTAAATTGTAAGGAGTGTGATAAAATACAAAGCACCTGATCCATTACTAATGAAGTGTCTAATCGAAATTTAGTGAGTAAAAAATCATTTAGATTTAGGAAAAAATAATTAAGCTACTACACATATTAGACAGGCTTATGTTTTGCCTTTTTAATCAACGTCAAAATGACAATGACCGAGTTATTGAGTTGTACTGACTCTGCTTGTGTCACGATGTGCTGAAATATGCAATTATCAGTGCATTTTTATGGTTTGTTGGTCTTTGTTAGTATTTTGTTCCAGTTAAGGATAGTTATTTGTTGACAACCTCCAACCTGTTTCCGCCACATAAAAAAATAATGGGAATAGCCGAAGGACATGAAGAAGAGAAAGAGAAAGATAATCAGAACGAGAATGAGCATTAGAAGATGAATATTCAGTATATCTAATTTTTTAACGTACTCGTCATTTACATCTTACGAGTATCATTCACGGTAATAGTTTCGCAGACAATTACTGAGTGTTACTAAAAATTATAGGTTGTTGTATCTGTAACTATATATTTGCATCTATCTATACTAAATAATAAAACAACAACCATCACAAACTTTTTTTCCCGCCCACCTACACATACTTCATTTGGATTGAAAACTAATATTTCCTAAAATAACTCTTACAGATACTCTTATTTTAAACCATCTCTCAACAATAAACATGGAATTACTTTTTTTTTTTTTATTATTAGTCTAATTTTTAAGACTATATAAATTTAAAATTTGTTACATTTAATACATATTTAATCACTATCCAAAAGGGCATTAACAAGATTACTATTGTTCCGGGTGTAAATCCAGAGCAGATATTTGTTACCACTCGTGGCTTGTAGAATGATGTCTTTGCTTGACTTCCTTTCGGCCTCTCCTGAAACAGTGAACAAACTGAGGGCTCGGCTTGGGCCGAGCGTACTCACTCCGATGCTCAAGTCAGTAAACTTAAAGAGGTTAAGTGTTGTGTTACTTGGCGAAGTATATATTGTAGAGAGATAAGGAAGATAATACCAGATTATGAGGTGTTTTGGTTATATTTCGGATCCATTTCTCAATGAGGATGGAGGAGTATTTATAGGCTTTCACCTTTTGTCACGTAGTGGCCAAGTGGCCAAGTGGCTAGCAGGTGGAAAGACCTTCTTACCCTCGGCCGGGGACCCATGGCAGGCCGGGTTGACCCCATGCCGAGGGGGCTTGGATGTGAGTACACGGATATGCCTCTCTGCCGGCTAGTAGCCGGGACCGAGACCCAAGTGACAGGCCGACAGGCTGTGTCGGCTAGGCCATCAGATATGTTGACTTGCTGTCCTTTGGCTTTGACCTTGCTCAATATGTTGACCGGTCAGCGGATGCAGAATATGCCCCATCAATTTGCCCCCAGCGTAGTCTATGCCGTGGTGTGGACCTTCGATGAGTGTTGAGCGTATTCTGCGCATGTTGATATTTTTCGTCGGCGATCTGATTCCTCGGCTTGATCATGGTAAGGCCGTACCATATCCCCCCTCCACACAGTTGTGTAATGGACATCCGGTGTGGAAAAGAAAATGGCGCTGGCCGAGACCAAGGCTGAGAGTGCCGGTTGTTTTTGATTGCCCCCGGCCGGTGCCTGATAGCTTGGTTGATCGGCTGACCGGCGGAAAGTAGATACTAGGGAGTTTGCTGAAGAAGATGGATAGGCAAAGGGATGTCAAGGAGCGTGTTGAAGAAGATTGACCACTGTTTGTCGATTGACATTCCGTCGCTGCATGCTTGACAAGTGGCTTGGCATTGATTGGTGGACGTTTCATGGGCTTTGCCCTGATTGGTCCTGCTTCATGGGCTTTGCTCTATAAATAAAGCAGTGTGCCCCTTAAATTTCCGCACAAATTTCATTTCTCAAAATTTTTTCTCTTTCTAGCTTTCTTCGACGAAACTTCTCTCTAGTCTTCAAAGCGTTACTCGGCGTAACACTTTCCCAAGGTAAACAAACAGATTTTTCAACTTTTATTTATTAAATATTTGTTGTCATGTCTTCTGCTGATGCTGGACCTAGTACTTCTGCGCCGGGGGGCTCCTCGTCGCGTCCTGATGAAGAGGAGGTATTGGTCGCCACCCCGTTAACCGTTGGGGGTGCCAAGCCGCTTTCTCCTGAGATTGATCCCCAATTTTTGGAGGGTTTCGAGGACGAAGATGATGAAGCCATCAAGGCCGAAGTAGACAAACTGTTAGAGGCGGGCTTTATCGTGCCTTGTAATTATCCTGAGTGGCTAGCTAATGTAGTAATGGTGAGGAAATCATCGGGGGCATGGAGAATGTGTGTAGATTTTACCAATCTTAATAAAGCATGCCCCAAAGATTGTTATCCTTTGCCTCGGATAGATTGTTTAATTGACGCCACGGCAGGCTACACTATGCTGAGCCTGCTAGACGCCTTCTCAGGGTATCATCAGGTATTCATGGGGATGATTTTGATGATGAGGAAAGGTCCCACTCTGGTGGGGAGAGGCCTCATTCTGCTGCGGAGTGGCCGCGTGTCTTTGATCACGGCGACGCCTGCTCGATCAGTCCTGACCGTGTCTGGACGAATAAGTTCGCCAGTTGTTCTGGTGAAACTCTTTTCGAGGGCCATTATTTCTTCGGTAGGGGATATAAAATTGTTATCCCTGAGGAGGGTCAGGCGGTCTTTTGCCCTCCCGAGGGCTGCATCGGCGTATACATCAGACACCTGGAGTATGGGCTCCGGTTTCCTCAGAATGAATACGTTATGGCCATCATCAAAGCTATGAACGTCGCTGTGGCTCAACTGCATCCATTGGCGGTCAGGACTATAATTGGCTTTGTGTGGCTCTGTCTCTTTAAGGGGGAGGCTCCGACGGTTAACCTGTTCCGCCGGCTTCATCATCTACGTCTGTTCGCCCAAGGCGGCAGGGGGTGGTACAGTATTCAGACGGAGCCGGGTTACACCACCGTTACAAAGTTGACATCCTGCAAGGATTGGAAAGCGCGATGGGTATACGTCGAGGTGCCAGAGGACTATCCACTGCCCCGGTCCTTCCAAAGCCGCGTTAATTTGCGGTGCGAGAGTAGAGGGGAGCGTGAGAAGTGGGTCTCCCGGGGTAGGCTTAAGATGGACGCCAGCAGGGTCTATCTTAATGATGATGAGAAGCGGGCAATGCAGCTGTTTGAGGCTGAGAAGGATGGAACGCCGAAGGGATGGATCCCCCGGCGCAGATCATTCTCCAGGACGAGCCGCTCTGCCGCGTCGGCCTCATACCGGCCCTCAGCCAGGGTGAGTGGGGTCGGTGTGAGGCCCATCTTTGCTTTTATATTTCTGTATCTTGGCCTTGGTTTATCTTCCTTTACTTAACCCTTGCTTTGTTTCTCTTACAGACCGTTTTGGTCCGGGTCTGTCTGTGGATATCCTCAAGAGGTTGGGACTTGACCATGACGGGAAGGTTGTTGAGCGGCACCCAAAGGCTGAGTTGCGTGATCGCCGACCGGCTCCTAACGAACTCATGGACCAGCAGTTGAAGGCCCTGGATGTGACGGCAGCTCAGGCGCGAATTGCCGGTCGCGTGCCGCATCGAAAACCAAGGACAAAGTCTACGGTTGCGACGACGTCAACTCCGGCTCAGTCTTCAATCCCTGAGGTCCAAAAGGAGCAGGTGGTGGTCGTCGATATTACCGATGAGGAGGTCACCATTGCTCAGGCTCCTCCTTCTGTAAATAAGAGAAAGGATACCGAGTCTGTCGCCGCTGCTGTTACCGGAGCCGGTAAAGAAAAGGGGCCTCCAACCAAGAAGGCCAAGGCTGGTACGGATTTAACCTGTGGCTCAGATTTAGTTGGTTCATTAGGCATTCCTGATGACAGACTTTCTGGCATGTCAATGAATGTTGACATGGATGCTCTGTATGAATTTTTTGTAGATCAACCGTCGCCGGCTGTCCCACTCACTGTACGGCAACTGGAGAAGCGGCCAGTGCAGACGGGTAATCAAAATATCGTCGTCGACTCCTCCCTCCCGAAGCCAACCCCCGCTCAGCTTGTGGCGGAGGGCACAAGGTTGTGCAAGAAGCTGGCGCAGTGGAATGAAGTGGCCGGCGCTTATATTATGGAGCAAGAAACGGCCATGGCTGCAGCTACTCCTGCGCTTGAATGGATGAAGCTCGATCTTGCCGCCGCTAAGGTAGAGGCCGAGAAGGTGAAGAGGGAGAATCTCCTCACTCGACGAAAGCTTGAGGATGCTGAGAAGGCGGTCTTAGCCGAGAGAGCCAAGGTTGAGGCTGCTGATGCTTCCGCTGCTAAGCTGCTGGCGGAGAAGGACAGATATAAGGGTGCCTACGACGGTGTGGTTGCTAAGAGGGAAGAATGGAAGTCTCTGTATGCAAATCAGGCGGAGGCCCATAGGAATACCAGGGCTATCCTCACCCAGAGGGAGAAAGACATTGAGACGCTCCAAACTGAGGTTATCCCTAACATGTGCGCCCAATACTGTGACCAGGCCGAAGAAGCCACCAGGGAAGTAATCAGAGAGCTCTTTCCTGAAGAAGGCTCCTTCCCGTGGCAAAGATTTGAGCAGCTGCTTGATGATAAGGCGGCTGCTGTGGAGAAAAAGGCTGCGGAGGAGGCAGAGGCGAAGAAGGCTGCTCAGGAAGCTGAAGCCAAGGCGGCCCATGCTGCGAAGGTGAAGGCGGCCAGGGAGGAGGCTGAGAGGGCAAAGGCACGTGAGGCTGCCAAGTCTTCCTCTGAGCCATCCACCGATGGTAATGCCACTGCTGCTGCCAGTGGCGATCAACAACCGGCATATGGGGACGGGCGGTCGTCACCAGACTCACCCGGCATTTCGGACAGCTTCAGCTGCTCAGGGGCCAACTTTTGAGCCTTTCCTCCCTGCCATGCTTTTTGGCGCTTCAAATGATATGTCTGTAACCTTTTGTTCTACTTTTCTTGTTTTTTTGTAAAACTTTGGTAGGTTGTGTTTTGGCTTATCCCTATGGGGACGGCCGTCGTCTATATTCTCCTTACTTGCAATTATTTCAATGAAGTTTGCTTATTTGCCCTTGGCTTGGCCGGGGCTTTGATCACAATCCTTCACTTGTCTTCTTACGTTATTAATTGAGCGCTTTTTTCGTTTTTACCTTCGGCTTGGCCGAGGCAGTTAGAATGCGTATCTCAACTGTACTTAACATTTTTAAACATGTTGGCATGTTGGTCGCTTCCTCTTTCACTCTCGGTCTGGCCGAGGCGTCCGATTTGCGCTTCCCAACCGCCGTTGTGAACATGTTAGCGTATCGACCGTTGTGTCCCCTGCCAGGCCTTCGGTTGGCCGAGGCGGCTAGAGGTTACGGCTCGACAGTGTTCGTATCTGTAGACATATTGATCGCTTCCTCTGCCAGGCCTTCGGGTGGCCGAGGCGGCTAGAATTGCGTCTCAACTGTACTTATACGTTCCTAAGGCATGTTGATCGCTTCCTCTGCCAGGCCTTCGGTTGGCCGAGGCGGCTAGAATTGCGTCTCAACTGCACTGGTAGTGACTGCCATGGCGTCTACTTCTTGGGGTGACTGCCCGGCTTGGGCCGTGGCGTCTACCTCGATACGACTACGGAGAGGACAAGCACTTTGATGGAAAACTTTGATGATTTTTCATTAGATATAATCAAGCGTTGGGGTGCCCACAATAGTTTTGGACACCTCCGCCGCTATACAAAGTATTTCCTTAGGTTGTCAGTGTTCCAATGGCTCATCAAATGCACACCCTCCATGTCTGTCAGCCGGTATGTACCCGGCCTCATTTCTTCAACCACTTTGTAGGGACCCTCCCAGTTGGCCGTCATCTTTCCATGGATGTTTTGTTGGTGGCGGCCACCTTTCTTAGGACTAGATCCCCTTCTTTTAAGTCCCTTTTGTGGACTCTTCGGTTGTAGGCTCTTCTCATTCGGTTTTGGTACACTGCCAAGTTAAGGCATGCCGTATCTCGGCTTTCTTCGACCAGGTCTAGGGAGACTCTAAGGCCTTCCTCATTTTGAACCGGGTTAAAGGTAGTTGTTCTGAATGTTGGCACCGCTGCTTCAATTGGCAGGACGGCTTCAGACCCATAGACTAAGTGGAATGGACTGTACCCCGTTGCTTCTTTCTCCGTGGTTCGAAGGGACCACAGGACGCCGGGTAGTTCATCGGCCCATCTTCCCTTTAGGTCTTCAACTTTCTTCTTCAAACCGTTGAGTATGGTTTTATTGGCTGCCTCCGCCTGTCCGTTGCTCTGTGGGTGGCAGATGGAGGAGTATGCAAACTTGATACCAAGCTCTTCTAACCAATTCATTATCATGTCACTCCAAAATTCTCGGCCGTGGTCAAATACCATGACTTGGGGTAACCCAAAACGAGTTATGACATTTTCCCAGATCACCTTTCTTACGGCCGCCGTGGTCTTCGCAGGCACCGCAACAGCTTCAACCCATTTGGTGAAGTAGTCAACGGCGACAATCAAGTACTTTCTTCCTCCGGAGGCCGTTGGAAATGGCCCTAGTAGATCCATCCCCCACTGTGCAAAGGGAAGGGGACTAAGTACCGGCTGCAGGTCTCGGGAAGATGCATGTATTACCAGAGCATGCATTTGACAGTTGTTGCACTTTTTGGTTTTGGCTCTGGAATCCTCAAGCATGGTGGGCCAGAAGTAGCCGGCTCGGAGAGCTTTGTGGGCTAGCGTTCTTGCCCCCATGTGATGTCCACAGATGCCTTCGTGAATCTCTGTCAGTATTAGCTCCGCGTCGGCTGGGCCGACACATTTCAAGAGTGGCCTTATTACAGACCTTCTGTATAATTCTCCTTCAAACACTAAGTACCTTGCAGCGATTCTTCTTATCTTCTGCGAGAGACTGCGGTCCTCCGGCAACTCATTTGTAAGTTTGTATGTCATTATCGGAGTCATCCACGTCGTCTCGGCCTCCACATCGCCCACCATGCCGACGGTCTCAGTGATGCTCTTTGCATTCCTGATATCCACCAGCACGGTTCGGCTGACGTTCTTAATGCTTGAACTGGCAAGTTTTGAGAGAGCGTCGGCTCGGTTGTTCTCAGACCTGGGGATTCATTGGATTTGGAAAGATTTCAATTTTCTTTGTGTCGCCTTTTACCTTTTCAGGTATCTTACCATCCCATCGTCTCGCGCCTCATACTCTCCTCTGATTTGGTTAGTCACCAATAGTGAGTCCGTCTTCAACACAATGTGTTCTCCGCTCCGTGACTCTAGCTAGCTCGACTCCAGTTATCACCGCCTCGTATTCGGATTCGTTATTTGAGGCCGAGAAGGTAAACTTCAAGGCATACTCAAACTCGTCCCCGTTTGGGCTGATGATAAGGATGCCGGCTCCTGAGCTGTTCGTCGTGGAGGACCCGTCGGTGTATACTTCCCATACTCCGGGGTTCGGCACTTCTTTATACGTGCACTCGGCCAGGAAGTCTGCAAGTGCCTGCCCTTTTATCGAGGGCCTCGGCTTGTACTGAATGCCGAAGCCAGAGAGTTCCACTGCCCATTTGATAAGCCTGCCAGATTGTTCGAATTTTTCCAATGCCTTCTCCAATGGCTGGTCGGTTAAGACCGTCACAGGATGAGCGTCGAAGTAGGGTTTTAACTTCCTTGCGGCAACGACGACGGCGAGGGCTGCTTTTTCAAACAGCGGGTAGTTTCTTTCGGCGGCCAGTAGCGTATGGCTGATAAAGTAAATTGGGTGCTGCTGCTTGTTCTCTTCTCTGACGATCACGGCACTGACCGTGGCCGAGGTAACTGCTAAATATAGATAAAGCGTCTCCCCCAGCATCGGCCTGGACAGGGTCGGCAGTGTCAGAAGGTGAGCTTTCAGTTGCCTGAAAGCTGTGCTCTGTTGCTCCCCCTAGTTGAAGTCTTTATTCCCTTTTAGCACTGTAAAGAATGGAGTGCTCTTGTCGGCCGACCGAGAGATAAAGCGGGCAAGAGCCGCCATCCTCCCGGTCAGCGTCATTACCTCTTTTCGGTTCCTCGGCTCCGGCAGGTCCAGTATTGCTTGGACTTTCTCTGGATTGGCATCTATTCCCCTGGCACTGACAAGTACGCCGAGGAACTTACCGGCCCGGACACCGAAGTTGCATTTCTTTGGGTTTAGTTTCATCTTGTATTTCCTTAGTGAACAAAATGTCTCGTGTAAATCGGCTAAGTGCTCGCTGTCAGACTTGCTTTTTACAATAGCATCGTCGACGTAAGCCTCAACGTTTCGCCCTTTTTGATTTTGGAACACTTTGTCCACCAGTCTCGTGTAAGTTGCGCCAGCGTTCTTCAAACTGAACGGCATCATTTTGTACATGAATGTGCCGTCTCTGGTGATGAATGCGCACTTAGGCATATCTTCTTCGGCCATGAATACCTGATGATACCCTGAGAAGGCGTCCAGCAGG
Organism: Silene latifolia; assembly: GCF_048544455.1. NCBI lineage: Eukaryota > Viridiplantae > Streptophyta > Magnoliopsida > Caryophyllales > Caryophyllaceae > Silene > Silene latifolia. Next base: position 157,192,322 of record NC_133535.1, on the reverse strand, counting down.
CTCAGCATAGTGTAGCCTGCCGTGGCGTCAATTAAACTATCTATCCGAGGCAAAGGATAACAATCTTTGGGGCATGCTTTATTAAGATTGGTAAAATCTATACACATTCTCCATGCCCCCGATGATTTCCTCACCATTACTACATTAGCTAGCCACTCAGGATAATTACAAGGCACGATAAAGCCCATCTCTAACAGTTTGTCTACTTCGGCCTTAATGGCTTCATCCTTCTCGGCTGAGGAGTTCCTCATCTTCTGCTTGACAGGGCGAGCGGTGGAGAGAACGTTCAGCTTATGAACGATCACCTCCCGGCTCACGCCTGGCATCTCGGCTGCCGAGTAAGCGAAGACATCTTTATTCTTCCTCAGCAAGTCTAGGAGGTCGGCTCTGAATTTTGGCTCCAGGTTGACACCGACAGTTACGGTGCGGCCTGGGTCAATTTCCACTTTCTTGGTCTCTGCTCCTTCGACCATGCCGACGTTGGTATCCATGAGTTCGCCCTCCTGTTGCAAGGATGGGCTCTTCCCCTTCTCGGACTTTTTCGCCACTTTGAGGGATTGCATGTTGCACCCTCAGGCAGATATCTGGACATTGACTACTTCGTCTTTTTCGTTCTTTGAGACGAGCTTATGCGCTTCCCCCCGGTCCGAGACATACATCAATGTCAGGGCCCGGATGGACATCACAGCATCGACTTCACTCAAAGTGACCCGGCCTATGAGAACGTTGTAGGCAGACAAGCCGTCAATGACCACGAACTCAGACATGACATTCTTATCCGCATTCCCTTCGCCGAACATCACCGGCAGTCTGATTGTCCTCAGGGGTACCAGGCCGGCCCCAGAAAAACTGTACAGCGGGTTGGTGCAGGGGCTCAAGTCCTCAATCTTCAGGCCGAGGTTGAGAAAGCACTCCCTGTACATGATGTTCGTGTAGGCGCCTGTGTCAATCAGGCACCTCTTGACTAGGTGGTTGGCTATGTCCAAGTGGACTACAAGTGGGCCGCTGTGCGGGGCGATGACTCCCTCGTAGTCCTTCTTCCCAATGGTTATATCGGGGATGCTGGAAGCGGTGATCGCTGTTTTGGGCACAAAGTTGATGGCCTGATATAGCTCATTCAGGTGCCGTTTGTGCCCATGAGCTGACCCACCGTTCTCGTTGCCCCCGATGACAACATGGATTACTCCTATCCGTTCAGAGACGGCTTTTTTATTTGACCCGCCGGCACCCGTTTTTTGGCCTCCGGCAACATATTTGCTGAGGCTCCCCTTCCGGATCAGCTCTTCGATGGCATTCTTCAGATGCCGGCAGTTGTCAGTTAAGTGACCGGTGTGGCCGTGGTACTCACAGTACTGGCTCGCGTCACCGTCCCCCCTCGCCTTGGGAGGCCTCTCCCACTTCTGACCTTCGTTCTTGCTCAGGGTGAAGACCTCGGCAGGAGATACGACCAGGGGGGTGAGACCATTGTACCGTTTTTGGTAGTACGGTCCCGAACTCCCCCCGGCGCCCGCCGAGTTCTGTTTCCTGGTAAACTTGTCAGGCCGTGATCTATTATTGTCACGGCGTCCTTCATCCGGGTTGTCCTCCCGGCGGCTCTTCCTCTCTGGGTGCCCAGCCTCGTTGTGGCCTACCCAGATCTTGTGATAGTCCTTCACCTTTATGGCTTGGTCGGCCATCTTCCTGGCGGAGTCTAAGTCCAGGCCTCCGCATTTGATGAGCTCGTTTTTTAAGTCCCCTCTTGGAAGGCCTTTTATCAGTGTGAAGGCCGCCAGTTCGCTGTTCAGCTCACGAATCTGCTGAACCTTGGCGTCGAACCTCTTCACATAGCTTCGGAGAGACTCGCCCCCCTCCTGTCTGATAGTCAGGAGATCCGATGTCTCGACGGCCCTCCTCTTATTGCAAGAATACTGGGCCAAGAAAATGTCCCTTAGGTCGGCATAACAGTATATCGACCCATTGGGTAGCCCCTTGTACCAACTTTGTGCCATCCCATGCAGGGTCGTTGGGAAGACTCGGCACCAAACCTCATCTGGTTGCTTCCATACCGACATGTAAGACTCGAAAGCCTCGGCGTGGTCGGTTGGGTCGCTTTCTCCTTTGTATGATATGGGCGGTAACTTTAGCTTAGTCGGCACCGGGATCTCTAGGACATAGGCACTGAGGGGCTGTCTGACCATGTGTCGAATGACACGCGGCGATCGGCTCCTCGCATCCTTAGTCCGTCTCCTCTCCCCGTGGCGGGAAGGGCTTCTTCTCCGACTCTGGTGAGTCGGGCTTCTTCTCCGACTCTGGTGAGTCGGGCTTCTTCTCCGACTCTGGTGAGTCGGACTTCTTTCACTCCTCTGGGGCAGGCCTCGTTGGTGCCGCGGCGACGTTGTCCCCCCGCGAGTGCGAGAAGGACTCAGGTCTGCCACTGGCACTCTGGGCTCCCCTGGCGTCTTGATATGGTCAGCTTTTTCCAATGCTCCGTTCAAGTTTCTCGGAGTCACGTTTTGGGCCCTGGTCTCCTGTGGGGGTGCCGCCGCTCTTGTCGTCGTGACAGTGGGAGCCGGCACGCTACCCATTAGGTCCAGGAGTAGCTTTAATTTAGCTGCATCAACCACACGTCCCATGACGGTGACTTGGTCGGTGGGCAGCGGTGTATCTTGTTCTTTTGGCATCCCGTACACCATGTCAGTGACTTGGCCGGTGGGGGACTGCCTGGTCGCAGAATTATGGAACGTGTCATCCTGGTAGGGTTCAGTTTCCATACATATCATTTCTGGCTGTTTCGACATCTTCTTAGCTCGGCGAATGGGTTTTATGGTTTTTTTTTTGTTTTGTTTGGGAATGTAGGTAACTAGCCTTTAGTACGCGTGTTTTGGTAAGGAAGATAATACCAGATTATGAGGTGTTTTGGTTATATTTCGGATCCATTTCTCAATGAGGATGGAGGAGTATTTATAGGCTTTCACCTTTTGTCACGTAGTGGCCAAGTGGCTAGCAGGTGGAAAGACCTTCTTACCCTCGGTCGGGGACCCATGGCAGGCCGGGTTGACCCCATGCCGAGGGGGCTTGGATGTGAGTACACGGATATGCCTCTCTGCCAGCTAGTAGCCGGGACCGAGACCCAAGTGACAGGCCGACAGGCTGTATGACACGGCTATCGCAACCCTATCAAAGATACCAACTGGCTCTAACTAATATAGCTAGGGAAGTCGGGTCGAATCCACAGAGAGGTAGGAAATTGTCAGCTAAAACTAGGTTCGTCAAAGTAACCAATTGGGGGTTTTAAAAAGTGATTGTCTAAACTAACAGGAGTAAAGGAAAGAGAGTAAAAGGAAGGAGATAAACAGATAAGGAGAAATAGCTAAGACAAACGGTTCACCATAATCGTCCGGTCAAGTAATCTAGGTCTCAGGTCAATGCTAATACGGTCTAAGGGGTAGCGAACGTCACCTTTCGGTCCTTAATTCACCCTAAAGTGTAAACAGCTTAACTTTCGTCCTCACTGCAATACTCCATTGTTCGCTACTAGTCTCGCCTTTTCCAACCTTTCGGTCCAGGTCAAGGATCACTTAGGAATTATAGGTCTAACTGCGTCGACTCAATTAGAAAGATACAATTAATTGTAGCATTTAACCAACAAGGACTATACTAGCATTAACCCGATAAATTGATTACTCTCCCTTCATATTATGGATCCCCTATAGTCTTAGCCAAGGGAATTTAGCTACTCATTCCCATAGAATTAACAATAACGATAAATAAGGGATTGAGATTAAACATCGTAACAATTAAACAAGATTCAATCAAGCAATTATTATGACAACGATAAATAGAGAAGAATCTAAAGCAATAAATAAGATTAGAATAGGAGTAGAATGATAATACCGATTACAAAATTCCAAATCCGAGTAGTAAAAATGTAAAGGAAGAACAATTCAGAGAACAGTGACAAAGTGTTGAATAAAACGTGAGGAAGGAGAAGAGAGGAGTAACGTAGTTCACTCCTTCAGTCTTATACTAGAAAAACATCCTAAAACCTAATCTATGGACTAATTACAAAAGCCCATAATAAGATTAGGCGGAGAATGGCTAAAGCACACGAAACCCCTCGATCGAGTAGGAGTAATCTACTCGATCGAACAGAAATCATCACCAAATCGCGCGATCGAGTAAGAACAACCACTCGATCGAGGACTGCTTGCAAAAACTTCTCGATCGACTCCTTAAACTAGTCGATCGACCAACCTTGAGTATGTAGAGCATTCGATCGAGTAGAAAACCACTCGATCGAGCTATGTAGGTACGTCAAACTTGAAATGCTTCCCAAATCCAGCTCACGTGTCTTCCAAGTGTTGGATTTCCAAGCTCCGGTTCCTTATTCTCCATGAATGCATACAATTAGGACAATTTAGGCTCGATTTAGCTCCTCTTGGGTTAATTCCTGCAAATTACATGAAACGAACCAAAGTAGAATATTCGGGGGTATTTGTAGATCTCCCCAAATCAAACCTTTGCTTGTCCCCAAGCAAATATGAATGCAACTAAGGGTAAACAATGGAACGGGACTAACGCATCAGCTACAACTCTCCCACTAAACCAGTTTAATGCAACAACATGACAAAGTGGCAAATGAGAAGTACAAACGAGTTAAATCAATGTTTCAAACTTACTGAACCGTCGACCTTGCAAGATTCAAAAGATATCGGACTCTCACGGGTCGCTCGTCACTCAAAAGTAGGCACAAGGTGAGTATATATGTGAAAGACAGAAAGAAGTAGGACACTCACCTAACTCGACCTATAAGAACATGCATGCAGTTAACATGAATAAAGTCTCTACAACCGTACATATGCATTCCAACCATACTAGTGACCAAGACACATGCCGAGGACTTACATTTGGGTAAGTGAGGTAATGGGTAAGAAGGGGCTAAAAATGAATTTGGATATGTGGGCTTAATAGCCAGGCTAGCAACAACGGATCCAAATATAAACTGTATCCCAACTTCGTACTCAATAAAGCAAGATGAAACGGTGCAAAACCATGCACTAAGCTCACGAAACACCAAAAATCGTCAACTCCCCATAAGATATTAATGAGACATGGGAGTGAAAATTATTCACAAATCTTTCACGTATGATTTTTTTTTGATTTTTTTTTTCTTTTCTTATTTCATTTTTCGTTCCTCTTTTTTTTCTTTTCCGTTTCATATTTTTGTTTTCAACAATTCTTTCATTCCCTTCAATTCTTCCACCATCTTCTGAAATCAGATATAATAACCATATTGCAAATAAACATTCCAATAACTACTCGTCACTAGCTCGGCTAGGGTAGGAAGTATTATAGAAAGTAGTTAATAGGACAGAAGGGCAATTTGGCTATGTGAGGCTCATGGGTAGAATGAAATAAAGGGGACTGCCTCTCCTAACATGTGTCACCATCCACAGACCGAATGCATACAGGTATTAAGAAGACTAGACTCATGCTTATGCAAATTGAGGTTACATGCCTTAAAGAGAGTACTACTCACATCCTAAATGAAACCGGTCATGAATGTCACCAGTTTATAAAGCACTAACCTCAGAATGTAATGTAGTTTGCCGACATATTGAATCAAGTCTATTCGTTCAGATAAGAGAGAAACAAAAACTCGTAGATTATGCACATAAACATGCCAACTAAATGTCAAGAATATGCAAGGCTCAAGTGAGGGTTCAAAGTAGCGTCAATGTTCAAACGTTCCGACTCAAATTAAACATGAAATTTTTGAAAATTTTTGGATTTTATGATTTTTATATGATTTTTGAAATTAATAAACGTGCATGCGGAAATAAATAAACGTGCAAGCGGAAATGCGAGTAAACATGCAGACACAGATACGGATGCATACCTCCCCAAACCAAACCGTACAATGCCCTCATTGTACCAAAAATAGGGAAAGAAATGCAAACTAAAGAGAAAAGGATAATTGGAGTCGGAAAACTTACAAGACGTCGTATAGAGGGACCTCCCCAAACCGACCATGAACATGGGAGGTCAAGAAAAGTCAAGCAGTAGCTCCATAGACGTGAAACAGCGGCTGAAAGTAAAAACTGCTCGATCGAGCTCTTGGAACAGCTCGATCGAGTAATTTGACGCATGGAAGGGCTCGATCGAGTAGTTCACCACTCGATCGAGTAATCGTGAGTTGGTCGTTGGTCGATCGAGGGCTCTGTCACTCGATCGAGTGAAATCCTCCTCAAAAAGTGCTCGATCGAGCAAGAAACCATTCGATCGAGTACTATTACCTGCAAAACACGCATATGAAGCAAGAAAATACATGGGAAGTTCGTAAAACAGTGTCTAAAGTTCAACGTAAAGCTAAAGAAAACAAATAGTTCAACAAAAGTGCAATAAAACAGTCCGGGCTGCCTCCCGGAGAGCGCTGGTTTAAGAGGTCCCGCACGACCTTTCTGGCATCAATTAACTGGCGCGTCAAGCTCGTCGAAGCGCAAGACTTCAACACGATTGTCCGCTTCATTCGCCTCGTGGTAATGTTTCACATATTGGCCATTCACCTTGAATCTATGACCCTCGGAATCTTCAAGCTCCACGGATCCAAATTTAGTAACATCTGGTACCGTATAAGGACCACTCCACCTGGACTTCAGCTTGCCAGGGAATAATCTCAGCCGGGCATTGAACAGCAGCACCTTTTGCCCAACATGAAACTCCCGAGGTAAGATTCTCTTGTCATGCCATCTCTTCGTCTTTTCCTTGTAAATGCGCGAGCTGTCATAGGCATTAAGCCTAAACTCCTCCAATTCATCTAGCTTCAAAAGACGATTCTCACCACACAACTTAGGATCATAATTAAGCTCACGAATTGCCCACCAGGCCTTACATTCCAATTCTACAGGTAAGTGACACGATTTCTCATAAACTAGCCTATAAGGTGATGCACCAATTGGTGTCTTAAAGGCAGTTCTATAAGCCCATAATGTGTCATCTAGCTTAAGACTCCAGTCTTTCCGTGATTTAGAAACTACTTTAGACAAGATCTCTTTCAACTCGCGATTAGAGACCTCTACCTGACCACTAGTTTGGGGATGATACCCCAAACCACGCCGGTGTTGGACACCAACTCTAGACAGTATGGAAGTGAGTTTCTTTTCTTTAAAATGCATCCCCCCATCACTAATGACGACCCTAGGGACACCAAAACGGGGGAATATGATTTTTTTAAACATCTTTATCACGGTCTTAGCATCGCAATTGGGTGAAGCAATTGCCTCAACCCATTTCGACACATAGTCTACATCTACTAAGATGTACCTGTTACCTTTACTGGATGGGAACGGTTCTTGGAAATCAATGCCCCAGACATCGAAAACCTCGACCTATAAGATACCTTTCTGTGGCATCTCATGTCTCTTTGAAATGTTCCCTGATCGTTGGCAAGCATCACAAGCTGAAACAAAAGATTTAGCGTCAGCAAACAAAGAAGGCCAGTAAAAACCAGACTGAAGTACCTTAGCCATGGTGCGCGATGGACCGTGGTGACCACCATATGAAGAAGAGTGACAGCCCTCCAGGACTATTTTGGTCTCCCACTGCGGAATACACCGCCTGTAGAGACCGTATGCACATTCCTTAAACAAGTAAGGATCATCCCAGAAATACTGCTTAGCGTTATACAGAAAACGCTTCTTCTGCTGAGAAGAAAGGTCAGGCGGCAGCTTACCACTGACAATGAAGTTAGCTAAATCTGCATACCAAGGTTCTTGGTCAACAATAGATGATATAACAGCAATTAAAGTATCGTCAGGAAAAGAATCATCTATAGGTAGAGAATCTTCCCCTTCTTGTCGCATCAGTCGCGACAAGTGATCAGCCACAACGTTCTCAGCTCCTTTCTTGTCCTTAATCTGCAAGTCAAACTCCTGAAGAAGGAGTATCCATCTCATTAGCCGTGGTTTAGCCTCCTTCTTGGCAAGAAGATGTCTCAAAGCTGCATGGTCAGTAAAAACAGTAACTTCTGACCCAACTAAGTAAGTACGAAACTTCTCTAAGGCATAAACGACAGCTAACAGCTCCTTCTCAGTGGTAGTGTACTTCACTTGAGCCTCATCCAGAGTTCGGCTCGCATAGTAGATAGCATTCAAAGCTTTGTATTTCCTTTGGCCTAGCACTGCTCCTAGTGCATAGTCACTCGCATCACACATAATCTCAAACGGCAAGTCCCAGTTGGGAGGCTGTATGATTGGCGCGGAGTGATAGCGGGGTTTGTCGCACTCCCCCGATCAAACAAATAACTCAACTAATGTAGTAGGGTAGTCGAGGTCGAATCCACAGGGAGCATGGGTGATTACTAATTGTCTATATTCTTATGCTTAGCTAAGTCGGAAATATTTGGATGAGGTTTAAAACTAAACAACTAAACTAAATGAAATGAAATGCAATTTAACAAAAGATGATAAATGAGCAAGAGAGAAATAAATTGTAAATCAAATGAATAAAAGGCCTAGAACTCGGTTCTCCCACAACAATTCGTAATTCCACATACTAATTCCCTAGGCTAATCACTCGGGTAGACAAGCAAGGAGGAGATGGCTCTAATTCGCCTAAGACCCCCCTCTCGGGTTCGAAGTAGGACACTAGCACTACCCACCAACCCCCCTCTCGGGTTCGAAGGTCGGAATCCCTAACTCAACACCCGACTACCCCAAAAACATGCATTTTCCCAAGGTAGTCTAATATTTGCTAAGGTCATTAAGCCCCCATCAATTTCCGGGTCATCCCACTCCTCCTCTCGGAGGTCGATTTCAAACGCTAATTTAGAGGTGCCCTACCCGGTTCTCCCTTTCGGTCTCAACCTAGGTTAGCAATAGGGTCGAATTCCGGGTATCCAAATCACAACCTAACCAACTCTCGTTGGTGGACAAGGGTCATAAATCAACATTACCCAAAATCGGCCCATAAATCAATTCAACCCTCTAAACTACCCTCACCAATTTCCCCAAATAATTAGCCTTTATGAGATTCAATTAGTGAAATTACTCATATTGGGTCAAACCGAGTCCTAGTGGAAGACTACTCACTAATCATGTTTCTTAAGACAAAGGAGACAATAAAGATGGATTCTTTAATCATGAACATGGTGGGAGAATAAATTCTACTACTAATCATGCAATTAATCAACAAAATTATGAGGAAAGACAAATTAATCTAAGATGGAAAGAGATTAATGCAAAAAGACACAAACTTTAACAATAGCAACTCAAAGATTCAATCTTTGAGAGCAACAACAATGGAAAACAAAGAAAAGATGAACAAGAGAGAAAATAATAACAATCCAACAACAAAGGTAGGAAGTCTAACATAAACAATTAAGGTAAAACTTGAAAGAAAAGCAAATGTAAACAAAGGAAATTATGAAGAGAAATTATACCAACTCAATAGCAAAGAAAGGAACTTGGATTGAAATATGGAAGGATTCTTCAATTCTCCAAATACAACCCAAAATTACTAATTGTAAACTAATGAAAAGAGAAGAACTTGAATGAATAAAAGAAGAATTAAACTAATAATTAAAGAAAGATAACAACTTTTTATTGAATGAAAATAAGAGAGGAAATATGAGGGTTTTACAATATTGAGAGAATAATAATGGAGGGACTCCTTTCTAATCTAATTTCTAAGGTAGGGTAATGGGTGGTAAGTGGGTAAGTTGTGTGGTGTCTTTATACTAGGAGTACTAATCTAATTATAATAATTATAATAATAATAATAATAATAATAATAATAATAATAATCTCACCTAATAACTAACACAAATACACGTTCAACAATTGAAAAGGAGAAAAGTCATCAAATCAAACAAAGGGAGCAGAATTGAAAATCACGCAACATGAGACGTCCCAGCCGGGTGGCCGGCCGTCGGTGATGGCACCGGCTGGGAAGTTCCTGGAAAACAATTCAATTTTGCATGTATTCCCAGCCGGGATGAGGGGCGGCGGACGGCTGACCGTCTGGGAGAGCAGATTTGTGTTGTGAGCCGGTTGGGCGGCTGACGGGTGCCCGTCTGGGAGTGCACGATGCAATTGGAGCGATTTTGTTGATTTGTGAACTCGGGTTGATGGTTGATTGATGCCGGTGACGGAGATTGAATTGGGCTCGGATTTAGATGTCGGGTTTTGTTGCTTGATTAATGGTAAGCAGGTGGTTAATGGTGGAATGAGGTTTGTTGATGCCGTGGTGATGAGGTGGAGCTCGGGTTTGCTCTTGGATTGGTGCTGCTGGTGAATGGTGTTTGAATGAAGTTGATGAAGGTGATGTAAATGGTGGTTGTAAATGGAGGTGCAGGTGAGTGATGGTAATGGTGGCCGGAGTTGCAGTTGAATGAAGGAGGGAGGTCGAAAATGGCGGATTATGGTGGTGTTGATGGTGAAGTCAATGGTTGACTTTTGCTCTTTATATGATGAATGTCTTTGTTTTACATATGGAGGAACACGCAACACTTTGGTTACCTTGATTGGTCAAGGTCAACACAGCTCACCTTCACATCTTCTAATCTGCTTCAATTCTCGGCTATGTGATTCATCTCGAACTCGCCTTTGACTCGTCTTATTTCCGTCTCGAATTACTCTAACTCGAATCTCCTCTTTGTTATACCACCTCGCCTACAAAATATAAACAATAAAATATTATTAATACTAATATGATAAAAAAATACGATTAATCATTAAATATGACTAAGACGGCTAATTATTATAAATTAGTAAATTAAATGAGCTATTTAATCATATAAGCACACAAAATCGAGTCGGAATTAGGTATAAATGCGGGGTAAAATGTAACCAAAATACGACTCATCAAATCTCCCCACACTTAAACCTTACTCGTCCTCGAGTAAGCTCATTTAAACTAAACCGAGACCCATAATATAAAGGACTAGCTAAACTAATAATATCCGATGAAAGGCAATTAACGGGCCTTCTCCGTCCCTTCAACTCACATTGAAATACAATGAGGTATGCATTCCGATGCAAGGCAAGTGGGGGCTTGCGGAAAATTTTGACACATCCAACATTAGGCACACAAATAAGCAATGAATGCATCTACAAAAAGTCAAACCGCTTTCCTCATCTAAGCGGCCGTTTTTTTCTTTCAAAAACCGAACAAGGAGAATCATTAGTGGAGGATGTCATCTCCGGGTCTTACCAAGGTATCAAATCCCTAATTCTAGCTCAAGTAACCAAAATAGACAACACGGGGTGCCTAAGAAACAAATTCTAGGCGGGAAAGAGGAAGTACTTCGCTATACTCCCAAGATTGACACGACACACGCAAGATTCGACCTAATATCAAACCGTTGACCAAAAAGAGACCAAAGACCGACTCTCACGGGTTTCACTAGTCACTCAAATGAAAGAACGGGGTGATTGTTGTGACAAAAGTAGCCAAAATCACTCTCCTAACTCGACTTGCGAAGCATGCCCGCAATCTAATATGGTACTATATCCAATATCCGCAAGAGAAATGTTAAATGATGCACATACAAGAGAGACAACCGGGTTGTAATGGGGCTTGGGTTAGGTGAAAAGGGGTTGGTGCAAGCACCATTTTTAGGAAATGTGAGGCTAAAGATCGAGTAGTCGCCACATCTAACCAATTCACTAAACTCAACCAATGCAAAAGAATTCCTTCACAAAATATGACAAGATTGTCATTTTCAAAAATTATTCAATACTCTTCAAAACAAACTCAATTTGCAAATTACCAACCCTTTATTTGAGACAAAAATATACATTCTTTTCTTTTTGCTTTTTTCATTTCATTTTTCTCCTTTTCTATTTGATTTTCTTCTTAATTTTTTTTTTCTTTTTTCTATTTGATTTTCTTTCTTGCATTTTTCACGACTTGTTCACCTCTAATTAGACAAAAGTAGCCAAAGTTGCACTTCACTCATGTGGCATTGCGATCATACACCTCAAGGTGAGTCAAAATTTCAACCCAAATATACTCCACAAAAGAACCACAATGACGAACTACTCAACCACGGTGAGTTGTTTATGGGATGTAGTTAATTTGTTGGCAATAGAAACGATAAGGCTTAGGCTCAAAATGGGTTAACAAAAGGAAATGATTGACTCAAGGGCATAACAAAAGCTTATTTGGCTATTGTGAGGTTACTTTATTGAACAAAATTGTCTCAATATGCACATCTACACTTCTACGGTAAGGAATGAGCACCATACTTATGCGTTTTGACATGACATACCACGTAAGGAGAACTACTCTCATGACCTAAACGAGACCGGTTTGATGGACCGGCCATAAGGAGGCTCTATCCTCACATTTTAGTAGCTATATCGGACCTAGGTCAAGTCTAGGGTCTAACACGGTCTCACAAGGTGGTCGCAACTTGGTTGTTAAGCTAGACTTCCGGGTTTTTGCAAGCAAAAACCCTAACATGTGTCATCAAGAGGCACGAGCTATCAAGAGGGAAATGACACGGGCAAAACAAATTATCATCATTGGCAACATATGCCCTCCACATTTAGACTCGCTATGCAACTATTTACAAACACAATGCAAAGTGTATGAAATGCAATTAAACATATGAACAAACTACGTGAATGCAAGAGTGAACACATATATTCATGTCTAATCTAAATGCATACAAGTTCTAGTCCTAACAACACATCAACAACACACGCATATCCAAAACGGTTCCCAAAAGGAACACTCACATCACATATCCCGTCCTCCTCCATTTTTATATATACAAAAAGAAAAGGAAGGATAAAGGAGAAAGAATTGGAAGAATTTTACCAAGCGTCTTCTCCGATGATTCATGTGTTGCCTATCAAAATGGTTAGGACAAATGCAATATATATGATGGGGCATATTCTGCACCACTGACCAAGTCAACACACTGAGCAAGGTCAAAGATATCCACAGCAAGTCAACGACTTAGTGGGCCTAGCCGATGCAGCCCATCGGCCTGTCACCTGGGTCACGGCCCGACAACTAGCGCCCGGGGCACATATCCGCGTACTCACATCCAGGACCCTCGGCCGGCCTGCCATAGGTCCATCGGCCGAGGGTAGAACGGTCTTTCCACCTGATAGCCACTTGGCCACTTGGCCACTACGTGACAAAAGGTGAAAGCCTATAAATACTCCTCAACCTTCATTGAGGAAAGGATCCAACGAATCTACAACTAAACCTAAATACACTATTCATCTGGTAATATCTTCCTTATCTCTCTACAATACATACCTAGCCAAGTAACACAACTTAATCCTTTAAGTTTACTGACTTGAGCGTCGGAGTGAGTACGCTTGGCACAAAGCCAAGCCCTCAGTTCGTTCATTGTTGCAGGAGAGGCCGAGAGGAACGATAAAGACAAGAAGGGTTCAACTCAAGACATTATTCTACAAGCCACGGGTGGTAACGATACTTGCTCTGGAATTACACCCGGAACAATTGGCGCCGTCTGTGGGAAAGACACTAGAAGCTAGTCACATTCATTCCCAAACAAAAAAAAAAAAACCCAACAAAAACCCACCCAAAAAGCTAAGAAAATGTCGAAACAACAAGATGCAGTCGTAACCGACGAAACTGCATTCTACCAAGATGATACTTTCAACAATTCCGGAGTCATACAGCCCTCCACCGGCGGTGTAATCCAACCGGAGTTCGGGATGCCATCAATACCCGACACGCCGCTGCCAGCCAACCAGGTCACCGTCATGGGACATGTGGTTGACGTAGCAAAGCTGAAAATGCTCCTAGACCTAATTAGTAGTACGCCTGCTCACACTGTCACATCGACAAGAGCGGCGGAAACTGTCCGGGAGACCAGGGCCCAAAATGTGACTCCGAGAAATTTGAACGGAGCACTAGGAGAAGCTGACCCAGCCAAGTCGCCGGGGGAGCCCAAAGTGGGCGCGGTAGACCTAAGTCCTCCCCGCACTCGTGGGAGGACAGCGTCCCCGCCGCACGAACGAGGCTCACCCCGAAGGAGCCAGAGGAGTCCGACTCAGCAGAGTTGGAGGAGAAGTCCGAGTCGAAGAAGGAGCCCCTCCCGCTATGGGGGGAGGAGCCAGGTTAGAGACGCAAGGAGCCGATCGCCGCGTGTCGTTCGACACGTGGTTAGGCACCCCTCAACGCCACGTCCTAGAAGTCCCGGTGCCGAATAAGCTCAAGCCGCCACCCTCGTCATACAAGGGAGATGGTGATCCAGTCGACCACGCTGAGGCCTTCGAGTCTTACATGTCGGTATGGGAGCAGCCCGATGAGGTCTGGTGCCGAATTTTCCCAACAACTTTGCATGGGATGGCTCAGAGCTGGTACAAAGGGCTTCCCGACGGCTCGGTGTACTATTACGCCGACCACGAAGGGCGCTTTCCTAGCCCAAGACTCTCGCAATAAGAGAAGGGCCGTAGAGACATCCGACCTCCCGACCATCGACAAGAGGGGGCGAGTCTCTCCGCAGCTACGTGAAGAGGTTCGATGGAAAGGTCCAGCAGATTCGAGAAATTAATCCCGAGCCGGCGGCCTTCGATCGATGAAGGGCCTCCCAAGGGGAGCCTTAAAGAACGAGCTCATCAAGAGCGGAGGCCCGGGCCCGGACGCCGCCGTAAAGTTGGCCGACCAAGCCATCAAGGTGGAAGACTACCACAAGACTCGGGAAGATCCCCGCGAAGCCGAGCAATCGAGAAGAAGAGTCACAGCAGCGGACATCAGACGAAGGACGCCGCGACAACAACGGCTCGCGGTCCGACAAAGAGACGCCGTGAGAACAACAGATCACGGTCGGACGATCCGACCGGGAGGCAAGACTCGGCAGCGCCGGTGGAATTCAGAACGTACCACCGAGGCGGTATAGTGAAAAACCCTCTCGTCGTCGTATCCGCCGAAGTCTTCGCCCCGAGCAAAAACGAGGGCCGAAATGGGAGAGACCCCCAAGCCAAAAAAGTGACGGTGACACGAGCCATCATCGTGAGTACCACGGCCACACCGGCCATTTAACCAACGATCGCCGCCACCGAAGAATGCCATAGAAGAGCCGATCCGGAAGGAAGCCTCGGCAAGTACGTTGCAAAAGGCCAAAAGACCGACGCGGCGAGTTCAGATAGGAAGTCCGTCTTCGAGCGGATAGGCGTGATTCATGTTGTCATCGGGGGCAACGAGAACGGAGGGTCCGCTCATGGACACAAGCGGCACCTAAACGAGCTATATCAGGCCATCAACTTTGTGCCCAACTCAAGGATCCCCTCTGCAAGCATCCCCGATATAACTATCGGAAGAAAGGACTACGAAGGGGTCATCGCCCCTCACAGCGACCCGCTTGTAGTCAATTTGGACATATCCAACCACCTGGTCAAGAGGTGCCCGATTGACACAGTGCATACACGAACATCATGTTTAGAGAGTGCTTTCTCGGCCTCGGCCTGAAGATCAAGGACTTAAGCCCCTTCACCAACCCCTATACTGACTTCTCCGGGGCCGGCCTGGTGCCGCTGGGATCAATTAGACTCCCGGTGACGTTCGGCGAGAAGAACGCGGCTAAAAACATCCTAGCTGAGTTCGTCGTCATTGACGGCTCGTCCGCCTACAACGTCCTCATAGGCCGAGTCACCCTGAGCGAGGCTGACGCAGTGATGTCCATCCGGGCCCTAACACTGATGTATGTCTCGGACCGGGGGGAAGCGCATAAGCTCGTCTCCAAAGACGAGAAGGATGAGGTGGTCAACGTCCAGATAGCTGCCCGAGGTTGCAACATGCAATCCCTCAAAGAGGCGAAGAAGTCCGAAAAAGGAAAAAGCCCGTTCTTACAACAGGGGGGCGACCTCATGGATACGACTAGTGGCTGATTGGGGGGATGTGCCTGTGATGAGCCAATAGGGCATTGGTAATCTTGTAAAATTTATGTAGCTACGGAGGTGTCCAAGATAGCTGTGGACATCCCAACGCATGTTTTTACCTAGTAAGAAAAAAAAACCATCCAAGCCTTCCATCAAAGCAAAATTTTCCCATCAGTCATTTATCAAGAAACAGACGCCGGCTCACACTGTCATACCGACAAGAGCGGCATTCTCTGTCAAGAAATTAGCGCCGTCGCAGTCACCCCAAGTAGTAGACGCCACGGCAGTCACCCCAAGAGGTTTGATGCCGTCGCAGTCACTCCAAGTGGTAGACGCCACGTAACACGCTATCAAGAAACGTACGCCGCTCATGCCGTCATACCGACAAGAGCGGCATTCTCTGTCAAGAAATTAGCGCCGTCGCAGACACCCCAAGTAGTAGACGCCACGGCAGTCACCCCAAGAGGTTTGATGCCGTCGCAGACACTCCAAGTGGTAGACGCCACGTAACACGCTATCAAGAAACAGACGCGCTCACACTTTGTCGTCATACCGACAAGAGCGGCATTCTCTGTCAAGAAATTAGCGCCGTCGCAGTCACCCCAAGTAGTAGACGCCACGGCAGTCACCCCAAGAGGTTTGATGCCGTCGCAGTCACTCCAAGTGGTAGACGCCACGTAACACGCTATCAAGAAACAGACGCCGGCTCACACTGTCATACCGACAAGAGCGGCATTCTCTGTCAAGAAATTAGCGCCGTCGCAGTCACCCCAAGTAGTAGACGCCACGGCAGTCACCCCAAGAGGTTTGATGCCGTCGCAGTCACTCCAAGTGGTAGACGCCACGTAACACGCTATCAAGAAATGTACGCGGCTCACACCGTCATACCGACAAGAGCGGCATTCTCTGTCAAGAAATTAGCGCCGTCGCAGTCACCCCAAGTAGTAGACGCCACGGCAGTCACCCCAAGAGGTTTGATGCCGTCGCAGCCACTCCAAGTGGTAGACGCCACGTAACACGCTATCAAGAAATGTACGCCGGCTCACACTGTCATACCGACAAGAGCGGCATTCTCTGTCAAGAAATTAGCGCCGTCGCAGTCACCCCAAGTAGTAGACGCCACGGCAGTAACCCCAAGAGGTTTGATGCCGTCGCAGTCACTCTAAGTGGTAGACGCCACGTAACACGCTATCAAAAAACAGACGCCGGCTCATGCTGTGATACCGACAAGAGCGGCATTCTCTGTCAAGAAACTAGCGCCGTCGCAGTCACCCCAAGTAGTAGACGCCACGGCAGTCACCCCAAGAGGTTTGATGCCGTCGCAGTCACTCCAATTGGTAGACGCCACGTAACACGCTATCAAGAAACAGACGCCGGCTCACACTGTCATACCGACAAGAGCGGCATTCTCTGTCAAGAAATTAGCGCCGTCGCAGTCACCCCAAGTAGTAGACGCCACGGCAGTCACCCCAAGAGGTTTGATGCCGTCGCAGTCACTCCAAGTGGTAGACGCCACGTAACACGCTATCAAGAAATGTACGCGCTCACACCGTCATACCGACAAGAGCGGCATTCTCTCGTCAAGAAATTAGCGCCGTCGCAGTCACCCCAAGTAGTAGACGCCACGGCAGTCACCCCAAAAGGTTTGATGCCGTCGCAGCTACCCAAGTGGTAGACGCCACGTAACACGCTATCAAGAAATGTACGCCGGCTCACACTGTCATACCGACAAGAGCGGCATTCTCTCGTCAAGAAATTAGCGCGCCGCAGTCACCCCAAGTAGTAGACGCCACGGCAGCCACCCCAAGAGGTTTGATGCCGTCGCATCACCCAAGGGGTAGACGCCACGTAACACGCTATCAAGAAATGTACGCGCTCACATTGTCATACCGACAAGAGCTATCTCTGTCAAGAAACCAGCGCTGCCGCAGTCACCCCAAGTAGTAGACGCCACTAGCCACCCCAAGAGGTTTGATGCCGCCGCAGCCTACCCAAGTGGTAGACGCCACGTAACACGCTATCAAGAAATGTACGCCGCTCACACCGTCATACCGACAAGAGCGGCAGTCTAAGAAACCAGCGCGCTCACATCGTCAATCCGACAAGAGCGGCAATCACCCTCGTCAGGCGGGTACCATGACAGCAACGGCCATCGCACACTACACTCGCAAAAACAAACGAAGTGTCTTGGAAGCGTTGAAACACAGTCGAGATACGCACTATAAAACGGCCCCGGCCAAGCCAATCCGAAAACAAAAAGGGCGCTCAATTAGGAATACAGGAAGACAACTCTGACAAAGATGAGATAAAGACCTCGGCCAGGCCGGAGGCGAAGGAAACGAATTATTATTAGAAGATAAATTACAAGGTTACAAGTGAAAAGAATGCAGACGACGGCCCTCCCCACGGAGATAAGCCGAAACGCAACCTACCGAGGTTGTACAAAAAAAAACTACTATTATGTTCACGTACAAAGAGATAACGGGAGGAAGGGCTGAGTAACTGGCCCCCGGACAGCCGAAGCAGATCTGCTGCAAACTTGTTCTCATCAAGCAACACATGGTAGCATGTGAGGAGCTGAAACAGATCTGCTGTAAACTTGTTCTCATCAAGCCGCATCTTCTTTGGCGGGCAACCCGAGCCTATTCTAGCAGCCTCAGCCTTGGCTTCGGCAGCCTCAGCTGTCCTCATCCTTTCGGCTTCTTCCTTAGCCACCCGAGCCCTCTCAGCAAGAGCTGCTTTCTCCGCGGCCGCCTCCCTCTCCATCTTTGCCTTCACCGCCCCCTTGACCTCCTCCACCGCGGCTTTCTCCTTAGCCTCGAGCTTGTCATCAAGCAACGCGTCGAACCTGCCCCACGGGAAGGAACCATCAAGAGGGAAAAGCTCCCCGATAACTTCCCTAGCAGCATCTTCGGCCAAATCCCGGAACTTGGCGCACAGTTTGGGAAGCATGTCGGTTTGCAGCATCTCGATGTCCGCCTCCTTTTGCTTGATGATGGCATCCCTGCCCCGAACCACCTCCGCCTGAGCCTTAAACAGTCCCGGACTCGTTCCTCGCTTGAGGTAGAGGTCGGCGCCCCCGAGCGAGCTCACATTTCCTCGCGATTCCGCAGCCTTCGGCGGCGCGCAGCCTCGGCTTTAGCCCTCTCAAGAAGGACCTCCTTTTCAGCCGACCTCCCTAAGTTCTCTCTCGGCCCAAGAGCGCTTTCTCGCCTTCTACCCCGAGCCTCGCTCATTAAGGAGACCCAACTTCGCCGATGCAGCCACCTGCTTAGTGGCATTGCGCTCATGCACAGCCCGAGCCACGGCCTTCTCTTGCTCCATGAGACGAGCACCGGTAACCACATTCCACCTCGCCAGCTCCCTAATTAGCTTCGTGCCCTCCTCTATAAGCTCGGAGACGGAAGCCTTCTGGGATGAAGGGACGGTGGTGACAATTTGACCACTAGCCTGCGGCTGGGAGACAAAAGCCTTCTGGGATGAAGGGTTGACGGTGGTGCCTTGATCACCAACCTGTGCAGAGGACCCCACCGCCTGCTGCCCAACGTGAGCAATAGCCGACTGCGGCTGGTCTGCAGAAATTCAATTAAAACATCAGTATCAACATCGACTTATCAGAAACACCTAATGGTTCGGCTAAATTTAAGCCACAAGCTAGATAGGTACCATGTTTGGCCTTCTTAACCGAAGAAGGCACTTCCTTGCCGCCGGTAGAAGGCGTCCCTTTCCTCTTACGGATTAGGGAGATCCCTCCGTCAGAATCCCCCTCATCGGGAATATTAACAATCTCCACCTTCTTAGGGGAGGGGATGGGGGTTGGAACCGGTGTCGACGCCGGTGCCGCTGAAGACCTTGTTTTCCGCGTCCGACGTACCACGCCGCTAACAACCCTCGCCTGCGCCTCCTCCTTGCTCAAGACCTTCAGCCGCTGATCCATAAGGTCATTCGGCGACATCCTGCGGTCATGGGCTAGAGCTTTGGGGTGCAAGTTAGCAACGGTTTTATCTTTGTGCAGCCCCATTCTCCGAAGAAGATCCTCAGATAGGTCCGGTCCAAAGTGGTCTGCAAAAGAAACAAAACAAGAGTCAAGTAGAAGAAATGAATCGGAAGTTCGAAAATAAAGAAACATTGAGAGCGGCGGTGGGCCTCACACCGACCCCACTCACCCCGTGCTAGGGCCGGTATGAGGCCGACATAGCAAAGCGGCTCATCCTGAAGAATGATCTGCGTCGGGGGAATCCATCTTTTCGGCATCCCACTCTTGTCCACCTCAAAGAGCCTCATTGCCAGCCTCTCATCCTCCTTAAGAAGGACCCCACAAAGATCCATTTTAAGATGCTTCCGAGTGACCCATCCGTCATGCTCCGCCCTAGTCTCACACCGCAAATTAACCCGATCTTTGGAAGGAGCGGGCGGCGGATAGTCCTCCCAAGCACTTTAACATACACCCACCGACCTTGCCAGTCCTTGCAAGAAGAGGGTTTGTCGGCAGAGACATAACCTTGCTCCGTTTGTACACTGTACCATCCAACACGGCCAGAAAGTGACGGTTTGAGATGATGAAGCCGGCGGAATAAATCCACCGTCGGAGCCTCTCCCTTAAAAAGACAAAGCCAGACAAAACCAATTATGGTCCTCATGGCCAGCGGGTGCAGTTGGGCAACAGCAACGTTCATGGCTCCAATTATGGCCATAACGTACCCATTCAGCGGAAACCGGAGCCCGTACTCCAAATGCCGCAGGTATACGCCAGTACAGCCCGACGGAGGGCAGCATACGGCCTGACCCTCCTCAGGGATAACAATTTCGTATCCCCTACCAAAGAAAAAATGATCCTCGAGAAGTTTCCCGCCGGAACAACGGGCAAGCTTACAAGACCAAGCACGATCAAGGTGGATCTTACAGACATAGCCGTGATCCATGACGTACCGTCTCCCCTCACTAAGACGAGACCTTTCCGCATCATCACCAAAATCATCACCAAGATCACCGAAAGAGTCAGAATCCTCCCATTCCTCCAGAATTTGAGGATCAACTTCAGGAGAAGGAGACCTAGGGCCCCCCGACACAGGTTTACTAGGTCCAGCATCAGCAGAAGACATGATTCACAAAAATTACTAGCAAGAAAAAATAAAAAGTTTGCTTGTTTACCTTAAAAGAAAAACACTCGCCGGATCAAATTTTCCGAAGATTAAGAAGACAAAGACAACCCTTGAAAGTTTGGAGAGATGAAGATTTTGGGGAAAATTTTCGAAAATAAAATGGAGGCCAAAATCACGGAATAACTGCCCTATTTATAGAGAAAAGCCCATGAAGAAGGACCAATCAGGGCACAGCCCATGAAGCGTCAACCAATCAACGAACACACACGTGTCAAGCATGCAACCACGGGATGTCAATCGTCGCAACAGTTGAATGTCAATCAATGCAACAGTGACCAAGCGTCTTCAACACGCCTATTCACATCTCTTCGACTGTTCATCTCCCACAAATTCCTAGGTATCTAGTCTCCGCCGGCTATCGATCAACCAAGCAAAGAAGCACCGGCCGGGGGCAATCAAAGTCAACCGGCATTCTCAGCCCTGGTCTCGGCCAGCGTCATGTTCTTTTCCACATCGGATACCCTTTACGCATCCATGTGGAGGGGGGATATGGCATATGGTACGGCCTAACAAGAGCCCCGCCGATACACAAGAAGACACCGATACAGAAAAATTTGCGAAATTTACTTAGTGCAGAATATATGCTCAGCATACATCGGAGCCCATACCACGGCATAGACTACGCTGGGGGCAAATTGATGGGGCATATTCTGCACCACTGACCAAGTCAACACACTGAGCAAGGTCAAAGATATCCACATCAAGTCAACGACTTAGTGGGCCTAGCCGATGCAGACCCATCGGCTGTCACTACCGGGTCACGGCCTGACAACTAGCCAGCCGGGGCACATATCCGCGTACTCACATCCAGGACCCTCGGCCGGCCTGCCATAGGTCCATCGGCCGAGGGTAGAATGGTCTTTCCACCTGATAGCCACTTGGCCACTTGGCCACTACGTGACAAAAGGTGAAAGCCTATAAATACTCCTCAACCTTCATTGAGGAAAGGATCCAACGAATCTACAACTAAACCTAAATACACTATTCATCTGGTAATATCTTCCTTATCTCTCTACAATACATACCTAGCCAAGTAACACAACTTAATCCTTTAAGTTTACTGACTTGAGCGTCGGAGTGAGTACGCTTGGCACAAAGCCAAGCCCTCAGTTCGTTCATTGTTGCAGGAAAGGCCGAGAGGAACGATAAAGACAAGAAGGGTTCAACTCAAGACATTATTCTACAAGCCACGGGTGGTAACGATACTTGCTCTGGAATTACACCCGGAACAATATATAATATAAACAATGCAATATTTTTGAAATTTTTGAAATTTTTTAATTTTTAGGCATTTTTGTGATTTTATCAAATTAACAAGCAAATATATATACAAATATAAACAATATGCACAAAGTGGATATTTCCCTCCCCACACTTGAAATTTACATTGTCCTCAATGGAACAAAGCATAGGGAGAGAATGGAAAATTAAAGAACATATTTTTGCGTTTTTCAAATTTTTCAAATTAAGAACATGTTTTTGTATTTTTTGAAATATTCATTTTTTGGAATTTTTGAATTTTATTTTTAAAAGAAAGGTGCAATAAAATAAATAACATATTTTTGAGATTTTTCAAATTTTTCAAATTTTTATGGTTTTTATATAATGAAATTAAAATGCAAGTAAAGTATAAGTAAGGGAAGAGAATAAATACAATTTAGTGGTTATTGAGGGACTCCACAAAACCTCTCATGCAAAATTTTGTTGTTTGAAACTCCAAGTAGCATGATCCATGTCACTCAAGGCACGGAGGAGACGGTCAAATGCTCTATCAAAACCTTCAACTAGACACACGTAGTGCCATGCCATAGTAATCCTCACCCGACCTCTTCTCCAACACTTCTTGCCATTCTTCCTTTTACTCTTCTTTGCACCATTTCTTGGGTCCTTTTGATGGTTTGGACCCTTCTTCTTGAAGAAGTAGCTAGGATGTGAAGGGATCGGCATCTCATAAATCTCATAGAATGAAGAAATTTCCTCATTGTCATCAAAGGAAGGAGAATGGTAAGGAATAAGAGGCGGAGAAGTCAACCTCTCAACATTGAGGTTCATAATATTATCATTTTTATCCAATTTCTTTTGACTCTTCAATTGAACCGAATCACTACCAAATATGAGAGCTTCAATTTCCTCCAAGCTAGAGTCAAAACTACAAATATCGTAGTTTTTCTCATGACTCCTCAACTCTCCCAATATGGCAAGTTTGAATTCATCAACCTCCATTTCCCAACTTTTTCCTTCTTCCCCACACTTGTCATTGACAATCACTTCTTCTTCAAAGATTTCGGTAGGAGGTGGTAATGGGGAGTCTTCCTCATTATCATAAACATCCCAAATAGGGGCACCAAGCTCTTCATAACTTCCCTCCCCACACTTATCATTTTGCAAGGAGTCTTCATAAGTGTCCCATATGGGAGGGCCAAGTTTATCTTCCTCACAACTCTTAGTATACTCCATTCCTCCTCCATTAAGAGCCACTTCTAAGGCATCAACTTGAGCCTCCCAAGAATCATTTGAAGAGTCATTTAACCAAGACCCAACATCAAGTAATGATTTTGGGGAGTTCAAATACAATTCAATTTCCTTCATAATTTGAGGTTCAAACTCACTTTCCCTCAAACCATCTTCATTCAAATCTTCTTTCATATCAACCTCCAACGCATCCACTCTATAACAAGAGTCACTCGTAGAGGAAAACTTCATGGACTTGTTGATTTCAAACTCTATCTTCTAATGCAAAAAGCTTATACACTTGAAGGAGAGAGTTAAAAAGACAAACGGCACACCAAGGTGTGCAAAAACAACAATGACTTAGTCTAAACTAGAACAAAACAACTAATATCATGCCAATGCTCCCCGGCAACGGCGCCATTTTGATAGCGGGGTTTGTCGCACTCCCCCGATCAAACAAATAACTCAACTAATGTAGTAGGGTAGTCGAGGTCGAATCCACAGGGAGCATGGGTGATTACTAATTGTCTATATTCTTATGCTTAGCTAAGTCGGAAATATTTGGATGAGGTTTAAAACTAAACAACTAAACTAAATGAAATGAAATGCAATTTAACAAAAGATGATAAATGAGCAAGAGAGAAATAAATTGTAAATCAAATGAATAAAAGGCCTAGAACTCGGTTCTCCCACAACAATTCGTAATTCCACATACTAATTCCCTAGGCTAATCACTCGGGTAGACAAGCAAGGAGGAGATGGCTCTAATTCGCCTAAGACCCCCCTCTCGGGTTCGAAGTAGGACACTAGCACTACCCACCAACCCCCCTCTCGGGTTCGAAGGTCGGAATCCCTAACTCAACACCCGACTACCCCAAAAACATGCATTTTCCCAAGGTAGTCTAATATTTGCTAAGGTCATTAAGCCCCCATCAATTTCCGGGTCATCCCACTCCTCCTCTCGGAGGTCGATTTCAAACGCTAATTTAGAGGTGCCCTACCCGGTTCTCCCTTTCGGTCTCAACCTAGGTTAGCAATAGGGTCGAATTCCGGGTATCCAAATCACAACCTAACCAACTCTCGTTGGTGGACAAGGGTCATAAATCAACATTACCCAAAATCGGCCCATAAATCAATTCAACCCTCTAAACTACCCTCACCAATTTCCCCAAATAATTAGCCTTTATGAGATTCAATTAGTGAAATTACTCATATTGGGTCAAACCGAGTCCTAGTGGAAGACTACTCACTAATCATGTTTCTTAAGACAAAGGAGACAATAAAGATGGATTCTTTAATCATGAACATGGTGGGAGAATAAATTCTACTACTAATCATGCAATTAATCAACAAAATTATGAGGAAAGACAAATTAATCTAAGATGGAAAGAGATTAATGCAAAAAGACACAAACTTTAACAATAGCAACTCAAAGATTCAATCTTTGAGAGCAACAACAATGGAAAACAAAGAAAAGATGAACAAGAGAGAAAATAATAACAATCCAACAACAAAGGTAGGAAGTCTAACATAAACAATTAAGGTAAAACTTGAAAGAAAAGCAAATGTAAACAAAGGAAATTATGAAGAGAAATTATACCAACTCAATAGCAAAGAAAGGAACTTGGATTGAAATATGGAAGGATTCTTCAATTCTCCAAATACAACCCAAAATTACTAATTGTAAACTAATGAAAAGAGAAGAACTTGAATGAATAAAAGAAGAATTAAACTAATAATTAAAGAAAGATAACAACTTTTTATTGAATGAAAATAAGAGAGGAAATATGAGGGTTTTACAATATTGAGAGAATAATAATGGAGGGACTCCTTTCTAATCTAATTTCTAAGGTAGGGTAATGGGTGGTAAGTGGGTAAGTTGTGTGGTGTCTTTATACTAGGAGTACTAATCTAATTATAATAATTATAATAATAATAATAATAATAATAATAATAATCTCACCTAATAACTAACACAAATACACGTTCAACAATTGAAAAGGAGAAAAGTCATCAAATCAAACAAAGGGAGCAGAATTGAAAATCACGCAACATGAGACGTCCCAGCCGGGTGGCCGGCCGTCGGTGATGGCACCGGCTGGGAAGTTCCTGGAAAACAATTCAATTTTGCATGTATTCCCAGCCGGGATGAGGGGCGGCGGACGGTGACCGCCCTGGGGAGAGCAGATTTGTGTTGTGAGCGGTTGTTGGCGGCCGACGGGTGCCGTCTGGGAGTGCACGATGCAATTGGAGCGATTTTGTTGATTTGTGAACTCGGGTTGATGGTTGATTGATGCCGGTGACGGAGATTGAATTGGGCTCGGATTTAGATGTCGGGTTTTGTTGCTTGATTAATGGTAAGCAGGTGGTTAATGGTGGAATGAGGTTTGTTGATGCCGTGGTGATGAGGTGGAGCTCGGGTTTGCTCTTGGATTGGTGCTGCTGGTGAATGGTGTTTGAATGAAGTTGATGAAGGTGATGTAAATGGTGGTTGTAAATGGAGGTGCAGGTGAGTGATGGTAATGGTGGCCGGAGTTGCAGTTGAATGAAGGAGGGAGGTCGAAAATGGCGGATTATGGTGGTGTTGATGGTGAAGTCAATGGTTGACTTTTGCTCTTTATATGATGAATGTCTTTGTTTTACATATGGAGGAACACGCAACACTTTGGTTACCTTGATTGGTCAAGGTCAACACAGCTCACCTTCACATCTTCTAATCTGCTTCAATTCTCGGCTATGTGATTCATCTCGAACTCGCCTTTGACTCGTCTTATTTCCGTCTCGAATTACTCTAACTCGAATCTCCTCTTTGTTATACCACCTCGCCTACAAAATATAAACAATAAAATATTATTAATACTAATATGATAAAAAAAATACGATTAATCATTAAATATGACTAAGACGGCTAATTATTATAAATTAGTAAATTAAATGAGCTATTTAATCATATAAGCACACAAAATCGAGTCGGAATTAGGTATAAATGCGGGGTAAAATGTAACCAAAATACGACTCATCACGGAGACTAAAGCTTGCTTTAACCTGTTAAAAGCAGAAAGACAAGCATCAGTAAACACAAAAGGGGCATCCTTAAGCAGCAACTGTGTAAGTGGTTTAGCAATTTTGGAGAAATCCTTGATAAACCGGCGATAAAAGTCGGCGTGACCAAGGAAACTCCTCACCCCCTTAACATTAATAGGAGGTGGTAATTGCTGAATCACTTCCACCTTTGCTTTGTCAACTTTTATTCCCCTATCAGAAACTAAGTGTCCTAAAACAACTCCCTCGTTGACCATAAAGTGGCACTTCTCCCGATTCAAAGACAAGATTAACCTCAATACAAATACGCAACACTTTCTCAAGGTTAGACAGACAGTTAGAAAAATCACTTCCATATACACTGAAATCGTCTATAAAAACTTCCATGATAGACTCAATATACTCTGAAAATATCCCCATCATACACCTTTGGAAGGTGGCAGGGGGCATTGCAAAACCAAAAGGCATTCTCGCGATACGCAAAAACGACCTTAGGAGGTAAATGTAGTCTTAGCCCGATCGTCCTGGGTGGATAGGGATCCGAAAGAACTCGAATACCCATCTAAATAGCGAGAAAAATTTATGAGAAGCTAACCTTTCTACCATTTGATCAATAAAAGGAAGGGGAAAGTGATCTTTCTTAGTGGCGGCATTCGGTTTGTCGTAGTCTATGCACATCCGCCAACCAGTTACTACTCGAGTAGGTATTAATTCGTTCTTTTCATTCTTAACTACAGTTGTCCCTCCTTTCTTCGGAACTACCTGTACTAGACTCACCCATCTAGAATTACCGACAGAATAAATAATACCTGCATCCAGCAGCTTCATTACCTCAGCCATCACGACATCCTGCGTCTCCGGTTCAGTTGGCGCCGACCTGTCTCGCAAGGTTTGTGATCCTCTTCCACTCTATCTTGTGCATACAAATATCGGGACTAATCCCCGTGATATCGTCCGCTGAATAGCCCATTGCTTTCCTGTTTTTCTTAAGTACAGCTAACAGAGAGGTCAGCTGATCATCACTAAGCTTGGCACTAACAATGACTGGATATTGCTCTGTATCGTCTAAGAAAGCATATTTAAGATGAGAAGGAGAGGCTTACGTTCCGGTACCTTTACCTCAATGGAGCAAAGAGTGCTAATCATTTGTTCCACCTGCTCTCCCTCATGCTCATCTAAATCATCAACAAGCAAATCCAACGCAGCGTCATCGTCGTCTGGGCTATCTGCACACTCATCAAAAAGCATAAGAGCTTCTAGTGGGTCCTTCATAAAAGAACCCGACCAGAAGTCATAAATAGACTCATCAATAATATCAACCGAATAGCAAGTATCCTCTATCATTGGGCGAGCTAAAGTACTAGGCAGACTGAATGTGATAGTGTCATCCCCTACTGCAAGAGTCAAACGGCCTTGTCTGACATCAATAACGGCCCAGCTGTACAAAGGAATGGTTTTCCTAAGATAATTTGGGTCCGGGTGTCCTCAGCTATATCCAAAACAACGAAATCTACTGGGATAAAGAGCTTGCCTATTTTCACAGGCACGTCCTCTAAGACACCTAAGGGCCTCCTAACAGATCTATCAGCCATCTGTAGGGTAATGTTAGTCACTTTAAAATGACTCATGTTCAGTTTCTTGCAGACAGGAAGGGGCATGACACTAACACTGGCACCTAAATCGCAAAGGGCCTTATCGATAACCATATTGCCTATAACACAAGTAATAGAAAAGCTGTCCGGGTCTTTCATTTTAGGCGGACTCTTGTTCAAAAGCAGATTACTAGACTCTTCCATAAATGAAATCGTCTCAAATTCAGTTAAATTCCTCTTACACGTCACAATATCTTTCATAAATTTAGCGTAAGTGGGTACCTGAGTAATGAGTTCGGAAAGAGGGACAGTTACATGGAGGTTCTTCACGATGTCCACAAACTTACCGTACTGTTGCTCGATCTTTGCGTCCTTCAGACGACTTGGGAAAGGCACCCTGGTAGCGATGAGTGGCCCCGCAACCTTTCCTTTACCTTTACCAATGCGTGACGTCTCCACAGCAGGGGAAGATGACACGGTGGTGGTATTGGATAGTAAATTAGGATCCCCGCCACTTAAAGTATTGGATCGAGTACTTTTATCAATCGATCGACCAATTGCTTCCTCTGTTTCACTCGATCGACCATGTGTATCACTCGATCGAGTGATTTCTTCAGCATAGTTACTCGATCGAGTAAGGTTGTCACTCGATCGACCAGCATCGAATTCTGGACTACTCGATCGACCACTATCTTTACTCGATCGAGTGAAAGGATGAGGTAAACTGCTCGATCGAGTAGAAGAGTCACTCGATCGAGTGGTTACGGCACACACAGCAAGTATTTCTTGCAAAAACTCGTCTAAATCACCATCAGAGTTATCCTCAGCTATCAAATCCTCGTCTTCTTCATGAGTAGGGTCAGTTTGAGAATTCATTGCACTGACGGGATCACACATTGGAAGAAACTTGTCTTGGTCTGTCGCGAGTGTTAACTGCGCGACTTGTTCTTTCAATTCCGATATAACCGTTTCAGATTGTCGTGACATCTTTGACATACTCATCATAATGGATTTTAACTCGGCAATTTTTTCTCTTGCAGAAGGAGAGACCGGTTGTGGTACTGGCGTAGAAGGGGTAGAATCATTCTTGATTTCTTCATACAGCTGGGAGAAGGGAACTCCCTGCTTGTATTTCTGGTAGGCGAGAACGCGCTCGACACTTTCCATGCATAGGATAGGGTCATGCCCTTCCGCGCCACATCTACCACATGGTTCTTTATGCTCCGTAATAGTAGGCATCTTGGCAATAAAACTTCCAAAGCAGCAACTAACCTGCAAACTAATCAAAACTTTGCAGAAATGAAATCAGCCTCAAGGAATGAATTCCTTGAGGCGAGGGACAAACTTAATTTAAGCAACAAAATTGCGCCACCTCCCCGGCAACGGCGCCAAAATTTGACACGGCTATCGCAACCCTATCAAAGATACCAACTGGCTCTAACTAATATAGCTAGGGAAGTCGGGTCGAATCCACAGAGAGGTAGGAAATTGTCAGCTAAAACTAGGTTCGTCAAAGTAACCAATTGGGGGTTTTAAAAAGTGATTGTCTAAACTAACAGGAGTAAAGGAAAGAGAGTAAAAGGAAGGAGATAAACAGATAAGGAGAAATAGCTAAGAAAAACGGTTCACCATAATCGTCCGGTCAAGTAATCTAGGTCTCAGGTCAATGCTAATACGGTCTAAGCGGTAGCGAACGTCACCTTTCGGTCCTTAATTCACCCTAAAGTGTAAACAGCTTAGCTTTCGTCCTCACTGCAATACTCCATTGTTCGCTACTAGTCTCGCCTTTTCCAACCTTTCGGTCCAGGTCAAGGATCACTTAGGAATTATAGGTCTAACTGCGTCGACTCAATTAGAAAGATACAATTAATTGTAGCATTTAACCAACAAGGACTATACTAGCATTAACCCGATAAATTGATTACTCTCCCTTCATATTATGGACCCCCTATAGTCTTAGCCAAGGGAATTTAGCTACTCATTCCCATAGAATTAACAATAACGATAAATAAGGGATTGAGATTAAACATCGTAACAATTAAACAAGATTCAATCAAGCAATTATTATGACAACGATAAATAGAGAAGAATCTAAAGCAATAAATAAGATTAGAATAAGAGTAGAATGATAATACCGATTACAAAATTCTAAATCCGAGTAGTAAAAATGTAAAGGAGGAACAATTCAGAGAACAGTGACAAAGTGTTGAATAAAACGTGAGGAAGGAGAAGAGAGGAGTAACGTAGTTCACTCCTTCAGTCTTATACTAGAAAAACATCCTAAAACCTAATCTATGGACTAATTACAAAAGCCCATAATAAGATTAGGCGGAAAATGGCTAAAGCACACGAAACCCCTCGATCGAGTAGGAGTAATCTACTCGATCGAACAGAAATCATCACCAAATCGCTCGATCGAGTAAGAACAACCACTCGATCGAGGACTGCTTGCAAAAACTTCTCGATCGACTCCTTAAACTGGTCGATCGACTAACCTTGAGTATGTAGAGCATTCGATCGAGTAGAAAACCACTCGATCGAGCTATGTAGGTACGTCAAACTTGAAATGCTTCCCAAATCCAGCTCACGCGTCTTCCAGGTGTTGGATTTCCAAGCTCCGGTTCCTTATTCTCCATGAATGCATACAATTAGGACAATTTAGGCTCGATTTAGCTCCTCTTGGGTTAATTCCTGCAAATTACATGAAACGAACCAAAGTAGAATATTCGGGGGTATTTGTAGCCAGATGCTACATAAAAAGTACAGAAATGCGTGTAAAAATGAGGTATAATCCTTATATAAAAGACACGCATCACTGTGTCGGCTAGGCCATCAGATATGTTGACTTGCTGTCCTTTGGCTTTGACCTTGCTCAATATGTTGACCGGTCAGCGGATGCAGAATATGCCCCATCAACTATACGGGTTTGGTTTTTTATAAGAGTAGGGTTATACTTCCTCTGTTTCAATGGAAGGTATACATTTGATTAAAATACTCATCGCAAATGAATAAAAATATATACATCCTAATGGAACAAAGAAAGTATATGGATCAGGGGTAGACCAAAATTAGAACGGTTTTTTCCCATGGTACCCTCGAATTATATCAGATTACACATGGTGCCCCTCATTTTAAGTTTCTACACATGGTACCCCTGGGTTTACCTTTTTCTTTCCCAAAATACCCTTTTTCCAAACTTCCGTCATAACACCGTTAGTCCTATTATCTAAATCCTTAATTGATCTACTAAACAAACCTTTAATACCTAAATCCTCAAATCAACCATTATCATCATCTACAAAAAAAAAAAAAAAAAAAAAAATATCAAAATCCCATCCCATCACAACCAGACCAACGACCACATACCCGCCCCACCGAAGACCCTTACCAACCACGCACAAGGCGGTCCCAACCCATCCTTACCACTCGAAATCCACATCACCATTTGCAAACCACCTCCCATTATTCTTTCCCCTAAACAAGAATCATCAACACCCACCAACCACCACTAAAAACCAACACTCGACACCAACCACCACTGTAACACCCCCATACTCCAAGTGCCTTACCAGGACCACTTAAGGCATGGAAATGCTACCATCTCGGTTACCCGAGGCAATGATTATCATAAGACAATAAAGAAACATATTTAAATAATAATTAACGTTTAAAGTGATTACATGCCAAAAACCAAAACTGATAAAAGGAAATACAAGTTCTCAAAACTATCTACTATCGAAATACTATCAAGCGTCGACACAAACGGAAGACTTCTAAACTGCAACGTGGTGACTCATCCCAGCTATCCCATACGCATCGTCTCATACCTGCTCAATAACTGCTCACCACCCCCGAATGGATCACCACAGTTTTTAAAACATTTAAACGGGGTCAGTACTAATCACACAATTCAATATATCAACAATAAGGTAAACAGACAGCTGAACTGTCACACACACACACACACACACACACCACCAACTCCCATCATCTCAATACCGATCGTCCACCTTTGGACACTCTCGCGATGGGGGACCGCAGCCGTTCCCACCTAAGCCCCGCTCATCATACGAGCGATAACCCTGTCCCATTAATGTGCACATCCCCTTTCGTGGCGGGTTCCACGAAGGGCGAAACTAGGGCGTGAGATCACTCCCGCAAGTGACCCCACTCAGCCGAGAACGCATCTCGAGAGCCATCAACGAACACAACCACAATCACAATCACAAATACAATCATCATATCAATCAACTAACTAAGCACATCACCAATATCCCATTATGGGACTAATACTGAGTAGGAAATCCTACCTGGAAAGCACAACACGCAGACGGTATCTACAGCTGTCTCAAAACGCCTCTTCTATGAATTCTCTTCCTAACATATAACATATAAAGACTACCAATTACTTACTATTCATAAAACCCCCAAATCCCAAATTAGGGTTTACCCAAACCTAGCAAAACATTATATAAATTATATTAAAAGCTTACCCTCGACGCAAGGAATCCAACGACACGAACTACGATGCGAACCGACCGTCTGAACTCCGGGAATTGTCAAGAACGCGATTAGGAAGAAGACTAGTTGCTTTCTCTCTTAAACAGGTTTTAGGTTTTGTAAAAAGTGATTTAGAACAATGCCGAATATGTTTATATACCTTAATCGCGTAATTAACAAAACCCGAGAAAACTCCCCCGATAAACCGGACACTCGATCGAGTACCCAAGGTACTCGATCGAGTACCCCCCTACTCGATCGAGTACCCCAGATACTCGATCGAGTGCCCAACAGGTCAGAAACTATTTATCTGCGCAACTTGCCCTTACCCGACAGAGTAAGGGCTACTCGATAGAGTACCCCCAAGACATATAAATACGGAGTATTACAGTCTTCCCTCCTTAAAAAGAACTTCGTCCCCGAAGTTCAACCCATACATAAAAAACAAACATGCTAACTCGATCAAGACACAACAACGTAACTAAGAACTCGAAACAAAACTCCAACCCAAACATGAACTCATAACACCAACTCCACTAACTGTTCCTACCTCCACAACATGGCTCACGATATCGTATCAACTCCACATATATATATCTCTCACGACACCAACTCCATACATAACCAACTACCATCCTCTAACGCTGCTAGCTCCATAATATCATCCACTATCAAATCCAAAATCAAGACACTCATAGACATCAAACGGGATGTTACATTCTACCACCCTTAAAAGGAACTTCGTCCTCGAAGTTTACTCACACTCATAATCTCATCATCCAACTGTCAACACTATCGAAGTATTCTCGCATTCCTAACATCAAACTACTACAAGCACGTCCGTGGCCTTTTAACACTATCAACCACAACATATACAAATCCATATCTTATGCTACACCAACACTCTACTTTCAAATATACTACCATATGCCCACCCATCAAAATCTCTTTTATCACATCCTACTCCTCTTAAGATAAATGTTACGTCCTCGTAACTCACTAATACTAAATACTAGATACATCTCATTACTCTCTTTACCACCACATGTGTAAGATAACCGCTTATAATCTAAACACTCGCCATGCATATATCCAAGGCTCTCTTACTTAAACATTCCTCATACCTCAACTCATTCGTCACACCATCTAACCTATACCTCAAAACTCGTAGCAAAATCACCATACTAACTCTCCATTATTTCTGCAAAACAACATACCTCTCTATGTAAGGCACTTATCTCCCAGAAGCATAACTCACGATCCACACTCGTTATGTACACGCACACTAGATCATCAAGTTCTTTCTTCCATTACCGCAAAACTCATACACAACTTAACATGACACTAATTCCCAATACCCTACACTCACTGTCTCAACAAAAGATTATGAACCACCTGCATCTTTCGGGTCATTACCACACATGTTCTACGACTCACTTGCCATTACCATGTCTACTGAAACCTTAACTAGAACAAGATCATAATTATTGTAACGACCTCTCACAACCGTATCCCATCAATAGAACATCACTATACCATGACAACAACGAAAACATATTCAACTCTATTTCCTATCATACTCTACCTCATTCTTAACTTAACCTGGTAAAGAGAACATCAATAAGCAAGACAAATGTCTACATGCAGAAACTGAAACTCGCAGGGAGCAACATCAAACAGAACAACAAACTATGTATAACTGGTATGTACTTTCGAAACTCGAATCATAATCGTCCCGCCTAATCCACCAACACCGGTGACGGCATCACAACACCGCCACCAACAGCCACACCGTAGTGCGAAAATACCCGCATCACAACACTAAATATCGTGTCCGGATCACCACCCGAGGCACCACAACCACATCGATAGACATCACAACTGCATACAACTCCCATAAACACTGACTCAGGATAACTTTTCAGTCAAGAAAAACTTACTCAAATCCACTTTACTAAATCATAGCACAACATATTTTATGAATTAAACAGATACTAACCTCGTGAATATCATCCCCTTACCATATCACATATTGACATGTATCATGAATACAGACAAGCATAACTAGTCATGCCAAATCAGTCAAATTATTACCTTTTTGGATATCATTCCAACGTTCTCGTATCCAACATGTATTACAGAAAATTCAGATAACAACTTATAATTATCACACCATACCATTTCTTGTGAGGTCACAACCTCACACAAACATTTATATATATGACATAGACCCATAATCACATCCAACCAGTCAATCCTGATCACGTAAGTTACCCCTCGATAAAGGTTACCTGTCGCCCGAGTTTAACTCATATGCGCCTCATAACATATTCCCCCATTCACACAACCATCACTTCCTGCCAAATATAACCATACCTTTACTATTCAACTATTAGCATCCGCCTCATCTAACCACATCTTATACCCTCTTACAATCATACACAACAATCAGGTCCCTACCAAATCAACCTTTTTAGAATTGCTACCTTTCTAATATACCATCACTCTTAACCACTAGTGTCAACACCACAAACGATAACACTACCACTGTCCGAACATCAAACCTCTTACACTTATCTCTAAATATCACGATTTCTTTCCTATCTTTGGTTGACATCCCAAATAACAAACATCGAATCCATCCACAAAATTACCTCAATATTCTTCCCAATACTATCCTTAATTGTATCATCATCTAACTCTCCGCCAAAAATCTCGTATCGTGCAAATATTCTACCAACTTCTTACTTTCCTTAATTCCTCGAAACTCATTACTAATCATGTTGTCCCAAAACTCCTCTATAACCATTAACTAACATCCTCGTGACGCTATCACACATTTCAATGATTCCTTACCTTTTTATCACATGACTCCGGTGAATGTTTTTCCTCGACTTACTTTTATCCTTCTTTTCTCTTTACACTCAATAATACCAATTAATAGTTCAACTCCTTATTCCTTCTAGCTAACTCTTTAGAAATCCGATTCGTTCTCACTTTGCTCCAAAATTCACATCTAATTATTTCATATCGATATCATCTCACTCTTTCTTACCACAAATATTCTCTTATTATGTCATCAATCACCCTTGCCACTAATCCATCCATAAAATCGACGTTTACTGTTCAACAATTGCATCTCCCTTCTTACATCTCTAGAAATCAAAATTCCTTTCATACCGCTAATTGCCCAAGGAGAACCCACAATAGTTTCATCTCTTAAAAAGCCAAATCTCCACCCCGTGACATGTCTCCACAAAGTTCACTATATACCACTCTTCTCAACCCCTTTAAAACGAACTTTCTTTATGTATATTCTTAACCCACACGGCTCTTAACTACCTCCCTCCATAATTCTTTACACATCTCAGGTTGTCACTATCCATATCCTTACTCTCAATCCTTTCATTCTCACGTTCCTTAGACTCACATCATCCTTTGCCCACATTCACTTACTTTTACGTCACTCAACATACAAACATATCACTCATCTCATCTCACAAAACATGCTCTGTGTCTCTATACACCATACCAATCTTCCTTTTCTTTTTCCACTATCTATCACAACACATATAACTCATGTCCTACCACCGAACTCATACTCACCACAGGTGCCACTCACTACACCACAAGATTGGGTAACTTACGCGTCAAGACCAATATACATGTAAAACAATGCATAAAAGAGCCAAATAATAACTTTGAATTAAACATAATATGCAACGAATTCAAAAGATAAGCATATGACCCAAAACAGGGGTCACTAGATCGAGTACAGGCCACTCGATCGAGTAAGGGACTTACTCGATCGAGTAGGTCAAGATCAGAAGCACGTAAAACAAATCACCAGGGCTACTCGATCGAGTAACTGAGGTACTCGATCGAGTGCCCCCTTACTCGATCGAGTACCCCAGATACTCGATCGAGTGCCCAACAGGTCAGAAACTATTTATCTGCGCAACTTGCCCTTACCCGACAGAGTAAGGGCTACTCGATAGAGTACCCCCAAGACATATAAATACGGAGTATTACAACCACAATTATGGCCCACACCGGCAAGCAACAAGTCGCCGGCAGCCGACAAGTCATACCTGCCACCGACGAGCCGGTTCACCTCCACACCGAACTTTTTAATCCTTTTCTTCTACCCTTTAAAATTACTACTCACCTCCAAAATCACCACATAAAACACCAAAAAATTCCTCCTTGAAACACGAAACCTCTTTCCCCTCAAGATACGAGATCTGGTCGTTTAAGGGTGAGGCCGTGGGTCTAAAATACGTCGTTGGCGAGTTATAAGATATAGATACGTCGCCGGGGGAGGGCGGTAGAGTGGCGTCATCAGTGGTGGTGGTGGGATTGGATGGTGTCGTTGGTAATGGTGGTAGTGGACCGTGGTAGTGGTGGTGACGGTGGTAAAGGGGATGAGTGAGATTAGATTTAAAAATGTAATGTAAGAAGATGAAGAATTGAAGATTAGTGCGTAAGAAGATGAAGTAAGAAGATGAAGAATTGAAGATTACTGATTGAAAGATGTGTCAAGGGTAAAAGCAAGAGGCAAAGTAGTGTTTAGGAGATATAAACTAACGGTGTTATGACGGAAGTTTGGCAGAGGGTATTTTGGGTAAGAAAAAGGTAAACACAGGGGTACCATGTGTAGAAACTTAAAATGAGGGCACCATGTGTAATCTGACATAGTTCGAGGGTACCATGGGAAGAAACCGAAATTAGAATACAGGTCAAAATAAATCTCTAACGCTTTTCCTCGCCCACATAGGGTCCTGATTTTCGCAGTACACATTTTACTCAACACAGTACACTATTGACAATTTTACCCTTCTCATTTCCCCTCGCCTTTTCTCCCTCTAACCTCTCCGTCTCATGTTTTTTCTGTCAAAACATAAATTAATGTCAAAATTAACAAGTCAATTATTTACGCGGTTGTTGTCGACATCGGGATAGGGGATTAATGTCAGAATTAATGTCAGAATTATATATGCATCCATTGATAACCTCTTAATGTCAAAATTAACAAGTCAATTATTTTTGTATCCTTCATCGGTTGTCGTCGCCGGTGGTGGTTCGTCGGGATAGGTAAGTTGCGTCATTATTGTTGCGTCCGCGGTATTGTTGCGTCCGCGGTGGTGCGTCGGGATAGAGGAGATGCGTCGATGGTGGCGCTGAGTCGGTGTGGTGGAGGTGATGACATGGCTGAGGTAATGAAAGGTTAACGGCGGGTGTGGGCGGTGGTAATGGCGGGTTAACGGCGGCGGATGATGTACTACGTCAATGACGCTATTTCCTGTGTACTACTCTGATGTTTTTGCCTGTGTACTACATTTTTTTATATTATTTTCTATTTTTTTTTTAATTTGTAATTTCCTTAACGTAGTAAACGTACTATGTGCTTCTAATGCGTACTACAATGAGAAAAAAACAAAAAAAACAAGCAAACTAAGTGACGGAATCGATGCATATAACTGACGTCCAACCCTACCCGGCGTCCGACCATCACCGGCAGCCTTCCACCCTCGCCGGCAACGTCCCACCATCCCAGCATCGTCGGCGTCCCAAAATAACTACATAAATCGATGCATATAACTGACGGAATAATACCGACACCATATCAACGGTCTAACGCCGACGAACTTCAGCGAAGCGCCGACAAAGAAGAATGAACCCAATAAACCCACCACACTACACCTTAATTAATTTAGACCATAAACCCTAATTAGAAAGAAAATTAAAAAAAAGAAGTAATCAAATTAATAAATAATAAGATTAACGGATGAATTACCTGTTTGTCACTTGAATAATCGTTCTTAATTGAAGAGTTTTAATTTGGTTGAAGATGGTAAGGTTTCAATACTAGAGAGAAGGAGAGAGAATTAGGTTTACTGTTTTTTTTTTGTGAAGGGTAAACAAATGGAAAGTGTGGTGTAAAAAGTACTGCAATGAGTAAAAAACGTACTGCAAAAATAAATTACGTTAATTTTTTTGTAATATTTAAATATACATTAAACACAACCTTATTTTCAACCCGTCAAGCTGAATGTGTCGGGTTAACCTTGAATTAACGGGTTATTTAGAGTCATGGATTGTTTGGATTGTATGTTAAAATTTATAGGCTTTCCCGTAACACGGGTCAAGCATTCGAGTTGAAGGGTTGGGTAGGGTTAAACTTTGACAGGTCCAATTGTTATGTATGATTGCTGCTTTTCGATGAATTGCGCAAAAAGTCACATCATTGATTTTATGATCGTAAGATTTAAGAACCTTAATTCCTGTAATTAATCACCGAGTCATTGAGTAAAAATAGGACAAAGTTATGTTCAAAGGGTTCGACAAAGTCAATTTTTTTAAATAGTTTTATATATATCCGTGCAACTTTGCACGGGTTTTAAACTAGTTACATTCTAAAACAGATAGCATTAGTTATTTTGAGGAAGGAATGTAACTACCTCATATCTGTTTTATTCAATGTCTTTTAATTATGTGAAATACAGCATATGTTTCAGTTATGTGAAATACTACAACACTTTACTCTAAATTATCAACAATCAATTTTAGGGAATTAGGGGATCCATTAGAATAATCCATGTCGGACAATACTATATCCCATTCGGTTGCTAAACTTCCACTTAATATTTCACCAAATTGGGGATAGGGCGCGATGCAACAACTAGTACTTTAAACTGAAAATTCTAAAAATAAATTGGGCCAATCTAATCTAATTAATTATTTCACATGGAGTAATTCATATTGTTTGTTTCATTTGACACCTATAATGAAAATGATTTTGCGTCCTTAATCCTTAGGCCAAACATTTGGTGGTAAGTTAGCTAGCTCACAATATGATGGATAATTACAAAGTTCATACATTAAATTGATTAGGTATACCAGCATTAAGTCGACATCGCGAGTGGATATGTGGAATATTCGGTGTCCATCCCTATCTCGTAATCGTACCTCGTATGCAGTAATACTGTACAAAATCCATGGAGGACCTTAATTATGTATTTCAGTCCGTCTTATTATAGATGATCACTATTCGTCTATAGCTATAGACGAATAGTGGCCTCTCATAAAATGAAAGGGGGAGGACAAGTGGGGGTATCCATTTCCTATCCACTTGCCCTTCTGCTTTCATTTTGATAGAGGGTCACTATCCGTCTACAACTATAGACGGATAGTGACCGTCTATAATGAGAATTTGTGTATGTTAGGAGGAGCCTGATTCCTTTTAATCATTTAAGGGGACATTTGGTTAGAGAAAGGGAAATGGAAAGAAAATTAGAAAGGGGAAGAGTGGGAAAGTCAAGAGATTACCTAAAACTTAACTAGTTGTTTGGTTACATCAAGAAAATGAAGTGTGGTGGGTTGTGGTTTGTTTTGGTGTGCGGGTGGTGGTTTAGGTGGGGTGGTTGTGGTGGTGGTGGTGATAGTGGTGGTGGTGGTGGCGTCGTTGTGGTGGTGACAGTGGGGTGGCTGTGGTGGAGTCGTTGTGGTGGTGGTGACAGTGGGGTGGCTGTGGTGGTGGTGATGGTGGTGGTGGCGGTGGTGTTAGAGTGATGGCTTATGTGGGGTGGTTGTGGTGATGGTGGTAATGGTGGTGGTGGCGGCGATGGCGTCTTGATGGTGGCTGGTGTGGTGGGAGTCGCAAGTGTAGTGGTAGGTAAATAAGGTGGTTGAAGGGTAACAAAGGTATTGAAATCTCATACCTTGGGGGTAGGGGGTAAGGAGTTAGATGGATTGCGGGGTAAAGAAGGGAACTTCATTCTCTTTGTTTGTGTCAAACAAACGCCAACAAAGGAAATCAATAAATTTGTTTCTCTTTCCCTTTCCCTTTCTTATAGACCTCCAACTAACCAAACGCCCCCTAAGTTTATATAAATTTCAATGAATAAGGCCCTGTTCTTTTGGACTGAAACGGATCGATCTCGAATCGAATCGAACTTATAAGATCTCGAATCGAATCGAACTAAATCGAACTTATAGGATCGAATCGAATCGAACTTATTGGATTCGAATCGAATCGAACTTATAGGATCTGAACTGAACTTATAGGATCTGAATTGAACTGAACTTATAGGATCTGAACTGAACTGAATTTATAGAATCCGAATTTAACTTAACTTAATTTAATTTAACTTAATTATTATTATTATTATTATTATTATTATTATTATTATTATTATTATTATTATTATTATTATTATTATTATTATTATTATTGTTGTTGTTGTTGTTGTTATTATAAAAACGCAATTTTTTTACTGAAATCAATTAAATTTTTTACAAGAAATCAGTCGGCAGCCAAGAGAGAACATTGATGAGAAAATATAGCTTAAAGCACAAGGTAAGATAATAACATTTTTCCGCTTTATATATATTGGTTTGTTCATATATTACACTACGATTCATTACGATAAAAAATAATGAGATGAGTGATAATTTTGTTTTAAAAATAATAATGTATATATGTATCGAATAATTAATGTCAAATGTTTTTTGCATCGGTTTTTAAAAATAATACTCCGTATGTAACTTTTATGAACTAAATTTATAAGATCTGAACTTATATGATCTGAACTGAACTTAAATGATCTGAACTGAATTGAACTTATAGGATCTGAACTGAACTGAACTTATAGCATTTGAAGTTACTTAAATTAAGTGACTTTAAGTCCAAAAGAACAGGGCCTAAATGATACTCGGTCCCCCCTCAACTCGATAGTTAAGCGTAAATATTTACTAAAAGAATAGGTGAACTCACAAATTTTCTATCCAAAAAGCATCTTTTTAAAAAAGGAAACTATTGATAATTTACTTGTATTCACTAAATAAGAAAATTAATAATTATAATGTATTTCATTATATAATTCTTTTCATTAATATTAATCTTTTCATCAAATTATTATTTTGCGAGAAGTGATAATTCCTTTTATTCATCCAATATAGGTAGAGCTGGCAAAAAATGACACGATACGAAAACACGACACGAACCCGACACGAAATTAACGGGTTTGGGTTGAGCCTTAATGACCCATTTATGTAAATGGGTCGACACGAACACGACACGATATTTAATTGGGTTGAGTTTGGGTTGAGCTCTCTAAACACGAACCCGACACGAATGACCTGTTTATTAAATTAATCCTAGTTTTTATTGATCCTCCATTACATAAATAGACTTAAAATTTCAAAATATGGACATGACACGAAAACACGATACGAACCCGACACGAAATTAATGGGTTAGGGTTGAAGCTTGCTGACCCATTTATGTAAGCGGGTCGACACGAACACGACACGATATTTAATTGGGTCGGGTTTGGGTTGGAGGGTTTGTGACCCGTTTACATGTGACACGAACACGAACCCGACACGACCCGATCTGTTTACCAGGTCTAAATATAGGGCAAAAGAAAGAAGTTCTTGCAAAAAGTCTATCCCACGTACAACTTTGACAAGCCAGCCACACTACCTATTTAGGATGCTCAAGTATCTCTTTGTTGTATACTTGGTCAGTTGGTCCTTATGAGAAGCTAAGGCTAACTTTGACAATTTAAATATTTGATTTAGTCAAAATAGCTTATTTGACCAAAATTCTAGATGCCTTATTTTTTTTTGTACACGTTTGGCAAGTAGCTTGTTTAACCAAATAAGCTACCTGAAATAAAATGCTACCTAGAGTAGCATTTGAGATTTCAGGTACATGATTTGGCTTAATTTTCCATTTTTACCCTTTAAATCTATACTATTAAATAATTATTATATCATTTTACGTCATTCATCTAAATCACTTACCTTTTTAGTTAGTTTGCCAAACATTTTTTTTATATAATCAGCTACCTTATCAGTTTCTAATTTTTAGCTACCTTATCGGTTACATTTTCAGGTTTCAGTTAGCTTTTCAGTTTTCGGTTACCTTTTCAGGTTTCAGCTACCTTTTCAGTTAGTTTTACAAAACGGGTCTCTGTTTTGTCATATACCTTATTTTATTTCGATATTAGTAATGATTTTTTAGCACTTTATGTGAAAAGTAGAAGTAGAAGTAGAAAATACCTACTTCTACTTTTGGGGGTAAATTATCAGTTTTTGACTTTTTAAAAGCTGTTTTAAAACTCCATAATTTAGGTGCTGTTTGGCCAGACTTTAAAAGTGTTTTTATAACTGAAAAAGTAGTAGCTAGGCCAAACACCCTAAATTATGGAGTTTTAAAACAGCTTTTAAAAAGTCAAAAATTGATAACTTACCCCCATAAGTAGAAGTAGGTATTTTCTACTTCTACTTCTACTTCTACTTTTCACATAAAGTGCTAAAAATTAATTACTAATGTGCTTTTTTTTTCTTCAGAAGACCATTACTTCTTTATATCAGTTGGTCTTGTTTTAGACGGGTTATTTAGGTTTGAAATAATAAGATGGGATTTTGTAACCATTTTACAGTCAAATATGACCATTATTGAAAAGCAAGTAATCATAAGCTATAACACTGGTTGTATCATTGTGGTTACATTTCACCATAAAATGGTCACATATGACGAAAAGCGACCGTTTGAAACAAGAATTCGTGTCTTTACAATTCTTGTTGTAACTCCACTTTTTCTCTTCTCTGCTTGGCCAAACTTATACTCCGTAGAAGTCTTACATCGTGAGACCGTCTTACGATGCGAGATCGTTTTATAATTTGTGAAACCATTTTACATATAAGTAATATAGTAAACAAAAAATAAAGTGAAAAAATAGGATAAAAGTAAGTAGGTCAAACATATCAATTTTTTAAGAAACTACTTTTATAAATGTTAGGCCAAACAACTTCAACTTTTTCAAGAAGTAGTTTCCTAAAAAACTCATTCTAAGAAGTAAAAACACTTTCACATAAACTTGGCCAAACAGCACCTTAGGGTGTTTGGCCTAGCTACTACTTTTTTAGTTACAAAAACACTTTTAAAGCTTGGCCAAACAGCACCTATAGTATTTGGCCCAACTTCTATTTTTACAATTAGAAAAGCACTTAAAAAGCTTGGTCAAATACCCTTTGATATCTATTAATTAATTGTTTAAAACTTTGGGTGATAGGACATCATGATATGGCACTTTACTAATGATTTTACAATGTTTAATAGCACAATTGTTTACTTGCTCATAATACCATGAAAGTGTAGCATGAGTCGAGAATACAGATGTGAGACGATGAATTGTACTTTATTACATAATAGTTGACAAATCATTTATAACAGGTCATGCAAATTTCTATCACTAGACTTTACCTAGCAGACAATTAAAACAAAATTAAGATAAGATTCGTATTTCCTCTGTTCCGATTAATAAATATAATTGTTGGACCTCAACGATCAACTTAAGATTTTGGTTGAAATGATTCATCTATTATGATATCAGAGCCAGGGTGACCAAAGGTCACGGGTTGGAATCCTGGCAACCTCAATGACTCACGAAGTGGAATTTTAGCACATGGTTTGCGGGAGCCTGTGCAGCTGTGCACACCACTTTTCAAGCTCAATAGGCATTCAAGTGAAGGTCGTAATTGAAAAATAAATATAATTGTTGAACCTCAACCATCACCTTAAATTTTTAATTGAGATATTT
The DNA here is from genome assembly GCF_048544455.1 of Silene latifolia. Classification (NCBI taxonomy): domain Eukaryota; kingdom Viridiplantae; phylum Streptophyta; class Magnoliopsida; order Caryophyllales; family Caryophyllaceae; genus Silene; species Silene latifolia. The sequence goes on along the minus strand of NC_133535.1, from coordinate 157,148,118 downwards.
AGAGGTATCATATATAAATTCATCATCTGATTTTACCATTCAATTCTGAAGACTTGAAGAGTCAAAGAGTTGAACATATAAGTTGTGGCTATTCTTCAAAATGTTTTACGTGGACACTACATGTCCAAATCTACAAATTTATCAACATCTTAGACTTATCAATCTAGGAGCCGATTTACGACTTCCATTGTTGATTCTTGAGATCGCGACCGCTAGTTCGCTTTATTAGTATGATATTGTTGTTCAGAATAGACCTCACATACCTAGACCTGGCAAAAGCAACCCGACCCGATTGACCCGACCCAAAAAAGCTGACCCGAGACCCGAAGTGACCCGAACTACATCACCCGAATGTGACCCGAAAACCCGAATTGACCCGACCCGACCCGAACATGACCCGAGCTTTCTTGACCCGTACTGGCCCGACCCGAAAATGACCCGATCCGAAACCACTAAACCCGAAAATGACCCGACAAAATATAACTCTAATTGAACAGAAAAGACTTGAAATGACTATTTCTCTATTATTCATTGACCCAAAAATGACCCGACCCAAAACAACCCGACCCGTTTGACCCGCAACGGACCCGACAACAAACCCGAAATAGACCCGAAACCCGAAATGACCCGTCCCGGCCGAATTAACCCGAACTCAACGAGAGACCCGAATTGGCCCGACCCGAACCCGACCCGTTAACCCGTTTTGCCAGGTCTACACATACCTGACCCAAGTTGAACAGCTCAATCGATACTTACAATTGTACAGTGTATATGCTCTATATATACACTTTTTCGATCTCTGAGTATATGCTCTATATATAAAGAAGGCTCCATCAAACTTTCACTTCGCATTTCATCACTTCAAAACCAAAACAAAGAAGTGAACAACATACTCCATATTTGTTAGGCTTCAATATGTCACAAAACAATGATACCCCTTTGCACATAGCTATGTACCCATGGCTTGCAATGGGACATATTACATCTTTTCTTCGCATAGGCAACAAATTAGCCAAAAGAGGTCACAAAATTTCCTTTTTCCTCCCACCCAAAACACAACTAAGATTCACTTCTCAAAATCATCATCCCGAGTTAATTACTTTCATCCCAATCGAGCTCCCATTGGTTGAAGGGTTCCCAGTAGGAGCTGAGACAACCAACGATATATCAACAGAGGCCAGACCCCTTCTCATGACCGCGATGGACATGACTAAAGACACAATTGAGACCCATTTACTAACTCTTAAACCCAACTTTGTTTTCTTTGACTTTACATGTTGGCTACCCGAGCTAGCCCATAAACATGGGATCAAGTCCATATACTACTTTTCCGCCCTTTTAGTAAGAGTAGCTTATACATTTCATTTATCAGCGACTAGCCCCATAGGTGACCTGATCCCGGAATCACACCTAATGAGCCCGTTACCGTCATTTCCGTCACCATTTATGAAACACAAGGCTCATGAGGCAAAGTCTTTTGCCGGGGCCTTTAACGTTGACTTTGGGGGAGGGTTGACTTTAATTGAAAGGGTTGTGAAATCTATAAGAGAAAGTGATGCCATTGGTATCAAGACATGTAAGGAGATGGAAGGAGTTTATTGTGAGTTTTTTGAGAAGAAGTATGGTAAACCCGTTCTAACGGCCGGGCCTGTCTTGCCTGACCCGATATCGGTTAAGTTAGATGATCGATTTGATACGTGGTTGGCTGGTTTTGGGTCGGGTGAAGTGGTGTATTGTGCATTTGGGAGTGAGTGTACCCTTGAATTGCTTCCGTTTCAAGAGCTTGTTCTTGGACTCGAGCTCACAGGTTACATACATTATACTTTACATGTTAATGTTTCACAAATATATGCCTAGGACAATTTTATACAAATAATAATATGGTGATCCTAATGATCTTAGAAATTAAAATAACTTTATCTATCACCTCCTGAAAAAGGGTGGTTAACTTGCCGGTGTCCGTGGTTTGCAGGCTATCACGTGTATTTAGGAGTTTATTCAATGCGTATCAAAGATAGCGACTGCGGATTCACTCGGCATCTCAAAATAAAAATAAAAAACACTAACGTACTTATATATGAACATATCAAATATAAACATATCTGAAACACTAATAACCTATTTTCTTCCCGGCCAACTTTTCTTTTTCATATCTCTCTAGCTTTAATATTATGGAAAATATGGAGCGACACTATTTTCATGGCTTGTCCTTGTTTGTGTGTTTGCCTAATTTGTACGGAGTATTTAAACCAAATCAACCATGTGATTATACTCTTTGTAGATCAAAGGCCAGACGTATGTTTGCAAGTTTAAACCAAACCGGCCATGTGATTATAACCTTTGTAGATCAAAGGCCCGACGTATGTTTGGCAGTTTAAACCAAACTAACCATGTGATTATGAGTTATGACATCGACATTAGGCACTATGTCCGAATACCTTTCTTATATCTTAGTACAATGGTTAAGATAGACTATCTAGAAATAAAAATGTGACATTACGAGCAATGTTGTCAGGATCGGGATTCTACTTTGGATCGATGGGAGGGCAAGATCGAATCGTAGAATCGCAAGATTCTACAAACTCACTAAATATAATTTTTTATTTGGTAAAAACATATAATTGAAAATTAAAACACTTATTTATTAATATTTATTCATAAAATATTGGTAAATAATGATTTTAGTGTCATTGTATGAACATGTTTCTACAACTTACACGAAATTTGAGTTTACACTGTCATTATATAAAAATATATATTAATTTTTTTATTATGGAATCGGATCGTAAAATCGTAGGATCGTATTATGATCCCATCTTTAGAAATTTTCAAATTAACATGATCGTAAGATTCTACAACTATGATGGAATCGTAGGATCCAGGATCGATCAAGCATTTTTGGATCGTAAAATTGTAGAATCGTTGGATCGAATCGCGATTCTGATAACAATGATTACGAGTTCTAGTATTTTATTTACTAGCTATTTTCTCACTTGTAGGCCGGCCATTTTTGGCTGCACTCAAGCCACCAAGGGGCTACGAAACAATTGAGTCCGCCTTACCAGAAGACTTTTTGAAGCGAACGAAAGGAAGAGGAATAGTTTACGGAGGTTGGGTGCAACAACAACTAATCCTACGCCATCCTTCCGTGGGTTGTTTCGTGACACATTGTGGGGCCGGGTCGTTATCCGAAGTTATGGTCAATAATTGTCAAATTGTGATGATACCTAATGCTGTTGATCAATTCATGAACGCAAGGTTAATGAGCTTGGAACTTAGGGTTGGTGTCGAGGTCGATACAAGAGAGGATGATGGGTTCTTTTTTAGAGAGGCCGTCCGTGAGGCGGTCGAGGCGGTCATGGAGGTGGATAGCGAGGTTGGGAGGGAGGTTAGGGCTAATCATACAAAATGGAGGGAGTTCATTTTGAAGGATGGCGTTGAAGAAACTTATATTAGTGGCTTCATTCAAAAATTGTACGAGTTGCGTTTTGAGTTGTAAACTTGTAATAAAATCTTTCTTTCCAAATTTCTAAAATTATTAAGGACGTGAAATTAGATTTTTATTTTTTCTATAAAATATTTATAATATTTTTTATGATAAAAGAAACAAGACATAAGAGCGTAACTTTTTATAATAATTACATTTTTCAACTTAAGAAAATACGTTATTTTCGTGCTTATTGTTTTGAGATTGTTTATTGTGCTTGGGCCGTCAAGTCTTACACAAATTCTCATTTAAGACGGAAGCTAAGTATACGTCTTAACCTTAAAACGGGTCAAATACTAACCCACTTATATAGATAGGACAAACATATTATTTTTCTTAGGCATTTTTCTTTTGTTTTATTTAAAGTATTTGACCCGTTTTAACCTTAAAAGAGACTTAGTGTCCTACCTTATAGATTAACACTATACTAACCCTCTACTTTATGGGAAGCATTCGCAATTTCGCATAATTATGAGTGTTACTAAAAAAAAGTTATACAAGCTGTAATTTATAACAAAAAAAAAAATATATAACAAGTAATCAACTGTACAATAATGTAGTCGTATGCTCGTATATAATGGATAGTAAGTAGAGTATCCATTTTTAATGTAAATTATTCAATGACTTGGTAATAAAAGGATGTAAAATTAGTTCTCTCAAAAAAAAAAAAAAAGTGGATGTAAAATTAGAGAAAAACAAACTAATTTGCAAGCATCAAATCTCGAACTTGTCAAATTCTATTATTAAATTTAAAATAGAGTAAATTATCAATTACACCCACGTCAAATGCACTTTTTTACATTTACTCCCACGTCAATTTTTTTTTTAATTTACACCCAAGTTAATAGCTCAGGTTAGAATTTGCATCCAATATCGGATTCCGACCAGATTTCCGTCAAATTTCTAATTTTTTGGGTTAAAACATTTATTTTAGGACGATTTTGCCCTTCTTCCATCCTTTATTATACTTGTGTTTGTTTCCCATGAAGATAATTTCTATCATCCACACGGCTGTTCCCCCACAGATTGCGGAGTTTTAAATCTGGAATTTGGAACTTCTTTACCCATATTTATTTTCCTGGTATCAACATCCTTGTCTGCATAATTGAAGGACGGATGCATGAAGTACGCTTGTCTCGGTGTTTTCTTACTCCAATAAGGTTCAGCATAGTTACCCATGTTCCCTTTCATAGCCATCTCTCACGCTTCATTCATTAATGCAAACCCCTAAACACTATAAACCCAGAAATACAAACCCAAATCCAGAAATGCAAACCCAGAAATACAAACCCAGAATTGCATAACTATACAATTAAAACCCAGAAATGCATAACTAATTCAATGGGTAGCAATTATAAACCCGCAAATTAGGGTAAAAAAATATTGAATAATTTCATAGCAATGATTGACAATGAATAATTTGAAAGGGGAAGATTATGTTTGTACGGGATTAGATGTTGGGGAAATGTTGGGATGAAAGGGGAAGATTGAATAATTTGATTAAAGAGTAAAAACATTGAATAATTTGAAAGGGGAAAATTGAATAATTTGATTAAAGAGTAAAAACATTGAATAATTTGAAAGGGGAAGATTTTGGGGAAATATTGGGATGAAATTAGGGTTAAACGTGAAATGGGGGAAGCAAAATGAAGAGTCAGGTTGATTGAAAGTTAGACACGCAGGGGCAATTTTGTCATTTCATATAGTTTTTCACCGGAAAATGGTTTGGGGTGCAAATTCTAACCTGAGCTATTAACTTGGGTGTAAATTAAAAAAAAAAATTGACGTGGGAGTAAATGTAAAAAAGTGCATTTGACGTGGGTGTAATTGATAATTTACTCTTTAAAATATATGTACACTAGTTTTAACCTTGTGTAAAAATGCACGGGCTACTTTTAAAACTTTAATATTTAAAGTATGTTTAGATTAATGTGAATATAAATCGACTTAACACTCTTAAGTAATACGGAGTACTTTTTTTGTGTGGAATGATTAAAGTAGGTAACATTAGTGTTAGCCTTGACCCCTTCATTAGCAAGCCAATCAGCTGTCCTATTAGCTTCACGAAAAACATGGTTAAGATACACGAAAAACATGGTCAATCTTAACCATCCAACCATCTAGTAGAATAGAAAAAAGATGTAGTGAACAAAAGTAAAACGCAACATGATCTGTAGTGATCTGTACGTCCTAAATTGCACTATACGTGAACGAAAAATTTGAAGAGGATGCATTGCATCAATACATTATACATCCTCTTTTATTGTTCTTAAATCGGTTTTTTTGACGTTAGGACATACATTAAAAATCTAAAAAAAAAAACGATAATTCATAAGCTTATTTGAATAAAAAATCAATTTTGAACTCTTTTTTATTTAAAGAAACACGTGTTTTTAAGGGTATAGGTTAGAATAGCCGTTTTAAAAAAAGAATTGATGTGTTGTCAAGCAACAATTAATAAATAAAACATCCCTCACAAAAAAAATGGATAACTTTAATTATAGTAAATGCTAATCCACTTAATTGTACTCCATTAATAGGTGGATCACTATGAATGTTTGTCTAATAATCTCAATATAACAATAATTAATTCCTGAAAAAATAAAAGTAATTAAGTTATTAAGAAAAATAATGCATTCGAACTTACGATTACACGTGAAAATAATATCGTCAATAATAAAATTGACCGATATATTGATTGATCGATTGATTTTAGTAATTCAGTGGTTCTTTTTTTTAAAGTTGATGGAATTTTAGTCCTACCATACTTCTATACCTAGGTTACGTCCATGCATGTTTGCTAGAAAAAGAAAAAGAAAAAGATGTTTCATTAAATTAGTTGATTAATTAATCGACTTATCGACTTTATTTATCGAAAATAAAGAATACAAATAATTCTGCCTTTATTTTGCATTTAAATTAGATAATTGTAGAAGTGGTAGTAAACCAAAAAAAAAAAAATGGGAATTTTACAAAGGTTTAAACCATATATTTTGATGATTTTAGCACACATAGGTTACACTATATTGTACTTAGATAGCTTTTGATGCGGTTGAAATACAACAATGTTATGATGGCATAGTGGTTTAGTCACTAATACATTAGTCCTTCATTGTTATACTATTCCGTACTAGGGGCGAACCCAGAAATAAAATTTTGGGGTAGCGAATTTTTTTTGATGTTGTTTTACACTTATGTTAAGGTGCATATTTAAAAAAATTGGGGTGGCAAAAGTCGATAATCTTAATCATTTTTTTGGGAATTTGGGGTAGCGAGTGCTACCCTTTGCTACTATGTAGGTTCCCCCGCGTACTAGTAATGTAAATATAGCTGCATTGGGCCCATTTTTCAAATTTCGCACAGGGCCTCCAAAATCTCGAAGACGACGCTGAAACTAGCTATATACGATTGTCAACTATGTATTGGCCGGAAAGGAACTTTAACAACATTTTACACGAAACAAATATGAGACATTATTATTCTCACAGAAACACATACATAATTCACCAAATCGTACGATTAGTGATATTAGACCATTTTAACCCTAATCAATTAATTCGATAAAAAAATACCAAAACAGTTGGCATCATTGGATTGGATTTGGAATGGATTTGATCCATTCTAATGTTTGGTTGGAGCATTTTGGAATGCAGTTAGATACCCAACCCTTGGAATCAGGGGCGGTTATGACGGGGTGCAGGGGATTCACCCGCACCCCTTTTGTCAAAAATAAATACAAATTTGATTGGTAAAGGAGCATATAAATTATGTTGGTCTAGTGGTTTGTGATATGTTTTCTCACCTTAATGGTCATGGGTTCAATCCTCCAATTGAGCAAATTTTTTTAATGTTCTTTCACCATACATTTTGCTCAATTAAATAAGATTTTTTAATGTATAACTCGATTTTTCGTTGTAAAAAATTTAACGCACCCCCATCTATCGAATCCTAAAATCGCCCCTGCTTGGAATCCCATACCCACCTCTTCCCCATGGATTCAAACTCCATGCCTTTATGTTTATTTTTCCAATGAACCAAACAGGTTTTGAAAGGTATAGAATTGGAACCTCATACTTCTATAATTTCTCATTCCAATTCATTCAATTTCTAAGCAGTGAACAAACTATCTCTAAAAATAGAATAGAAAAAAGATTTAGTGAACAAAAGTATAATGCAAACATGATAAAGAGGAAGAAAATCAGCAAATTAGCAACTCTAATATTCACGTACTATAGTGATCTGTACGTCTGTACTTTGCACTACTACGTCCTAACTTGCACTATACGTGCACGAAAAACTTGAAGAGCATCATGCATTAAATCAAATACATTATACATCCCCTTTTATTATTCTTAAATCGATTTTTTCTGACGTTAGGACACACGTTAAAAATCTAAAAGAAAAACGATTCATAAACTTATTTGAAAAAACATTCAACTTTGAACTCTTTTTTATTTAAAGAAATAAACTCATAGATCTTTCTTTATTTCAGCTTTTAATATAGAGTATGTGTTTTTAAAGGTATACGTCAAAATAACCGTTCTAAAAAAAGAATTGACGTGTTGTCAAGCAACAATTAATAAAGAAAACATCTCTCACAAAAAAAAAAAAAAAAGAAAAATGGATAACTTTAATTATAGTAAGTGCTAATCCACTTAATTGCACTCCATTCGAACTTGCGATCACACGTGAAAATAATCTCGTCAATAATAAAATTGACCGATATATTGATTGATCGATTGATTTTAGTGGTTCATTTATAAAGCACACAAACTTCGGAGAGACGGTCTCTTAATAGCGTTATTTTAAAGACCTCTCACATGATGGGGTGAGGAACTCACTGAATTTCACTAAATTAGTATGAGAAGGTCTCTCATGAGACCTAAGCTTTATAAAGTTGATGGAATTTTAGTCCTACCATACTCCTATACCTAGGTTACGTCCATGCATGTTTGCAAGAAAAAAGAAAAAAGAAAAAGACGTTTCATTAAATTAGTGATTAATTAATCAACTTATCGACTTTATCGAAAATAAAGAATGCAAATAATTCTGCCTTTATTTGCATTTAAATTAGATAATTGTAGAAGTGGTAATAAATCAAGAAAATGGGAATTTTTCAAAGGTTTAAACCACATATTTTGATGATTTTAGCACAACTAGGTTACACTATATTGTACTTAACTACAGAAGCATCCTTCAAACATGGTATGAATCCCCATGTTTATATCACATATCGTCAAATCGTTGGCGCTTTGGTCATGTTCCCTTTCGCTTACGTTCTTGAAAGGTACGTATGTCAAGTATTTTGACATCTGACGTGATTTGGAACCAGGTCATGAATACATTATGTTATACTTGTTGATCGATGTAGGAAAGTGAGACCGAAGCTTACAGCAACTATGTTGGCTGAAATCTTTGTACTTTCTCTCCTAGGGTAAGGTTATAATTCAGTAACTTCGACACTTCACTTTAACTGCATGTAGCGTGTTACATAACAAACGCCGCTTTGACTGACAGGGTTGGATTGGCACTAAACATGTTCTTTGCAAGCTTAAAGTATACTTCACCTACCTTTGTTACAGCAATGCTCAATTCAATAGCTTCCTTGACTTTTGTCATTGCACTATTACTCAGGTACAAAGTATGAAAGTATACCTCACCTATACTATTATTCGTTCGCTCCCGCTAACTTCAAATCCTGGTTATGCCACTAGCTAATAGGTTATGAAAGTATACCTAATCTATACTATTATACTATTATTCGTTCGCTCCCGCTGACTTCAAATCATGGTTATGCCACTAGCTAATAGAGTAATAGGTTATGAAAGTATACCTCACCTATACTATTATATTATTATTCATTCGCTCCTACTGACTTCAAATCCTGGTTATATTATGCCACTAGCTAATAGGTTATGAAAGTATACCTCACCTAGTCATAAGTCACATATACTATTATTCGTTAGCTCCCGTTGACTTCAAATCCTGATTATGCCACTAATAGGTTATGAAAGTATACCTCACCTATACTATTATTCGTTCGCTCCCGCTGACTTCAAATTCTGGTTATGCCGCTAATAGGCTATGAAAGTATACCTCACTTATACTCTTATTCGTTCGCTCCGCTGACTTCAAATCCTGGTTATGTCACTAATAGGTTGGAGATTGTTGACATGAAGAATCCAAAAGGAATAGCAAAAGTTATGGGAACATTAATTTCATTGGGAGGTGTAATGGTCATGACATTTTACAAGGGATCGATTATTCGAAACATTTCTCATCCTCTGCTAGATATTCACCAGAATGCAATCATACAGGAAAACTGGTTGAAAGGTTCTGTCTTGACTATTGCTAGCTGCATATCATGGCCCCTCTTCTATATCATGCAGGTTAGACGATCGATCTACGAGACATTAACTACATAGATAGTCTAGAGGTGGCAAAAGGGTTATTTCAGATCCAATTAATATTGGTTCTATCTAGACCTGTACTAGGACCGGGCCGGGGACGGGCCGGGCTCTCCTGGTCAGATCCGGGCCAGACCGGGGTGGAGGGCTTGGTTGGGCTGGGATACGCTTGGCCGGGCCAGTGCCTGAGGCGGGCCAAGGATGGGCCTTACCAATTTATTTATTTTTGAATTTTTGCTAAACTGGTGGTCCAAGGGCCGGCCGGCCTGGAATTTTAGGACCCGGGCCAAGCTGCATAAAATAACGGGCCTTGGCCGGGCCACGTCAGCCGATGCTGAAGGCCAGCTCTAGTTCTATCAAGGTTCAATCCGTTTATAGGTCGGATCAGATCGGTTTTACTGAAATCTATCTACTAAACCCGAAAATTTGACATAATACAGGCATACACCCAAAAAAGGTATCCTGCACAATTGTCGTTGACGACATGGATAAGTGCAGTTGGGGCAGTACAGTCAGCCGTGTTCACGGCAATTACAGTGCGCAAACCGGGAGTATGGGCTATTGGGTTCAATATAGACCTCTGGACCGCGATTTATGGTGTAAGTATAAATTATTATCAGTACATTTTCATTGAAAAATTTCGGTGAATCGCAATTAATCTCAAAAATAATTGCAGGGTGTTGTTGGCTCAGGCTTGATAATCTTCATTCAGTTATGGTGTAATAAAGCTAAAGGACCAGTGTTTGTGACCATGTTTAGTCCCCTCTCGACGATACTTGTTGCCATTATATCGTATTTCGTCCTAGCCGAAAAGCTTTACATTGGCAGGTACCTTTCTAAACCAGATTTATTTTTCATTTACATGCATGCAACTAGACCTGTACCCGGGCCGGGCTAGTCCCGGGCCGGGCTGGCCAGGGGCGGGTCAGGCTCTCCTAGTTAGACCCGGACCAGGCTAGGGGGAGGGGATGGCTTGGTCGGGTCAGGCCGGGCTGAGATATGCTTGACCCGGACCAGGGCCCGGGGGCCAGGGGCGGGGCGGGCTGACGGACCTTACCACTTTTTTTATTTTATTTTTGCTAAAATGGCGGGCCAAAGGCGGGCCGGGCTGGAATTTTAGGACCCGGGCCAAGGTCGGTCGGGCGAGGACAAGTTGCATAAAATAACGGACCAAGGTGGGCCGTGTCCGGGTCTGGTTAGGCCGTGCTAATAGCCAGCTCTACATACAACAAAAAATGTCGGAAAATGCTGAAACTAATTAACTAAATATCTCGTATAAACAGCATAATAGGGGCGGTGGTCGTGATCGTTGGCATGTACCTCTTCTTGTGGGGTAAAGAAGAACAGAAGCCTCAAACAAACACGGCAGAACTTTCAGAGCTTTACTTTGACAGCGAAGAGTCTAAGACATCGAAACCAGGGACAGAAGCTACTTCATATGGAAACGAACAGAATAAAAAGATGATTGATCCTTAGTCAAAGAAGACAGATCCAAGGAATGAAACGGGTCTGATCTGAAACCGATTAGTATACGGAAAAAAATAAAATAAAAAATGTTGACAGCAATGGTCAGCAATTCAGGGCAATTTGCAATTGTGTATAATTTGTACAGTAATATTGAGTTGCATGAAATTTCTTGCCAACACCTACGCCAATCCTTGACGCGGTCACATACTGCAAATTAAGGACCGTCTTAATAGCATATCCCTGGACGATAGCACAATATTGGAGTATATTCAATCGATAAAGTCATGTACCGATCAACTCGCTCAATTAGGGAAACTTGTCGATGCCGAGGACATCACCGCTAAGATCATTAATGGTCTTAACTACGAACTTTACAAAACCGTAATCGACGCTCTAATGCAAGGTCAATTCCATGAAGGACATAATACTACCTTCGTCTCGCTTATATGTTTACCTTTGTTAAAAGAAGAACAAAAGGGCAAACAAATGATTGGGACGGGGAGTAATAATCAAACGATCAAGAAAACTGTAATTATTATTACAAAAAAATAGACTTTTATTCAAAAAACAATCATATATTAATATTAATATCAATCAATCAATCAATACTATCTATTAAATCTAGAAACCAAGGGATTTCAATGTAATTAAAGAAAGTTATACAAATTAATTATACTATATAGTTTTAAATCACTAGCACCGTGTGATGAACTCGATTAAGGGATCTCAATGCAAATATTATATAGTTTGGGTTAAAATTAAATTATATAGAAACTTGGTAATTTTCCTAAACATTTGTAAGAGACTAAAACATGGTCAATTTCCTTAAAATAAATTAATTAATTAAGATGATCAATTTCCTTAAAATAAAATAATTAATTAAAAAGGTCAATTTCAAGGAGACTAAAAGAAAAAACATGTTTGGTAATTTTCCTAAATATTTATAGAAGATGGTCAATTTCCTTAAAATAAAATAATTAATTAGTATAAACATGCATACTTATGATATTAATTAGTATCATCATAAAATTATATATTAAATTTAAAATCTATGCAATTTTATAATTTCGTCAGTAAATAAAAGAATTGTAGTAACATTGGATATAGTTATATGATAATAATCACTCTTTTGAATAGTAAAAGTAACAATATTATCAGTGAGATTAGTGAAAGTGGTAGAAACAACAACAGGAGTAGTGAAATAATCAATATTAATGCGGCAATAGTGAAAGTAACAATAATTACGGCGGGAGTAGTGAAATTATCAATATTAATGCGGCAGTAGTGACAATAACAATAATTACGGCGGGAGTCGTGAGAGTAACAATGATACGGGCAAGTAGTGAAATTTTATTACTATTATTTCATTAATACGAGTAAAATATTAATAGCGGGAGTAGTGAATTTGTCTCAAAATTTATTTTATCGTAATTTTAGAATATGTCATAGAAAAATATATTAATGATAAATTTATGGGTTATGCAATTTTAAATAATTTTATTTAATGAAAAAAAAATTTAATGGTAAGTAGAGGTAGCCCGGGCGAAGCCGGGCACCAATACTAGTATTAATACAAATTCAATCAATTAAACAACACATGCATAGATTCAATCAAATAAACATGAATAAAATTGGAAAACAAAAAAATAGAAAGTACCCAGAGAGATATCTGGGGAAATAACACCAGTGATAAAATTACAATTGAAAAATCCATTAATAAAATTATCATTAAAAGAACCCATCATTTTTATTTGATTCTAATAATTTCCATTATAATCGTTCATATACATAGAATTGTATTTGTGTATTTATAGTGTTGTTGCTTCATTCATTTTGCCCATAGAAAATAGAAATAGAAGCAGCAATTTGTTGCTTCTGCTTTTGAAAAACACTTTTAAAAAATTAAGCTTGAAAAACAAAAACTCATTTTTTACAAGTTAGGCCAAACATGCTCTAAATATGTTTGGAATTTGGTGGGCAACAATCCGTCTAATAACTTCTTCTTTAATACACAGTTTCCCGAGTGGTTAGTCAAGAATGCGAGTAATGACGTGGATACTTCTGTTGATATCTGACCTATTTATTTTTGTTGTCACTTGTTGGTGGATTTGGAGATGGCGGAATAATGTTGTGTTTGGGAGGGATAACGAGAACCCGCTAGAGCCACGTGTCTTTTTATATCAACAGTTCGAGACTACTAAACACACATTCGAGAGACACAACATCTTCATTCCACTGTGGAGGCACCCGAGTATAGAGCTCTTTGTCCGTTGGCTCCCTCCACCCTATGGTTGAATACTTTTAAGTACGGATGGAGCTTCTAAATGTAACTCGGGTCCTGCTAGAGGCGGAGGTATATTCGGGAATGAGACTGATAATTTTATTACAGCTTATTATTTCTCTTGTGGTTCTTGCTCGTCCATGAAAGCATAACTTCTTGCCTTACTCGTTGGGTTAGACAGAACAAAAGCTCTCCGTATAACGAAGTTAATTGTTCATATGGACAATTCTCCTTATGTTGGTCTTATTAATGGAGATCAACTGGTGAGCAATAAACTCAAGTTTATTGTCAAACGGTGCAAAGAGTTGATACGAGGAAGCCATTGGAAGATCAAGCTGGAACATACATTTAGAGAAGCTAACACGGTTGTTGATTAATTAGCAAATAAAGGAGTTTTTTCAACTTTCAAATAAATTGCCTATGCATCTAGATGAATATTTCTTATTTAGGGCTGAAAATCGAATACAGTAACTCATGAAGCTACCTCAATCACGTGGCAGAAAACCTGGTAGGAAAGTAAACATGACCCGGTACGACCTCCCAAACGACTCAAATTTAAGTGTAATACACGGTTTTCGGGATTTCAGGTTCCCGAAACAAAAATGTCTGTAAATCCTACGGCCGGTTCCTCGTGTAAAATAAAGCGGCCACACAAATTTTGAGAAGCAACAGAGGACACTTGAGGGTGCCTGTACGCGATAAACAAGTCTCGGACGGAAGTCATATACTCCTTAAAAATAGATGAACACTTCTTATTTAGGGTTGAAAATCGAATACGGTAACTAACGAAGTGACCCCAGAAACGTGGTAGAAAAACGAGTATGAAAATAAACATGACCCGGTACGACCTTCCAAACGGCTCAAATTTAAGTGTATAATTAACGGTTTTCGGGATTTCAGAGTAACGGAACAAAAATGTTCATAAATCATACGGATGGTTTATCGGGTCAGATAAAGCATCCACAAAAATTTTGTGAAGCAACAGAAGACATTTGAGGATGTCAGTACGCGACAAACGAGTCTCGTACGAAAATCAAGTACTACTTAAAAATAGATGAATACTTTCTATTTAGGACCGAAAATCGAATACGGTAACTCATGAAGCGACCCTAAACACGTGGTAGAAAAACTGATAGAAAAACAAACATGATTCGGTACGACCTCCCAAACGGCTCAAATTTTAAGTGGATAATACACGGTTTTCGGGATTTCGGGGTATCAGAACAAAAATGTTTGTAAATCATTGGAACGTTTCCTTGGGAAAGTTAAAGCAGCTACATAAATCTTGAGAAACAATAGAGGATATTTGAGGATGCCAGTACATGATAAACGAGTCTTGGACGAAAATCAGGAACTCCATAAAAATAAATAAATACTTCTTATTTAGGGCTGAAAATCGAATACGATAACTAATGAAACGACCCTAAACTCGCGGTAGAAAAATTGGTAAGAAAAGAAACATGAACAGACACGAGCTAAAGCATACGTATGGTTTCTCAGGTCAGATAAAGCATCTACACAAATTTTGAGAAGGAACAGAGGACATTTGAGAGTGCCGGTACGCGATAAATGACCGTTGAACGAAAATCGCTTACTCCTTAAAAACCGACGAATACTTCTTATTTAGGACCGAAAATCGAATACGGTAAATCATGAAGCGATCCCAGACACGTGGTAGAAAAACGGGATGGAAAAGATACATGACCCGGTATGACCTCCCGAACGGCTCAAATTTAAGTGTATAATACACGGTTTTCGAGATTTCAGAGTCCCGGAAAAAAAATGTCTGTAAATCATACGAATGGTTTCTCGGGTCAGATAAAGCATCTATGTAAATTTTGAGAAGCAACAGAGGACATTTGAGGGTGCCGATACGCGATAAATGAGCCTCGAACGAAAATCGGTTACTCCTTAAAAACTGACGAATACTTCTTATTTAGGGCTGAAAATCGAATACGGTAAATCATGAAGCGAGCCTAGACACGTGGAAGAAAACAGGTTGAAAAAGAAACATGACCCGGTACGACCTCCCGAACGCTCAAATTTAAGTGTATAATACACGATTTTCGGGATTTCAAGGTCCCGGGACAAAAATGTCCGTAAATCATACGTATGGTTTCTCGGGTCAGATAAAGCATCTACACAAATTTTCAGAATGCATATTTAATATAATGTAATATGCCTATCTCATTATGAATGTAATATGCCTCGGTCATTATGAATGTAATATGCCTATCTCATTCTGATTATCGTTTATATCCCCTTGTTCATTATTATTCAAGTATGATGTATGATCAATATGTTTAATTAAGTTTTTGCTTACTTGTATTTTGACATATTGTGGCTGGGAAAACCCTGAGTTACTCCCCACTGACTGTGGCGTTCATGTTTACATGAATGACAGGTTTGTGATGCAGATTATATGAGGAAGACGTGTGAGCAAGCGAGAACGTTGACCCTTGGACTTTAGTTATCGTTTTCTTAGACTCACCTATCTTTAGACTTGTGCTTATTCGTGGGATGTCTTTTCCCCAACGCACTTTGTTTTTAATTGTAAAACTTAATTATCATACTTTTCATTTCCGTTTGATCACTTATGATGGATTTCGCACTTTAAACTTTTAAAGGTTTTAAAAATCTCGTATTTTCCGCTTAAATTTATTAGTTCTCTTTTGATGCCCTATCGAGGGGTGTCACACGGTCGCCCCCGCTGGAAAATGAAAATGTTTTCGAATTTTTTTCGAGTTTATATTATGGCATTACTTATTTGCTCCCACTGGAATTTTTCGCCCTCCCTAACCTCAAATCCTGGCTCCGCAACTGTGCACGAGGTTGTGTGTTTGACAAGTTTTCATGAAGGACAGTAAATGCATACAGGTTCGAGACTGTTGCCCTGAGAAAGCCTACAGGACTTGTAAATGTTCTCGGAACACTGATTTCCCTTGGTGGCGTCATGCTTATGGCGTTTTACAAGGGATTGACTATACCGAACATTAGCCACCCTCTGCTTGAACATTCAGCAGAATTCAGTCGTACAAGAGAACGGGAAATTGGTTTCAACATAAATCTCTGGACAGCAATCTATGGTGCAAGTATAAATCTTATCATGGCCAATAACCTGGCTACATTTTTTTACTTACTTCCTCCAGATTTTTCTAGCCTATAGTTATTTGTTCATAAATCAAGATAATTTTTCGACCATATTACATTTACATGTTTTAGATATTTTGTCTAGATTTTTCTAGATTACTATTTAATATGACGTAAATTTTCTTCCGTATACACAGCGTAATAGGGGCAGTTCTGGTGATCGTGGGAATGTACCTCTTCCTATGGGGTAAAGAGCAAAAGCCTCGAAGAAATGAAGAGCCTAAGATGATTGATACATCAGTTTTAGTCGAAAATGTTGAATTACCCTAGATATTGAAAGGGGTTAGTGTGACACAAAACGGAGACAGAACGATATTATTAACAATAAAAAATCTAAGAACTATCGATAAAAAGGTCTTTATTTTCATTGCTGAAAAGGCGGGAGCTAGCGCTTTAGCAGTGACTAGCATTGTTCAATTACAGTTAAGAAATGTGTCTCAGGAACCGAAAACTGAAAATGAAAAAAAAAAAAAAAGGTATATTTACATTCTAGAAAGGCATAAATTTTTTGTGATGAGTCTCAGTGATATAAAGTGGAATAAAAAAACCTCTACTTAGTCTTCAGTCAACACATAAAGTAAAATCGTTGCGCGAAATAGCAACTTTGCCTCTCAGTGATGTTCAGTATCTATTTTGGCACTTAAATTTAGTTATACAATAATATATTATATATTATACATAATATATATTCATAATATATACAAAAAAAAAAATTAAGCTATAAAATTTTCACCATATATATATATATATATATATAGAAAATACAAATCAATATTATCACTTTCTAAATATTTTTAAACTGTTTTATGAATTTTGTTATGATTGTTGCTGTATAAAGAGCTTATTAGACAACATCACATTTAATTAATAGTATAATGTTTAGTCAATAGTATAGGTGGTGATAAAATTAGGGTGGCCCTAAATCCACTGGTTAAAACAACCAAGAAACAGGAATTTTGCCTAGAGAGAGTGGCCCCCACATTTGTATGTAAGAGCAAATGTCCGTGGATTAGTACATATTACCCGCGTATTTATCACTACCCTAAAATTATCGTGAAAAATGTGTTAAAGCTCGTTATTTGAGGCTGAAATCGAACAGGTTGATTCCTGAAATCGAACAGGTTGATTCCTGAAATGAGCTCGGACGCGTGATTGAAAAACAGGGAGAAAAAGAAACAGATTCCGGTACGACCTTCCGAACGGCTAAAATTGAAGTGTAATACACGGCTTTTCGGGATTCCGGGATCCCGAAATAAAATTCTCCGGAAATCACATAGAAAGTTACTCGGGTCAGATAAAGCGGCCACGCAAAGTTTAAGCACCAACGGAAGACATTTGGGGTGCCGGTGTGCCACAAACCAGCATTCGCCGAAACTCGGATTATCGTGAAAAATGTGTTAAAGCTCGTTATTTGAGGCTGAAATCGAACAAGTTGATTCCGAAATCGAACAGGTTGATTCCTGAAATGAGCTCGGACGCGTGATTGAAAAACAGGGAGAAAAAGAAACAGGTTCGGGTACGACCTTCCGAACGGCTGAAATTGAAGTGTATAATACACGGTTTTTCGGGATTCCGGGGTCCCGGAATAAAATTCTCCGGAAATCACATAGAAAGTTCCTCGGGTCAGATAAAGCGGCCACGCAAAGTTTGAGCACCAACGGAAGACATTTGGGGGTGCCGGTGTGCCACAAACCAGCATTCGCCGAAACTCGGATTATCGTGAAAAATGTGTTAAAGCTCGTTATTTGAGGCTGAAATCGAACAGGTTGATTCCTGAAATCGAACAGGTTGATTCCTGAAATGAGCTCGGACGCGTGATTGAAAAACAGGGAGAAAAAGAAACAGGTTCCGGTACGACCTTCCGAACGGCTGAAATTGAAGTGTATAATACACGGTTTTTCGGGATTCCGGGGTCCCGGAATAAAATTCTCCGGAAATCACATAGAAAGTTCCTCGTGACAGATAAAGCGGCCACGCAAAGTTTGAGCACCAACGGAAGACATTTGGGGGTGCCGGTGTGCCACAAACCAGCATTCGCCGAAACTCGGATTATCGTGAAAAATGTGTTAAAGCTCGTTATTTGAGGCTGAAATCGAACAAAGTTGATTCCGAAATCGAACAAAGTTGATTCCGAAATCGAACAGGTTGATTCCTGAAATCGAACAGGTTGATTCCTGAAATGAGCTCGGACGCGTGATTGAAAAACAGGGAGAAAAAGAAACAGGTTCCGGTACGACCTTCCGAACGGCTAAAATTGAAGTGTAATACACGGTTTTTCGGGATTCCGGGATCCCGAAATAAAATTCTCCGGAAATCACATAGAAAGTTACTCGGGTCAGATAAAGCGGCCACCCAAAGTTTAAGCACCAACGGAAGACATTTGGGGGTGCCGGTGTGCCACAAACCAGCATTCGTCGAAACTCGGATTATCGTGAAAAATGTGTTAAAGCTCGTTATTTGAGGCTGAAATCGAACAAGTTGATTCCTGAAATCGAACAGGTTGATTCCTGAAATGAGCTCGGACGCGTGATTGAAAAACGGGAAGAAAAAGAAACAGGTTCCGCACGACCTTCCGAACGGTGAAATTGAAGTGTATAATACACGGTTTTTCGGGATTCCAGGGTCTGGAATAAAATTCTCCGGAAATAACATAGAAAGTTCCCCGGTCGATAAAGCGCCACGCAAAGTTTGAGCACCAACGGAAGACAATTGGGGGTGCCGGTGTGCCACAAACCAAAGATTCGCCGAAACTCTGATTATCGTGAAAATGTGTTAAAGTTCGTTCTTTGAGGTGAAATCGAACAGTTAATTCCTGAAATCGAACAGGTTGATTCCTGAAATGAGCTCGGACGCGTGATTGAAAAACAGGGAGAAAAAGAAACAGGTTCCGGTACGACCTTCCGAACGGCTGAAATTGAAGTGTATAATACACGGTTTTTCGGGATTCCGGGGTCCCGGAATAAAATTCTCCGGAAATCACATAGAAAGTTCCTCGGGTCAGATAAAGCGGCCACGCAAAGTTTGAGCACCAACGGAAGACAATTGGGGTGCCGGTGTGCCACAAACCAAAGATTCGCCGAAACTCTGATTATCGTGAAAAATGTGTTAAAGCTCGTTATTTGAGGTGAAATCGAACAAAGTTGATTCCGAAATCGAACAGGTTGATTCTGAAATGAGCTCAGACGCGTGATTGAAAAACAGGAGAAAAAGAAACGAGGTTCCGCACGACCTTCCGAACTACCGAAATTGAAGTGTATAATACACGGTTTTTCGGGATTCGGGGTCCCGGAATAAAATTCTCCGGAAATCACATAGAAAGTTCCTCGTGTGAGATAAAGCGGCCACGCAAAGTTTGAGCACCAACGGAAGACATTTGGGGGTGCCGGTGTGCCACAAACCAGCATTCGCCGAAACTCGGATTATCGTGAAAAATGTGTTAAAGCTCGTTATTTGAGGCTGAAATCGAACAGGTTGATTCCTGAAATCGAACAGGTTGATTCCTGAAATCGAACAGGTTGATTCCTGAAATCGAACAGGTTGATTCCTGAAATGAGCTCGGACGCGTGATTGAAAAACAGGGAGAAAAAGAAACGAGGTTAAAGACGACCTTCCGAACGGCTAAAATTGAAGTGTAATACACGGTTTTTCGGGATTCCGGAATCCCGAAATAAAATTCTCCGGAAATCACATAGAAAGTTACTCGGGTCAGATAAAGCGGCCACCCAAAGTTTAAGCACCAACGGAAGACATTTGGGGGTGCCGGTGTGCCACAAACCAGCATTCGTCGAAACTCGGATTATCGTGAAAAATGTGTTAAAGCTCGTTATTTGAGGCTGAAATCGAACAGGTTGATTCCTGAAATCGAACAGGTTGATTCCTGAAATGAGCTCGGACGCGTGATTGAAAAACAGGGAGAAAAAGAAACAGGTTCCGGTACGACCTTCCGAACGGCTGAAATTGAAGTGTATAATACACGGTTTTTCGGGATTCCGGGGTCCTGGAATAAAATTCTCCGGAAATAACATAGAAAGTTCCCCGGGTCAGATAAAGCGGCCACGCAAAGTTTGAGCACCAACGGAAGACAATTGGGGGTGCCGGTGTGCCACAAACCAGCATTCGCCGAAACTCGGATTATCGTGAAAAATGTGTTAAAGTTCGTTCTTTGAGGCTGAAATCGAACAGGTTAATTCCTGAAATCGAACAGGTTGATTCCTGAAATGAGCTCGGACGCGTGATTGAAAAACAGGGAGAAAAATAAACAGGTTCCGTTACGACCTTCCGAACGGCTGAAATTGAAGTGTATAATACACGGTTTTTCGGGATTCCGGTCCCGGAACAAAATTCTCCGGAAATCACATAGAAAGTTCCTCGGGTCAGATAAAGCGGCCACGCAAAGTTTGAGCACCAACGGAAGACATTTGGGGGTGCCGGTGTGCCACAAACCAGCATTCGCCGAAACTCGGATTATCGTGAAAAATGTGTTAAAGCTCGTTATTTGAGGCTGAAATCGAACAGGTTGATTCCTGAAATCGAACAGGTTGATTCCTGAAATGAGCTCGGACGCGTGATTGAAAAACAGGGAGAAAAAGAAACAGGTTCCGCACGACCTTCCGAACTATTTGAAATTGAAGTGTATAATACACGGTTTTTCGGGATTCAGGGGTCCGGAATAAAATTCTCCGGAAATCACATAGAAAGTTCCTCGTGACAGATAAAGCGGCCACGCAAAGTTTGAGCACCAACGGAAGACATTTGGGGGTGCCGGTGTGCCACAAACCAGCATTCGCCGAAACTCGGATTATCGTGAAAAACGTGTTAAAACTCTTTATTTGAGGCTGAAATCGAACAGGTTGATTCCTGAAATCGAACAGGTTGATTCCTGAAATCGAACAGGTTGATTCCTGAAATGAGCTCGGACGCGTGATTGAAAAACAGGGAGAAAAAGAAACAGGTTCCGGTACGACCTTCCGAACGGCTAAAATTGAAGTGTAATACACGGTTTTTCGGGATTCCGGGATCCCGAAATAAAATTCTCCGGAAAACACATAGAAAGTTACTCGGGTCAGATAAAGCGGCCACCCAAAGTTTAAGCACCAACGGAAGACATTTGGGGGTGCCGATGTGCCACAAACCAGCATTTGTCGAAACTCGGATTATCGTGAAAAATGTGTTAAAGTTCGTTATTTGAGGCTGAAATCGAACAGGTTGATTCCTGAAATCGAACAGGTTGATTCCTGAAATGATCTCGGACGCGTGATTGAAAAACAGGGAGAAAAAGAAACAGGTTCCGGTACGACCTTCCGAACGGCTGAAATTGAAGTGTATAATACACGGTTTTTCGGGATTCCGGGGTCCTGGAATAAAATTCTCCGGAAATAACATAGAAAGTTCCCCGGGTCAGATAAAACGGCCACGCAAATTTGAGCACCAACGGAAGACAATTGGGGGTGCCGGTGTGCCACAAACCAGCATTCGCCGAAACTCGGATTATCGTGAAAAATGTGTTAAAGTTCGTTATTTGAGGCTGAAATCGAACAGGTTGATTCCTGAAATCGAACAGGTTGATTCCTTTAATGAGCTCGGACGCGTGATTGAAAAACAGGGAGAAAAATAAACAGGTTCCGGTACGACCTTCCGAACGGCTGAAATTGAAGTGTATAATACACGGTCTTTCGGGATTCCGGGGTCCCGGAATAAAATTCTCCGGAAATCACATAGAAAGTTCCTCGGGTCAGATAAAGCGGCCACGCAAAGTTTGAGCACCAACGGAAGACAATTGGGGGTGCCGGTGTGCCACAAACCAGCATTCGCCGAAACTCGGATTATCGTGAAAAATGTGTTAAAGCTCGTTATTTGAGGCTGAAATCGAACAGGTTGATTCCTGAAATCGAACAGGTTGATTCCTGAAATGAGCTCAGACGCGTGATTGAAAAACAGGGAGAAAAAGAATCAGGTTCCGGTACGACCTTCCGAACGGCTGAAATTGAAGTGTATAATACACGGTTTTTCGGGATTCCGGGGTCCCGGAATAAAATTCTCCGGAAATCACATAGAAAGTTCCTCGTGACAGATAAAGCGGCCACGCAAAGTTTGAGCACCAACGGAAGACATTTGGAGGTGCCGGTGTGCCACAAACCAGCATTCGCCGAAACTCGGATTATCGTGAAAAATGTGTTAAAGCTCGTTATTTGAGGCTGAAATCGAATAGGTTGATTCCTGAAATTGAACAGGTTGATTCCTGAAATCGAACAGGTTGATTCCTGAAATGAGCTCGGACGCGTGATTGAAAAACAGGGAGAAAAAGAAACAGGTTCCGGTACGACCTTCCGAACGGCTAAAATTGAAGTGTATAATACACGGTTTTTTGGGATTCCGGGGTCCCGGAATAAAATTCTCCGGAAATCACATAGAAAGTTACTCGGGTCAGATAAAGCGGCCACCCAAAGTTTAAGCACAAACGGAAGACATTTGGGGGTGCCGGTGTGCCACAAACCAAAGATTCGTCGAAACTCGGATTATCGTGAAAAATGTGTTAAAGCTCGTTATTTGAGGTCGAAATCGAACAAAGTTGATTCCGAAATCGAACAAGGTTGATTCTGAAATCGAACAGGATGATTCCTGAAATGAGCTCGGACGCGTGATTGAAAAACAGGGAGAAAAATAAACAGGTTCCGTTACGACCTTCCGAACGGCTGAAATTGAAGTGTATAATACACGGTCTTTCGGGATTCCGGGGTCCCGGAATAAAATTCACCGGAAATCACATAGAAAATTCCTCGGGTCAGATAAAGCGGCCACGCAAAGTTTGAGCACCAACGGAAGACAATTGGGGGTGCCGGTGTGCCACAAACCAGCATTCGCCGAAACTCGGATTATCGTGAAAAATGTGTTAAAGCTCGTTATTTGAGGCTGAAATCGAACAGGTTGATTCCTGAAATCGAACAGGTTGATTCTGAAATGAGCTCGGACGCGTGATTGAAAAACAGGGAGAAAAAGAAAGAAAGTTCCGCACGACCTTCCGAACGGCCGAAATTGAAGTGTATAATACACGGTTTTCGGGATTCCGGTCTGGAATAAAATTCTCGGAAATAACATAGAAAGTTCCCCGGGTCGATAAAGCGGCCACGCAAAGTTTGAGCACCAACGGAAGACAATTGGGGGTGCCGGTGTGCCACAAACCAAAGATTCGTCGAAACTCGGATTATCGTGAAAAATGTGTTAAAGTTCGTTATTTCAGCCGAAATCGAACAGTTGATTCCTGAAATCGAACAGGTTGATTCCTGAAATGAGCTCGGACGCGTGATTGAAAAACAGGGAGAAAAATAAACAGGTTCCGTTACGACCTTCCGAACTATTTGAAATGAAGTGTATAATACACGGTTTTTCGGGATTCCGGGGTCCCGGAATAAAATTCTCCGGAAATCACATAGAAAGTTCCTCGTGACAGATAAAGCGGCCACGGAAAGTTTGAGCACCAACGGAAGACATTTGGGGGTGCCGGTGTGCCACAAACCAGCATTCGCCGAAACTCGGATTATCGTGAAAAACGTGTTAAAACTCGTTATTTGAGGTGAAATCGAACAAACGGGTTGATTCTGAAATCGAACAGGTTGATTCTGAAATCGAACAAAGTTGATTCTGAAATGAGCTCGGACGCGTGATTGAAAAACAGGGAGAAAAAAAGAAAGAGGTTCGATGACGACCTTCCGAACGGCTAAAATTGAAGTGTAATACACGGTTTTTCGGGATTCCGGGATCCCGAAATAAAATTCTCCGGAAATCACATAGAAAGTTACTCGGGTCAGATAAAGCGGCCACCCAAAGTTTAAGCACCAACGGAAGACATTTGGGGGTGCCGATGTGCCACAAACCAGCATTCGTCGAAACTCGGATTATCGTGAAAAATGTGTTAAAGTTCGTTATTTGAGGCTGAAATCGAACAGGTTGATTCCTGAAATCGAACAGGTTGATTCCTGAAATGAGCTCGGACGCGTGATTGAAAACAGGGAGAAAAAGAAACAGGTTCCGGTACGACCTTCCGAACGGCTGAAATTGAAGTGTATAATACACGGTTTTTCGGGATTCGGGGTCCCGAATAAAATTCTCCGAAATCACATAGAAAGTTCCTCGGGTCAGATAAAGCGGCCACGCAAAGTTTGAGCACCAACGGAAGACATTTGGGGGTGCCGGTGTGCCACAAACCAGCATTCGCCGAAACTCGGATTATCGTGAAAAATGTGTTAAAGCTCGTTATTTGAGGCTGAAATCGAACAGGTTGATTCCTGAAATCGAACAGGTTGATTCCTGAAATGACCTCGAACGCGTGATTGAAAAACAGGAGAAAAAGAAACAGTTCCAGACGACCTTCCGAACGGTACGAAATGAAGTGTATAATACACGGTTTTCGGGATTCCGGGGTCCCGGAATAAAATTCTCCGGAAATCACATAGAAAGTTCCTCGTGACAGATAAAGCGGCCACGCAAAGTTTGAGCACCAACGGAAGACATTTGGGGGTGCCGGTGTGCCACAAACCAAAGATTCGCCAAACTCGGATTATCGTGAAAAATGTGTTAAAGCTCGTTATTTGAGGTCGAAATCGAACAAAGTTGATTCTGAAATCGAACAGGTTGATTCCTGAAATCGAACAGGTTGATTCCTGAAATGAGCTCGGACGCGTGATTGAAAAAAACGGAGAAAAAGAAACGAGTTCGCACGACCTTCCGAACGGCTAAAATTGAAGTGTAATACACGGTTTTTCGGGATTCCGGGATCCCGAAATAAAATTCTCCGGAAATCACATAGAAAGTTACTCGGGTCAGATAAAGCGGCCACCCAAAGTTTAAGCACCAACGGAAGACATTTGGGGGTGCCGGTGTGCCACAAACCAAAGATTCGTCGAAACTCTGATTATCGTGAAAAATGTGTTAAAGCTCGTTATTTGAGGATGAAATCGAACAGGTTGATTCCTGAAATCGAACAGGTTGATTCTTGAAATGATCTTGGACGCGTGATTGAAAAACAGGAGAAAAAGAAAAGGTTCCGTGCACGACCTTCCGAACGGCTGAAATTGAAGTGTATAATACACGGTTTTTCGGGATTCCGGGGTCCTGGAATAAAATTCTCCGGAAATAACATAGAAAGTTCCCCGGGTCAGATAAAGCGGCCACGCAAAGTTTGAGCACCAACGGAAGACAATTGGGGGTGCCGGTGTGCCACAAACCAGCATTCGCCGAAACTCGGATTATCGTGAAAAATGTGTTAAAGTTCGTTATTTGAGGCTGAAATCGAACAGGTTGATTCCTGAAATCGAACAGGTTGATTCCTGAAATGAGCTCGGACGCGTGATTGAAAAACAGGGAGAAAAATAAACAGGTTCCGTTACGACCTTCCGAACGGCTGAAATTGAAGTGTATAATACACGGTCTTTCGGGATTCCGGGGTCCCGGAATAAAATTCTCCGGAAATCACATAGAAAGTTCCTCGGGTCAGATAAAGCGGCCACGCAAAGTTTGAGCACCAACGGAAGACATTTGGGGGTGCTTGGTGTACAAACCAAAGATTCACGAAACTCTGATTATCGTGAAAATGTGTTAAAGCTCGTTATTTGAGGCCGAAATCGAACAAAGTTGATTCTCGAAATCGAACAGGTTGATTCCGAAATGAGCTCAGACGCGTGATTGAAAAACAGGAGAAAAAGAAACAGTTCCGTCACGACCTTCCGAACGGCTGAAATTGAAGTGTATAATACACGGTTTTTCGGGATTCCGGGGTCCCGGAATAAAATTCTCCGGAAATCACATAGAAAGTTCCTCGTGACAGATAAAGCGGCCACGCAAAGTTTGAGCACCAACGGAAGACATTTGGGGGTGCCGGTGTGCCACAAACCAGCATTCGCCGAAACTCGGATTATCGTGAAAAACGTGTTAAAACTCGTTATTTGAGGTCGAAATCGAACAAGGTTGATTCCGAAATCGAACAAAGTTGATTCCTGAAATCGAACAGGTTGATTCCTGAAATGAGCTCGGACGCGTGATTGAAAAACAGGGAGAAAAAGAAACAGGTTCCGGTACGACCTTCCGAACGGCTAAAATTGAAGTGTAATACACGGTTTTTCGGGATTCCGGGATCCCGAAATAAAATTCTCCGGAAATCACATAGAAAGTTACTCGGGTCAGATAAAGCGGCCACCCAAAGTTTAAGCACCAACGGAAGACATTTGGGGGTGCCGATGTGCCACAAACCAGCATTCGTCGAAACTCGGATTATCGTGAAAAATGTGTTAAAGTTCGTTATTTGAGGCTGAAATCGAACAGTTGATTACTGAAATCGAACAGGTTGATTCCTGAAATGAGATCGGACGCGTGATTGAAAAACAGGAAGAAAATGAAACAGTTCCGCACGACCTTCCGAACTACGAAATTGAAGTGTATAATACACGGTTTTTCGGGATTCCGGGTCCTGGAATAAAATTCTCCGGAAATCACATAGAAAGTTCCCCGGGTCAGATAAAGCGGCCACGCAAAGTTTGAGCACCAACGGAAGACAATTGGGGGTGCCGGTGTGCCACAAACCAGCATTCGCCGAAACTCGGATTATCGTGAAAAATGTGTTAAAGTTCGTTATTTGAGGCTGAAATCGAACAGGTTGATTCTGAAATCGAACAAAGTTGATTCTGAAATGAGCTCGACGCGTGATTGAAAAACAGGAGAAAAAGAATCGGGTTCCGTGCACGACCTTCCGAACGTCGAAATTGAAGTGTATAATACACGGTTTTTCGGGATTCCGGGGTCCCGGAATAAAATTCTCCGGAAATCACATAGAAAGTTCCTCGTGACAGATAATGCGGCCACGCAAAGTTTGAGCACCAACGGAAGACATTTGGAGGTGCCGGTGTGCCACAAACCAGCATTCGCCGAAACTCGGATTATCGTGAAAAATGTGTTAAAGCTCGTTATTTGAGGCTGAAATCGAACAGGTTGATTCCTGAAATTGAACAGGTTGATTCCGGAAATCGAACAGGTTGATTCCTGAAATGAGCTCGGACGCGTGATTGAAAAACAGGGAGAAAAAGAAACAGGTTCCGGTACGACCTTCCGAACGGCTAAAATTGAAGTGTAATACACGGTTTTTCGGGATTCCGGGATCCCGAAATAAAATTCTCCGGAAATCACATAGAAAGTTACTCGGGTCAGATAAAGCGGCCACCCAAAGTTTAAGCACCAACGGAAGACATTTGGGGGTGCCGGTGTGCCACAAACCAGCATTCGTCGAAACTCGGATTATCGTGAAAAATGTGTTAAAGCTCGTTATTTGAGGCTGAAATCGAACAGGTTGATTCCTGAAATCGAACAGGTTGATTCCTGAAATGAGCTCGGACGCGTGATTGAAAAACAGGGAGAAAAAGAAACAGGTTCCGGTACGACCTTCCGAACTATTTGAAATTGAAGTGTATAATACACGGTTTTTCGGGATTCCGGGGTCCTGGAATAAAATTCTCCGGAAATAACATAGAAAGTTCCCCGGGTCAGATAAAGCGGCCACGCAAAGTTTGAGCACCAACGGAAGACAATTGGGGGTGCCGGTGTGCCACAAACCAGCATTCGCCGAAACTCGGATTATCGTGAAAAATGTGTTAAAGTTCGTTATTTGAGGCTGAAATCGAACAGGTTGATTCCTGAAATGAGCTCGGACGCGTGATTGAAAAACAGGGAGAAAAAGAAACAGGTTCCGGTACGACCTTCCGAACGGCTGAAATTGAAGTGTATAATACACGGTTTTTCGGGATTCCGGGGTCCGGAATAAAATTCTCCGGAAATCACATAGAAAGTTCCTCGGGTCAGATAAAGCGGCCACGCAAAGTTTGAGCACGAACGGAAGACATTTGGGGGTGCCGGTGTGCCACAAACCAAAATTCGCCGAAACTCGGATTATCGTGAAAATGTGTTAAAGCTCGTTATTTGAGGTTGAAATCGAACAGGTTGATTCTGAAATCGAACAGGTTGATTCTTGAAATGAGCTCGGACGCGTGATTGAAAAACAGGAAGAAAGAGAAACAGTTCCCAGACGACCTTCCGAACTACGAAATTGAAGTGTATAATACACGGTTTTTCGGGATTCCGGGTTTCCGGAATAAAATTCTCAGGAAATCACATAGAAAGTTCCTCGGGTCAGATAAAGCGGTCACGCAAAGTTTTAGCACCAACGGAAGACATTTGGGGGTGCCGGTGTGCCACAAACCAGCTTTCGCCGAAACTCGGATTATCGTGAAAAATATGTTAAAGCTCGTTATTTGAGGCTGAAATCGAACTGGTTGATTTATGAAATCGAACAGGTTGATTCCTGAAATGAGCTCGGACGCGTGATTGAAAAACAGGGAGAAAAAGAAACAGGTTCCGGTACGACCTTCCGAACGGCTGAAATTGAAGTGTATAATACACGGTTTTTCGGGATTCCGGAGCCGGAATAAAATTCTCCGGAAATCACATAGAAAGTTCCTCAGGTCAGATAAAGCGGCCACGCAAAGTTTAAGCACCAACGGAAGACAATTGGGGGTGTCGGTGTGCCACAAACCAGCATTCGCCGAAACTCGGATTATCGTGAAAAATGTATTAAAGCTCGTTATTTGAGGCTGAAATCGAAACAGTTGATTCTGAAATCGAACAGGTTGATTCTGAAATGAGCTCGGACGCGTGATTGAAAAACAGGGAGAAAAAAAGAAACAGGTTCCAGACGACCTTCCGAACTATTTGAAATTGAAGTGTATAATACACGGTCTTTCGGGATTCCGGGGTCCCGGAATAAAATTCTCTGGAAATCACATTGACAGTTCCTCGGGTCAGATAAAGAGGCCACGCAAAGTTTGAGCACCAACGGAAGACAATTGGGGGTACCGGTATGCCACAAACCAGCATTCGCCGAAACTCGGATTATCGTGAAAAATTTGTTAAAGCTCGTTATTTGAGCCTGAAATCGAACAAAGTTGATTCCCGAAATCGAACAGTTGATTCTGAAATGAGCTCGACGCGTGATTGAAAAACAGGAGAAAAAGAAACAGGTTCCAGACGACCTTCCGAACGGCTGAAATTGAAGTGTATAATACACGGTTTTTCGGGATTCCGGGGTCCCGGAATAAAATTCTCCGGAAATCACATAGAAAGTTCCTCGGGTCAGATAAAGCGGCTACGCAAAGTTTGAGCACCAACGGAAGACAATTAGGGGTGCCAGTGTGCCACAAACCAGCATTCGCCGAAACTCGGATTATCGTGAAAAATGTATTAAAGCTCGTTATTTGAGGCTGAAATCGAACAGGTTGATTCCTGAAATCGAACAGGTTGATTCCTGAAATGATCTCGGACGCGTGATTGAAAAACAAGGAGAAAAAGAAACAGGTTCCGGTACGACCTTCCGAACGGCTGAAATTGAAGTGTATAATACACGGTCTTTCGGGATTCCGGGGTCCCGGAATAAAATTCTCCGGAAATCACATAGTAAGTTCCTCGGGTCAGATAAAGCGGCCACGAAAAGTTTGAGAACCAACGGAAGACAATTGGGGGTGCCGGTGTGCCACAAACCAGCATTCGTCGAAACTCGGATTATCCTGAAAAATGTGTTAAAGCTCGTTATTTGAGGCTGAAATCGAACAGGTTGATTCCTGAAATCGAACAGGCTGATTCCTGAAATGAGCTCGGACGCGTGATTGAAAAACAGGGAGAAAAAGAAACAGGTTCCGGTACGACCTTCTGAACGGCTAAAATTGAAGTGTAATACACGGTTTTTCGGATTTAGGGATCCCGAAATAAAATTCTCCGGAAATCACATAGAAAGTTACTCGGGTCAGATAAAGCGGCCACCCAAAGTTTAAGCACCAACGGAAGACATTTGGGGGTGCCGGTGTGCCACAAACCAAAGATTCGTCGAAACTCGGATTATCGTGAAAATGTGTTAAAGCTCGTTATTTGAGGTTGAAATCGAACAAGGTTGATTCTGAAATCGAACAGGTTGATTCCTTTAATGAGCTCGGACGCGTGATTGAAAAACAGGGAGAAAAATAAACAGGTTCCGTTACGACCTTCCGAACTGAAATTGAAGTGTATAATACACGGTTTTTCGGGATTCCGGGGTCCCGGAATAAAATTCTCCGGAAATCACATAGAAAGTTCCTCGGGTCAGATAAAGCGGCCACGCAAAGTTTGAGCACCAACGGAAGACAATTGGGGGTGCCGGTGTGCCACAAACCAGCATTCGAAACTCGGATTATCGTGAAAAATGTGTTAAAGCTCGTTATTTGAGGCTGAAATCGAACAGGTTGATTCCTGAAATCGAACAGGTTGATTCTGAAATGAGCTCAGACGCGTGATTGAAAAAACAGGAGAAAAAGAATCGGTTCCAGACGACCTTCCGAACTACGAAATGAAGTGTATAATACACGGTTTTTCGGGATTAGGGGTCCCGAATAAAATTCTCCGGAAATCACATAGAAAGTTCCTCGTGACAGATAAAGCGGCCACGCAAAGTTTGAGCACCAACGGAAGACATTTGGAGGTGCCGGTGTGCACAAACCAAAGATTCGCCGAAACTCGGATTATCGTGAAAAATGTGTTAAAGCTCGTTATTTGAGGCTGAAATCGAACAGGTTGATTCCTGAAATTGAACAGGTTGATTCCTGAAATCGAACAGGTTGATTCCTGAAATGAGCTCGGACGCGTGATTGAAAAACAGGGAGAAAAAGAAACAGGTTCCGGTACGACCTTCCGAACGGCTAAAATTGAAGTGTAATACACGGTTTTTCGGGATTCCGGGATCCCGAAATAAAATTCTCCGGAAATCACATAGAAAGTTACTCGGGTCAGATAAAGCGTCCACCCAAAGTTTAAGCACCAACGGAAGACATTTGGGGGTGCCGGTGTGCCACAAACCAAAGATTCGTCGAAACTCCTGATTATCGTGAAAAATGTGTTAAAGCTCGTTATTTGAGGTGAAATCGAACAAGTTGATTCCTGAAATCGAACAGGTTGATTCCTGAAATGAGCTCGGACGCATGATTGAAAAACAGGGAGAAAAAGAAACAGGTTCGATGACGACCTTCCGAACGGCCGAAATTGAAGTGTATAATACACGGTTTTCGGGATTCCAGGGTCCTGGAACAAAATTCTCCGGAAATAACATAGAAAGTTCCCGGTCGATAAAGCGGCCACGCAAAGTTTGAGCACCAACGGAAGACAATTGGGGGTGCCGGTGTGCCACAAACCAAAGATTCGCCGAAACTCTGATTATCGTGAAAAATGTGTTAAAGTTCATTATTTCAGTGAAATCGAAAAAGTTGATTCTGAAATCGAACAGGTTGATTCCTGAAATGAGCTCGGACGCGTGATTGAAAAACAGGGAGAAAAATAAACAGGTTCCGTTACGACCTTCCGAACGGCTGAAATTGAAGTGTATAATACACGGTTTTTCGGGATTCCGGGGTCCCGGAATAAAATTCTCCGGAAATCACATAGAAATTTCCTCGGGTCAGATAAAGCGGCCACGCAAAGTTTGAGCACGAACGGAAGACATTTGGGGGTGCCGGTGTGCCACAAACCAGCATTCGCCGAAACTCGGATTATCGTGAAAAATGTGTTAAAGCTCGTTATTTGAGGCTGAAATCGAACAAAGTTGATTCTGAAACCGAACAGGTTGATTCCTGAAATGAGCTCAGATGCGTGATTGAAAACAGGAGAAAGAGAAACAGGTTAAGACGACCTTCCGAAACTTTGAAATTGAAGTGTATAATACACGGTTTTTCGGGATTCGGGTTCCGGAATAAAATTCTCCGGAAATCACATAGAAAGTTCCTCGGGTCGGATAAAGCGGTCACGCAAAGTTTGAGCACCAACGGAAGACATTTGGGGTGCCGGTGTGCCACAAACCACTATTCGCCGAAACTCGGATTATCGTGAAAAATGTGTTAAAGCTCGTTATTTGAGGTCGAAATCGAATGGTTGATTTATGAAATCGAACAGGTTGATTCTGAAATGAGCTCGGACGCGTGATTGAAAAACAGGGAGAAAAAGAAAAACAGGTTCCAGACGACCTTCCGAACTATTTGAAATGAAGTGTATAATACACGGTCTTTCGGGATTCCGGGGTCCCGGAATAAAATTCTCTGGAAATCACATTGACAGTTCCTCGGGTCAGATAAAGAGGCCACGCAAAGTTTGAGCACCAACGGAAGACAATTGGGGGTACCGGTATGCCACAAACCAGCATTCGCCGAAACTCGGATTATCGTGAAAAATGTATTAAAGCTCGTTATTTGAGGTCGAAATCGAACAGTTGATTCCTGAAATCGAACAAAGGTTGATTCTGAAATGAGCTCGGACGCGTGATTGAAAAACAGGGAAAAAAGAAACAGGTTCCAGACGACCTTCCGAACTACCGAAATTGAAGTGTATAATACACGGTCTTTCGGGATTCGGGTCCCGAATAAAATTCTCTGGAAATCACATTGACAGTTCCTCGGGTCAGATAAAGAGGCCACGCAAAGTTTGAGCACCAACGGAAGACAATTGGGGGTACCGGTATGCCACAAACCAGCATTCGCCGAAACTCGGATTATCGTGAAAAATTTGTTAAAGCTCGTTATTTGAGCCTCGAAATCGAACAAAGTTGATTCCTGAAATCGAACAAAGGTTGATTCTGAAATGAGCTCAGACGCGTGATTGAAAAACAGGGAGAAAAAGAAACAGTTCGATTACGACCTTCCGAACTATTTGAAATTGAAGTGTATAATACACGTTTTTTCGGGATTCGGGGTCCGGGAATAAAATTCTCCGGAAATCACATAGAAAGTTCCTCGTGATGATAAAGCGGCCACGCAAAGTTTGAGCACCAACGGAAGACATTTGGGGGTGCCGGTGTGCCACAAACAAGCATTCGCCGAAACTCGGATTATCGTGAAAACCGTGTTAAAACTCGTTATTTGAGGCTGAAATCGAACAGGTTGATTCCTGAAATCGAACAGGTTGATTCCTGAAATCGAACAGGTTGATTCCTGAAATGAGCTCGGACGCGTGATTGAAAAACAGGGAGAAAAAGAAACAGGTTAAAGACGACCTTCCGAACGGCTAAAATTGAAGTGTAATACACGGTTTTTCGGGATTCCGGGATCCCGAAATAAAATTCTCCGGAAAACACATAGAAAGTTACTCGGGTCAGATAAAGCGGCCACCCAAAGTTTAAGCACCAACGTAAGACATTTGGGGGTGCCGGTGTGCCACAAACCAGCATTCGCCGAAACTCGGATTATCGTGAAAAATGTGTTAAAGCTCGTTATTTGAGGCTGAAATCGAACAGGTTGATTCCTGAAATCGAACAGGTTGATTCCTGAAATGAGCTCAGACGCGTGATTGAAAAACAGGAGAAAAAGAAACAGGTTCCGCACGACCTTCCGAACGGTGAAATTGAAGTGTATAATACACGGTTTTTCGGGATTCCGGTCCCGGAATAAAATTCTCGGAAATAACATAGAAAGTTCCCGGTCGATAAAGCGGCCACGCAAAGTTTGAGCACCAACGGAAGATATTTGGGGGTGCCGGTGTGCCACAAACCAAAGATTCACGAAACTCGGATTATCGTGAAAAATGTGTTAAAGCTCGTTATTTGAGGTGAAATCGAACAGGTTGATTCCTGAAATCGAACAGGTTGATTCCTGAAATGAGCTCGGATGCGTGATTGAAAAACAGGAAGAAAAAGAAACAGGTTAAGACGACCTTCCGAACAATTTGAAATTGTAGTGTATAATACACGGTTTTTCGGGATTCCGGGGTCCCGGAATAAAATTCTCCGGAAATCACATAGAAAGTTCCTCGGGTCAGATAAAGCGGTCACACAAAGTTTGAGCACCAACGGAAGACATTTGGGGGTGCCGGTGTGCCACAAACCAGCATTCGCCGAAACTCGAATTATCGTGAAAAATGTGTTAAAACTCGTTATTTGAGGCTGAAATCGAACAGGTTAATTTCTGAAATCGGAAAGGTTGATTCCTGAAATGAGCTCGGACGCGTGATTGAAAAACAGGGAGAAAAATAAACAGGATCCGGTACGACCTTCCGAACGGCTGAAAGTGAAGTGTATAATACACGGTTTTTTGGGATTTCGGGGTCCCGGAATAAAATTCTCTGGAAATCACATAGACAGTTCCTCGGGTCAGATAAAGATTCCACGCAAAGTTTGAGCACCAACGGAAGACATTTGAGGGTGCCGGTGTGCCACAAACCAGCATTCGCCGAAACTCGAATTATCGCGAAAAATGTGTTAAAGCTCGTTATTTGAGGCTGAAATCGAACAGGTTGATTCCTGAAATCGAACAGGTTGATTCCTGAAATGATCTCGGACGCGTGATTGAAAAAACAGGAGAAAAAAAAAAGGTTCCAGCACGACCTTCCGAAGTGAAATGAAGTGTATAATACACGGTTTTTCGGGATTCCGGGGTCCCGGAATAAAATTCTCCGGAAATCACATAGAAAGTTCCTCAGGTCAGATAAATCGGCCACACAAAGTTTGAGCACCAACGGAAGAAAATTGGGGGTGTCGGTGTGCCACAAACCAGCATTCGCCGAAACTCGGATTATCGTGAAAAATGTGTTAAAGCTCGTTATTTGAGGTCGAAATCGAACAGTTGATTCGAAATCGAACAGTTGATTCCTTAAATGAGCTCGGACGCGTGATTGAAAAACAGGAAGAAAAAGAAACAGTTCCGCACGACCTTCCGAACTAGTGAAATTGAAGTGTAAAATACACGGTTTTTCGGGATCCAAGGTCCCGGAATAAAATTCTCCGGAAATCACATAGAAAGTTCCTCGGGTCGATAAAGCGGCCACGCAAAGTTTGAGCACCAACGGAAGACATTTGGGGGTGCCGGTGTGCCACAAACCACAATTCGCCGAAACTCGGATTATCGTGAAAAATGTGTTAAAGCTCGTTATTTGAGGCCGAAATCGAACAGGTTGATTCCGAAATCGAATGGTTGATTCCGAAATCGAACAAAGTTGATTCCTGAAATGAGCTCGGATGCGTGATTGAAAACAGGAGAAAAAAAACAGTTCCAAAGACGACCTTCCGAACGGCTAAAATTGAAGTGTAATACACGGTTTTCGGGATTAGGGATCACGAAATAAAATTCTCGGAAATCACATAGAAAGTTACTCGGGTCGAGAAAGCGGCCACCCAAAGTTTAAGCACCAACGGAAGACATTTGGGGGTGCCGGTGTGCCACAAACCAAAGATTCGTCGAAACTCGGATTATCTTGAAAAATGTGTTAAAGCTCGTTATTTGAGGTGAAATCGAACAGGTTGATTCTCGAAATCGAACAAAGTTGATTCTGAAATGAGCTCGGATGCGTGATTGAAAACAGGGAGAAAAAGAAACAGTTCAGACGACCTTCCGAACGGCTGAAATTGTAGTGTATAATACACGGTTTTTCGGGATTCCGGGGTCCCGGAATAAAATTCTCCGGAAATCACATAGAAAGTTCCTCGGGTCAGATAAAGCGGTCACGCAAAGTTTGAGCACCAACGGAAGACATTTGGGGGTGCCGGTGTGCCACAAACCAGCATTCGCCGAAACTCGGATTATCGTGAAAAATGTGTTAAAACTCGTTATTTGAGGCTGAAATCGAACAGGTTGATTTCTGAAATCGAACAGGTTGATTCCTGAAATGAGCTCGGACGCGTGATTGAAAAACAGGGAGAAAAATAAACAGGTTCCGGTTAGACCTTCCGAACGGCTGAAATTGAAGTGTATAATACACGGTTTTTTCGGGATTCCGGGGTCCCGGAATAAAATTCTCCGGAAATCACATAGAAAGTTCCTCAGGTCAGATAAAGCGGCCACACAGAGTTTGAGCACCAACGGAAGACAATTGAGGGTGTCGGTGTGCCACAAACCAGCATTCGCCGAAACTCGGATTATCGTGAAAAATGTGTTAAAGCTCGTTATTTGAGGCTGAAATCGAACAGGTTGATTCCTGAAACCGAACAGGTTGATTCCTGAAATGAGCTCGGATGCGTGATTGAAAAACAGGGAGAAAGAGAAACAGGTTCCGGTACGACCTTCCGAACTACGAAATTGAAGTGTATAATACACGGTTTTGGGATTCGGGTTCCCGGAATAAAATTCTCCGGAAATCACATAGAAAGTTCCTCGGGTCAGATAAAGCGGTCACGCAAAGTTTGAGCACCAACGGAAGACATTTGGGGGTGCCGGTGTGCCACAAACCAGCATTCGCCGAAACTCGGATTATCGTGAAAAATGTGTTAAAGCTCGTTATTTGTGGCTGAAATCAAACTGGTTGATTTATGAAATCGAACAGTTGATTCCGAAATGAGCTCGGACGCGTGATTGAAAAACAGGGAGAAAAGAAACAGGTTCCCAAGACGACCTTCCGAACTATTTGAAATTGAAGTGTATAATACACGGTTTTTCGGGATTCGGAGTCCCGGAACAAAATTCTCCGGAAATCACATAGAAAGTTCCTCAGTCGATAAAGCGGCCACGCAAAGTTTAAGCACCAACGGAAGACAATTGGGGGTGTCGGTGTGCCACAAACCAAAGATTCGCCGAAACTCTGATTATCGTGAAAAATGTATTAAAGCTCGTTATTTGAGGTGAAATCGAACAGTTGATTCCGAAATCGAACAGGTTGATTCCGAAATGAGCTCGGACGCGTGATTGAATAACTGGGAGAAAAAGAAACAGGTTCTGTTACGACCTTTCGAACGACTGAAATTGAAGTGTATAATACACGGTTTTTCGGGATTCCGGTCCCGAATAAAATTCTCTCGGAAATCACATTGACAGTTCCTCGGGTCGAGATAAAGAGGCCACGCAAAGTTTGAGCACCAACGGAAGACAATTGGGGGTACCGGTATACAAACCAAAGATTCGCCAAACACGGATTATCGTGAAAAATTTGTTAAAGCTCGTTATTTGAGGTTGAAATCGAACAGGTTGATTCCTGAAATCGAACAGGTTGATTCTGAAATGAGCTCGGACGCGTGATTGAAAAACAGGGAGAAAAAGAAACAGGTTTGATGCGACCTTCCGAACGGTCGAAATTGAAGTGTATAATACACGGTTTTGGGATTCGGGTTCCTTAATAAAATTCTCCGGAAATCACATAGAAAGTTCCTCGGGTCAGATAAAGCGGTCACGCAAAGTTTGAGCACCAACGGAAGACATTTGGGGGTGCCGG
The DNA here is from genome assembly GCF_048544455.1 of Silene latifolia. Taxonomy (NCBI): domain Eukaryota; kingdom Viridiplantae; phylum Streptophyta; class Magnoliopsida; order Caryophyllales; family Caryophyllaceae; genus Silene; species Silene latifolia. Next base: position 157,110,092 of record NC_133535.1, on the reverse strand, counting down.
TGTGCCACAAACCAGCATTCGCCGAAACTCGGATTATCGTGAAAAATGTGTTAAAGCTCGTTATTTGTGGCTGAAATCAAACTGGTTGATTTATGAAATCGAACAGGTTGATTCCTGAAATGAGCTCGGACGCGTGATTGAAAAACAGGGAGAAAAAGAAACAGGTTCCGGTACGACCTTCCGAACTATTTGAAATTGAAGTGTATAATACACGGTTTTTCGGGATTCCGGAGCCGGAATAAAATTCTCCGGAAATCACATAGAAAGTTCCTCAGGTCAGATAAAGCGGCCACGCAAAGTTTAAGCACCAACGGAAGACAATTGGGGGTGTCGGTGTGCCACAAACCAGCATTCGCCGAAACTCGGATTATCGTGAAAAATGTATTAAAGCTCGTTATTTGAGGCTGAAATCGAACAAAGTTGATTCCGAAATCGAACAAAGTTGATTCTGAAATGAGCTCGGACGCGTGATTGAAAAACAGGGGAAAAAGAAACAGGTTCCGGTACGACCTTCCGAACGGGTGAAATTGAAGTGTATAATACACGGTTTTTCGGGATTCCGGTCCCGAATAAAATTCTCTCGGAAATCACATTCAGTCCTCGGGTCAGATAAAGAGGCCACGCAAAGTTTGAGCACCAACGGAAGACAATTGGGGGTACCGGTATGCCACAAACCAGCATTCGCCGAAACACGGATTATCGTGAAAAATTTGTTAAAGCTCGTTATTTGAGGCTGAAATCGAACAGGTTGATTCCTGAAATCGAACAGGTTGATTCCTGAAATGAGCTCGGACGCGTGATTGAAAAACAGGGAGAAAAAGAAACAGGTTCCGGTACGACCTTCCGAACGGCTGAAATTGAAGTGTATAATACACGGTTTTTCGGGATTCCGGTCCCGGAATAAAATTCTCGAAATCACATAGAAAGTTCCCGGTCGATAAAGCGGCCACGCAAAGTTTGAGCACCAACGGAAGACAATTGGGGGTGCCAGTGTGCCACAAACCAAAGATTCGCCGAAACTCGGATTATCGTGAAAAATGTATTAAAGCTCGTTATTTGAGGTTGAAATCGAACAGGTTGATTCCGAAATCGAACAAGGTTGATTCTGAAATGATCTCGGACGCGTGATTGAAAAAAGGAGAAAAAGAAATAGGTTAGCACGACCTTCCGAACTGAAATTGAAGTGTATAATACACGGTCTTTGGGATTCGGGGTCCCGGAATAAAATTCTCCGGAAATCACATAGAAAGTTCCTCGTGATGAGATAAAGCGGCCACGCAAAGTTTGAGCACCAACGGAAGACATTTGGGGTGCCGGTGTGCCACAAACCAAAGATTCGCCGAAACTCCGGATTATCGTGAAAAATGTGTTAAAGCTCGTTATTTGAGGTCGAAATCGAATAGGTTGATTCCGAAATCGAACAGGTTGATTCCTGAAATGAGCTCGGACGCGTGATTGAAAACAGGAAAAAAGAAACAGGTTCCTAAAGTCATTGACGACCTTCCGAACAGTGAAATTGTAGTGTATAATACACGGTTTTTGGGATTCGGGTCCCGGAATAAAATTCTCGGAAATCACATAGAAAGTTCCTCGGTCGATAAAGCGGTCACGCAAAGTTTGAGCACCAACGTAAGACATTTGGGGGTGCCGGTGTGCCACAAACCAAGATTCGCCGAAACTCGGATTATCGTGAAAAATGTGTTAAAACTCGTTATTTGAGGTCGAAATCGAACAGTTGATTTCGAAATCGAACAGTTGATTCCGAAATGAGCTCGGACGCGTGATTGAAAAACAGGGAGAAAAATAAACAGTTCCGGTTAGACCTTCCGAACGGCCGAAATCAAGTGTATAATACACGGTTTTTCGGATTCCGGGGTCCCGGAATAAAATTCTCCGGAAATCACATAGAAAGTTCCTCAAAGTCGATAAAGCGGCCACACGAGTTTGAGCACCAACGGAAGACAATTGAGGGTGTCGGTGTGCCACAAACCAAAGATTCGCCGAAACTCCGGATTATCGTGAAAAATGTGTTAAAGCTCGTTATTTGAGGTCGAAATCGAACAGGTTGATTCCCGAAACCGAACAAGTTGATTCCGAAATGAGCTCGGATGCGTGATTGAAAAAACAGGAGAAAGAGAAACAGTTCCGCACGACCTTCCGAACGGCTGAAATTGAAGTGTATAATACACGGTTTTTCGGGATTCCGGGTTCCCGGAATAAAATTCTCCGGAAATCACATAGAAAGTTCCTCGGGTCAGATAAAGCGGTCACGCAAAGTTTGAGCACCAACGGAAGACATTTGGGGGTGCCGGTGTGCCACAAAACAAAGATTCGCCGAAACTCGGATTATCGTGAAAAATGTGTTAAAGCTCGTTATTTGAGGCTGAAATCAAACTGGTTGATTTATGAAATCGAACAGGTTGATTCCTGAAATGAGCTCGGACGCGTGATTGAAAAACAGGGAGAAAAAGAAACAGGTTCCGGTACGACCTTCCGAACTACGAAATTGAAGTGTATAATACACGGTTTTGGGATTCCGGAGCCGGAATAAAATTCTCCGGAAATCACATAGAAAGTTCCTCAGGTCAGATAAAGCGGCCACGCAAAGTTTAAGCACCAACGGAAGACAATTGGGGGTGTCGGTGTGCCACAAACCAGCATTCGCCGAAACTCGGATTATCGTGAAAAATGTATTAAAGCTCGTTATTTGAGGCTGAAATCGAACAGGTTGATTCCTGAAATCGAACAGGTTGATTCCTGAAATGAGCTCGGACGCGTGATTGAAAAACAGGGAGAAAAAGAAACAGGTTCAGTCACGACCTTTCGAACTAGTGAAATGAAGTGTATAATACACGGTCTTTCGGGATTCCGGGGTCCCGGAATAAAATTCTCTGGAAATCACATTGACAGTTCCTCGGGTCAGATAAAGAGGCCACGCAAAGTTTGAGCACCAACGGAAGACAATTGGGGGTACCGGTATGCCACAAACCAGCATTCGCCGAAACACGGATTATCGTGAAAAATTTGTTAAAGCTCGTTATTTGAGGTGAAATCGAACAGTTGATTCCCGAAATCGAACAAAGTTGATTCCCGAAATGAGCTCGGACGCGTGATTGAAAAACAGGAAGAAAAAGAAACAGTTCCGACGACCTTCCGAACGGTGAAATTGAAGTGTATAATACACGGTTTTTCGGGATTCGGGGTCCCGAATAAAATTCTCCGAAATCACATAGAAAGTTCCTGGGTCGATAAAGAGGCCATGCAAAGTTTGAGCACCAACGGAAGACAATTGGGGGTGCCAGTGTACCCACAAACCAAAGATTCGCCGAAACTCGGATTATCGTGAAAAATGTATTAAAGCTCGTTATTTGAGGCCGAAATCGAACAAAGTTGATTCCCGAAATCGAACAGGTTGATTCCGAAATGATCTCGGACGCGTGATTGAAAAACAGGGAGAAAAAGAAATAGGTTCGCATTTACGACCTTCCGAACGGTCAAATTGAAGTGTATAATACACGGTCTTTGGGATTCGGGTCCCGAATAAAATTCTCCGGAAATCACATAGAAAGTTCCTCGGGTGAGATAAAGCGCCCACGCAAAGTTTGAGCACCAACGGAAGACATTTGGGGTGCTGGTGTGCCACAAACCAAAGATTCGCCGAAACTCCGGATTATCGTGAAAAATGTGTTAAAGCTCGTTATTTGAGGTGAAATCGAACAAAGTTGATTCCTGAAATCGAACAGTGATTCCCGAAATGAGCTCGGACGCGTGATTTAAAAACAGGGAGAAAAAGAAACAGGTTCCAGTACGACCTTCCGAACGGCTAAAATTGAAGTGTAATACACGGTTTTGGGATTCCGGATCCCGAAATAAAATTCTCCGGAAATCACATAGAAAGTTACTCGGGTCAGATAAAGCGGCCACCCAAAGTTTAAGCACCAACGGAAGACATTTGGGGGTGCCGGTGTGCCACAAACCAGCATTCGTCGAAACTCGGATTATCGTGAAAAATGTGTTAAAGCTCGTTATTTGAGGCCGAAATCGAAGCAGTTGATTCGAAATCGAACAAAGTTGATTCTGAAATGAGCTCGGACGCGTGATTGAAAACAGGAGAAAAAGAAAGGTTCGATTTACGACCTTCCGAACTACCGAAATTGAAGTGTATAATAAACGGTTTTCGGGATTTAGGGGTCCCGAATAAAATTCTCGGAAATAACATAGAAATTTCCCGGGTCGATAAAGCGCCACGCAAAGTTTGAGCACCAACGGAAGATATTTGGGGGTGCCGGTGTGCTACAAACCAAAGATTCGCCGAAACTCGGATTATCGTGAAAAATGTGTTAAAGCTCGTTATTTGATTTCTGAAATCGAACAGGTTGATTCTGAAATCGAACAGGTTGATTCCTGAAATGAGCTCGGACGCGTGATTGAAAAACAGGAAGAAAAAGACACAGGTTCCGGTATGACCTTCCGAACGGCTGAAATTGAAGTGTATAATACACGGTTTTCGGGATTCCGGGGTCCCGAATAAAATTCTCCGGAAATCACATAGAAAGTTCCTCGGGTCAGATAAAGCGGTCACACAAAGTTTGAGCACCAACGGAAGACATTTGGGGGTGCCGGTGTGCCACAAACCAGCATTCGCCGAAACTCGAATTATCGTGAAAAATGTGTTAAAACTCGTTATTTGAGGCTGAAATCGAACAAGTTGATTTCTGAAATCGGAAAGGTTGATTCCTGAAATGAGCTCGGACACGTGATTGAAAAACAGGAGAAAAAAACAGGTTCCAGTACGACCTTCCGAACGGTTGAAATTGAAGTGTAATACACGGTTTTTCGAGATTCCGGGGTCCCGGAATAAAATTCTCCAGAAATCACATAGAAAGTTCCTCAGGTCAGATAAAGCGGCCACACAAAGTTTGAGCACCAACGGAAGAAAATTGGGGGTGTCGGTGTGCCACAAACCAAAGATTTAAACTCTGATTATCGTGAAAAATGTGTTAAAGCTCGTTATTTGAGGCTGAAATCGAACAGGTTGATTCCTGAAATCGAACAGGTTGATTCCTGAAATGAGCTCGGACGCGTGATTGAAAAACAGGGAGAAAAAGAAACAGGTTCCGGTACGACCTTTCGAACGGCTGAAATTGAAGTGTATAATACACGGTTTTTCGGGATTCCGGGGTCCCGGAATAAAATTCTCTGGAAATCACATAGACAGTTCCTCGGGTCAGATAAAGATGCCACGCAAAGTTTGAGCACCAACGGAAGACATTTGAGGGTGCCGGTGTGCCACAAACCAGCATTCGCCGAAACTCGAATTATCGCGAAAAATGTGTTAAAGCTCGTTATTTGAGGCTGAAATCGAACAGGTTGATTCCTGAAATCGAACAGGTTGATTCCTTAAATGAGCTCGGGTGCGTGATTGAAAAACAGGGAGAAAAAGAAACAGGTTCCGCAGACGACCTTCCGAACTACGAAATGAAGTGTATAATACACGGTTTTTCGGGATTAGGGGGTCCGGAATAAAATTCTCCGGAAATCACATAGAAAGTTCCTCGGGTCAGATAAAGCGGTCACGCAAAGTTTGAGCACCAACGTAAGACATTTGGGGGTGCCGGTGTGCCACAAACCAGCATTCGCCGAAACTCGGATTATCGTGAAAAATGTGTTAAAACTCGTTATTTGAGGCTGAAATCGAACAGGTTGATTTCTGAAATCGAACAGGTTGATTCCTGAAATGAGCTCGGACGCGTGATTGAAAAACAGGGAGAAAAATAAACAGGTTCCGGTTAGACCTTCCGAACGGCTGAAATTGAAGTGTATAATACACGGTTTTTCGGGATTCCGGGGTCCCGGAATAAAATTCTCCGGAAATCACATAGAAAGTTCCTCAGGTCAGATAAAGCGGCCACACAGAGTTTGAGCACCAACGGAAGACAATTGAGGGTGTCGGTGTGCCACAAACCAGCATTCGCCGAAACTCGGATTATCGTGAAAAATGTGTTAAAGCTCGTTATTTGAGGCTGAAATCGAACAGGTTGATTCCTGAAATCGAATAGGTTGATTCCTGAAATGAGCTCGGACGCGTGATTGAAAAACAGGGAGAAAAAGAAACAGGTTCCGGTGATTGTTAGATAATTTTACACGAACTGAAAAGACAATAAAACCGCACCGAATCGACTCTTGCTTTCCTAATAGAATAATTCGACCCTTAACAGTGCCTGGGTATAATCGAACTTTCTACTGAGATAAGACGGTGCCCTCTGATTTTTGGCACAAAAAACAGAGACATAATATAGAAGTATTTTGTTGTAGAATGTTATGTCGTTCTATGATGCAGAAGAAGATAATTATTTTTCTGTAACTTTTTCTTCTCATCCCTTTGTCTATTTATAATGACAAAACAGGGTATAGGGAGATGTATTTCTGAAGAGTTACAACTCTTCAAAAATTCCGGATACAATTAATTAAAAATCCGAGTAGTGAGACCCCCTTCATAGTTATTCGAACCGAAAACTATACCGTAATCCCGTAAATAATTAAGCGAGTGTACACTCCGTACTTCCCGAACTCGCATTACATTATTTAGAAATTACCCATCTATGAACCAATCTTAATTACGCCAAATGAACCGGTAATTACTCTTAAATCACCAACATTCCTC